>NC_137324.1:50290647-51490647 GCF_965287045.1 Carcharhinus amblyrhynchos
GACTACATTTTTTAGAGAAAATGTCGCTGAAGTTATAAATATTAGTCATAATGTTCTTTTAATCATGCCATCAGATGTTTGCATTCACACTAGAAAGCAAAAGGAACTTTGATCGTATCTTTTTGGAGATAGAATTTTTTTGAGGTGAGGAGGCGAAAAAGGGAAGAAAAGGCCTTAATGCTGCACAACTTCTTAGATTTGACTTATTATTGTCACACGTGTAAGCACAGACCACAATCACAATCTAGGCTCATATACTTTCAGTGCTGAATGGAAGTTTCGAGCCAGATGATTTGTTCAATTGTCTGGAATGGATCTTGTGCGTAACTTTCTAACGTAGAAGCCAAAGGGCTGGCACTTAATTTATTATATAATTAAAATATTTACCAGATTGATATCTGAAATGAGCATGTTGTCTTATGAAGTAAGGTTGGTCAGGCTGGGCTTGTTTCCACTGGAGTTTAGAAGAGCGAGGAATGATTCAATTGAAGTATCTAAGATTCTGAACCAAATTGACAAGGTGGATGTGGAAACGATGTTACCTCTTGTGGGTGAGTCCAGGACTAACAGGCACTGTTGTAAAATTAGAGATCTCCATTTTAGGACTGAGACAAGGAGAATTTTTTTTTTGAGGTTGTGCAACTTTGGAATTCTCTGCCTTGAAAGGCAAAGGAAGCAGGGTCACTGAATATTTTTAAGACGGAGGTTGATAGATTCCCTTGCCTAACAAGAATCTAAGAATATCAGGGTAAAAGGAAATATGGAACTTGAAACACGAGCTGGTCCACAATGATCTTACTGAATGGTGGGAGCAGGCTTGAGGGGTGTAATGGCTTACTTCTGCCCCTATTACATTTTGATTCTTTGATTTGATTTCATTACTGTCATGTATATTAGCATACAGTGAAAAGTATTGTTTCTTGCATGCTTTATGGACGAAGCATAACGTTCATAGAGAAGGAAACAAGAGGGTGCAGAGTGTAGCAGCTAAGGTGCAGAGAAAGATCGACTTAATGCAAGGTAGGTCCATTCAGAAGTATGATGGCAGCAGAGAAGAAGCTATTCTTGAGTCGGTTGGTACGTAACCTCAGACTTTTGTATCTTTTTCCTGAAGGAAGAAGGTAGAAGAGAAAATGCCTGGGGTGGGTGGGGTTCTTAATTATGCTGGCTGCTTTGCTGAGGCAGCAGGAAGTGTAGACAGGGTCAATGGTTGGGAGGCTGGTTTGTGTGATGGATTGGGCTACATTCATGACCTTTTGTAGTTTCTTGTGATCTTGGGTAGAGCAGGAGCCATATCAAACTGTGATATAACCAGAAATAATGTTTTCTTTGGTGCATCTGTAAAAGTTGGTAAGAGTCGTAGCTGACATGCCAAATTTCCTCCTCCTGAGAAAGTAGAGGCTTTGGTGGGCCTTCTTAACTATAGTGTCAGTATGGGGGGACCAGGACATGTTGGTGATATGAACATCTAAACACTTGAAGCTCTTGACCATTTCTACTTCAATCCTTTTGATGTAGACAGGGGCATGTTCTCCTCTATGCTTCCTGAAGTTGATGACAATCTCCTTTTTGTTGACATTGAGGGAGAGATAATTGTCACTGCACCAGTTCACCAGATTCTCTATCTCATCCCTGTGCTCTGTCTCATCACTGTTTGTGACCAGACCCACTACAGTAGTGTCATCAGCAAATTTGAAAATTGGGTTGGAGGGGAATTTGGCTCCACATGGGTATATAAAGAGTATAGTAGGGGGCTGAGAACACAGCCTTGTGGGGCACTGATGTTGAGGATGGTTATGGAGCAGGTGTTGTTGCCTATCCTTATTGATTGTGGACTGTGAGTTAGGAAGTTCAGGATTCAGGCAGAGAGGGAGGATCTGAGACCCAGGCCATGGAGTTTGGAGATGAATTTCAAATGAATAATGGTGTTGAAGGCTGAGCTGTGGCCAATAAATTGGAGTCTGACATTGATGTCTTTGATATCTAGATCGTTCATTTGTGGAAAATATTATTTCCATAGCTTAATACATTGAAACCAAGAGCATCTGAATCAGTCGCCTGAAGAATTTTATGTAAACCTAGTTTCAACTTAGTATTTGCTTGTTGCCCCTTTTATATGTAATTGAAAAACAGCTGTCTTCCACCCAAGTTACTGGGAAAATTTATTACAAATATCATGTTTCGCAAGTATGTGCAGCTTCACTTTGAAAATTGAAATTTTTTTTTTAAAAAGTGAAAACTGAACAGCCCAGCAGTGCCAGTCAAGTCTGCTGATTTGATAATGCTGAGTTTCCTGAGTATGTTGTGCCTCAAATTTTGTTATCTCTTCAGAAGAGAGTTTAATTTTCTAGCAACCAATGGAAAGAACAGTAGGACAAAATGCCACATGTTAAGACTTTTACTGCAACAAATGAATTAAAATTAACACACATCAAATGTTACTTAACAGGCAATCAATA
This sequence comes from Carcharhinus amblyrhynchos, assembly GCF_965287045.1. Classification (NCBI taxonomy): domain Eukaryota; kingdom Metazoa; phylum Chordata; class Chondrichthyes; order Carcharhiniformes; family Carcharhinidae; genus Carcharhinus; species Carcharhinus amblyrhynchos. The sequence goes on from NC_137324.1 coordinate 50,293,107, forward strand.
TATTAAACAAATGGAAAAAGGTTAGTTTTGCATTAACTAACTGACAAAACTGAAATATGTCTTATGAAACCTGCTCACTGCATGCCACAGTTCAGAAAGATGTGTAATATTACAAGAATTCTTTCTGGTCACTCCAAGTTCTCCAGTTTCTCCTGTTCATGCCACAGCAGATGGAAACATCCTTAGACAGCCATTTCACTCATTCTTTGCATTTCTAGATCTGATTATCCCCAGCAAAGCATAACTCGGTGATTCTCTAATCCTTAAATCTCCAAGAGCCCCATCTGTTCTGTTCCCTTTCATCTGGACAGGAATCAAATCCTCATCAGCATCTTGCTTGGTTGGTGGCACAAAAATAATCCACGTTTCCCTACTGCAGTAACTTCTTTGTCTCCCTCACTCAGAACAACAGCTGTCCCTCCTCTGTTTGGAACTTTGTAAAGTTGTTAATATCAGGTTTCTCTGTGAGTTTCTGTCCCCATGGAAGCCGTAGGACATGGGCATGACTTCAGTGAATGTTTGTCTAGACTTCTCTGTTTATTGGGTTAACGGTGCATCTCAATGGATAACAGTATTGTAAAGTTCAGCATTTAGGACACTAAATATCAGAATATCCAATTCAATGTGATTCTTAAGATAATGTTAAATTGATCTTTCAGTGACATGCTAAACACTATGCAAAGTAACAGGAGCAAAATAGCAGCAGGAGAAGCCAACTCTTCCACCAACAATATCTTCCTTCCTAATGAAAAACCCGCAATGATCATCACCGGTTCTTGGCTGGTATGTAATAAATGTGTGTAATGTTTTATATATAGTCAAAGTTAAAATCTAACCTAGTAAATGGTAGACAGTATAAATCTGGCCTCAATTCCAGCCCACGCAGGCATAATCGAGGTGGCGGAGAGGGGTTGTGCAATGCCAACTTAATCCGCTAATCCAGAAACTCACTCGATCGCGTGTAATGTTAGTTTCATACCCAACCTGATTTTATTTTCAGTTGAAGTCTGTAGAGAATAATGGGAGAAGTAAACCTTGCATTCAAAAAGATCCCATTGGTTTCTTACTCAGCACATTTGTATTAGAATTATACCCACTGTGTTATCACTGAACATGTGACTCATCCCCCAAAAAGTATCAACTCTTCCCTTGTAATACCACACTCTTTCCTGGAGCCAAGGAAATGAAATTCTAAATGGAGACAGAGGGAGGCTTCGATTCAGTCTGGATAATTTATCCAATGTGTTCTCCTTGGGTGATGTGATGCTGGGAGGTGAGTTTGGCTCTGAGCTAATTTGAACAAGGTTCTCTCTTGCATGTAATGGACTATCTCCACACATCAGTCCTGTTGCAGCAGGAGAATGAAACCTTCATATTAATGCCAGTTTCTGTAGATTTCTATTTCTAAGGATATTACATCTCAAAGTGGTAATACATTGGTGACTCCTTCCCTTACAATCCAATTCCTATTTCTCAGACCACAACTATGTCAAGGATAAGGAATATTTCTGAGTGCCTCTTTCCAATAAACCTCAATTCCCTTTCTTCAAAATCTCCAATCGCTGTATTCAATATGATGGGTTTTCTATCTGGAAGATTAGATTATAAGTGTATAAAAGTTGTGCTACAACTTAGGCTAGATGACACGTAGCTGTGAGCTGTACTGTCCACTACTCCTTGGGTTCTGTTGGCTTTTGATGGATTACAGCATAGTTTTAGCAGAATGATATCTAGACTGTAAGTTTTAAATTACCAAGTGAGATTTCACAAACTAGAGTTTTATTTGCTGGAAGTCAGAGTGTTAAGGGATGATTTTATTGAAGTTCATAATAAGGCGAGTAGCTAAAGAGAAGCCATCTTAGTTTTTTTATTTATTAGTGTCACAAATAGGCTTACATTAACACTGCAATGAAGTTACTGTGAAAATCCCCTAGTTGCCAAACTCCAGTGCCTGTTCAGGTACACTGAGGGCAAATTTAGCATGGCCAATGCACCTAACCAGCATGTCTTTCGGACTGTGGGAAGGAACCAGAGCACCCAGGGGAAATCTATGCAGCTTCTGCAGATAATGACCCAATTCAGGAATCAAACCTAGGTTCCTGGTGCTGTGAGGCTGCAATGCTTCAATGTGTGACCTTGCTGCCCAGTCATTTCCACTATTTGGAGAATCCAGTACTAGGCTACATAGCCCAAAGGATTGGAGACAAGCCTTTCACGAATGAAGTTGGGAAACATTTTGATATACAGAGAATAGAACTTTAGGAAGTTTCTTTTCCAAACAGCAATGGTCAAATGTTAATTTTCATTCTGAAATTAGTAGATTTTTGATTACAAAAGAATACTGGATGGGATTCTCCAATCTCATTCGCCCTACTATTGCTGCCAGCAAGAATTTGGCTCTCAGCCAAAACTCCATTCTCAGAAGCGGGACAGGAGAATCCCAGTCAGGGTGAGGTCAAAGAATTCCAGCCACTACAGGAAAAAAGGCAAAGGTGGATTTGGGCTGCAGATCAGCTGCAATCTCATTGAGGAGGTAAATGACCTCTTCTTTTCTGTATGTTCCAATGGTGCACTTGTTTTCCAGAATGAAATACTCAGAGAGAAGAAAAGGAGGAAAAAGAAATGGTTCAGGCGGCCAAAAACCGAGCATGAGAAGAAGATGCAAATAGAAAAGGTTCAGTCAGGCGAAGCCATGAAAGAAAGGCGACAAAAAGACTTTGTGGATTTAGCCTGCCAGTGCAGTTCTGTAGTCTGCTGTCGTGTCACTCCCAAACAGAAGGCCATGGTGGTGAACCTGGTGAAAAAATACAAGAAAGCTGTTACCCTTGCAATTGGAGATGGTGCTAATGATGTTAACATGATTAAAAGTAAGTGAAAGAGGGCTGTTAGTTTCAAGATCTCTTGTCAAACTATTTTCCTTTTGGTTTCTCTTTGCAAGGTCCTAAGCAAGAAAACAGGACCCATCCTTAAGGTTAAATAGAATTTTAGCAGGGGGAGAAAGAAAACAGAGCTGCTATATTATTGATTCTATTTTGAACCAGTATTTGCGTAGGCTTGGTCAGAGGCTTTGTGGGAGCATCCGTATCTCTAGACTGGAAGCAACCTTACCTCTAGGCTGGAAGCTCTGAGTCCTTAACCAATAACACGAAAGCCTTCATAACATGATTTAATGGGCTGATAATCAGCTCAGGAATCCTTTGACCACTTCCCTAATTTTCCCCAAAGGAACAAAAGTGCATGTGAAGGTGCACTTAAGAAATTAAAAATTTGGTTTGTTACAAAATTCATTTAAGAAATAATTGCAAATTGGAAAAGGTTACTGAATGCTTTCTTTTTGTTTTAAAATAGCATGAATATGATTTTAAAATATGATATTCCAGGGGCTTTACACATAATGCATGATGATCATTATTACTGCATCCTAATGGCATCTGTTTAAGTTACTTCAGGGGAAAATAAATTGCTTTGTTTTTAACTGAAGTATTGGGTCAGAGCTTTACTGCAGAACATCACCAAAGTTGAAAACCTTAGGAAGAAAGACTCTGTAGTGAGTTAAAGATGGGTGGGAGGGAGTTTTACACAGTACTCAAAGACATTGGGACATTCTTGTAAGATCCCTCAGTTTCTGACTGGCAGGAGTACTGTTTTGAAAACTCCCAGGTGAATCACAAGTCTTTTTTTTTGCTGGAACAAGAGGGATGAAATTGGTATTTGGCAACAAGACCAAATAAACAGTGACAAATTGACAGCAAACCCCACACTTGAAAGAAGATCCATTATCGTCCAATTTGCGCTGCAATCAAAGATGAATTTCCCATTGTGAGACTGCTAGAAATGATGATCTGCTTTGTGACTGCATTGTGGCTGTTTTGTTGCCACATTGTGTGTTGAATGTTTAGTGGACTGAATTTTAAACGTCTTCAATTTTTTCTAAAATGAGTAGTTTTTTTGATAACAGATGACTTTGTCTTTGCAATTATTTTGTTCTGCATTGCACCGAACCAGGTGGCTCTGCTTCCCTCTGGGTTCATTAAAGTGAAATCCTTACAATTGGTCAATGTATCATTCTTCCATGGTTCCTTTCCCACAAGTTCAGGGTGCAGACTGATGGAATAACAGATCTGCAAGATGCTTGATCCTTTTGAGGGCTTGTTGGTAGTGGTTGAGTTAATGAAATCCTCCACAGACACAGTGGGGGTGAAAGCAAGTTGGAGGAAGTTTTAATTTACCAAAGTGATGTAGCGTGACCAATAGTGGTTATGTTTCTTTTTCAATTTTCCATTCCATTGAAGTCATTGGATGAGCCAAATGGCTTTTAGTCCATGCTTTCTTATGTTGCAAATGATAATCTTAATCTATGCTTCAAAATTGCTGAGATTTGTATGAAAATTTTAAGTCAATTTAAGAGCACTTTAGAAGCAGCTCAATTCCCGATCAGCACAAAATCAACTGATCACTTTATGCTATTTAAGCTGCTTTCTGTTTCAATTTTGATGGCTGAACATATTGGCCTTTTCACCAAGGTTTCTCAATTTAAAATTCTATGTAATGGAACTAGCAAGACTGGTTAAGTTTTTTGATCAGTTTTGGAAAAACAGTGTTTAATATAGTAGAAGATGTTGATGACCAGTTTTCTTTGTCCCTTGCTACAGCTGCTCATATTGGTGTAGGGATCAGTGGCCAGGAAGGCATGCAGGCTGTCATGTCGAGTGACTATGCCTTTGGGCAGTTTCGGTTTCTGAAGCGACTGCTCCTTGTCCATGGGAGGTGGTCATACATCCGGATGTGCAAGTTTTTAACCTACTTTTTCTACAAAAACTTTGCCTTTACGTTGGTTCACTTTTGGTACTCCTTTTTCAATGGATATTCTGCACAGGTAAAAGCTTTTATTTAGTCTGATCCAAAAGACCATTACTGTATATGATTAGCAGCAGCAACAACTTCTAGCACAGTTTTTCAGAATGTGGAAAGACAACAGCCAGTTCACTGAACAGGAAGGAGAGAAGGGATGGAATGGGTGGAAAGAGACATAGAGGAGACAAATTTTAGTAAGCCTTTGAAAGCGGGGGAAAATAATTCCATCATTGCTATAGATGGGAGCAATGGCATCAGGGTCTTCATCTGTATTTACAACTTCAATTTACTTTTATCCTTGTATTGTGGCCAAGTGACAGGATAGATAACGTGTGAAAAGGTTGGAGAGTGGGACAGCAGTGACTGCAATTTCCCCTAGGATGAGTTCTTCAAAGCCTGGCCAGAAAGGAATTATTAAGTTTGTCATCTTCCTCCTTCCCAACTTCTCTTCCTGCTGCTTAAGTTATTCACCTTGTAAAAGGAGCCAAGGGCTTTCCTCATTTAATGATAAGGTTGCATAAATTCAGAAAGAATGTTCCCAATGGTGAGGGAGCCCAGAACTAGGGGATCATAGTTTGAGGATAAGGGGTAAATCTTTTAGAACTGAGGTGAGGAGAAATTTCTTCAATCCAGGTGGTGGTGAGTCTATGGAATTCACTACCACAGAGTAGTTGAGGCCAAAACATTGTCTGATTTCAAGAAGAAATTAGATATAGCTCTTGGGGCTAAAGCAATCTTGCATTCATTTTTACAAGACCGACGGAAGGTATTGACTGCAGCTTTTGAACTCCAAAACGGCATTGTGTACATCAAATCAGCATGGTACTCTGTCATGATCTGTCTGCGCTTAGTAATTCCACCATCACCATGCTGCTTAGGATGACTGTCCCCAAAATTGTGCTTAAGCCACATGTATCATTGTCGTTGCCAATGAATGCTACCATGCCAGAACAAATGGTACTATTGATCCTAACTTAATGCTGCGGTTTATTGAACAGGTTATACCTGTCCTGACAGAAATGCATATTTCAGCATTGAGTTGACTGTTAATAGTTCAAAGAACATAATGAAAAGGGCCATCAGTCTCTTTTAAAGTCATGTTTGATAGGATTACTATTCTTGTTTATCCTTTTTTATTGCTTCATTTTTTTCAAAGTTTGTTGTTCTGAGTGGTGCCTGTTTTTGTGATCTAATTAAGTTTGATATTTTACGCTGAAATATGTACAGTACAATGTATCAGGAACAAATTATGATTTGAAGAGTTGAAGAAATCTAATATTTTTGTTTCTTCTTGTTCACAGACTGCATATGAGAATTGGTTTATTACACTTTACAACGTTTTGTACAGCAGCCTTCCAGTATTGGTTGTTGGGGTGCTTGATCAGGTATATTCCATTCTTGCATTCAATGCCAATAAACCATGGATATATTTATGTGTGTTGATGACACCCAGCTTGACCTCACCATCACTGATCTTGCCTGCTGCACTGTTATATCTATTTACCCAACATCCAATACTGTTATGACCCAAAATTTCTCTAATTAATATTTGGAAGACTGAAGCCATTGTCTTCATTCCCTTCTCCAAACTTCATTCCTTAGCCACTGACTCCATCCCTCCCCCTTGAAACCAGGATGAACTTCTGATCTTATACTTGTGCCATAATGAACGCTACTTACTTGCGTCTTTGTAACTTTGCCCTCGTCTCCCTTGGCTCCTATGCTGTTGAAGCCTTTATGCACGCATTTTTTTATCTCTTTCCAATGCACTCCAGCTTGGTCTCCACACACTGTTCTCCATAAACTTGAGGTCATCCGAAACTCTGCTGCCCATGTCTTAAGTTGCATTCTCATGTTACCTCTGCGCTTGCTGATCTACAAAGACTCCCAGTCAGTTCTCATCCTTGTTTTCAAATCTATCCATAGTCTTGTTCCTCTCCACTTCTAATCTCCAGCCCCACAATTAAACTAGAGTCACATTGTCATATTCTGGGCCATGCTTGAGGAAGGATGTGATGGCCCTTAAAAGGGTGCAGAGGAAGCTAACCAGAATGGCTCCAGAAATAGGTTGACATAGTGACACAGTGGTTAGCACTGCTGCCTCACAGTGCCAGGAACCCAGGTTTGATTCCCAACTTGGGTCACTGTTTGTGTGGAATTTGCACGTTCTCCCTGTGTCTGCGTGGGTTTCCTCCAAGTGATCTGGTTTCCTCAATTTTTTAATTGTGCGTGTTAGGTGGATTGGCCAGGCCAAATTTCCCCTTAGTGTCAGGGGAACTAGCAAGAGTAAATGCATGCAGTGATGGGAAGAGGGCCTGGGTGGGATTGTGGCTGATGCAGACTCAATGGGCTAAATGGCCTCATTCTGCATTGTAGGGATTCAATGATTTCAATGATAATGGATTTCAGCTAAAAGGTTTGGTCATTGGAATAAAGAGCAGAAACAGGTCCATCAAGTCTGCTTCACCTTCAAACCAATCATTGCTGATCGCCTATCTCTGCATCATTTTCCCAATGATCCATATCCTTTGATATTAGTATTCAGTAATCTATCCATTTCTGTCTTGAACATGCTCCACAATTGAGCTTCCACAGCCCACTGGGGTAGAGAATTCTTAAGATTCAACACCCTTCCAAGTGAAAAAAAGTCCCCTCAGTTCAGTTTTGAGTGGCCTGCCTCTTATTCTGAGACTGGATCCTCTGGTTCTTAACTCACTCATCCTGTCTGCATCCACCCTCTCATGTCTTGTTTAGAATTTTGTGATTTTCAATGAGATCACATTAGAGAATACAAGTCCAGTTTCCTTGATCTCTCCTCATAAGACAATCCCACGATCCCAGGACTTAGTCTGATGAATATCTGTTGCACTCCCTCTCTGGCAAATACATCCTTGGGTTGGGGAAGCTTGAGTTCTCCTTAGAACAGAGGAGGTGGGAGAGCAGTTTGAGGTGTACAAGGTTATGACAGGCTTCGTTGTGTAGACAAAGAAAGCTGTTGGTGCAAGGACTAAAGTGCAAAAATTTAAAGTTTGGGCAAGTGACATAGGGGATACAGGATGAATTTTTTGATAGAGGAAATGGTGGTGACTTGGAACTTGTTGCCCACGATTTTGGTGGAAGGAGAAATCATCAATAATTTTGAAGGAAATTCAATTAAATAAATTTTGCTAGGTTATGGACTAGAGCAGGGAAATGGAACTGATTCGTATGCTGTCTCAAACCCTCTGAGTTGTTTGTGTTCCTCTAATTCTGATCTCCTGAATTTTAATATTCCATTGGTGGCTGCATCTTTAGTTGCCTAGGCCCCAAGCTCTGAAATTACCCTCCCTGTCTCTTGACCTCACTTTCCTCCTTTAAGATGCACTTTAGAACTGACCTCTTTGACCAAGTGTTTGGTCACCCACCAGAATTCTCCTTCTATAGCTCTGTGTCATACATGTTTTATAATGCTCCTGTGAAGTTTCTTGGGAATTCCTTATGTTAAAGGTGCTATGTGGGAGGCAGTGGTGTCAGTAAGATAAGACATAGGAGCAGAATTAGGCCACTTGGCCCATCGGGTCTGCCACCATTCAATCATGGCTGATATTTTTCTCATCCCCAATCGCCTGCCTTTTCCCATAATCATATTATTAATCACATGGTTTCTCCATTCATCATCCCACCCTCCAAAATCCGCATTATTTCTCCATTCATCATTGTCAGCTTTCCCTACACCCTCTCGCAAACCTGACCACCCACAATCCATGTGGACAATGCGCCCAATCCACATGTCTTCTCCATTCATCATCCCCCAACCGTTATTCAAAGGAGCTGGGGACACCCATTTCACTTTAAGATCGCAACCAGCGGAATGAGCGGCGCCTTTTAAGGCTCCACATTCGAAAGAAGAATGTTACAACACTGTTGCATTTTAAGTTGCCACATTGTATCCAGTAGCTTCCTCCCTGGGGATTCCCAATCCCCAAACCTTGCTGCAATCCCCCTGGCTTTTCTTCCTTAACCTTCCTTCCCTCACTCCCTCCTTCCCTCCATCTCCCAAACCTCCATTCTCCCTCCCTCCAGCTCCAAACCTCCCTTCCCTCCATCCATCTCACAAACCCCCCACCTTATTCACTCCATCTCCAAAACCTCTTCCCCTACTACTGTTCAGGTCGCCAAGAGAGTCATTGGACTAGTAATGTAGAGACCTAGGGTTAATGCTCTGGGGACCTGGGTTCAACTCCCAACACAGCAGATGGTGAAATTTGAATTCAATAGAAGTCTGATGGTGGTGACCATGAAACCATTGCCAAATATCATAAAAACCCATTAATTGACTAATGTCCTTTTAGGTGAGGAAATCTGTCATCCTTACCTGGCTGGACTTGCATGTGACTGGATTCACAGCAATGGGGCTATAGAATAGAAACCCCACAGTGCAGAAGAATGCCGTTCAGCCCATCAAATCTGCACCAACAACAATCCCACCCCAGGCCCTATTCCCATAACTCCACATGTATTCCCCACTAATCCTGCTAACCTACACATCCCAGGACAAAATGGACAATTTAGCATGGCCAATCTACTAAACCATGCATCTTTGGACAGTGAGAGGAAACCAGAGTACCTGAAGGAAACCCACATAGACATGGGGAGAGTGTGCAAACTCCACACAGACTGTGATCCAAGCCAGGAATCTAACCCAGGTCCCTGGAGCTATGAAACAGCAGTGCTAACCACTGTAGTACCATGCCACCTCATGGTGCCAGGTTGATTCACAAATGTCCTCAAGAATGATCAATGAATGCTGGCCCTGTCAGCAACGTCCGCATCCCAAAAAAAACATAAATGTAAATTTATTAAACTGCTGCTGATGTAGACAATTCTGTGGAGCAAAGCATAATACAAAATAAACTCCAAGCTTTCAAGCCAAATAGACAGAAGTCTCTGTGTTAAGTATTAGTTATGTACTAATCATTTGTTTTTCAATTTTTGTAATGTTTGGTATTTTACTCAATTTTTCTTCAATTTCTTCCCCTTCTCCTTAGGATGTCAGTGACAAGTTGAGTCTTCGGTTTCCAACACTTTATATACCTGGACAGAAAGATTCTTTCTTCAACTTAAAGAAGTTTTTTCTCAGCTTGTTTCATGGCATTATTGTGTCCTTGATCATTTTCTTCATACCTTATGGAGCATTCACCCAAACAATGGGTCAGGATGGGGAGGCACCAACAGATTACCAGTCATTTGCAGTCACGACAGCCTCCTCTCTCATCCTAATTGTCAATTTCCAGGTAAGTAGATGTTTCGGGGTTTCTCCATTTCTCTACCCCCCCCCCCCACCCGCCACCTTCCAAAGAAGGGGCCTCATACTCATTCAGATTTCACATACAAAGCTGCCCTCCACAACTGTGAGCAAGTTGGCTATTCTTATCAACAGAGTATATTAGATTCCAGGAGCATCCACAGACTTCAGATAACACATTTGGGCTTTGCAATCTAGATATGGGAATACACAATAAATGAAGGATACCAAAGTGTAGTGGAACAGAGGTGCTTTTAGAGTAGACATCCACAGATTCCAGAAGATAACAGGACAGGTGGTTCAGAAAGTACAAGGGATACTTTCCTTTGTACCCAAGGCATAAAATATAATAGGGAGATTGTTGAAATTTGAAATAGAGGGAAGGGAAATGGGATTGAAAAGGAGAAAACAAAGTTCAGTGTTTATTGTTAAAAAAGCAATTTCCAACACTACTTAGATGCTGGACAAATTAAAATCTAGCTTTGTAAATATCAAATTGTTGATTTTTAGAAAGTTTGGCATTATTAAAACTTGTTACTTTCTTACTCTTAAATTGGTATACTCTAATTTTTATGTAAAAACAAATTATTGCAAATGTTAGAATTGTATGCATTCCTGGACATCTTTCATGGGTAATGAAATGAAAAAAAAAGTCAAGTCCCAGATACCCACGTGCTCCCTTTTGGGACAGAACTTATTGGTGGTGACGATCATCTCAGGCAAAGGGCAAGGTTGAGAAGGCGGGTGAATAACCCCAACCGATATGGGAATTGAACTCAGGTTGTTGGCATTCCTCTGCATCACAAACCAGCCATTCAGCCAGCTGAGCTAAGCAACTCCATTTTAATGGGTAATAAAACCTTACATTGGGTTACAGCACAGAAGGAGGCCATTCATCTTGTAGAGTCTTTATTGGCTCTTTGTAGGAGCAACTGGCCGAGTCCCACTCATCTGCCCTTATTCATACTCCTGCAAGTGCCTTTGCTTCAGGTAGTTATCCAATTCTCTTTCGAAAGTCACAGCCGAATTTAGTTCCACAACACTCTTCAGTAGTGCATTCCAGATTGCTTCAAGTATACGTTGGTTATTTTGCCATACAGCTGATAGTGGTGCTTACAGTTTCTTGACCTTTCTGCCAATGAGAACAATTTCTCTATCTACTGTCTGATCCACTTGTTATTTTGAACACCTTTATCAAATCTTCTCTCCTCTAAAGAGAAAACTAACTTCACTAGGTAACTGAAACCCCTCATATCTGAAATATTCTTGTAAATTGTTACCATTTATATAGATGATCTGGAGGAGGGAACCGAGTGCAGGGTGTCGAAATTTGCTGATGACACCAAGATTGGGGGAAAGGCAAATTGTGCGGAGGGTGTGGAGAGTCTGCAGAAGGATCTAGATAGGCTGGGCGAATGGGCCAGGAAATGGCAAATGGAATTTAATGTTGGTAAGTGTGAGGTGGTCCACTTTGGTAGGAAGAATGGTAGGGAGGACTATTACTTACGTGGCGAAAAACTGCAGCAGGCGACGGTGCAGAGGGACCTCGGGGTCCTTGTGCATGAGTCGCAAAAACCCAGCTTGCAGGTGCAGCAGGTGGTCAGGAAGGCGAATGGGATGCTGGCCTTCATAGCGAGGGGGATTGAATATAAAAGTAGGGAGGTCTTGCTGCGGCTGTACAGGGCATTGGTGAGGCCGCAGCTGGAGTACTGTGTGCAGTTTTGGGCGCCGCACCTGCGCAAGGATATTTTGGCCCTGGAGGGAGTGCAGAGGAGGTTTACTAGGCTGATACCGGAGTTGAGGGGATTGAGCTATGAGGAGAGGCTGAATAAACTAGGCTTGTACTCGTTAGAGTTTAGAAGAATGAGGGGAGATCTCATTGAGACGTATAAGATGATGAATGGGATGGATAGGATAGAGGTGGAGAGACTCTTCCCGCTCAAAAAAGACAGTAGGACTAGGGGGCACAGCCTCAAGATAAAGGGGAGGCAGTTTAGAACGGAGTTGAGGAGGAACTTCTTCACTCAAAGGGTGGTGAATCTCTGGAATTCTCTGCCCGTTGAAGTGGTGGAGGCTGCCTCGCTAAATATTTTTAAGAAGTGGGTTGATGGGTTCTTGATAAGAGAGGGGAATTAAGGGTTATGGGGAGAGGGCGGGAAAGTGGAACTGAGCCACGACAGATCAGCCATGATCTTATTGAATGGCGGGGCAGGCTCGAAGGGCTAGATGGCCTACTCCTGCTCCTATTTCTTATGTTCTTAGGTCCTCGAGTGTAATCTATGGCTCACCTGGTAGCACTCACAACCATGAGTCACAAATTTCAGATTCAAATTGCACTCCAGGTCCTTGGCAAAATACTAGCCTGCTACTCTGGTGCAAGACTGAGGGAGTGCTGCACAGTCAGAGGCCTTTGGATGAGATGTTAAATCAAGGCACCTGCTTGGGTACTGTCAAATTTTCATTGTTGAAGACAATATGACACTGCAATCATAACATCCACAAAACAAAATGTACAAATGACTTTATAATATAACATAAAGCTGAGAATTCACTACATTTTTTAATTTTGCAGAACATGATATAAATGTAACCTTTCTTGCATTTATATTTAATGTTTGTTCACAAATTTTAATTTTTTTTGCAGATTGCTTTGGACACCTCCTACTGGACATTCGTCAATGCCTTCTCAGTCTTCGGAAGTATCGTTTTATATTTTGCAATCATGTTTGATCTTCACAGCGCTGGAATCCACATCCTATTTCCATCAGTTTTTACCTTTACCGGTCAGTCATGTTAGAATGCAGAAAATGGACCATTTGGTCTAATAGTTTGTGTTATTTGTATTCTTTCAAACATATGAAGTAGGAGCAGAAGTAAGACCATAAGATATAAAGGAGCAGAATTAGGCTATTCAGTCTATTGAGTCTGCTCCGCCATTCAATCATGGCTGATGTGATTCTCGCCCTGATTTTCCTACCTTTTCCTTGTAACCCTTGATCCCCTTATTGATCAAGAATCTATCTATGTCTTAAAGACACTCAATGACTTGGCCTCCACAGCCATCTGTGGCAGTGAGTTCCACAGATTCACTCACCTCTGGCTGAAGAAATTCCTCCTCATCTCAATTTTAAAGGAGCATCCCTTCACTCTGTGTTTGTGCCGTCGAGTTCTAGTCTCCCCCACTAGTGGAAACATCCTCTCCATGTCCGCTTTATCTAGCCCTCTCAGTATTCTGTAAGTTTCAATTAGATCCCCCCCATCCTTCTGTACTCCAGCGAATATAGATCCAGACTCCTCAACCACTCCTCATACGACAAACTTCATTCCTGGGATCGTTCTCGTGAGCCTCCTGTGGACCTCTTCCAAGGCCAGCCCATCCAACCTTGGGTATGGGGTCCAAAACTGCACACGCTATTCCAAATGAAGTCTGACCAGAACCTTTATACAGTCTCAGCAGTACATCCCTCTTCTTGTATTCTAGCCCTCTAGAAATGAATGCTAACATTGTATTTGCCTTCCTAACTGTCAACTGAACTTGCATGTTAACCATAAGGGAGTCCTGAGCCAAAACTCCCAAGTCCCTTTGTGCTTCAGATTTTCGAAGCCTTTCCCCATTTAGAAAATAGTCTACGCCTCTATTCTTCCGACGAAAGTGCATAACCTCACACTTGCCCACATTGTATTCCATCTGCCACTTCTTTGTCCACTTTTCTAGTCTGTCCAAGTCATCCTGCAGCCTCTCCACTTCCTCAAGGCTACCTGTCCCTCTACATATCTTTGTATTATCTGCAAATTTAGCAACCATGCCCTCAGTTCCATCTTCCTGATCATTTAATGTATATAGTGTAAAGTTATGGTCCCAACACTGACCCCTGTGGAACATCACTAGTCATCAGTTACCATTCTGAAAAGGACTCCTTTCTCCCCACACTCTGCTTTCTGTCTGTCAGCCAGTCTTTTATCCATGCCAGAACCTTGCCTCTAACACCATTGGCTCTTAGCTTATTTAGCAGTCTCCTGTAATGCACCTTGTCAAAGGCTTTTTGGAAATCCAAATACATCACATCCTCTGGCTCTCCTTTTCTAACTTCTTTGTTACCCCATGACCTCCCTTCGATGAAGTAGTGCTGACTCAGCCTTATTTTTCCCATGCATTTCTAAGTACTCTGTGATTTCATCCTTAATAATGGACTCCTAGATTTTACCCACAATCTTACTGACAAGGTCAGGCTCACTGATCTTTAATTTCCCACCTTCTGTCTCCCTCCCTTCTTAAACAGGGGCGTTGTATTATCCTTTTTCCAGTCCTCTGGAACCTTCCCTGAAATCTGAAAAATCAACACCAATGCCTGGACAATCTCCTCAGCTATCTCCTTCAGAACCCTGGGTGTGTAGTCCATCCAGTCTGGATGATTTATCCACCTTCAGACCTTTTCACCTTCCCTTGCACCTTCTCCTTGGTGATGGACACCATATTTACGTCCGCCTCCTGACTCTCTTGAAGTTCTGGCATGTTACTGGTGTCTTCCACCATGAAGACTGATACAAAATACCCATTCAGTTCCTCTGCCATTTATTTGTCCCCCATTGTTACTTCTCGAGCCTCATTTTCCAGTGGTGCAATGTTCATTCTTAGCTCTCTCTTACCATTTATATATCATTTGGCTCATCAATCCTCCTCTGCCATGGAATAATATCATGGTTGATCTTGATGTGTTTCAAATTCTACATTTGCATCAACCCCAATAACATAATGTACCTCTACCTTAAAGATAATAATATTTGAATAATGGGCAAAATAGCCACTTCACACGAGATTGTCTGTTCAAAGAAACATCTTTTAAATTTATTAATTGAATAGCAATGTTTACAAGCATCGCATTGAATTATAGCTCAGCTGTTTCACTTCTCTTCCAGCAAAGTTTGTTCCTAAACTAACATGAGGAACAGTGCAAATTGATTCAGTTTTAAATGACCTCTGAGATTCATTGTGATACTTTGTACTTCTCGTCAGTTTTTTCAATTTGTGTCAAAATTGGTAATGTGAGTGATTAGCATGGGAAATGACCATGTTACGTTGAACATTAAAGCAGGAATCGTCCATTTAGCTCTTCGAGCCTGCTCCACCATTCAATATGATCATGACTGATCCTTTATCTCAGTGCTATATTGATGCCATTAAAATCTTTTTAAAAGATTGATCTCTTTCTTGAATATATTCAGCGACTTGGCCTCAGTCTTATGTGGTAGAGAATTCCACAGGTTCATTGCCGTTTAAGTGAAGAAATGTTTCCTCATCTCAGTCCCAAGTGATCTACACTGTATCCTGAGCCTATGTCTCTTGTTTCTCGATTCCCCAACCAGGGAAAACATCCTCCTGCATCTAGTCTGTCCTTCCCTTTTTAGATCTACTCTCAACCTTATAAGCCTTAGTGAAGAGAGGCCCATTCGAACCAACCTGTTCTCATAGGGCAGTCCCACCTACCCTGACATCAGCCTTGTGAACTTTCACTGTGCTCCCTCAATGGCACGTATACCCTTAGGGAGACCAAAACTGCACACGCTGCTCCAGGTGTGGTGGCCAAGGCCACGTATAACTGCAACAAATTTAATTGGAGGCAGTTCAGAGAAGGTTTATTAGGATAATCCTGGCATGGAAGTATTGTCTTTTAAGTAAAGAATAAAAAAGGTTAGGACTCTACTCATTGGAATTTAGAAGAATGAGAGGGGTGATCCCATTGAAACATATAGCATTGACAAGGTACATGCTGAGAGGATGTTCCCCTCATAGGAGCATCTAAGACCAGAGGGCACAGTCTCAGAATAAAGGGGTGCCAATTTAAGAATCTTTTGAACTCGCAAAAAACTGTGGGTGCACAGTCATTGTGTATATTTAAGGCTGAAATAGATAGCTTTTTGATCAGTAAGGGAATCAAAGGACGGGAAAGTGAACAAAGAACAAAAAAATTACAGCACAGGAGTAGGCCCTTCTGACCTCCAAGCCTGCACTGACCATGCTGCCTGACTGAACTAAAACCCCCTACCCTTCTGGTATGCCTTTTTGACTACCTCATCCACCTGCATCGTCACTTTCAGTGACCTGTGTACCTGAACACCCAGATCCCTTTGCCTGTCAATACTCTTAAGGGTTCTGCCATTTACTGTATATTTTCTATCTGTATTAGAACTTCCAAAATGCATTACCTCACATTTTGTCTGCATTAAACTCCATCTATCATCACTCCATCCAAGTCTCCAACTAATCAATATCTTGTTGTATCCTCTGATGGTCCTCATCACTATCCGCAAATCCACCAACCTTTGTGTATCACAAACAGCAAAGGTCCCAGCACTGATCCCTGAGGAACGCCACTTATCACAGCCCTCCAGTCAAAAATGCACCCTTCTACTGCTACCTTCTGTCTTCGTTGACTGAGCCAGTTTTGTATCCACTTTGCCAGCTCACCTCTGATACCATGCAGCTTCACCTTCTGCACTAGTCTGCCATCAGGGACTTTGTCAAAGGCCTTACTGAAGCCTATGTAGACAACATCCACTGCCCTACCCTCATCTATCATCTTCATCGCTTTCTCAAAAAACTCCATCAAGTTCATGAGACACAACCTCCCCTTCACAAAACCATGTTTCCTCTCACGAACCCATCCACTTATTTCCAAGTGGGAATAAATCCTGTCTCATAGAACATAGAACATTACAGCGCAGAAAAAAGCAATGACCCTCTAACCTAAACCAATCCCTTTCCATCCATAAACCTATCCACGGATCTCTTAAACGTCCCCAAACTAGGCGCATCTACAACTGCAGCAGGCAGGGCATTCCAATCCCTCACCACCCTCTGGGTAAAGAACCTACCTCTGACATCCGTCCTATAACTACCACCCCTTAATTTAAAGCTATGCCCCCTCGTGCTAGCTTTCTCCATCTGAGGAAAAAGGCTATCACTGTCCACCCTATCTAAACCTCTAATCATCTTGTATGTTTCAATAAGGTCCCCTCTTAGCCGCCTTCTTTCTAACGAAAACAACCTCAAATCCCTCAGTCTCTCCTCATAGGACCTTCCCTCCATACCAGGCAACATCCTGGTAAACCTCCTCTGCACCCTCTCCAATGCCTCCATATCCTTCCTATAATGTGGGGACCAGAACTGCACATAATACTCCAAGTGCGGACGCACCAGAGTTTTGTACAGTTGCAACATGACGTTGCGGCTCCTAAATTCAATCCCCCTACCAATAAACGCCAAGACACCGTATGCCTTCCTAACAACCTTATCTACTTGATTCCCAACTTTCAGGGATCTATGTACACATACACCTAGATCCCTCTGTTCATCAACACTATTCAGAGTCCTACCGTTAGCCCTATACTCTACACATCTGTTATTCCTGCCAAAGTGAATTACCTCACACTTTTCCGCATTAAACTCCATCTGCCACCTCTCGGCCCAGCTCTGCAACTTGTCCAAGTCTCTGTAAACTATGACACCCTTCTTCACTATCTACCACTCCTCCGACTTTGGTGTCATCAGCAAATTTACTGATCCACCCAACTATACCCTCATCCAGATCATTTATAAAAATTACAAACAGCAGTGGCCCCAAAACAGATCCCTGAGGTACACCACTTGTAACCGAACTCCATGACGAATACTTACCATCAACCACCACCCTCTGTCTCCTATCTGCTAGCCAATTCCTGATCCAATTACCTAAATCACCCTCAATCCCATACATCTGCATTTTCTGCAGAAGCCTTCCGTGGTGAACCTTATCAAACGCCTTATCAAACGTCTCAAAGAATCCTCTCCAATAATTTCCCTGCCACTGATGTAAGGCTCACAGGCCTGTAATTACCTGGATTATCCTTGCTACTCTGCTTAAACAAAGGAACAACAGTACTCTCGGATCTCCCCTTTAGCCAGTGAAGATACAAAGATTTCTCTCAAGGCCCCAGCAATTTCCTCCCTTGCCTCTCTCAGTATTCTGGGGTATATCCCATCAGGCCCTGGGGACTTGTCTACCTTAATGTTTCTCAAGAACCCCAATACTCCTTTTTTGATCTCAACATGACTCAAACTATTACACACCCTTTTTCAGACTCCATCATCCACCAAGTCCTTCTCTTTGAGTGCTGATGCAAAGTATTCATTTAATCCCTTTCCCGTTTTCTCTGGCTCCTTGAGTGGGCCAACCCTCCCCCTGGCTACCCTTTTGCTCTTTACATATGCATAAAAAACCTTGGGATTTTCTTTAATCCTGCTGGCCAATGCTTTTTCTTGACCACTTTAAGCCCTCCTTACTCCTTGCTTAAGTTTTCTTTTTTGACTTTCCTTGTATTCCACTTAGAGCGTGTGTTCCCAGCCTTCTAGCTTTGACAAATGCTTCCTTTTTCTCTTTGACAAGGCTCACAATATCTCTCATTATCCAAGGTTCCCAAAACTTGCCATACTTATCCTTCATCCTTACAGGAATATGCCAGGCCTGAATCCCTATCAACTTGCACTTGAAAGTCTCCCACATGCCAGATGTTGATTTGCCCTCAAACATCTGCCCCCAACCTACGTTCTTCAGTTCCTGTCTAATATTGTTGTAATTAGCCTTCCCCCAATTTAACACCTTAACTTGTGGACTACACTCATCAGCTGGAGTACTGTGTGCAGTTTTGGTCGCTGTACTTACGCAAGGATATTTTGGCCTTGGAGGGAGTGCAGAGGAGGTTTACTAGGCTGATACCAGAGTTGAGGGGGTTGAGCTATGAGGAGAGGCTGAATAAACTAGGCTTGTACTCGTTGGAGTTTAGAAGAATGAGGGGAGATCTCATTGAGACGTATAAGATGATGAATGGAATGGATAGGATAGAGGTGGAGAGACTCTTCCAGCTCAGAAAGGATAGTAGGACTAGGGGGCACAGCCTCAAGATAAAGGGGGGGCAGTTTAGAACAGAGTTGAGGAGGAACTTCTTCATTCAAAGGGTGGTGAATCTCTGGAATTCTCTGCCCGTTGAAGTGGTGGAGGCTGCCTCGCTAAGTATTTTTAAGACACGGGTTGATGGGTTTTTGATAAGCGAGGGGATTAAGGGTTATGGGGAGAGGACGGGAATGTGGAACTGAGCCACGACAGATCAGCCATGATCTTATTGAATAGCGGGGCAGGCTCGAAGGGCTAGATGGCCTACTCCTGCTCCTATTTCTTATGTTCTTATTATCCATTAGAAACTTACTGAATTGTGGTCACTGTTCCCAAACTGCTCCCATGCTGAAACATCAACCACCTGGCTGGGCTCATTCCCCAATACCTGGTCCAGTATGGCCCCTTCCTTCATTGGACTATCTACATACTGTTTCAAGAAGTTCTCCTGGATGCTTCTTACAAACTCTGCCCCATTCACACCCCTTACCCGAAGTGAGTCCCATCAATATCAGGGAAGTTAAAATCTCCCACCACATCAATCCTGTTACTTTTGCACCCTGCCAAAATCTGCCTACACATCTGTCCCTCAGTCTCCTGCTGGCAGTTGGGTGGCCTATAGTAAACCCCCAACATAGTGACTATACCTTTCCTATTCCTGTGCTCTACCCATATTGCGTCGCTGTATGAGTCCTGAGATGTCCTCCTGAAGTACAGCTGTGATATTCTTCTCAACCAGTAGTGCAACTCCCACACCTCTTTTACATCCCCTCTATCCCACCTGAAACAGCTGTATCCTGGAATGTTAAGCTGCCAATCCTATCTTTCCCTTAACCAGATCCCCGTAATGGTAACAACATGGTAGTTCCTAGTACTAATCCAAGCTCTGAGTTCATCTGCCTTACCTGTTGCACTTCTTGCAGACCACCAGATCGTCTTTGATTAGCAATCTTATCCTGCCTGCTGTTTCTCTGAGTCTTACTGGCCCTATTCTCTGGTTCCCCTTCAGCTAATTCATTTTTGCTTTGGTTTCCACCCCACCCTGCCAAACTAGTTTAAATCCTCCTGTGTGACACTAGCAAACATCCTGGCCAGAATATTTATGCCCTTCTAGTTTAGATGCGACCCGTCCTCCTTGTATAGGTCCCACATGCCCCGGAAGAAATCCCAATGGTCCAGATATCTGAAATCCCTCCCTCCTTCCCTCCTACACCAGCTGTTTAGCCACGTGTTGAACTGCACTATCTTCCTATTCCTAGCCTCACTAGCACATGGCACAAGGAGTAATCCTGAGGTTAAACCCTAGAGGTCCTGCTTTTCAACTTTCTACCTAACTCCCTAAACTACTGATGCAGGGCCTCATCACTCCCCCTACCAATGTCGTTAGTACTAATATGTACCACAAGCTTTGGCTGTTCACCCTTTCCTTATGGAATGCTTTCTGTCCATTCAGAGACATCCTGGACCCTGGCACCAGGGAGGCAATATACCATCCTGGAGTCTCTTTCACGTCCACAGAAATGCCTACCTGCACCCTTAACTATAGAATCCCTTATAACTATTGCTCTAGTCCTCTTTGTCTCTCTTTGCTAAATAACAGAGCTGGCCGTGGTGCCACTGCTTTGGCTGCTGCTGCTGCTGTTATCCCCTGATAGCCCATCTTTCCCAACAGTATCCCAAACGGTATACTTGTTAGAGAGGGGATGACCACAAGGGATTCTTGCAGTGACTGCCTGCCCCTTCTAGTGGTCACCCATCCATCTGGGCGTGAGGAATGTTGGACCATCCATGATGCTGTTGAATGACAGGCCAAGCTTGAGGGGCCAAACAACCAGCTGCTGTCCCTGTGTTGATTTTAAAAAAGAACTTGAATTTATAGATCACCTTTTCGTAATTCTAGTCCCAAAACACTTCTGAAGTTAAGTCACTGTTGACTATAGGAAAATGTGGAAGTCAGTAGATATGCCACAAGTCCATACAAACTTTAATGAGATAAGCAGCCAGATAATTTGTTTCATAAGTGTTGATTGTTGAATGAATATTAGCAAGAAAAATTTCCCTCTGCAAATAAGGTCATGAGGTTTTTTTTACTTCTGCGAGAGAGAGCAGGTGGGCTGGGTCTGACCCAGAGGTGTTAAGTCACCACTAAGGCTGATGCCAAATTATCATTCTGGATTGTGGAATATTTAAAATTTAAGGAAAGCGACAGTCTAGTCCGTGGTATACTGAATGTGATGAAGGTGGGCTTGTTGGGTAGCATGCCTCCTTTTTCATAATATCTGACAACATGTCACATCCGGTGGTACAAAGTTTTTTTACACCTTGCACGAGAGCAAAGGGTTCATCAAAATTTGATGTAATTAGCCAAAGGAAAGCAGATTTAAATTCTGTTTTAGCTTCAGTCTTTATCTCTGGAATAATTTAAACTGTATTCTTCACTTAGGTGCTGCTCCCAACGCTCTTCGACAGCCCTACATTTGGCTGACTATCATATTGACTGTGGCAGTCAGCCTCCTCCCTGTTCTTGCAGTCCGTTTCCTGATTCAGGTAGTCAACCCATCAGAGACTGACAAAGTAAGTACCAAGCTGGCTGTCAAGACTGTTGCTGATTTATTGTCACTTGATTTCGGGGGGGGAAAGAAACTGTTTCAATCCATTTTCAGAAAATAACAGTCTTGGATATTCAATATTTTTCTAATGCCACTTCTCTTTGGAAAAGGTGATTGCTACTGCTTAAATTCACTTGTGAAGTAGACATTTTTAAGTTAACGTATGATTAAGTGGTAGGGGATGGGGAAATGGCTGAGGCCCTGAATAACTTTTTTGTTTCGGTCTTCACGGAGGAGGACGTGAATAATTTGCCAGGTGTTAGCGATGGAAAGATGGTAGCAGTGGAGGGCCTGAATGAAATTATTGTTACTAGAGAGGCTGGAGGGACTGATTGTGGACAAGTCCCCAGGACCGGATGGAATGCATCTAAGGGTTCTGAAGGAAATGGTGGAGGTGATAGTGGATGCCTTGGTGATTATTTTCCAAACGTCGCTGGATTCCGGGGAAGTGCTGGAAGATTGGAAAACGGCTAATGTTACGCTGTTGTTTAAGAAAGGTGGCAGGCAAAAGGCGGGGAATTATAGGCTGGTTAGTTTAACGTCTGTTGTAGGAAAAATGTTAGAATCCGTGATCAAGGAGAAAATAGCGAGGCATCTTGAGGAGAATTGTTTGGTAGAGCAGACGCAGCACGGTTTCGCTAAGGGGAAGTCGTGTCTGACGAATTTATTGGAGTTCTATGAGGATGTGTCTAGGGCGGTGGATAGAGGAGAGCTGGTGGATGTGGTCTTTCTTGATTTTCAGAAGGTGTTTGACAAGGTGTTTCGCTGGAAAGAAGGCGGCTAAGAGGGGATCTTATTGAAACATATAAGATGATTAGAGGTTTAGATAGGGTGGATAGTGATAGCCTTTTTCCTCTGATGGAAAAATCTAGCACGAGGGGGCATGGCTTTAAACTAAGGGGGGGTAGTTATAGGACAGATGTCAGGGTTAGGTTCTTTACCCAGAGGGTGGTGAGGGATTGGAATGCCCTGCCTGCTGCAGTTGTAAATGCGCCTAGTTTGGGGGTGTTTAAGAGGTCTGTGGACAGGTTTATGGACGATAAGGGATTGGTTTAGGTTAGTGGGTCATTGTTGTTGTTTTTTTTTAAACTGGTCGGCGCAACATCGTGGGCCGAAGGGCCTGTTCTGCGCTGTAATGTTCTATGTTCTAAGGTACCTCACAAGAGGTTATTGCAGAAGGTCAGGGGGCATGGAGTTGGGGGTAGGGTGTTAGCGTGGATAGAGGATTGGTTGTCAAATAGGAGGCAGAGAGTGGGGGTTAATGGGTGCTATTTGGATTGGCGGTTGGTGACTAGTGGCGTACCCCAGGAGTTGGTGCTGGGGCCTCAACTATTTACCATTTATGTAGATGATCTGGAGGAGGGAACCGAGTGTATGGTGTCGAAATTTGCTGATGACACCAAGATTGGTGGAACGGCAAATTGTGCGGAGGGTGTGGAGAGTCTGCAGAAGGATCTAGATAGGCTGGGCGAATGGGCCAGGAACTGGCAAATGGAATTTAATGTTGGCAAATGTGAGGTTGTCCACTTTGGTAGGAATAATGGTAGGAAGGACTATTACTTACGTGGCGACAAACTACAGCAGGCGACGGTGCAGAGGGACCTCGGGGTCCTTGTGCATGAGTCGCAAAAACCCAGCTTGCAGGTGCAGCAGGTGGTCAGGAAGGCAAATGGGATGCTGGCCTTCATAGCGAGGGGGATTGCATATAAAAGTAGGGAGGTCTTGCTGCAACTGTATAGGGCACTGGTGAGGCCGCAGCTGGAGTACTGTGTGCGGTTTTGGTCGCTGCACTTGCGCAAGGATATTTTGGCCTTGGAGGGAGTGCAGAGGAGATTTACTAGGCTGATTCCGGAGTTGAGGGGGTTGAGCTATGAGGAGAGGCTGCATAAACTAGGCTTGTACTCGTTAGAGTTTAGAAGAATGAGGGGCGATCTCATTGAGATGTGTAAGATGTTGAATGGGATGGATAGGATAGAGGTGGAGAGGCTCTTCCCGCTCAAAGGACAGTAGGACTAGGGGGCACAGCATCAGGATAAAGGGGGGGCGCGGTTTAGAATGGAGTTGAGGAGGAACTTCTTCACTCAAAGGGTGGTGAATCTCTGGAATTCTCTGCCCGTTGAAGTGGTGGAGGCTACCTCGCTAAATATTTTTAAGACGCGGGTTGATGGGTTTTTGATAAGAGAGGGGATTAAGGGTTATGGGGAGAGGGCGGGAATGTGGAACTGAGCCACGACAGATCAGCCATGATCTTATTGAATGGCAGGGCAGGCTCGAGGGGCTAGATGGCCTACTCCTGCTCCTATTTCTTATGTTCTTATTTCTTATGTTCTTAAATGCTTGGATTTTTATAATGTCTATCACACTGAGAGAAAGAAAACAATGAGGCCACTGAGCTCCGTGAGCATAATATAAAAACTGGAGTTTTTTCAAGGATGGGGTTTGTTCAGGATTTTCTCAAACCTGTCTTCATTTCCCAGTTGGTCTTCATTTAAAAATACAGGAAGAGTTGCTTTGACTTGAAGTGAACTATCTCTGTCAATTAGCCAAGTGGCAATTCAGCAAGACCAGAACAGGGAGTGGCTGAATATAAAGGAGATCATCTTTGCTTTACATGAGTTGCAGAGAGGTCAACTAGAGGCTACCGACATGAATATTTGCAAAAGATGAAGGAGTTCTCTCATGCACTACCTTGCATTTAGTGGCACAATCACTAATGTCAACGGTCTGTTTTGATCTTTAATTGGTGATATTGAGAGGAATGCGTTGCGCCATCATTTAACCGCAACAGAACAGTTAATGTTGGCCTTTATCTTAAGCAGGCAGGAATACAAAGCGGGTATGTCACAGTTTTATAAAGTTCTAGTTAGGCTATATCTATCGAGTATTGCATTCTACTTAAAGAAGTGGCCCTGGAAATAGTGGATGCATTGGTGGTCAACTCCTAGATGGTATAGATTCTGGAACAGTTCCTACAGATTGATGGGTAGATAATGTCACCCCACTATATAAAAAGGGAGGTAGAGAATGAACAGGGAATTATGGACCAGTCAACTTGGTAGTGGGGACAATTCTGGAGCCCATTATCAAGGATTTTGTATCAGAGTATTTAGTCAACAATGGTAAAATTAGATAGCATGAATTTATGAAGAGAAATCATGTTTGATAGATCTACTGGACTTTTTCCAGGATATAACTAGTAGAGTTGATGAAGGGTGAGAACGATGTATGTGTTTTATTTGCACTTTCAGAAGGCTTTTTACAAGGTCCTACGTAAGAAATTAGCATGTAGAATTAAAGTGCATGAAATTGGGAGTAGTGTATTGAGATTGGCAGAAAACTGGTTGACAGACAGGAAATAGAAAGCTCGTGCTACCAAATAAACCTGTTGGACTTTAATCTGGTGTTGTGAGACTACTTACTGTGCAATTCAAGAAAGCAGCTCACCACCACCTTCTCGGGGGCAACTAGGGTTGGGCAATAAATGCTGGCCAGCCAGTGATGCCCATGTCCCACAAATGAATTAAAAAAACAAAAAACAGTTTGCAGTCCTGATTCAGAAACATTATCAATGTGCTCCACCAACAGTTGATGTGAGCAATCCACTCTTTCTAATTGTCAGTATAGGCTGCTTTTTAGATGGGCCAGTAGCAGAAAACCTTTTAAAAATATTACACCACCTAACCTGAATTTTGTCAAAAATACTGGACAAACTCTATAGCTTCAATTACAGCTCTCTTAACATGTTGTGGTGAGAGTAATAAAAACAATGGTGGCTGGTAATCTAAATACTTCGACACTTATTCTTTCCGTCCATGTCAATGAAAAGTTGGGTTGAGAGGGAATTATTTGAGGTAAAGGGAGTGGAGAGGGAAGGATGAAAAATAAGTAGGTTGGAAATGTGGAGGCTTTTAGTGGAATTGCTGGAGATGAGGGAGTGACCAAAACATTCTGGTGCAGAAGAAGCAGTGTTTTTTTGTGATGGAAAATAATAACTTTATTCATTCATGGATCATGGGCGTCACTGGCTGGCCAGCATTTATTGCCCTTCCCCAGTTGGCCCAGTTAAGAGTAAAGTACATTGCTGTGGCTCTGGTTTCACATGTAGGCTAAATCAGGTAAGGACAGCAGATTTCCTTCCCTAAAGGACATTAGTGAACCAGATGTTTTTCTTTTCCGGCAATCAACAATGGTTTCCTGGTCATCAGTAGATTCCTAATTCCAACAATTTTTTTATTTAATTCAAATTCCACCACCTGACATGGTGGGATTTGGACTCAAGTCCCCAGAACATCAGCTGAGTGTCTGGATTAATAGTCTAGCGATAACACCACAAGGCCATCACCTCCCCCATATACTTAAGTATATTTAAAATGTGTACTTCTTGGTAAGTCCTTTTTCCTATAAATGTGGCCCTCTAAATTTGATGATCAAAATGTTACATCAGCTATTTAAAAGCCAACTGCTCTATTGATTGGCTCTGCACAAGCATAGGATGAGCTTTAAACACTTTTGATCTAACCAAAATAGCTCAGCTGCTTTTCCTTCAGCTTCTGCAAAGAAAGACACCAAACAATTTTTCAAATATCCATCTTAACTCGTAGTGTGTCCTATGCTTTGACTTCACTGCCACCATATCCTCCCTAAATTTCCCAAAGTATCCTCCATGTAAACTCAGCATTCTATATTCATCGCTGCTAAGTTCTTGGTAAGAAACAGTAAGATATAATAAGTCTCATTCAGAATCTGGACATGCTGATAAAACATGGACTCTAGACTTCGTCTCCAGTTTTAAGTGGATAAAATGCACAAACAATGCAATTTTCAATACACCACATGTTAATACTTTCATTAGTTATGCGATATCAAGTAGTCTTGCAAACAAGGCAATATCTAATCACTTCCTTGTATAACACTCTGCCCACATTCCACTTCCATTCCCATTCTTGGCTCCTGTATCTATCCCTGGGGGAAAAAATTTGCAATGCTCCAACTGTCCAGCATTTTGCCCACCACTCATCATAACCACCAGGATTCTATCTCCCCACCCATGGGAATCGGTCAAGTGAGATCATGAAATCCCACCCAACATTTTTTTTGCAACGACTGATTTTCTCAAATGCACACTTTGCCCTAGGCCCCAATAGAACCATTTCTTTTGCTCTCTCTTGCAACTGCACATTAGTTCGGGATCATCCTGGTCTACAAAGATAACCCCTCTCTCCCTGCAAATTGTTTTCTTAAACTGTTTTCCCCTGTTTCCTTCACCATCACCTCCCAACAAGAAATGACAGACTTTTTGTCATTGGAGTCCATCCAATCAGCTGACTCAGCCTCACTCTTCCCACCACTAACCCACCTATCAAACCGCCTTTGTTTATCTCCTACCCGAGCCCTGAACTCAAATCATTCTCTAACTTTTCTCTGCTCATGCCCTTTCTGAGCTCATCTTGTCCATGAGATCCAGCTCCTACTCCCTTGATCCAATTCCTACTAAACTGCTGATCACCTATCTAACTTCCCTCCCAGGTCCCCATGTTAGCTGACATCGTAAACAGTTGTCCTTCTCTCATAAACCTGCCATCATCACATCCCCCTTCAAAAAACAAATCTTTTTGACCCCAATATCCTTGAACACTACTGTCCAATCTCCAAACTGCATTTCCTCTTGCTTCTTTGAAGTCTGTGAATGTGTTGCTGGTAACAAATCTGTTCCCATCATGCTCAGAACTCCTTTTAGAAACTCTATCTCGGGTTTCTATGTTTATAAATTCATAAGATACAGTAGCAGAATTAGGCCTTTCGGCCCATTGAGTTAGCTTCACCATTTGATCATGGATGATGTGTTCCTCTTCCCCATTTTCCTGCTTTCTCCCCATAACCCTTCAATCCATTACAAATTAAAATCCAGTCTAAATCGACTTTGTTCGCTGTCCCAGTATCTACCATACTTTGGGGTAGCGAATTCCACAGATTCACAACCGTTTGGTAGAAATAATTTCTCTTCAATTCTTCTGTTTTAAATTTGTTATCCCTAAGACTATGACCTCTTGTTCTAGAATGCCCCACAAGAGGAAGCATCTACTCCACGTCTACTTTATCCGTACCCATTATCATCTTTGTATGCCTCAATTTGATTTCCCCTCATTCTTCTAAATTCCATAGACAGTATCAAAATGACTCTAATCAAGTTCACAAATGACTGTGTGATTACAGTCTTTGAAATAGTTGATCACATCATCCTCTCTGCTGCCACTCCACTGTTGGGATGGGACTGCTGTCTCTGCTGCTTATATCACAGTTGGCCCAATGAGCTTTTGCAGTGGTCAACACAGTGACTTTACCGCAAATATTTGATTTATGATGTCTTGGTTTTGCCAGGCCTGAATCTCTTAGTCTTGGTTATGCTTTAAGCAAATTTTCTTTTTGTTTTTAAATGACAGATTCAAGTGAACCGCAAAAAATATGAGATTGAACTTCAGCCCAAACCAAGTAGACCCAAATCTTTCCAGCGGAGCGAGTCTATTCGTCGATCAGCCTATGCATTTTCACATCAACAAGGCTACGCCGACCTCATTTCTTCAGGTCGCAGCATCCGAAAGAAAGCCCCGCGCTCTGTACCAGGTGTCAGCGGTAGGACATATGAAACAGCAGGTGCAAACGCAAGCTGAAACCATCAGCGTACTATTGCCTGCTTAAGATTTTTTATATTTAACAACAACTCTAGAGATGGGAAACTTTGATGTTTTTGTTTGAAAAATAAATATTCTCAGGATACCTTGGAAGGAGATTGCAACACATTTAATGTTAGACTTTCACATCATGTACATCGAGAGATTTGGAATCCTTCTGAGTTGCACACAACTAAGATGAGGACCATCTGATTACAGGGATTAAAACCCGAAGTTGGGATGACCTGCTATCCCAGCACCACTTATCACTTTCTACACCACAACACGGGCACCATTTTAAGGACCTGCATTGAAGAGTTTTATTTCCTGCCCCCACAGAACAGCAATAAAAAATGGAATTGTTTTATTGACTTGCAGTGAGTACCCGAGCAGATGATGTGTTTTTAATGTTTACAGAGATACAGATTTACCTTTGTTACCCAACTTTCATTACCATTTGTTAATATTGAACCTTTTGTCTTTTACTTGGTGCTTTACAAAATGTGAAAGCCTGAATTCCATTTTCCGCCCACCACTATCAACTCGAGGCACTCAAAATATGTGTTCGAAAAAGCAACAGTGAAAATCTGCACTGCCATTTTTATATTCTGATCTTAAGTTCTTAAATACTTTTGAAAAAAATGTAATGAGAAATTGAGTCTAAATTTTGCTTCTTTTAAACCAATTTATTATTTCTGCCTTGTCATAAATTAAATAGTATGTGTATATAGTTATATATATTTTAGAAATTATTTCTGTACTAAATGAGGATGATTTAAAAATAAAATTTATCGTTTTCTGGCTAATTATTCCATCAGCGTAAATCTTTCGTAATTATCAACTCTCAGCATGAAAGGTTACTGGAAAATCTAAGCTCGAGTCATAAGGCCTTGGGCATACTACTGTTGTTACAGATCTTCACATCCAGGGGAATTACAAGATTGTCAGATCAAGTGGAAAGCACATTGACACTGTTTAATGCTCAGATTTCAGAAACTCCACCTTTTTTGTAAATCCCTGGGAATCAAGGGTTACAGGAATCTCTTCACCCAGATGTGGGTAACTGGAGGTAATGCACAGTTTTAGCATCCTGTTTCTTGTGATAAAAGCTGTTTATGTCACACATATTGCCTCTATTTTTCAGAGGAGTTCATAATAGAAGAGTGAAATTGTAACCCATCAAATAAGAATTAATTAACTACCTGAAATAAAGCCTTTAAGGATTCAATGTCTTGATTGTTTTTTTTTCCTCCCAAAAGCCAGTGGTAAGAATGTGGAAAGTGGAGTTGCTCTGAATAGCAGAGATATGTTTAAGAGGCAACAAGACGGACATAGGAGGAAAAGACAACAAATCGTTATGATAGATTTGGATGAAAAAGATTGCAAGAGCCTAAAGTAGAACACAAACACTGGTATAGACTGGTTGGACCAAATACTGTATAACATATTTTCCTTGAAGCTGCTTCTAATTCTGGCATCACAAATGAAGCAAGGGGTTGTCATAGTGCTGTCAGGAAGCACTTTGTTAGTAGTAACACCCCTCTCATACTCAGTTTAGGTTCCACCAGGGTCCATCAATTCCTGACCTCTTTGAGCCTTGGTTCAAACATGGATGAAAGGGCTGAATGCCAGATGCCACTGATATCAGGCAGCATTTGTGTAGTATCAAGGAGCGCTGGAGTCGATGGAAATCAGGAAAAGCCCTCGACTGGCTGAAATCGTACCTGGCACAAAGGAAGATTGATGATAGAGGTCAATCATCCCCATTCCAGAACAGCACTGCAGAAGTTCCTCAGGGTAGAGTCCATGCCCAACCACAATCAGCTGCTTCATCAATGACCTGCTATCATAAGATCAGATGTGAAGATATTCATAGTATCATAGAAACCCTACAATGCAGAAGAGACCATTCAGCCCATCAAGTCTGCATTAAGTCTGACAGTTTCTTACTCAGGACCTCTCCCCTACTCTATCCCTGTAACCACATTTACCATAGCTAATCCATATAACCTACAAATCTTAGGAAACTAAGGGGCAATTTAGCATAACCAATCCACCTAACCTGCACATATTTGGACTGGGGGGAGAAAAACAGAGCTCCTGGAGGAAACCCACTCAGGCAAGGGAAGAATTTGTAAACTCCATGTAATTTTCCAAGGCTGGAATCAAACTTGAGAATGACCCAACAAAATCTATGTAGCCTCATCCACAGTTGGCCTGGCCCCTCCCATGGACTATTAAACGATGTTCAGTTCGGAGTTCCAAGGAAACACAAGATGTACAGCATTCAGCCCAACCAGTCTCTGACAGTAGTTATGTTCCATTCTAGCGTCTTCCAATCTTTCCTCATCCAACATTCTGGAACTTCCTCCCTAATAGCACTATGCATGTACCTAGAAGACATGGACACCTGCAGTTCAAGAAGGCAGCTCACCATCAATTTCTCGAAGATGATTAGATGTGGGCAATAAATGCCGGCTGAGCCAGTGATACCCACATTCCATAAATGTAATTTTTAAAAATTTATCAGTGCCCTTTTAAAGCATATGGGTTTTCCACTGTGCTGGAATTGTCCTATGAGGAGAGAACATAAGAACATAAGAAATAGGAGCAGGAGTAGGCCATCTAGCCCTTCGAGCCTGCCCCGCCATTCAATAAGATCATGGCTGATCTGTCGTGGCTCAGTTCCACTTTCCCGCCCTCTCCCCATAACCCTTAATCCCCTCTCTTATCAAGAACTCATCACCCGCTTCTTAAAAATATTTAGCGAGGCAGCCTCCACCACTTCAACGGGCAGAGAATTCCAGAGATTCACCACCCTTTGAGTGAAGAAGTTCCTCCTCAACTCCGTTCTAAACCGCCTCCCCTTTATCTTGAGGCTGTGCCCCCTAGTCCTACTGTCTTTTTTGAGCGGGAAGAGTCTCTCCACCTCTATCCTATCCATCCCATTCATCATCTTATACGTCTCAATGAGATCTCCCCTCATTCTTCTAAACTCTAACGAGTACAAGCCTAGTTTATTCAGCCTCTCCTCATAGCTCAATCCCCTCAACTCCGGTATCAGCCTAGTAAACCTCCTCTGCACTCCCTCCAGGGCCAAAATATCCTTGCGCAGGTGCGGCGCCCAAAACTGCACACAGTACTCCAGCTGCGGCCTCACCAATGCCCTATACAGCTGCAGCAAGACCTCCCTACTTTTATATTCAATCCCCCTCGCTATGATGGCCAGCATCCCATTCGCCTTCCTGACCACCTGCTGCACCTGCAAGCTGGGTTTTTGCGACTCATGCACAAGACTGAGTGGACCAGATCTAAATTCTTCAGCTTAGAAGAATGAGAGATGTTCTTATTAAAGCATATGGAATTTGTTTGGGAACATGAGAATGTAGGCATTTGTAGGATGTTTCCCTTTGATGGTGAGTCCAAATTTAGTACTTATGGTCTTGGATTGGTATGAGGAGAAATTTTTTCACACAAAAGGTGACTCTGTGTATGTAAGTTGTTGAGTATGTTCAAAAGTGTGGTAGATAAGAACTAGGAGCAGGAGTAAACCACCTGGCGCCTCAAGCCTGTTCCTTCATTCAATAAAATCATAGCTGATGTTTTTGTGGATTCAGCTCCACTTACCCCACCCCGCCCACTTACCAGAACCTTTGATTCCTTTATTGTTCAAAAATTTATCTATCCTTAACATTCAAAGAGGTAGCCTCAACTGTTTCACAGGGCAACGAATTCCACACATTTATAATCCTTTTTGTGAACAAGTTCCTCCTCAACTCAGATGTAAATCTGCTCCCCCTTATTTTGAGTCCGTGCCCCCTAGTTCTAGTTTCACCTGGCAGTGGAAACAACTTCACTGTTTTATCTTCCATTCCCTTCATAATCGTACATCTTTCTAT
This sequence comes from Carcharhinus amblyrhynchos, assembly GCF_965287045.1. Taxonomy (NCBI): domain Eukaryota; kingdom Metazoa; phylum Chordata; class Chondrichthyes; order Carcharhiniformes; family Carcharhinidae; genus Carcharhinus; species Carcharhinus amblyrhynchos. Next base: position 50,325,348 of record NC_137324.1, read on the forward strand.
AAGGTCTCCTCTCATTCTTCTGAATTCCAATGAGTGCAGCCCCAGTCTACTCAGTTACTCCTCATAAGCCAACTCCCTCAACTCTGGAATCAACCTAGTGAATCTTCTGTGCACGTCCTCCAGTGCCAGTATATCCTTTCTCAAGTGAGGAGATCAAAACTGTACAAAGTACTCAGTGTGGCTGCACCAGCACCATATACATAAGAACATAAGAAATAGGAGCAGGAGTAGGCCATCTAGCCCTTCAAGCCTGCCCCGCCATTCAATAAGATCATGGCTGATCTGTTGTGGCTCAGTTCCACTTCCCGCCCTCTCCCCATAACCCTTAATCCCCTCACTTTCATAACCTCATTATTTTTAAACTCCATCCCCCTAACAATGAAGGACAAAATTCCATTTGCCTTCCTGCAGACCAACTTTGTGATTCATGCATGAGGGCACCCAGGTCCCTCTGCACAGCAACATGCTGCGATTCTTTTTTTAACCATTTAAGTAATAGTCCATTTTGCTATTATTCCTACCAAAATGGATGGCCTCACATTTACTAACACTGTACTCCATCTGTGAGACTCCACTCACTTAGACTATTAAAATCCCTTTGCAGACTTTCACCATCCTCTGCACACTTTTCTCTGCCACTCATCTTAGTGACATCTGTGCGTTTTGACACACTACACTTGGTCCCCAACTCCAAATCATCTATGTAAATCATAAACAATTGCGGTCCTAACACTGACCCCTGAGGCACATCATTAGTCACTGATCGCCAACCAGAAGAACATTCATTTACTCTCACTCTTTGGTTTCTGTTAATTAACCAATCCTCTATCCATACTAATACATTACCTGTAAGACTGTGCATCTTTATCTAATGCCTTTGGTGCAGCATCTTCTCAAATGCCTTCTGGAAATCCAGATACACCACATCCACAGGTTCCCTACTGTCCACTGCATATGTAATGTTTTCAAAGGATTCCACCAAATTAGTCAAACATGATCCACACTTCATGAACCCACGCTAGTCTTCCCAATGGGACAATTTATATCCAGATGTCTCACTATTTTCCCTTGATGATAGATTCAAGCATCTTCCCTACTATGGAAATTAAGCTAACTGGCCTATAGTTACCTGCCTTTTGTCTACTACCTCCTTTTTAACAATTGTGTCACATTTGCTGTTTTCCAACTCCCATGAAGATCCCTAAATAAACCAAACTTGTTATCTATGCTCATAAATGGTTATAATGAACCATATTCATCATATCCCTTTTACAATACAAATTAGAATTTATGGAGTCAGATTAGGCCCCCTATTCCTCTGAGCCAAGTCATGAATGTCCTTTAGAGAAGGAAATCTGCTGTCCTTACTGCATCTAGCGACATATGACTTCAAACCCATGTCAATATGATTCACGCTTAACTTCCCTCTGACGTGACTAAGTGAACCACTTATTTGTATCAATTTCTTCAGAAACATCCATGAGGAACAAAACCAGACAATCTGGAATTGGAAATGACAACTGCAAATATCAAAATTTTCAAAGACACAAAACTTGGAGTAATTGTAAACTGTGAGGCAGATAGTGATAGACTTCAAGAGGGCAGACCTGTTGGTGAAATGGGTGGACACATGGTGGATGAAATTTAATCCAGACAATTGTGAATTGAAGCATTTTCGTAGTATGGTAGCATAGCCCCTTTAAGGGGCAAACAAACACAGGGAGCCCATCACAGCAGAGCATACGAACCTGGATCAATTGTGGTAGAGAGCAGGATGCAGAAGTGGGCAGCCCCACTATGTGAGCTCAGGAGTCAAAGGGTGAAGACCTGATATTGTTGTGTTCTGTTTATGTCAAATTCTTAATAAACAACTTTGTTGATTTACACCTGCCGAGTTGTGGTTGTGCCTTGCCCTACTACAGATAGGATGAATGAGGAGAGGCAATATACTTTAATGGGTACAATTCTAAAGGAGGTGAACGAACAGAGAAGCCTGGACACGTGCAATTACCGCAGAAGGGGCAGAGCAGGTTAAGAAGGTGGTTGAGTGGGATCCTAGGTTTTGTAACCGAAGGTATGGAATAGAAGAACAAATAAATTCTGATGAATCTCTATAAACGCTAGTTTGGTTCCAAGTGGAGTATTGTGTCTATTTCTGGAAAAGTTAGGAAGAATGTAAAGACATTAGAGAGGGTTCAGAAAAGTTTTAAAAGAATGACTCATCCAGGGATGAGAGACTACAGTTCAATACGAAGGATGGATTGGAAGTGAGGATGAATTGGAGGATCTGTGTTTGTTCCTCTTAAAGAAGAGAAAGTTGAGGGGAGCTTTGATAGACATGCTCAAAATCATGAGGGGTCTGGTCAGATTTTTGATGTACAAGGTTACAGTGAGGCAAGCAGGAAAGTGGAGTTAAAGCCATGATCAGATCAGTCATTCAATGGAGCAGCAGGCTTGAAGGGCCAAATGGCCTGCTTCTGCTCCTACAGAGCAGGACTTCCGAGAACAAAAAGACACCGACTTAAGGTGATTGGCAAAAGGGGTAATGGAAAGATGAGGAAAACCTTTTCTAAGCAGTGTGTGGTTGGGATCTGGAATGCAATGAGAATGGAAGCAGATTCAGTTGTGGTTTTCAAAGGGAAGTACCAGAAAAGAAATAAATTGCTGATCAATGATAAAGGACAAAGGAGTGGGACGAGCAGAGTTGCCCCAGAAGAGAGATGGTCTAAACACAAAGGCTGTAGCTGGTCTATATGTGTCTATAGTTCTATGAAATCTTAGACAGGTTGTCAGAGTTTTGAAAACTTTTGCTAAAACTCACTTCTGTTAAAATGGATTTATATCGCGCACTGTAATATAATCAAACTATTGTCAGCACCTTTATATAGGAAACAATTCATTACTCAGTCTGTCATCGATCATTCCACAAGTTTTCTCCCAAGCTGCAACAATCAACCTCAATCATCACATTAAAGGGGAAAAATACTAAAAAAGGCATTGTTTAAACTGCATATGGATATGTAAAATTGTATACTTTGCTTGATACTTGGTCACCAAAGTTGGTTGAATTATTAAACCTGTATACTCGTTGGGGTAGGTGGGCAGCTAACAGCCTGGAAGGGGTTAAAAATAACTTGATAAATTAAGTTTGGGAACCTCTGCCCTGGAGTCATCGTTCTCAGCTAAAGCCCAAGCAAGTGAGCAAACTACAAACCCAGAATGCCCCTGTATGTATAATTCCCGATAGTCAGACAACCCATTGGCAGAGCATGGGAGGATTTCCTGACTTCATTGCCAGCTCCCTCCACATTTTCCATCAATGAACAAGTTTCCGAATACTGACCCACTGCACCACCACAGATTACTATTAGACGTAGTCAAGGCAATTTAAGTTTTGCTTTTTTTTCCAAGTTGGGTTCACATATTTTGTTAAAAATAAATTTCACAGGTGATTAATGTGAAAGTTGCTTAAAGGTTTTTTCTAAACAGCAGTGGCAAACTCTGCCAGGTTAATACCATATAACTTGTGACATTATGGCAATCCTTCTCTTCCCCTCCTTCCAACCTAGCATTCAGTGTATCATTGACCTCATATCCTTTCCATGACAAATATTACCGACTTCACTGAATCCGTACAGTGTAGAAGGAGGCTATTCAGCCCATCGATTTGACACCAACTCCCCAAAAAAGCATCTTACCCAGGCCCACCCCATTCCAACTCCATGTATTTACTCCACTAATCCCCCTAACCTACACTAAGGGTAATTTAGCATGACCAATCCACCTAACCTACACATCTTTGGAGTGTGGGAGAAAACTGGAGCTACCAGAGGAAACCCACACAGTCACGGGGAGAACATGCAAACTCCACGTTGTCAGCTAAGGTTGGGATTGAACCTGGGTCCCTGACGCTGTGAGGCAACAGTGCTCCCTAGTACTTCGTGTCGCTGTGTGTGCTTAATCCTGGACCAGCAGACAGGCACCACAACAGCTCAGTGACTATCACTGCTAGCTGTGCAGATACATGGATTTGGGCCTGTGTCTGTGGGAGTTTGCGCATTCTCCCTGTGGTTGTGTGGGTTTCCTCTGGGTGCTCCGGTTTCCTCCCACACCCCAAAGATGTGCTCTTAGGCTGATTGGTGTACCAAATTGACCCTACACTATTCTCCCCTGAATCTGGCTACATTAGGGGTACCATTCACATACACACGGGCAGGGTAGGTGTAGGAAAATGCTTTGTTGAAATGGTGGCGCGGGCTCGTTGGGCTGAAGGGCCTGTTTCCTGTGCTGGGTTGTTCTTTGTTCTTTGTTAATCACTGTGCCATTTGCATCTCTGTATAATATTGCCTGTCTCTGACAGTGCAGCACTCCTTCAGCATTGCATTATCATAGAATCTCTACAATGCAGAAAGAGGCCTTTCAGTCCATCAAGTCTGTACAGATTCTCTGGCAGCGCTTCTTACCTAAACCCTCTTCCCATAACCCACATACTTACCCCACAAATCCCCCTAATCGACATATCTTGAGGCATTGAGGTGCAATTAAGCAAGGCCATTCCACCTAATGTGCCCATCATTGGACTTGGGGAGGCATAGTGGCTAGCACTACTGCCTCACAGCTCCAGGAACCTGGGTTTGATTCCTTGCTTGGGTCAACGTCTGTGTGGAGCTTGCACATTCTCCCTGTGTCTGTGTGGGTTTCCTCGGGGCTACTCCTGTTTCCTCCCACAGTCCAAACATATGCAGGTTAGGTGCATGGGCTATGCCAAATTGCCCCTTAGTGTCCCAGGATGGTTACGCAGACTAGTGGGGTAAGTATGTGGGGTTACAGGGAATAGGGCCTCAGTGAAATTGTTATTGGTGCAGACTTGATGGGCTGAATGGCTTCCTTCTGTAGGGTTTCTTCACTTTAGATTGTGTCTGGAGTTCGACTGATTGCTCAGTTTGACCTGGGAGCGCAGCCTACCAGCACAGTGCTGATGCTGGGGTAGGGTTAGTGTAGCTGAAGGACCGACCATACATAGATGGAGGGTGACAGTGACACTTGTTACTCAGGTAAAGAGGGTAAATTCCAGCACTGACACGCCCTGTTATGATTTCTACACCTCCCTCTCTGATTGTCCCTAAGCAGCTTGAGTAATTAAAGTCCTGCCCGAGCTGATGCAATCCACCCATCACTCCCCGCCTCTATCTCTCTCACTGGTGCAATCGGCCCCCTGGGTATCGCGCAAGCGCGGCCTCCTCGGAAGTGCGCAGGCGCGGCCCCTGATTGACACCGTTACGTCATGGCGCGGGACCGCTCTGTCCAATCAGCGGCTGGAGAATGAGGAGGAGGCGGGGCCGGATGTGGCCCCACCCCCCCACTTTCGGTAGCCGGTCAGATATTGAGCGAGGGGCAGAGGGACCGGGGCGTATTGTGAGACTGCTGTTCGTCAGAGCCAGTGCGGCGGCAACCCTGGGCCGGGGAGAGGTTGTGATCGGAGAGGAAAGCTCTTAAAATGTCTTGCGGCGACATCAGTCAGGAGGCGGAGAAGCTGTCCCTGGGTAAGGAGCAGATTTCATAGAAACCCTAGAGTGGAGAAAGAGGCCATTCGGCCCATTGCGTCTGCACCGACCACAATCCCACCCGCCCCCATATCCACCCGCTAATCCCTCTAACCTACACATCTCAGGACGCTAAGGGCAATTTTTTTTATCATGGCCAATCAACCTAACCCACACATTTTTGGACTGTGGGAGGATACCGGAGCACCTGGAGGAAACCCACACAGACACAAGGAGAATGTGCAAACTCTGCACAGGCAGTGACCTGAGATGGGAATGGAACCCAGGTCCCTGGAGCTGTGAAGCAGCAGTGCTAACCACTGTGCTACTGTGCCACCCAGGCATATCTGTTTGTCCTGGAGTTTGGGTGTTACCTGCTTGGTATGGTGTAGGTTCCCTCCCTGGTTGGTACGGTGCGGGAGCCCCCCCTCTGGGCTGGTACGGTGCGGGAGCCCCCCTCTGGGCTGGTACGGTGCGGGAGCCCCCCTCTGGGCTGGTACACAGTGGTAGGGCATGAGACCAGAAAATGCTATAATTGTCACTTCTGTCAGAACGGAAAGCATCTCCTCAGATTTTGGCTTTTGTTCAGAGTCGACTGAGTGTGAAAGAACTGTAGCTTGAATCGTCAACCTCAGTACCAATCAGTGTAGTGAACACGCGCTATAAAGTGTATAAAATTGTGAGGAATCTGGATAAAGTATGCATACAAACCAGGGTGCACCCACCCATACAAACCAAGGATTGGCACTCAACCCTGCACAAACAGGTATGTAGCCAACCTTATTTCTTAAAAAGGGGAATTCAGTGACTAGCTGATTAAACATTGGAATGGACAAAAATGTGGAGTGGAATGAAATACGTTCCCTCTTGTTAAAACCACAGATGCTGCAGAATATGCGTTAGATTTGTACTAGAGATTTTGCTTTGTTCTTGGATACTCAAAGGTATCACAGGAATTTTAGAGATGTTATTAAACAGTTCTCTCTGATGCTAGTTAGTAAAGGCAATGAGTGATAGAACCACACAGACCAGAGGGTATGAGACTCAATTCTCAATCTGAAACCAAAAGTGAAAATGCTGTAAAGTCCTCAGTCTGTTTGGTTTAGCACTTGTTTTTGGTTTGCACATCAGAAGAGGGCCAAATCACCACAAGTACTTGTGAAAGTGCATGTCTCTGCAAGAACAGGAGATTCTTCAAGCAATAAAACCTGCAATTTTGAAACAAGCTGAGGAGGCATTTATTATTTTTAGTTGCTGATGAACAACAGCATAACTCGTCATAATTTTGCTCTTTCTCCATCGCTGTCAATTATACTGCAATGTGACTATTCTCTATAAATCAGCAAGAATACAGCATACTGAAATACAGCTGACAAGAGGTGGGGCTACATTGGACTTGGTACTGGGTAATGAACTGGGCCAAGTGTTAGATTTGTTTGTGGGAGAGCACTTTGGAGATAGTGACTGCAATTCGGTGTCCTTCATTATTGCGATGGAGAGGGATAAGGTCACATGACAGGGCAAAGTTTATAATTGGGACAGGGGTAAATATGATGCGATTAGGGAGCATAAGATGGGAGCAGAAACTATCAGGTATGGACACAAACGAAAAGTGGAGCTTTTTCAAAGAACAAATACTGTGTGTCCTTGGTTGGTATGTTACTGGCAGGCAGGGAGGAAATGGCCGAGTGAGGGAACCATGTTTGATAAAGGATGTTCAGTGTCTTGTCAAGAGGAAAAAGGAAGCGTATGTAAGGATGAAAAAACAAGGTTCAGTTGGGTCGCTTGAGTATTATAAGGTAGCTAGGAATAAGTTAAAGGGCTTAGGAGAGCTAGGAGGGGGCATGAGAAGTCCTTGGTGGGTCGGATAAAAGAAAACCCCAAGGCTTTTTACTCTGAGAAATAAAAGAATGACCAGGGTGAGGTTAGGCACAGTCAAGGATAGTAGTGGGAACTTGTGCATGGAGTCAGAAGAGATGGGTGAGGCGTTGAATGAATACTTTTCTTTAGTGTTCACTAAGGAAAGGGGCCATGTTTTTGAGGAGGAGTGTGTGATACAGACTGATAGGATGGAGGAGGTAGATGTTCTGAGGGAAGATGTATTAGCAATTTTGAAAAACCTGAGGGTGGATAAGTCCCCTGGGCCAGATGGGATACATCCTCGGATACTTTGGGAGGCAAGGGATGAGATTGCGGAGCCTTTAGCTTTGATCTTTGGGTCCTCACAGTCCACAGGGTTAGTGCCAGAGGACTGGAGAGTGGCAAATGTTGTTCCTCTTTTCAAGAAAGGAAATAGAAATGACCCTGGTAATTATAGGCCAGTTAGTCTTACTTCGATGGTCGGTAAGTTAATCGAAAGGGTCCTGAGAGATAGGATTTATGACCATTTGGAAGGATTCAGTTTAATCCGGGATAGTCAGCACGGTTTCGTGAGGGATAAGTCCTGCCTCACAAATTTGATTGAATTCATTGAGGAGGTAACTAAGTGTGCAGACGAAGGTAGAGCGGTTGATGTCGTATACATGGATTTTAGTAAGGCGTTTGATAAGGTTCCCGATGGTAGGCTCATGAAGAAGATAAGGAGGTGTGGGATAGAAGGACATTTGGCCAATTGGATAAGTAACTGGCTGTATCATAGAAGACAGAGGGTGGTGGTGGAGGGAAAATTTTCAGACTAGAGGCCAGTTACCCGTGGTGTACCACAGCGGTCAGTGCTGGGTCCTCTGGATTTTGTGATTTTTATCAGTGTCTGAAGGGTGGGTTAGTAAATTTGCTGACGACACCAAGATGGAGTAGATAGTGGATGAGGTGGAGGGCTCTTGCAGGCTGCAAAGAGACATTGATAGGACGCAGAGCAGGGACGAAAAGTGGCAGATGGAGTTTAACCCTGATAAGTGAGAGGTGATTCATTTTGGTAGGACAAACTTGAATGCAGATTACAGGGTCAAAGGCAGGGTTCTAAGGAATGTGGAGGAACAGAGAGATCTTGGGGTTCAGATCCCCACAGATCTCTGAAGGTTGCCACTCAAGAGGATAGAACCTTGAAGGCTTATCGTGTGTTAGCATTTATTAACAGGGGGTTTGAGTTTAAGAGCTTTGGGAGACCCCCCTCCCCGGGTCAGGTGCCCCACAGCACGAGCCGCCTCGTGGAAATGTCCTCCGTGCCTTTCTCCAGCACGCAGAGGCGTCTCCTATACGAGCTGCTGCTGCACACCTTCCACTACCGCGTCCTCGCCCGTCACCCGGACACACCTTGGTAGGCCTTGTTGCCGCCGGGCGGCGGAGATCCCCGATGGAGGTCCCTCTACAGAGGGATCTCCCCCAATTACCTTGGGGACCTGGGGTGGAGGGTGCTGCACGTGGCAGTTCCGCACAACAGTAGGATTCACTGGTTCGCGGGCTCCCGAGACTGCTCTTTCTGTGGCCTTGTGGAATCCGTGAACCACGTCTACGTTTTGTGTTATAGATTGCACTCCCTTTTTGATTTTCTGAAGAACCTTTTATTGATGTTCTGTTTGCATTTCAGTCCCACGCTCCTGATCTTCGGACACCCTGTGCGGAAAGGGGAGGGTCGGGATGCTGATCTCCTCGTGAACCTGCTCCTGGGCCTGGCGAAACACACCATCAACAGGTCCAGGCAGCGGGCGATCAACGGGGGCCATCCATCCCGACTGCCTGCCCCTCTACCGTGGCTATGTTCGCGGCCGGGTGTCCCTGGAGAGGGAGCACGCAGTGTCCGCGGGCACCGTCGAGGCCTTCGGTGCCCGTTGGGCACCGCAAGGGCTGAGGTGCGTTATAGATCCCGATAATCACATTTTGATTTGACTCGTCTTAAGTTTCCTTTGTACTTTTTGTTTCAGTTCGGGCCGTTCCCCCTCCATTTGGGGAGCCGCACCGTTTTTCTTTGTCCGAATGTAATTTAAGTTTGTTTACTTGGTTCGACCCGCAAGAACAAGAGCTTTGGGGTTATGCTGCAACTACACCAGACGTTGGTGAGACCACATTTGGAATATTGTGTTCAGTTCTGGTCACCTCATAAGAAGGATGTGAAAGCATTGGAGAGAGTGCAGAGGAGATTTGCCAGGATGCTGCCTGGTTTGGAGGGTCGGTCTTATGAGGAAAGGTTGAGGGAGCAGGGGCTTTTCTCTTTGGAGTGGAGGAGGATGAGAGGCGACTTAATAGAGGTTTATAAGCTGATGAGAGGGATTGATAGACTGGATGTGTAGAGACTACTTTCTCAGGTGGATGTAGCTGTTACTAGTGGCCATAACTATAAGGTTCATGGTGGGAGATATAGGAGAGATGTCCGAGGTAGATTCTTTGCTGAGAGAGTGGTTGGGGTGTGGAATAGACTGCCTGCTGTGATAGTGGAGTCGGACACTTCAGGAACTTTCAAACGGTTATTGCATAGGCACATGGAGCACTCCAGAATTATACGGAGGGCATAGCTTGATCTTGGGATTGGACATAGCTAGGCTATGAGGGCTGAAGGGCCTGTACTGTGCTGTAATGTTCTATGTTCTAAATTAGACATGTTCTTACATTTGCAGTTCTTGGTGTATAGGCATCTTGGAAGTGAACAGGATTGATGATTTCAAAAGGAAATTCAATAGGAAAATAAGGAAAATAAATTTGTAGGGTTATGGGGATAGCCTTGGGAAAGGATCTAACTTGATTAAAAGCAAATTACTGAGGATGCTAGAATCTGAAATCAAAAGAGAAAATGCTAGAAAATCTCAGCAGGTCTGGAAAGGCATAGCAGGTTTCAAGTCCAGATGATCCTTTGTCAAAGCTTTGACAGAAGATCATCTGGACTTAAAACATCAGCTCTTTTTTCTCCTTACAAATGCTGCCAGACCTGCTGAGATCTTCCAGTATTTTCTCTTTTGGGACCTAACTTGGTGGTTCTGTGGAATCTTGAATTGGTCCCAAAGAGCCAAAAATGTTCCTTCTGTGTCTCTTCTGCTCATCAAGGCTCCTTCAACAGCATCTTCAACCCCTTGACTCCCTATCACCTAGGAGAAGGACAAGGTTAATAAATGTGTGAAAGCACCATACGCCACCACAAGTTCCTCTCCAAGCCCCACAACATCCTGACTTGGATCTATATTGCTGTTCCTTCACTGAATCCTTCTGAATAACACTGCTTGTTTCTTCATCATGTGGGCTGCAGTGGTTCAAGAATGTGACTTATCTTTTCCAGGGCAATTAGAGATGGAGAATAAATGCTCACGTCATTGGCAATGCTCATGTTCCGAAAGTGCATTTTAAAAAGTGAAGCATCCATCTCTTATAGTGTACGTGTACTTTGAGAAAGTAAGCATGGAGAGTTGTTGGTGCATTGACTATAATTAACATCATTGGCCTATATTTGGATCACTGTAACAATCATTTATATCTCTTCAGTAAAATGTTTGCTTCTTCCACAATTTACCAGCTGTGGTAAGAAGTGAAGCGAAGCAAAGCAAACCAATTATACAGACTTTGTACGATCTAGTGCCTGGGTCCCGGTCCTTTCCGGGGTTAGTTCAGAATCAATGACGTTGTTCTGGATCCAGAATAATGTAGTCAGGTTAAGGTCAATAGATTTCCTCCCCTGAAAGAGATTGCTGAACCAGATGGATCTTTATGAGAATCTGATAGATTCGTGATAGCCATTACTGAAACTAATTTTTATTCCAGGCTTAAATAGTTAACTCTATATAAGTTTCCCATCTGCTGTAGTGGGATTTGAATGCACCCCTTGATCATTAGTTCAGACCTCTGAATTACTTCTTGTTCAGTAATGTGACTAGTATAATACAATATTGATTGACCATATAATCCAGACTGATTTTGGTGCAGAGATAAGGGAATCTGCATTATTGGTATTGCACCCATGTTTAAATCAAGGAATGTCTTGCCCATTTTGGTGTTTATTTTGTTAAGGGTCTTGTGCACAATTAGTAGAGGAGCAACTACTCTTCTAGTGTCCTGTTGTTTTAAGACCATAAGACATCGGAGCAGAATTAGGCCACTTGGCCCTTCGCGTCTGCTACACCTTTCAATCATGGCTGATATTTTTCTCATCCCCATTCTCCTGTCCTGCCCTGTCCCCATAACCACTTATTAATCAAGAACATATCTATCTCTGTCTTAAAGACACTCAATGACCTGGCCTCTGCAGCTTTCTGCAGCAAAGAATTCCACAGATTCACCATTCTCTGGCTGAAGAAATTCCTCCTCGTCTCTGTTTTAAAGGATCGTCCCTTTAGCCTGAGGGTGCCCTCTGGTTCTAGCTTTTCCTACTAGTGGAAATGTCCACTCGATCCAGGTCTCGCAGTATCCTGTAAGTTTCAATAAGATCCCCTCTCATCCTTCTAAACTCCAGAGTCCTCAGCTGTTCCTCACATGACAAGCTCTTCCCTTTCCCATAAGGCAAGATTTTCCCTTGATCAACAGCTCTAGAAGCTGCTTAATTGTTTATTCATCTTATTGCTGTTTCTGTGACTTTATTCAAGAGGGCAACGGTGATAAGCCAGGTAATCACAGATCAATTAGTCTAGCATCAGTGGTAGGGAAATTATCGGATAAAATTTGAGGGACAGGATTAATCAACACTTGGTAAAACAGACATTAATCAGAGATAGTTAACATTGGATTTAGAACATAAGAACAAAAGAAATAGGAGCAGGAGTAGGCCATCCAGCCCCTCGAGCCTGCCCCACCATTCAATAAGATCATGGCTGATCTGTCGTGGCTCAGTTCCACATTCCCGCCCTCTCCCCATAACCCTTAATCCCCTCGCTTATCAAAAACCCATCAACCCGCGTCTTAAAAATATTTAGCAAGGCAGCCTCCACCACCTCAACGGGCAGAGAATTCCAGAGATTCACCACCCTTTGAGTGAAGAAGTTCCTCCTCAACTCCGTTCTAAACCGCACCCCCCTTTATCTTGAGGCTGTGCCCCCTAGTCCTTTCTGAGCGGGAAGAGCCTCTCCACCTCTATCCTATCCATCCCATTCGTCATCTTATACGTCTCAATGAGATCTCCCCTCATTCTTCTAAACTCTAACGAGTACAAGCCTAGTTTATTCAGCCTCTCCTCATAGCTCAACCCCCTCAACTCCGGTATCAGCCTAGTAAACCTCCTCTGCACTCCCTCCAAGGCCAAAATATCCTTGCGTAAGTACGGCGACCAAAACTGCACACAGTACTCCAGCTGCGGCCTCACCAATGCCCTATACAGCCGCAGCAAGACCTCCCTACTTTTATATTCAATCCCCCTTGCTATGGAGGCCAGCATCCCATTTGCCTTCCTGACCACCTGCTGCACCTGCAGGCTGGGTTTTTGCGACTCATGCACAAGGACCCCGAGGTCCCTCTGCACCGTCGCCTGCTGCAGTTTTTCGCCCCGAAAGTAATAGTCCTTCCTACCATTATTCCTGCCAAAGTGGACCACCTCGCACTTGCCAACATTAAATTCCATTTGCCATTTCCTGGCCCATTCGCCCAGCCTATCTAGATCCTTCTGCAGACTCTCCACACCCTCCGCGTAATTTGCCGTTCCACCAATCTTGGTGTCATCAGCAAATTTCGACACTTCCTGTCAAACTAACTGAATTGAGTTTTTTGAAAAGGTAACTAAATATATTGGAGAGGGTAGCATAGTTGATGTGGTTTGCATGGACTTTAGTAAGACCTTTTGATAAGGTCCCACATGGAAGGCTGGATCCAAGGCATGTTGGCAAATTGGATCCAAAATTGGCTTGTTAAGAAGAGGCAAAAGGTGATGATGAAGGGTTGCATTTGTGATTGGAAGCCTGTGACCAGCAGTATACCACAGGGATCAGTGCTGGGATCCTTGGTGTTTGTTAGAGACTTCAGTGACTTGAATGACTTGCTGGCTGCTTTGCTGAGGCTGCGGGAAGTGTAGACAGAGGCTGGTTTGCATAATGGATTGGGCTATATTCATGACCTTTTGTAGTTTCTTGCGGTCTTGGGCAGAGCAGGAACCATACCAAGCTGTGATACAACCAGAAAGAATACTTTCTGTGGTACATCTGTAAAAGCTGGTGAGAGTCGTAGCTGACATGTCAAATTTCCTTAGTCTTCTGAGAAAATAGAGGCATTGGTGGGCTTTCTTAACTATAGTGTCAGCATGGGGGGGTACCAAGACAGATTTTTGGTGATTTGAACACCTAAAACCTGAAGCTCTTGACTCTTTCTACTTCATCCCCATTGATGTAGACAAGGGTATGTTCTCTTTTATGCTTCCTGAAGTCAATGACAATCTCCTTTGTTTTATTGACATTAAGGGAGAGCGTATTGTTGTTGTACCAGTTCACCAGATTCTATGGATCTCTAGCACTTCTATTTACAAAAATAAGATTTTTAACTTTAATATTTTACAGGTGAATTATATGTTTCTGGTCGTGAAGGAGATGATGCAAGTGGTACAGGAACAAAGGACAAACCATTTAAAACAGCCCTTCGGGTAAACTTTCAGCAGTGATAGCTATAAAAAGAAATTCTTCTTTGTTTTACTGAACATTTGTGTAGCTTGTTAATTGATTATGTTTCTGCACATTTTGTAGGCCTTACAAGCTGCAGGGAAGGAACCATTCCCAACTATCTATGTGGATTCCCAAAAGGAAGATGAGGTATTTCCAATTTTTTTTGTGTAAAGGTGCTTTCATCAAAATTTCCACATGATCTTTTTGAATATGAGGCTTGATCAATAGTTAGCATGCTGGCTAGAAACAAGCAGCAAAAAGTTCCTGGTTTGATTTTTTTGGTCTGTGATTGTGATTGGAGCAGGAGTAAAAGCTGCAGTTGATCTGCAGGAAATCGAAATGCATTTTGCAACTGGTGTATTAGAAAAGTCAAAGATAATGCATTAGTTGAAGGATATCAAAGATCGCATATAAGTATTTAGCTTTTAGCCTACATGTCTTGCATATCTACTTCATCTAATTTCTATCTTGCTTATATATGCAAGAAGCTCATTTATTTATTCTGCCCACGGCATGTCCTTGGTAGATTATTCACTGAGGTTTCACCTTGAGCCATTCCCTGGATAGTTTTTGTCAATGGTGGTTTGCCATTGCCTTTCACTGTCAGGGACAAAGAGTCAGGTCTCAAAACTATCTCAGCCAGAATGGGAATTTAGCCCGTGCTATTGGCACTATGTTGAATACGAGAGATCTAGCCAACTATGTTAACTAACCCCCATAAATAATGAATATCATAGACATGAAAATTGAGGTTAACTATTTTCCTTGAGGGACCGTTTGATTCCAAATGCCGAGTGAAGTGCCACTTAATTGTTTCTTTTCAGAAGCACTGCAGATTGAACCAGAGGTATGTGACTAACACTATTTGATTATTGTGGCAATAATATGACTTAAATAATCACCACATTCCGTATTGGTGATTAAAATTTTCTGTTGGTTAGTATGTGAATAAAATCCAAACCACCTCATTAACAATGATAAACTTATATTAAACAATTCTGACTATCTTAGCACTTGCTAGGATCTGCTTAATTACAATACAACAAGCTAACATTCAAACTGCAAAATTACATACAAGCTTGAACGCACTGTCTATTTGCAACACCTTGGTCAGCTTCTGATATTAAAATTACTCCTTGGACATTGTGTATAATTTTATACAGTCACTTGGGTAGTAAACTAAATGTGACTTTGGATGTTATGCTTTCTATGTTTATGTCCTTGATTCACCTTTGACCTATGTGGTGATTTTATTGTCATCTTTAGTTGGCATCTTCTCAGCTATATCCATCCTGCAAACATCTTTTTTGTTGTTGACTTGTACTGTATTTCTCTGCTTACAAATTTGCCTATTAAAGTAACTTGGCATGTGGGGCTAAAGGAATCAAAGGATGTGAGAGGAAGAGGGAAACCAGGATATTGAATTTGATGATCAGCCATGATCAAAATGAATGGCGGAGCAGGCTTTATGGTCTGAACGGCCTACTTCTGTTTCTAGTTTCAATGTACTTACTACAATTTTCCCTCCTACTTGGACATAAAATAGCTTAACCTTTCTTTAGCCTAACTAACTTCTTGAACCTTCTACCCATGCCTGAAAACCCTCTTAAGCCTTATTGGAAACACTTTGATGTAGGTGTATTTAGGCAAACCACAGGGTCTGGACAAGTGTCTTACAGGAACCATGCCATTAAAATTTCAAAAGAAGGGATTCAATGAGGGTCCCTTTTGATAGTCTAGTTATAAATAGGGACACTTAAGCCTTGTCTCACTTGGACATAATCAGTTGCTTTTAAAATAGTGGCACTGTTAAAATTTCCAGAGAGAGGTTGGCCTAGCCAAAGTGATTTCTCTGCAATATTGCCAGTGCCCTGCAGCAATTTGAAGCAGAAATTAGTGTTAATCAGAACAAGATGAGACTTCCATCCCGATTTGAGAGGAAGTCGTACTTTCAAGACCTGTCGACCCATTGGATAACCTTCTGTCCTGCAGTTCTAGCAGATAGGTGTGTGACGTCTGTTGGGACTACCACCAGACCTGACAGAGGATCCCAGCCTCGGAGGTAAGTCTGAGGTTTGGTGGAACCAGGACTGCAGGCTCAGGTGATGTGTACGGTTGGGGGCGCATTTCAAAGACCAAGGCAGAGGATAACGGAGGTAGGATTGGTGCCTGTGATAGGCATGATGTGCCTGTGATAGGGGCAGGGCACTTGCAAAGAAGGTTCCCCCCCTCTCCACTTGCCTGGCACCAGCTATGCAGCTATGGCCAGTGCCACACCTAAAATTGTTGTGGGTGTATTAATTGCCATTAGTTGGCCACTTATAGCCCTCACTAAACATCAGGACAGACAGGTCCACCTGTCACAGACATTTCCCCGCCTGTCAAATTTCAGACTTGTCGAACCACTGCTTAATTTTACTTGCACCCCCCCCCCCCCCCCCCCCCCGCCCCGGTCATTAGGGAATGTGAAACTCAGCCTAATTTGAGGCAAACATAAGGCAAACTGGTGATGACATACATCTGGAGACTGTTGAAGTACCAATCAGAGCAAAACATGCTGACATTTACAGATCACTTCTGGAATATTGCTTGCTGTTTTGATCATCCACTTCCAAAAAAAGGAAACATTAAAAAGGGCTAATTAACCAAGATGATTCTGGCCTTTTAAGTGACCAAGTTTTAAAACCAAGGACCTAAACATACATTTCATAGAATAGAATTCCTACAGTGTGGAAATAGGCCATTCAGCCCACTGAGTCTGCACAACTCTCTGAAGGAGCGTCCCATTCACATCCTCTCCTCTCACATATGCTTGTAACCCCACGTATTTACCGCCTAACTTACACATCTTTTGATGCTAAGGAGCAATTCAGTGTGACCAATCCATCTAACCTGCGCATCTTTGGACTGTGGGATGAAATCGGAGCACCCAGAGGAAACCCCTGCAGACACACAGGGAGAATGTCCAAACTCCACATATACAGTCACCCAAGGCCAGAATCGAACCCTTGAATTCCTGGCGCTGTGAGACAGCAGTGCTAACTACTGTGTCGCCATACCACCCTATTTACAGGGAAAATACTCCAGAGAGACGTGATGGAAGTTTAAAATCATTAATGTTGTAAGTGACCGTGCTCTTTAATCTGGATGATGTTTAGAGATTGGAAAAACCTTTGTATCTCGGGGTATTTGTTTTTGCTTGCCTTGTTACTAAATTACTGAACATAGAACACTACAGCACAAACAGGCCCTTCGGCCCACAAGTTGCGCCGATCACGTCATCACCTACCAACCTACAGACCTATCTATAACCCTCAATCTCATTAAACCCCATATACTCATCCAGAAGTCTTTTAAAAGACCCCAGCGAGTTCGCCTCCACCACCACTGACGGCAGCCGATTCCATTCACTCACCACCCTCTGAGTGAAAAACTTACCCCTAACATCACTTCTGAACCTCCCTCCCCGCACCTTAAATCTGTGTCCTCTCGTAGCGACCATTTCAACCCGGGGAAATAGCCTCTGAGAGTCCACCCTATCTATTCCTCTCAACATTTTGTAAACTTCTATCAGGTCGCCTCTCAACCTTCGTCTCTCCAGGGAAAAGAGTCCCAGCTCCCTCAACCTAACTTCATAAGGCATGCCTTCCAGTCCAGGCAACATCCTTGTAAATCTCCTCTGTACCCTTTCAATAGCTTCTACATCTTTCCTATAGTGAGGCGACCAGAACTGCGCACAATACTCTAAATGAGGCCTGACAAGGGTCTTATAAAGTTCCAGCATTACCTCCCGACTCCTAAACTCAATCCCTCGATTAATGAAGGCCAGTACACCATACGCCTTCTTGACCACCTCCTCCACCTGCGAGGCCGATTTAAGAGTCCTGTGGACCCGGACCCCAAGATCCTTCTGCTCCTCAACACTACTCAGACTTCTGCCCTTGATAGTGTACTCGTTCATCCCGTTGGTTCTGCCAAAATGGACGACTACACATTTATCCGCGTTGAAGTCCATCTGCCACTTCTCCGCCCAGTCCTGCATCCTATCTACGTCCTGCTGCAACTTTTGCCATCCTTCCAGATCATCCACAACACCACCGACCTTCGTGTCATCAGCGAACTTACTTACCCATCCCTCCACTTCCTCATCCAGGTCATTTATGAAAATGACAAACAACAAGGGTCCCAGAACAGATCCTTGAGGCACTCCGCTGGTGACTGACCTCCATTCAGAAAAAGCCCCATCCACAACCACTCTCTGCCTTCTGCAGGCAAGCCAGTTCTGGATCCACAAGGCCAAAGGCCCTTGGATCCCATGCCCTCTCACCTTCTCAAGAAGTCTTGCATGGGGGACCTTATCAAACGCCTTGCTGAAGTCCATGTACACTACGTCCACGGCACTTCCTTCGTCAATGTGTTCAGTCACATTATCGAAGAACTCAACTAGGCTTGTAAGGCACGACCTGCCCTTGACAAATCCATGCTGACTATTCCTGATCATGTCAAACCTCTCCAAATGTTCGTAAATCTTGTCCCTCAGAAGCCTCTCCATCAGCTTACCAACCACTGAGGTCAGACTCACCGGTCGGTAATTTCCCGGGCTATCTCTGTTCCCTTTCTTGAAAATAGGAACTACATCCGCAATCCTCCAATCCTCTGGAACCTCTCCCGTCTCCATTGACGACGCAAAGATCATCGCCAGGGGCTCTGCAATCTCTTCCCTCGCCTCCCACAGTATCCTGGGGTACATCCCATCTGGTCCCGGCGACTTATCTACCTTGATAGAATTCAAAAGTTCCAACACATCCTCCTCCTTAATATTCACGTACTCAATCCTTTCCATCTGCTGCAAATCCATAACAAAATCTCCCAGATCGGCTTCCACTGTGAATACTGAGGCGAAGTACTCGTTAAGCACCTCCGCCATTTCTTCTGGTTCCACACAGACCTTTCCCCCCTCACCTTTTATAGGTCCTATCCCTTCTCTTCTTATCCTTTTACCTTTCACATATTTATAGAAGGCCTTGGGATTCTCCTTAATCTTACCCGCCAAGGTCTTCTCATGACCCCTTCTGGCTCTCCTAATTTCCCTTTTAAGTTCCCTCCTACAGTCCTTATACTCCTCAAGATCTTTAACATCTCCTAATTCCCTGAACCTCTTGTACACCTTCCTTTTCTTCCTGACTAGGTTCAACACATCCTTTGTGCACCACGGTTCCCTCGACCCACCAAAACCCCCTCGTCTCATCAGAACGTTGTCATTCAGAGCTCCAGACACACATTCCTTGAATATCTGCCACCTTCCTTCAGTACTTTTCCCTAAGAACGCCTCCTTCCAGTTTATTTGTCCAAGTAACTTCCTGACTTCTTCGTATCTCCCCTTACCCCAGACAAACACCTTCCTAGCCTGCCTGATCCTATCTCGTTCCAACGCAATTGTGAAGGAGATAGAATTATGGTCACCATTTCCAAGATGCTCTCCTAACTTCCTTGAAGTTGCAAATGAGTGAGATGATGTGGTGTCCTCTATATCAGAGAGACCAAACATAGACTGGGCGATTGCTTTGCCGAGCACCTTCGGACTGGTTGCTTGCCATTTTAGCACACGATCCTGCTCCCATGTCCACATGTTTGTTCTTGGCTTGTTGCAATGTTCCAGTGAAGCTCAATGCAAACTAGAGAAATAGTTTCTTGTCTTCTGGCTAGCAACATTATAGCCACATACGTAGCACAGTGGTTAGCATTGCTGCCTCACAGCGCCTGGGACCTGGCTTGGGTCACTGGGACTTTGCACGTTCTCCCCGTGTCTTCATGAGTTTTCTCCCACAGTCTGAAAGACGTGCTGGTTCGATGCATTGACCCGAACAGGTGCTGGCATGTCTCAGAATAACGCAGTAACTTCATTGCAATGTTAATGTAAGCCTTACTTGTGACTAATTAAAATAAATAAATAATAAAATAAGCCTTCCAGTCTCAATATCAAATTCAACAACTTCAGATGATTAGCCTCCTTGTTTTCATTTTATTTATTTTTTACTGTTCTCCGTCATTTATTTCTTCTTTGTCTTTATTTTTCTTCCCCCTTATTTTGTTCCCTCTTTCCTTACCTTTTCTCCCCCTCTGCTCCCCTTTCCCCCCTTTCTCAATTTTATCTCTCTTCCACCCACCCATCCCTCCCTCCCCCCACATCTTCATCTGTCACAGCTTACCCTCTGATTTCAGCCTGTCTGTCATTGGCCATTCACACCTTTTAGTCTCTCTATGGACTGCCATTAGTAGCTTTTCCTCTTGTTTTTGTGGCTGTGATGCATCTTTTTTTCCTTCACCCTACAGTATAACTATCTCCTACTTTCTATGTCTTTTAACTTTGACGGAAGGCCATCTGGACTCAACGTCAGCTCTTTTCTCTCCTTTAGATGCTGTAAAAAGTCTGACAACACCAGGTTTAAGTCCAACCAATTTATTTGATAGTAAACTCACTAGCTTTTGAGGTTTCCCTCTTCAAGTGAATGGCGAGTTCTCTCCATTCACCTGGAGAAACGTATGGCGAGTTCTCTCCATTCACCTGGAGAAACGTATGGCGAGTTCTCTCCATTCACCTGGAGAAACGTATGGCGAGTTCTCTCCATTCACCTGGAGAAACGTATGGCGAGTTCTCTCCATTCACCTGGAGAAACGTATGGCGAGTTCTCTCCATTCACCTGGAGAAACGTATGGCGAGTTCTCTCCATTCACCTGGAGAAACGTATGGCGAGTTCTCTCCATTCACCTGGAGAAACGTATGGCGAGTTCTCTCCATTCACCTGGAGAAACGTATGGCGAGTTCTCTCCATTCACCTGGAGAAACGTATGGCGAGTTCTCTCCATTCACCTGGAGAAACGTATGGCGAGTTCTCTCCATTCACCTGGAGAAACGTATGGCGAGTTCTCTCCATTCACCTGGAGAAACGTATGGCGAGTTCTCTCCATTCACCTGGAGAAACGTATGGCGAGTTCTCTCCATTCACCTGGAGAAACGTATGGCGAGTTCTCTCCATTCACCTGGAGAAACGGGAAACCTCGAAAGCTAGCGAGTTTACTATCAAATAAATCGGTTGGGCTTAAACCTGGTGTTGTCAGACTTTTTACTGTTTACCCCAGTCCAACGCCGGCATATCCACATCATGACTTATAGATGCTGCCAGACCTCCTGAGATTTTCCATCATTTTCTGTTTTGATGGTGAGAGTAGTCATGATGTGGGTATGCCGGCGTAAACACAGTAAAAAGTCTGACAACACCAGGTTTTAGTCCAACCTATTTATTTGATAATATACTCACTAGCTTTCGGGGTTACCCCCTTTGTCAGGTGACGAAGGGGGTAACCCCGAAAGCTAGTGAGTATATTATCAAATAAATGGGTTGGACTAAAACCTGGTGTTGTCAGACTTTTTATTGATGGTGAGAAGCAGTGATTACAATGCTGGAAATTTGTCCTTGTTCTCTTCGTGACATAACTGTACTATTTACAATAATAACACAACTGCATTTAACATTTTTTAAGCGCTGGGAAGTTATATCAAAATCACAGATGAAAAATGTTAAAAAGCTCTGGCAACGGGATCAAATGAAGAATGAATCAAAAGAAAAAAAGGAGGTAAGCAAAACTGTTATTCATTTTAGTGAATTGGTCTTTAATCGGGCATGAGAATTGCTAGATAGTGTTTATCTATTTCACTTTCTCTCATACTGGCAATCTGGCATCAGGTGAGGAAAAGCCCCAGTGTAAAGCTTAAGTAACCATAGGTTAGAATTTATTTTCTATTCATTGGATGTGGATGTTGCTGGCTAGGGCAGCATTTATCACCTGTACCTACTGCATGGTTTGCTAGACCATTTCAGAGGGCATTTACCGTGGATGACATGTAGGACAGACCAGGTAAGGGTGGCAGATTTCCTTTCCTAAAGGGCATTCGTGATAGCTTTTTAATGACAATGTTTTCATGGTAATCATGAGATGTTTATTTCCAGATTTTTCTGTTGCGTTTGTGATGGTAGTAGTGGGATTGGTACAGAATTTTTTTATTTTGAGCAGAATGTTTAAAAATTCAACTTTATTCTACAGGCAGTTGGTGTGTCTGGTAGGAATGCAGCTCAGATGCTGGGAGAGTAGGATAATTACTCACTTAGCCATGTAGTGTTGACTTCGAATAGAGCTAATGGATTTTTGTTTTTGGATGGAGATTTTTCCCCAGAGGTATTGATTAGGTTGATTGAAAGGATCATGAGTTATCATGATGGTGGTGCTGGTTTAATTACTTAAGTTGCAGCTCAAACCTGTTTGAAGTTAAAAGGATTTTGCGGCCTTCTGAAACTCTCATCTCTCTCTGAAAGCAAGTATGTCTGGGTTTGCCAGCTGTATTTATTTAAAAATGGTTTTGATTTATGCTTGAATGTGGCTCTTTGGAACTGGGACAGTCATAATCTAGAAAGTACGGTTGCTTTCATTTTTTAAAATTAATTCATGAGACATAGGCATCGCTATCCGGGCAGCAATTATTGCCCATCCTTTGTTGTCCTTGGAGGGCACTTGAGTCAACCACATTGCCGTGGTTGTGGAGTCACATGTCGGCCAGACCAGGTAGGGAAGGCAGATTTCCTTGCCTAAAGGCCATTTGTGAACCAGATGAGTTTTTTCAAACAACGGTTTCTACTCAGTTCTACTGTACTAAATACTCTACCTTAATTAATCTACTCTAATTAAGGATGGCATTGGAGCAATAGAGATGACCTTCACAATGTAGAATCAATTTGAGTGGAGAATGAGGAATATTGACACTAAAGAAGGGAGATGGGCAGAAAGCAGGAAACTGTAGGCCTGTTAGCTTCATGTCTATCATGGGGAAGATGCTAGAATTCATCATTAAGGAGGTTATAGTTGGGATAACAAAAGGTTAGAAAGACTTGTTGGTTATTTTTCCAAAAATCTAAATATTCATCAAAAGAAATATTTGTCCATCAAGGAGACATTGAGGTTGGTATTGGCATTGCAACATTTTAAGTTGCCAGCAAAGTGTAGTTACTCTGGTAATGCAGGTAAATATAATGACCGATTTAGCCACGGTATATGAATGACCAGATTATCCGTTTTCAGTTGAAGGCAAAACATTGTCCAGGACAAATTAAACCTTTGCTGCTCTTCAGACAATGCCACATTACCATTGATGCCCACCTGTGAGGGCAGATCTTGACCGTAACATTCCACCCCAAAGAGAGCAGTTCCAACAGTGCAGCACTCTCTTGGTATTGTATTGGAGTGTCAATCTCGCGATTGGCCTCTGGAGGGCACTTGATCCCATGATTTTCTGATTGAAGTGAGTGGTCTACCAGTGAGCCAAGCTTAATGCCAGTGCTTTTAATTTGGACAGATTATTGTTGAATGGAAAAATATTTGATCAGTAGTTACAATAATTTATATTCGAACTTGCACTGATGGGATGAAAGCTGTTGATTTCATTAGCTGCTGTTTGGGTTTTAGATAAAGTGAATTTGGATAATTTGAACTGGTTTCTAATGGGTGCATCACACAAATAAGTAATGATTGGCAGTCTTTTGGCCACTAGGATGAATAATACAGGAAAATTGTGGGGGGTTTTTTGAGGTTAGATTTCCCTGCCCTTTGTTTCAGATGACTGCAAAAAAAAAGAAGTTTGACAACACCAGGTTCAAGTCCAACCGGTTTATTTGATAGTAAACTCAAGCTTTTGAGTTTTCCCTCTTTGTCAGGTGAATGGAGAGCTCTGGCCTCAGACAGTGCATACAACAGCACAGACAGTTTACAGATTACTGATTAGAATGCAAATCTTTACACCTAACCTGCTATTCAAGTCTTAAAGTGGCTAACAATGTGAGTGGAAGGAGCACCAAGCACAGGTTAAAGGGATGTGTATTGTTTCCAGACAGTACAGTAAGTGAGGTTTTGCAAACCCAGGCAAGTCATAGGGGTTACGGATAGTGCGACATGAACTCAAGATCCTTGTTGAGACCGTCCTCGTGTGCGGAACTTGGCTATCATTCTCTGCTCAGCGACTCTGCGCTGTCATGTGTCGTAAAGGCTGCCTTGGAGAATGCTTACCCGAAGGTCAGAGGCCGAATGCTTGTGACCACTGAAGTGTTTGCCAACAGGAAGGGAACAGTCTTGCCTGGTGATTGTTGAGCGATGTTCGTTCATCCGTTGTCGTAGCGTCTGCATGGTCTCCCCAATGTACCATGCTTTGGGACATCCTTTCTTGCAACGTATTAGATAGACAACGTTGGCCGAGTTGCAAGAGTATGTACCGTATACCTGGTGGATGGTACTCTCGTGTGATGATGTCATCCACGTCGATGATCCCGCATGTCTTACAGAGGTTGCTGTAACAGGGTTGTGTCGTGTTGTCGTCACTGTTCTCCTGAAGGCTGGGTAGTTTGCTGCGAACAATGGTCGCATGTAATCCCCATGACTTGCCTGGGTTTGCAAAACCTCCCTTACTGTACTGTCTGGAGACAATACACATCCCTTTAAGAACATAAGAAATAGGAGCAGGAGTAGGCCATCTAGCCCCTCGAGCCTGCCCCGCCATTCAATAAGATCATGGCTGATCTGTCGTGTCTCAGTTCCACATTCCCGCCCTCTCCCCATAACCCTTAATCCCCTTGCCTATCAAAAACCTATCAACCTGCGTCTTAAATATATATTAACCTGTGCTTGGTGCTCCTTCCATTCACATTGTTAGCCACTTCAAGACTTGAATAGCAGGTTAGGTGTAGATTCGCATTCTAATCAGTAATCTGTAAACTGTCTGTGCTGTTGTATGCACTGTCTGAGGCCAGAGCTCTCCATTCACCTGATGAAGCAGGAAACCTCAAAAGCTTGTGAGTTTACTATCAAATAAATCGCTTGGACTTAAACCTGGTGTTGTCAGACTTCTGTGTTCACCCCAATCGAATGCCAGCATCTCCACATCAAAACAAAAATAGCCTTTTGAATTCCAAAAGTCAGTTTCGCTGCAGCCATCACTTATTAACATCTCTATGAACAGTTTTGACCGCTGGAGTTTTCTTCTACCACTGAAGTTTTAATTAGTTTCAACATTTATATTACACTCTTGGGATTGAAGTGAGGAAAAGCAGGCCCCAGAAATGTACATAGAACATAGAACACTACAGCACAAACAGGCCCTTCGGCCCACAAGTTGCGCCGATCACATCCATGCCTACCAAGCCATAAAACTATCTGTAACTCCCAATCCCATTAAATCCCATATACTCATCCAGAAGTCTTTTAAAAGCCCCCCGTGAGTTCGTCTCTACCACCACTGACGGCAGCCGATTCCACTCATTCACCACCCTCTGAGTGAAAAACTTATCCCTTACATCTCCTCTGTACTTGCTTCCCAGCACCTTAAACCTGTGTCCTCTCGTAGCGACCATTTCAGCCCTGGGAAATAGCCTCCAAGAATCCACCCTATCTATTCCCCTCAACATTTTATAAACCTCTATCAGGTCACCTCTCAACTTTCATCTCTCCAGGGAGAAGAGACCTAGCTTCCTCAACCTATCTTCATAAGGCATGCCTCCCAATCCAGGCAACATCCTTGTGAATCTCCTCTGCACTCTCTCAATCGCCTCCACATCCTTCCTGTAGTGAGGCGACCAGAATTGCACACAGTACTCCAAGTGGGGTCTGACAAGGGTCTTATAAAGTTGCAGCATTACCTCCCAACTGAAGACCAGTACACCATTTGCCGCCTTGACCACATCCTCCACCTGCAAGGCCGATTTGAGCGTCCAATGGACATTGTAGTACAATGCCAGGAGTTCAGTTGTCTATTTTTAGCAAAACACCTTTTTGCAGTGTGCCATGTTGAACATTTATGTTCTAATATAATGTTTTCTATAGATCTGTATTTTAAGATAAAGAATTCCATCACAAAAATGAGGAGCAGATTATTTTCTTGAACCCATTTAAGTACAACAATACTTTGTATGAACATACAGTAAACCTCAATAAATTATTGCTCAAAGAAAAATATATTATGCACATTTATGGTCTCAATATTATTAAAAGGGCACAGTTACAGCAACTAGAGCGCATAAAAAGATATAAATGGATGGCACCAGAAGTTAGAGATTACCCCTACAGGGAAAGATTGAATTAAGTTGGGACTTTTTTTTAGAAAGGAGAAGACTTAGAGGAAACCAAATAGAATCCTTAAATTCTGAATAGTTGGACAGGGTAATACTGGTCGGAATGTTTCCACTTGTGGGAGAGTTGAAGACGAGGGTTGTAACTTGTTACGAATTAATCAGATGGAGAAATTTCTTTATTCGCTAATTGACGTGTGTGAAACTCTCAGCCATTTTAAGTGCTTGAGGTAAATAACTTGAATGCTTTCAAAAGGAAACTCAGAGACAACAATGCAAGGCTGAGGGGATGCAGTTGGAATGGGAGGAGTTGTATGAAATGCAAACATCAGGACAGATGAGTTGGGCGAAATGGGCAGTTTCTGTGCTGTATGTCCAATGTAATATGTAGAATTCCAGTAACAAACAGTAGCACAGCGGTTAGCACTGCTCCTTCACAGCTCCAGGGACCTGGGTTCAGTTCCCGGCTTGGATCACTGTGTGGAGTTTGCACATTCTCCTCGTGTCTACGTGGGTTTCCTCTGGGTGCTCCGGTTTCCTCCCGCAGTCCAAAGATGTGCGGATTGGGTTGATTGGCCATGCTAAAATTGCCACTTAGTGGCCTGAGATGCATAGATTAGAGGAATTAGTGGGTAAAATATGTGAGGATATGGGGGTCGGGCCTGGGTGGGATTGTGGTCGTGCAGACTCTATGGGCCCAAGGGCCTCTTTCTGCACTATGGGGTTCTGTCAGGCTATCGTTGGAAACTTAAAAGAATTACTGTAATGGTATTTGCTCATTTTTCTGATCAGTGGAACTGTATATGTTCACTTCTAATAGTGAAAGACTTTATTTTAAAATCTTTCCTTTTTAATAGTTGGAAGATGCATTACGGCGGGAGAAGAATTTGGAAGAGGCCAAAAAGATAGTTATTAAACTGGATGATAGTCTTGGAGAACCACATCAGGTAATCAACAATAGAAATTAAAAATTGACAATATATCATCTACAATGTGCCATAAGCTAACAATGCATACAATAATTTGAACTAGACAATACCCCTGGGTAATTTTATCATAGCTCATGTGATAGCATATTGAGATATCATTGAGAAACCTGTTTAATTTCAGGGCAGTGGGGCGGAGGTTCCCTCTAACATGATTTCAGTGCAGAAAATAAGTAATAAATAAATTGGGTCCTCCAATGCTGCTTATGTCACAAGAAAGTCAGTGTTTATGCTTAAAGAATTTAAACTTTCTTCAGTCAAATAATTTAGGAGCAAATCAATGTAAAGTATCAAACTATCATTTTATTAATGGACTGATCCAGACTTAACTAACTGAAATAGTAAAATAATTAATTTATCATTTTCTTGGTAGTTTTTGAAAATGCCTATAGAATAGTACTAGGAAGCACTAGGCAGGAATATTTTATGAATGTTGGAATTTCTGAGAGGAATATCTTGGTAGGTATGCCCTATGGGTGTGGATTGCAAGATGCCACTGAGAAAAGCCATCCATGGAATTGCACGTAGTTCTTTAAAACACTTAGTCAAGTTAGAAGACAGACACAAGTGCTTGAGTTGGGAGAGACGAGAGGGAGCAAGGATAGACAGTAATTAGGAGCATAAGAGCAGGAATAGACCATTTAACCCCATGAGCTTGGCTTTGTAAGTCCAGATAACTTTTACTGAGGTTTTGAGTAAAAATTGAATTTTTTTCATTGATTTGCTTAATTTATTTTTCATTGCCATGTTCATAGATAAAAATCCGAGCTGCAGAAGCACATAGAGAGCAACGAGTAAAGCTCTTTGGCTGGGTCCACAGGTTACGTAGACAAGGTTTGTGTTCTACCTTTTGGAATGATTTACATACTAGTCTAGGAAAGAGTTCAGCAGGATAACAGTTGTTTCTTTTGCAGGCATACTTTGTCAGCTGACAAAATCTGTACTTAAAAAAATTTAGATGTATTCGACTATGCTACAACTGATCTTATTGACTTTTCTATCTTGAATGTTTGTAGTTAAGCTCCAATCATTTCCACTTGGATTTAAAACGTTCTTCATTAAACTATAGATTGGAACTTGGCATCATTGATACAATTTATGCAGTGGTTGAAATTTATCTAAATGTATGGGGAGCTCCTCAACTTCAAATCCAAAAAAGCAGAATTTAACGTTTACTACTTTGCTAAAACATTATTTAAGCTGTGCACTTAGTTCTCCTCCTTCTATCAAATAAACATTGGGGGAGATTATTTTTCCCCATGATATACTGGTGTCCCATTGTATGGTATGATGGCTAGGCAAACTGACATTGCTGGTTTTGATCTGTCATCTTAATGGGCCTAGTTTTGGCTCAGTGCACCATCTGAAACTTCCTGATTAATGCATCATAAGAGAATCATCATCACAAATATTATTTCCATTATTTGTATGCTGAGGAAAGAACAAATCTGACTGCAAAGTAAATACTTAGAGTGGAATTTAGTGGACTTTTCACCGCAGGCATAAATCCCAATATCCTAAATCTTACAAGAGGGCCAAAACGGGATTTGCGCAAGTAAGACCTTGGTTTGAGATCTTTCTCTTCCCCCTGCTGATAACATGCTCAGGTTTATTCTTTCCGGGCATGAACCTGACTTCTATTAACTTGAATATATTTAAATGTAATTAAATGACTTTACACGTTAACGTCCACTCATGGGGAATCCTAACCCTGGCAGTTTGCTGTCACAATGGTGTGAATCATTGCTGGTTTACAGAAGCAAACACCAGTTGTGATAACCAAGCTGGGGTTGCGGAGTTGCCTGGAGGCCCGGGGGTTGAGAGCCAAGGTTAGTCAGCATCCCTTGCCTTTGCTCATGATAACAAATTTCAAACCCTTTGAAAATATATAGGTTTACTTTTGATGGTGCATTGCCAAAGTACATTGGAGTGGTTCTGACATACACCATCTATCCTAAATTTGCTACCATTGGGAACTGAGCAAAAGGCCTGAAGCATCTGATAATAAAAGGAAGAAAACTGGTTTGAGGCAGTTATTTTTCCAGATCTTTCCCCTCCATGCTGTCATTATCAGGATCTCCACTCTCTTCCCCCACAACCCTAGGGAGCAGTGCCAAGTGGGCAGATCCAGAGGGAAAATCTTCCTCCATTTAGGTAGCAGTTTCCCTTCTGGGTGATTGAGGGTTGTGGGGAAAGAGAGGGGAGAGCCTGATAATGACAGCATGGAGGGGAAAGCTCTGGAAAAATAATTGCCTCAAACCAGTTTTCTTCCTTTTATTATCAGATGCTTCAGGCCTTTTGCTCAGTTCCCAATGGTAGCAAATTTAGGATAGATGGTGTATGTCAGAACCACTCCAATGTACTTTGGCAATGCACCATCAAAAGTAAACCTATATATTTTCAAAGGGTTTGAAATTTGTTATCATGAGCAAAGGGAACCCAAAGATTTCCTGTTTGTTTTTTAAAGAATAAGTTATCATACAAATGTACAATGAAATACAAAGTTCCATTTTGAAAGTCAAATCAGCAATCTTATTGCTCTTGTATATTTCATCCTATGTTTCCACAGATTTTTCTGTAACCTTGCATTTTAGCCTACATACTGGGCATATAAAACAGAAATTATGATTATATGTGTGCTTCCTGTAAATTCAAATTCTTGCTGTGGTGGATTTGAACTTTGGACCACTGGGCATTACATTTGTAATTCGGAGGAATTACAAGTCCAATGACATTACCACTACACCATGCTGCTCTTTATTGGGAAACCCAAATGCTCTGGGAACAAGCATTCAAATACCACCATGGTAGCAGGTGGAACTTAAATGCAACGTCAGGAATATACTGTCTGAGTGTGTGATGGAGGCAGATTCAATTGGAAAACTTAAAAGGGAGTTGGATGTGTATCTAAAAAGGAAGAATGTGTAGTGTTACAGGGAAGTGGTGGTAAAATGGCACGAAATGAATAACTCATTCCCTGCCAGTGTCCAAGAAAATCGATTTTATTTCAATATAATTTCTTTAAACTAAGCAGAACAATAAACAAAACAACTTCTTGTTAAAAATGTGAATGTATATTTATTTTAACAGGAAAAAACTTAATGTTTGTTGTTCTGCGTGATGGCACAGGATTTCTGCAATGTGTCTTCAGTGATGAGCTGGTAATAAGACTTATTTTCAATTATTTTATCATGATTTATTACATTTTTAGTCATTGCTCTTTAAAGTGAGGGAATCACACACCAGAGGGTAGTGGTCTAGAGTTTTACTGCTGCTGCCTTGAGAATTTAGTACTGAAAGCATTGTTTGCATAATGCAGACTTCTGCTGTGTTGTGGTTGAAATGAATTGTAAATCCACTTATAATCTTAAGCTATACCCATCTCATTTCTTAAACTCAAATTCCTGGAACAATTGTAAATTCATGTTTTACTATATGTATACTTGAATCTGATATTTTTTCTTTCCCCTTCAGTGTCAGTGCTACAATGGACTTGTACTATCGACAGAGAGCTCCATTGCAGTTTATGGAACCTTGAAAGTTGTGCCAGAAGGCAAGATGGTAAAGATATTTTCATTAAATAGGGATGTTAAAATGTAATGGGCAAATTAGTCTGCTTGCTAAACCAAAGCTTATTTCCAAAAAATATTTGTTTCAGGTTTCCTGTGCAAGGACTTGCTCCATTTTAAGCAACTCAAAGGGTGCATTTCAGTAAATTTATTATCCTTCAAATATTAATAGAATAAATTGGGAAAGGAAAGTACCGAAGAGAAATGATGTGAAGTGAATTATGGAGAAAAAATGGACTTCAAAACATTTATGCATATGTTGTCTTACCTGCAAACTAAAGAAATATTGCACTTAATGGACCACAATGTACAAATCCTCCATTTTATGTAATGAGTGTTTCACCAGCATGGACTTTACACAGTGTCCTGCAACAGAAGTGAGAGATAACAAAGTTAAAGGAAAATGTAGTCACAAGTGCAAAAATCCGAGAGGTTGGAAGCCAAAAAATGTTAAGAGCTATAAAAAGGGGAAAAGAATCACAGAAATGTCACGGGAGGAAGGAGGTTGTTTAGTTCATCATGCTGTACCAGTTCTCTGAATGAGTTATTCACTTCATGCCATTCTGCCATCATCTCCCCATAACAATGCACACTTTACCTTTTTAGGTATACGTCTAACTCCCTTTTAAATTTTTCAGTTGAACCTGCCTCCATCTCACACTCGGGTAGTATGTTCCTGATGTTGTATGTAAGTTCCACCTGCTGCCATGGTGGGATTTGAATGTTTGTTCCCAGAGCATTTGGGTTTCCCAGTAGAGGGAGGCATGGTGTAGTGGTATTGTCATTACACTTGTATTTCAGAGACCCAGGGTAATGCCCTGCGGTCCAAAGTTCAAATCAACCATAGCAGGAAATTTAAATTCAAGAAAAGTATCTGGAATTAAGAGCCTTATGATGACCATGAAACAATTGTTGTAAAACCTCTTTAAGGAAGAAAATCGCCCTAATTACCTGGTTTATGACTCGAGGTCCACAGTAATATGCTTGCAAGCCACTCAGTTCAAACACAGTTAGGGATGGGCAATAAATAGTGGCCCAGCCAGCAATGCCCACATCCCACGAATGAATTTTTAAAAATGAAGTGCTTCTCTGTCACCGTTATACCACCATAGCCCATCAAAGGAAAGAATCTTTCTAGGTAACATGATCAACACAGTTTTACAATTAAATTAAATGTGGGTCCTTTAAAAATCAGTGCGGGTAATATTTCACATGAAAATAAGGAAATGGCAGACTTGGAGACTAATTGTGCAGACAACTGCAAAGCAATAGCAGAAGAGGATGATATGCATGATATTCAAGAATAATTTATTATAGAAGCAAAAAAAGCGAGGAAAAAATAATGACAGCAAAGTAAAAGATAAAGTCACCAAAGTCCCAGGTGGCTGCTGTCCCTTTGAGATGGAGAGCTGACTGGTGGTAATTTAACATGAGGATCCCCACACCTCAGATGAGGGGCAAGCTTAAGAAGGCAGCCTTCATGACTAACCTCAGCAGAGCCATCATTTGCGTAATAAACCAGCCCTCCAAACAATTGAGCCAACCAACTGAAAAATTCCCTGGAACTGATGAGTTCCCCCCAAGGATTTTAGAGACGTATGGTTGCAGAGGCAGATAAGTGGGAGGTAGAAATTAACCCTGAAAAGTGTGAGGTGAAGTACATTAAGAACAAAGAAAATTACAGCACAGGAACAGGCCCTTTGACCCTCCATGCTTGCGCTGCCCGAGTGAAGTAAAACCATCTACCCTTCTGGGGACTATATCCCTCCATTCCCATCCTATTCATGTATTTGTTTGAAAGAGTAATTTGACAAGGAAGTATACTTTGAAAGGTCTGACACTGGGAAACTCCAAAGAACAAAGGGACCTTAGCTTGTTTGTCCATAGATCTCTGAAGGCAGAAAGGCAGTTAATAGGGTGGTGAAAAAGGCATATGGCCCACTGGGATATAGATTACAAAAGCAAAGAGATCATGATGGAGTTGTATAAAACTTTGGTAAGGCCACAGCTGGAATATGGTGTGTAGTTCTGGTCACACTGGAGGGATTGCAGAGGAGATTTACCAGGATGTTGCCTGTGATGGAACACTTAAGTTATAAAGAGAGGTTGGATAGGTTTGGGTTGTTTCCTCTGTTGCGGAGAAGACAGAGGGGGGACCTGATTGAGGTGCTCAAGATTGAGGGGAATGGACAGGATAGATGGGGAGCAGCTGTTCCCCTTAGTTGAAGGGTCAGTTACGAGGGGTCACAAAAGTGAAGGGTGGGAGGTTTAGGGGGATTTGAGGAAAAACTTTTTTACTTAGAGGGTGGTGACGGTCTGGAATGCACTGCCTTGGAGGGTGGTGGAGGCGGGATGCCTCACATCCTTTAAAAAGTACCTGGATGAGTACTTGGCATACCATAACATTCAAGGCTAAGGGCCAAGTATTGGCAAGTGGGATTAGGTGGGCAGGTCAGAACCTTTCATGTGTTGGTGCAGACTCAATGGGCTGAAGGGCCTCTTCTGCACTGTAGTATTCTGTGAAAAATTGCAAATATTTTAACCATAATCTTGCAAAGCTGCTTGGAATCAGAAATTCTCCCTTTTAGGCTGGAAAATTGAAAATATAACATTATTTAAGAAAGGTGTGAGATTTTAATTCAATCTAACATTTGATGTGCCAAAGCTACTGAAATCTATAATGAAGTACCAAGTGATTGAAATGAATTGAGAGAGCAACTCAGAATTTTTTAAATTGTTAAGCTTAATGAACCAAATTTATACGTTTTAAGGAAGTAACTGAAGTCGTAAGTGGGCATGGCTATGGCCGTAGTTTGTATGGATTTCCTGGATACGCTCAATGAGGTTCACATCAGAGGCTATTACCTGAAGGGACTATAAATCAAAATTCACAGTAAGTTATTGGCCTGGTTAGGAGATTAGTTTGGGGATGGAGAACAGAGATCATGGATTTATGCTCAAATTGGAAGAAAATTACAAGTGTTATCCCACTAGTCTGTGTGGGACCCTCAACTGTTCACAATATTTATTAGACTTGGGTTATGCCATATTGATCCATGTGTTCAAGTGTGCTGATGAAGCAAAGATTGGTGCCAAAGTGAATACTGTAGACAGATACATTCGTTTACAAAGAGACTTTAATCATAAAGATTAATTAAGTGGCAAAACTCTAGCAGATTAGTTTTGACACAGTAACTGAACTCATCCATTTTGTACCAAAGAAAGATAAATTGGAACAATTTCTTAAATGCCAAAAATCAAGCAACAGTGGAAGCCCAAAAGAGATTGAGGTCCAAAAACACATCACTTCAAGTGAAAAATTAAATACAAAAGAAAAATCCAAAAAGCGAGTGGAATTTTAGTAGAATACTTGAATGTTATGGGGAAGATAAGTCAAACTTGTGGAAATATCCCCAGCTTCAGAATGTGCCACAAAAAGGATGGAAAAGAAATGTTGCCATTTAGTACTTTTTATTAAAAAATATAATCAAACATGTACACCAAAAATCTCCATCCTTATTCATGGCTTGGATTCTCTGGTGCTGCTAAAGAGAATGAAGTCTTGGCTGGAATGCTAAATTCTCCATTCTCACTTGCAGTGGCGTGGGCACAGAAGTTTGGAGAAAGCCTGTAACTTACTCCACCACTCTTTGCAAAGTGCTTTAGGCTGTCCTTAAAACATAAATACTCCATTTTATTTCATTAATCTCTGTAAACTGGATCTTCACCTGGTGTTTGCACAATATATACTCCCAGTGTTTTGGGATGTCCTGAAAAGCAAATACTTACTTTACTTCATTAACCTTTCTGCAAGTTGGAGTTAACATCTTGGCAATGTAATGGAGAATTTTATATCATCAGTATTTAATACTTCTATCCATTTGACGTGCTTGATTTCACTTCTCTTTTCCAGGCTCCTGGAGGGCATGAGTTGATTTGTGATTACTGGGAACTGGTTGGTTTGGCTCCAGCAGGAGGTGCAGATAACTTGCTCAATGAAGAATCTGATGTAGATGTGCAGCTCAACAACCGTCACATGATGCTCAGAGGAGAGAACCTGTCCAAAATCTTCAAAGTACGCTCTGCTGTGGTGCAGTGCTTTAGGGACCACTTCTTTGACAATGGCTACTTTGAAGTATGTTTTTCTATTATTCCTTCCATGTTTCATTTCTAGTAGTTTAAAGGGTGTAAGAATGAAATTAATCATATTGCATTAAGATGCTGAAATATCTTGTCACTCTTCTGGTAGCATGTTCATGGGGTTCAGAGCTTTATTGTGAAGAAACTCCATGGAAAGTGATTAACGAAAGCAGAACAAAGTGTGATTTACTCCTTAATTACAATATTTTAGAGCAAGAAGTAAGGTATGTGTTTGTCATAAAGCAGAAATGATTATTGTGTGATCACAAATTATTTAATGTGACAATCCAAAGAATAACATTGTCTTGAATGTTAATTTGAGAAATTAGATGGGCTTGAAAATTTATATGTTAGCTTAAGTTTTCTTTTTGTATTATTTTGTTTCCCTTATTTTCATTCTGTACTGCCCCCTTAATTTTCTTATTGCATCACGTCTACCTACCTCAATTATCAGTTGATAAGAGGAAACCATCTCATTAAGTTTTTCTCTAATTGACTCAGTTTGTGGATTTACTCTGGGTAATTACATATGACAGATTCGCATCGGATCGCACCATATTTGGATGTGTAGAGTGGAAAGAAAAGAAACAATGATAAAAGAAAACCAACTTAGTCAATATGTAAATTTTCAAGCCATTATGCTTTATTTATCTAAAAATTCTAGAGAGAGCTTACTGTCTAGATCTACAAGCCATCGCAAAAAGAATCTTCCAATACAAGTTTCACGTTCCCTTATAATTCACACTCCTCTGATTTGTGATTAATGAGCTAGCACGTGGGGGATGGTGATGTTTGCTTAACTCGATGTATTAAAGATTTTGAAAAACTTCATATTTATTGCAGGTTACACCACCTACCCTGGTCCAGACACAGGTTGAGGGAGGTTCTACACTATTTAAATTGAATTATTTTGGTGAAGAAGCTTTCCTGACACAGTCTTCTCAACTTTATTTGGAGACTTGCATCCCTTCACTTGGAGATGTTTTTTGTATTGCTCAGTCCTACCGTGCTGAACAGTCTAGGACACGCAGACACCTGGCAGAGTTAGTACTTTTTTTCTCTCTGTATAAACAAGCTAACATTGATTTTAAGCTAGAGGCTGTGGGGTGTAAAACCCAGTAGAGTTACGCATGGACAATTTATGTGAAGTTGGAGCTAGAAAATGAAACTACTGAAATTTCTGGCTGCTGTATAAACATAGAAACATAGAAGATAGGAGGAGGCTCTTTGGCCCTTAGAGCTTGCTCTGCCATTCATTACGTTCATGGCTGATCGTCCAACTCTATAGCTTAATTCTGCTTTTTCCCCATAACCTTCGATCCCATTCGCCCCAAATGCTATATCCAGTTGCCTGCTGAATAGGTTCAGTGTTTTGGCATCAATTACTTTGTGTGATAATGAATTCCACAATCTCACCACTTTCCTAAATGGTCTACCCTGAATTCTCAGACTGTGACCTCTAGTTCTGAACTCTCCTACCATTGGGAATATCCTCCCAGCATCTACCCTGTCTAGTCCTGTTAGAGTTTTATAAGTCACTATGAGATCCCCCCCCATCGTTCATCTGAACTCCAGTGAAAACAAACCTAACCTGGTCAATCTCTTTCTGTACATCAGTCCCTCCATACTGGGAATCAGCCTGGTAAATGTTTGCTGCACTCCCTCGAGAGCAAGAACATCCATCCTCAGAAACTACACACAATACTCTTGGTGTGGTCTCATCAAGGCCCTGTATAATTGCAACAACATATCCCTGCTCCTGAATTAACCTCTCACAATGAAGGCCAACATGCCATTTGCCTTCTTTACCACCTGCTTACCTTTAGTGACTGGTGTACAAGGACACCCAGGTCTCGCTGTACACTCCCCTCTCTCAATTTACAGCCATTCAGATAGTATATCTGTCATTTTGTTTTTGCTTCCAAAGTGAATAACCTCACATTTATCCAAATTACACTGCATCTGCCATTGATTAGCCTATTCACCCAACTTGTCCAGATCATTCTAAAGGATCTGTGCATCTTCATCACAATTCACCCTCCCACCCAACTTGGTATCATCTGCAAACTTTAAGATATTACATTTTGTTCCCTCATCCAAATCATTAATAGCGAATAGCTAGGATCCCAGCACCGATCCCTGTGGCACCTCACCTCCCCCACGCGCCGCCCCCCCCCCCCCAACTCCACTCCAATTGCCTGCCAATTTGAAAAGCACCCATTAATTCCTACTCTTTATTTCCTCTCTGCCAATCAGTTTTCTATCCATCTCATCTTGCACTTGATTTTGTCAAATGCTTTCTAAAAGTCCAAATATATCACATTGACTGGTTCTCCTTTGTCAACTCTACTAGTTGCACATTTTCAAAGAATTCCAACAGATTTGTCAAGCATGCTTTCCCCATCATAAATCCATGTTGACTCTGTCTGATTCTGCCTCTGCTTTCTAAATGCTCTGCCATAAAGACCTTCATAATGGATTTTCGAATTTTCTCCACTAACCATGTTAAGCTTACTGGTCTACAATTTCCTGTTTTCTCTTTCCCTTTTTGAATATTGGAGTGACATTCGCTATCTTCCAATCTGCAGGGAGTGTTCCAGAGTCTATAGAATCCTGGATGATGACCACCACGGAATCCACTATTTCTAGAGGCTCTTCCTTAAATACTCTAGGATGTAGATTATCAATCACATCAATTTTCCCAGAACCATTTCTCTACGAATATCGATCTCCCTATTCTTGCCTCTCACTACATCTTGCATTCTCCAACATTTATGGCATTTGATGTGTCCCCTTTTGCGAAGACAGAATCAAGTATGTATTCAGTTGCTCGGCTATTTATTTGTCCCCTAATATACATTCCTCTGTTTCTGTATGTAGGGGACTTGCATTTGTCTTCACCAACCTTTTTTTCTTCATGTATTATAGAAACTCTTAGTGTCAGTCTTTATGTTCCTTGCAAACTTACTTTCATAATGCATTTTCCCCTTCTTAATCAGTCTCTTGGTCCTTTGCTGAATTCTAAGCTGCTTCCAATATTCAGTCCTATTATTTCTCTTGGTCAATCTGTATGCTTCTTCCTTAGATTGGAAACTCTCTATTTTCCTTTGTAAGCGATGGATTGGCCCTGTTACCCATTTTGCTTTTGTGCTGCAGTTCCCCCATGTGTTCCTTGACTGTTTGCCATTGTCTGTCCACTGCCATCCCTTTAAGTCACACTCCCCAATCTATCGAGGCCAACTCATGCCTCATATTCTCATAGTTCCCTTTATTAAGATTCAGCACCCTAGTCTCCGAATCAACAATTTCACTCTCCATCTTGATAATAAAAATGCTATGTTATAATCCCTCGTCCCCAATGGGTCACATACAGCTAGGTTGGCAATGATTTCCTCCTTATTACATAGTATTCAGTTTAAGATGACTTGCTCTCTAGTTGGTTCCTCCACGCATTCGTCAAGTAAACCATCCTGTAAACACCCCAGGAATTCCTCCTTTACAGCATTGTGGCTAATTTGATTTGCCCAATCAATGTGCAAATTAAAATCACTCATAATCACCGATATTCCCTTATCACATACATCTCTAATTTAGTGTCTAATTCCATTCCACTGCAATTTGCAGGTCTATGTATGGCATCCACTAATGTTTTTTTGCCCACTGGTGTTTCTCAGTTCTATTTATACAGACTTCCACATTGTCAGAGCTGACATCCTTTCTCACTATTGTGTTAATTTCCTCTTTAACCAGCGGTGTCATTCCATCACCTCTTTCTTTATGCCTGTCCTAAATATTGAATACCCTGGGACATTCAATTCCCACCCCTGGTCACCCTGCAGCCATGTCTCTGCAATCCCAATTACATTGTACCCGTTTACATCTGTTTGCATGATCAGTTCATTTTTGCAAATGCTCCACGCATTAAGGCACAGAGCCTTTAAGCTGGTCTTTTTCACATTGTTTGAACATAGAAAAACTACAGCACAAACAGGCCCTTCGGCCCACAAGTTGTGCCAATCATATCCATACCTACTAGGTTTACTGACATCCCTCAATTCTATTAAGTTCCATGTAGTCATCCAGAAGTCTTTTGAAACACCCTATCGAATTTGCCTCCACAACCACCGACGGCAGCTGATCCATTCACCCACCACCCTCCTGAGTGAAAAACTTACCCCTGATATCTCCTCTGTACCTACTTCCCAGCACTTTAAACCTGTATCCTTTTGTAGCACCCTTTCCAGCCCTTGGAAAAAGCCTGAGAATCTACCTGTCAACATCTTATACACTTCCATCAGGTCACCTCTCATCCTTCATCTCTCTCTAAGGAGAAAAGACCAAGCTCCCTCAACCTATCCTCATAAGGCATGCCACCCAATCCAGGCAACATCCTTGTAAATCTCCTCTGCACCCTTTCAATTGCTTCCACATCCCTCCTGTAATGAGGTGACCAGAACTGAGCACAGTATTCCAAGAGAGGTCTGACTAGGGTCTTATAAAGCTGCAACATTATCTTCTGACTCCTAAACTCAATCCTTCGATTGAAAGCCAGTACACCATACACCTTCTCAACCACATCGAGGCCGATTTAAAAATCCTATGGACCCCGGACCCCATGGTCCTTCTGATCCTCTACACTGCTAAGAGTCTTACCCTTGATATTATACTCCTTCATCCTGTTTGACCTGCCAAAATGGACCACTACACATTTATCCAGGTTGAAGTCCATCTGCCACTTTTCCGCCTAGCCTTGCATCCTATCTATGTCATGCTGCAACCTCTGACATCCCTCCAAA
Organism: Carcharhinus amblyrhynchos; assembly: GCF_965287045.1. NCBI lineage: Eukaryota > Metazoa > Chordata > Chondrichthyes > Carcharhiniformes > Carcharhinidae > Carcharhinus > Carcharhinus amblyrhynchos. Next base: position 50,365,041 of record NC_137324.1, read on the forward strand.
CTATCTACAACACCACCAAACATAAGAACATAAGAAATAGGAGCAGGAGTAGGCCATCCAGCCCTTCGAGCCTGCCCCGCCATTCAATAAGATCATGGCTGATCTGTCGTGGCTCAGTTCCACATTCCCGCCCTCTCCCCATAACCCTTAATCCCCTCGCTTATCAAAAACCCATCAACCCGCGTCTTAAAAATATTGAGTGAGGCAGCCTCCACCACTTCAACGGGCAGAGAATTCCAGAGATTCACCACCCTTTGAGTGAAGAAGTTCCTCCTCAACTCCGTTCTAAACCGCCCCCCCTTTATCTTGAGGCTGTGCCCCCTAGTCCTACTGTCCTTTCTGAGTGGGAAGAGCCTTTCCACCTCTATCCTATCCATCCCATTCATCATCTCATATGTCTCAATGAGATCTCCCCTCATTCTTCTAAACTCTAACGAGTACAAGCCCAGTTTATTCAGCCTCTCCTCATAGCTCAACCCCCTCAACTCCGGTATCAGCCTAGTAAACCTCCTCTGCACTCCCTCCAAGGCCAAAATATCCTTCGTGTCATCAGCAAACTTACCAACCCATCCCTCCATTTCCTCATCCAGGTCATTTATGAAAATTACTAACAGCAAGGGTCCCAGAACAGATCCCTGGGGCACTCCACTGGTGACTGACCTCCATGCAGAAAAAGACCATTGTTTGCCTTGCTCCTAATATTTTTCTCTATTGCTCTGTTTGAACTTTATCCTTGGTTTCTCTGCCTGTCACTTTTCTTATTCTCTTTTCTATCTTTTGTTATTTTCCTTGCTCCCTCTTTCTCTGACTCCTTACATAGATTCCCATCCCTCTGCATATTAGTTTAAATTCTCCCTAACTGCTGTAGCAAACAGAGCCCCAGGACGGCAGTCCCAGTCCTGCCATAACCTGTCCAATTTGTACTGCTCCCATCTTCCCCAGAACTAGTACCAATGCCCCAGAATTTGAAACCCTCCCCCGACACCATCTCTTCAGCCACGTATTCATCTGATATATCCTGTCATTTCTACTCTGACTAGCACGTGGCACCGGTAGTAATCCTGGAATCACTACCTTTGATTTCTTAACTTTCTTCCTAGCTCCCTGCTTTTAGGACCTCATCCTTTTTTTACCCACGTAATTTGTATCGCTGTGTACCACAATTACTGGCTGTTCACCGTCCCCTCCAGAATGCCCTGTACCCGCTCCAAGACTCCCTTGACCCTAGCACCAGGGAGGCTATAAACCATCCTGATATCATTTGCAGCCACAGAAATGCCTGTCTATTCCCCTTACAATTGAATCCGCAATAACTGTTGCACTGGCACACTTTTTACCCCCCTCTCTGTAGCAGAACCAACCGTGGTGCAATGAGTTTGGCTGCTGTTGTTTTCCCCAGAGAGGTCATTCCCTGCAACAGTATCCAAAGCAGTATATCTGTTTAGCATGGGAATGGCCACAGGAGATTCCTGCACTACCTGCCTATCTCTCCTGCTCTGTCTGGTAATCATCGATTTCCTTCCTGTCTGCGGAGTCTGAGCCTATGGTGTGACCACCTCTCTATATGTGCTATCCAGGATACTCTGTGACTTGCGGATACTCCATTGTGTCTCCAGCAGCTGCTCCAGCCTCAAACTCAATCTTCCAGGAGCTGGAGGCACTTCCTGCAGACATGGTGACCCAGGGAACTGGAACTGTCCCCAGCCTGCCACATGGAGCAAGAGGAGCAAACCATAGGCTGGAGCTCTTCTGTCCTGTCTTACCCCTTTATCAAATTTTTGAAAGATGTTTTGTTTCTGATAATATCCAATTCTCTAGGGCCCTTCTTTCCTGCTCCTCGTTACTACCGAATATAACCCTTACAAATATAAACTACAAAAGTTAAACAGAAACACTATTGTAGTGTACAACAACAACGACAATGCCGAGAGAAAAAAGAAAAAACTACTTACAAGTCACCAGCTAATCGCTTACCTGCTGGCAGTGATGGCACAGTTCGATTTCCTTCTCGCTCTCACTTGCCCTCAAGTCTCCCTCGCAGGTCCACTGCTCCCAAAGATGAGCACCTGTTTCCCCTTGGCACTGAATTTCCACTGAGCTCTGAATTCACTCCAGCTCCAATCTCTCTCCCACTGGCATGAGTGAAAGATAAAAATGACATAAATATTTCTACCATGTTTCTGCACACTTAGCAATATTGTCTGACCCCACTGTGAAAATTATTTCACCACAAATCAACATTGCCTATGTAACATTTTGCCCTTTAAGAGATTGATGTTGAATCCTTTACGATTAGACCCTCAAAGTAAGAATGTAGTGAGAATAATATGATTAGTATCCAACAATAATGTTTATAAAAATCACGCATCCATTGGTTTGGTTCCAGGCTACACCATTGAACACATTTACCTAGCGTGTTGAAGATGTGGCATTACAATTGGAAATTTTCCAAATGTAGAATCTGACTAATGGCTGACTCTTTTGGAGAAGTGTATGCAGTCTAAAAACATGCCAGATCCCATATGCTTGTTCAGCTTTTCTAAATCTTCAGTGAGCACTATTTAATGATATCTTACTATGGTCTTGGGCCAAACATAGATGCATAGTCATATAACAGCCCTTGAGCTTGAGGCTTAATTTGGTCATGTGTGGCACCAAGGAGCACGAGTAAAATAGAAGTTAAAGCCAATTGAAAGGTAAATTCTCCAGTGGAAACCAGTCGGCTCAGCCTAAGGACATTGTCCTCAGGGCCAAAGAATAAAGTTTAACTGCATCTGAGCTGTGCTTTCTCAGACAAAGATCCTTCCCCAAATCAGCCCATAATAGCCATAACATTGCCTGGCTAACCAAACATATATTCACCAGATAAACATTTTAGCAGTTGGGAGAAGTAGAAATACAGGGGAATTGATTACAAATGGGCTTTTTTTGTTAAAATTACAAGGTACTCTCACGTTGAGGCAGAATGTCCATTCATTACTTTTGACGAACTTCTCAACCGTTTGGAAAGCCTTGTCTGTGATGTGGTTGAACGTATCCTGAAGTCACCTTATGGGGATCTTGTGCATGAACTGAACCCAGTAAGTAAACATTTGTTATATTTTAAGTTGCAATTTCCCTATACAACTGCATTCGAAGCAGTTTTATACTGAGTAAAAGTAGTAAGCTTTCAAAAAAAGTACACATTAACTTTATTTTTCAAAATTGACTGGTTTATGTTTACGGTTTAATGTGTCTGGAAAATACTTTAGACTAACTGAAATAATGTTCAGTTCATTTTGAAAACTCTTTTAATACTTTTATTCATTTTTTTTAAAATTAGGATTTCAAGCCACCTCAACGGCCTTTCAAAAGAATGAACTACACAGATGCCATCGAGTGGCTGAAAGCACACGACATTAAAAAAGATGATGGCACTTTCTATGAATTTGGAGAAGTAATTTTTTTCTCTGGCATTTGACAATTTTTCAAGTGGGTGAATGCTGTACAGGGTGGAGATGTTCAGACAATAACACATTGAAACACTGTTCTAGTGTTTTGGAATCCTTATCTGAAAACAGTTGCTACATTTTGGGTCCTTATAGTGTGAATTTGGTAGCTTCTGCTTGAAATTGCATTTCTTTTTTCTGTTTTACATATAGAGTCCTCCAGCACAGAAACAGGCCTTTGGCCCACTATGTCTATGTTGACCATCAAATAACAATCTATACTAATCCCATTTACCAGCACTTGGTCCATTGCCTGCAATGCCTTGGTGATTTAAGTGCATCCAGGGGCTTCTTAAATGTTGCACGAGTATCTGCTTCTACCATCTCAGGCAGCGCTTTCCAAAATTCCAACTCTGGGTGAAAATTCTTTCATCAGATTACCCATTAAGCCATTTGCTCCTCACCTTTAACCTATGCCCTCTGGTCTTAGACAGCTCTACCATGGGGGAAAATTCTTCTGATCTTCCTTATCTATGCCCCTCATAATTTTGTACACCTCTTACAGATCTCCCCTCGGTTTCCTCTGCTCCAGGGAAAACAACCTTAGCCTATCCAGTCTCTCCTCTTTGCTGAAATTTTCCAGCCCAGCCAATATCCTGGTGAATCTCCTTTGCAACCTCCCCAGTGCAATCATGTCCTTCTGATAGTGTGGTGATCAGAACTGCATATCATGTTCCATCTGTGGCCTAACCAATGTTTTACAAAGTTGTACCAAGATGTCCCTACTCCTTTTGTTCTGTGCCCTGGCTAAACATTCTGTACATTTTATATTGAAAATGTGTGCTTAAATCTTGGCTTTGCTGAATGGCTCACAAAAATGGTTCCCTGTTGGATATTTTTCAACTAGGTGCTAAATTCAATACATTCCTCCACATTGCTGCTGTAAACATTTATTTTGTTAACTGAGTACCCAGATTTGTAATTTATCAGATTATAATCAACCACACATGGAACAGAGGGGAATTCAGGATCCAGAATATTGGTGTTTTTTGAGGCCATTAACTTCTAGACTCCTGAAGTAATGTTTGTGTTACAATTTTATTTCACATGGAAAGTGGCATCTTCTGCCAGGCTAGAGTGAAGAGAGTAGTAGTGCAGATTATATATTATAAATGTCAATAACCTTTGGGAGAGATTACAGCTGAGCACAAACTCATCCTTGTGGGTGCATTTTCCTTTGAGTTTTGGATAGTAACAGAGAGCAAAAGCTGACTGATCTCCCCTGCCAACCTCCCTTCCCAAAGGATTCAAAACCCACAATAACAAATTGCAAAACTGAACTCAATAAAATTTGATAATGTCAGCTAGCATCAAGAATTGGTCGTCCAAGCACCTATATTGCAGTTAAAAACCCAGTTGGTTCACAGTCATTGGGGAAGGGAACCTGTCAGCTCAGTTCAGCTTACATTACATTCCACATTGTGAATGACTCTGGCAAAAGGCAGTAACTATTTCCCTGACCCATACTTTAAGATTAAATTATTTTTAAAAGGTATGTGGCCTATGGACAGATGGAGCTTTTTTTTTGATTTCAAAATTTGTACTTTAGTTGTGTGGTTCACAGTAATCTTGCTGATCTCACTGATTCTAAAGCCCATTTTGGTCTTCCTGAAATGTAAGTGGCTTCCAATGTTCATTGAGCCCTGTAGAATAATGTTCTAACACTTATGTATACCTATCAAAATATTCAAGTTGTTTCAATAGAACCATATCCTTACTTTGTATGAACTGAATACTTTATGACTTTCTTTCACAGGATATCCCAGAGGCTCCAGAAAGACTGATGACTGATGCTATCAATGAACCTATACTCCTGTGTCGTTTTCCTGCCGAGATCAAATCATTTTACATGCAGCGCTGCCCAGAGGATCGCCGGCTAACTGAATCTGTGAGAGCACTTTAGATTTTGCGTTGATATGAAATGACCATGGATCTGTATTTAAAGCCAATTTGAAAATTGCTTGATTACATGTGTATCTGAAGGAGCAACTATATTTTTGATCTCGTTTCAGTAATTTGATAAGCAATAATGAAATATTTTGAAGTGTATTCAGACTGAAGAAATAGTTCAGTGCTTCACAAAAATGTATGAAAAATCTAGAAGAAAACTCAAGAAGCAGAATTGTCGGGGGGGGGTGTTTTATGGAAGATGGAGAGGCTGAGAATTTCGGAACAGGAGTTCCAGATCGTGGGGCTGGGCTGTTTGAAAGCCTGGTCACCAGTAGTGAGATAAAGAGAAAATGGAATGCACAGCAGGCCAAAATAAGAGTGGAGAATTTAGGGAGGGCTGAAGGAGTTTTCAATGATGTACAAAGCAAGGACTGAAAGATTTCAAAACAAGGATGAAAATCTCTAATTTGAGGCATCGGAATGAGTATACAAGGATGGCTCTGAAGAGTGAATGTGAGTTGCTGTGGAAGTTTTAAATGAGCCACTTTAATCTCTTGTGTGGAGAGCTTTGGCATGATGGAGTATAGGGGTGATAAAGAACCAACAAGAATTTCAGTGGCAGACATGCTGATATAGCAACAGATCTTGATTACATTACAAAGTGGTGGAGAGGATGTGGGAACTGTTAAATGAATGTTTGAACGCATTGGTGATATTTTTAATAAGGATGCAATTTAATTTCCTTAGTTTTTAATGTGCACTTTTTCATTTCCCCCTCATGAAGACATTTGTTCCAAGTGATGTTAGCTTTCTTTTGTTCACTTAAGCTAGTGACAGATCTTCCTATTTGAAACGATACAGTGTGGACGTAGCAGTTGAGATATAAAAAGGACTGTAGGAGGAGAGGTAATAAGCCGTGGATAATGAAGGAGGTGAAGGAAAGTGTTACGTTAAAAGTGGAGGCGTTTAGAGTAGCTAAGAGTAGTGGGCGAGAAGAGGATTGGGAGAGGTTTAAATGTCAACAAAGATTGACAAAGAAGTTGATAAAGAAGGGTAGGAGAAACTATGAAGCTGGGCTAGCGCTTAATATAAAAAAGGATAGCAAGAGTTTTTATAAATATATAAAAAGGAAGAGGCTGGCTAGGGTGAATGTTGGACCCTTAGAGGATGAGAGGGGGGACTTAGTGGTAGGGGATGGGGAAATGGCTGCGGTCTTGAATAACTTTTTTGTTTCGGTCTTCACAGAGGAAGACGTGAATGATTGCCGGGTGTTAGCGATGGAAAGGTGGTAGGACTAGAGGGTCTCAATGACATTATTGTTACTAGGGAGGCGGTGCTCAACAGACTGGAGGGACTGATTGTGGACAAGTCCCCAGGACCGGATGGAATGCATCTGAGGGTTCTGAAAGAAATGGCGGAGGTGATAGTGGATGCCTTGGTGGTTATTTACCAAACGTCGTTGGATTCCGGGGAAGTGCCGGAAGATTGGAAAACAGCTAATGTTACGCCGTTGTTTAAGAAGCGTGGCAGGCAAAAGGCAGCGAATTATAGGCCGGTTAGTTTGTCTGTTGTAGGTAAAACGTTAGAATCCGTCATCAAGGAGGAAATAGCGAGGCATCTTGAGGGGAATTGCTTGATAGAGCAGACGCAGCACGGTTTTGTTAAGGGGAAGTCGTGTCTGACAAATTTATTGGAGTTCTACGAGGATGTGTCTAGGGCGGTGGATAGAGGAGAGCCGGTGGATGTGGTCTTTCTTGATTTTCAGAAGGCGTTTGACAAGGTACCTCACAAGAGGTTATTGCAGAAGGTAAGGGGGCATGGAGTTGGGGGTAGGGTGTTAGTGTGGATAGTGGATTGGTTGTCAAATAGGAGGCAGAGAGTGGGGGTTAATGGGTGCTATTCGGATTGGCGGTTGGTGACTAGTGGAGTGCCCCAGGGGTCGGTGCTGGGGCCTCAGCTATTTACCATTTATATAGATGATCTGGAGGAGGGAACCGAGTGTATGGTGTCGAAATTTGCTGATGACACCAAGATTGGTGGAACGGCAAATTGCGCGGAGGGTGTGGAGAGTCTGCAGAAGGATCTAGATAGGCTGGGCGAATGGGCCAGGAACTGGCAAATGGAATTTAATGTTGGCAAGTGCGAGGTGGTCCACTTTGGTAGGAAGGACTATTACTTACATGGCGAAAAACTGCAGCAGGCGACGGTGCAGAGGGACCTCGGGGTCCTTGTGCATGAGTCGCAAAATCCCAGACTGCAGGTGCAGCAGGTGGTCAGGAAGGCGAATGGGATGCTGGCCTTCATAGCAAGGGGGATTGAATATAAAAGTAGGGAGGTCTTGCTGCAGCTGTACAGGGCATTGGTGAGGCTGCAGCTGGAGTACTGTGTGCAGTTTTGGTCGCCGCACTTACGCAAGGATATTTTGGCCTTGGAGGGAGTGCAGAGGAGGTTTACTAGGCTGATACCGGAGTTGAGGGGGTTGAGCTATGAGGAGAGGCTGAATAAACTAGGCTTGTACTCGTTAGAGTTTAGAAGAATGAGGGGAGATCTCATTGAGACATATAAGATGATGAATGGGATGGATAGGATAGAGGTGGAGAGACTCTTCCCACTCAGAAAGGACAGTAGGACAAGGGGGCACAGCCTCAAGATAAAGGGTGGGCGGTTTAGAATGGATTTGAGGAGGAACTTCTTCACTCAGGGTGGTGAATCTCTGGAATTCTCTGCCCGTTGAAGTGGTGGAGGCTGCCTCGCTAAATATTTTTAAGACGCGGTTTGATGGGTTTTTGATAAGAGAGGGGATTAAGGGTTATGGGGAGAGGGCGGGAATGTGGAACTGAGCCACGACAGATCAGCCATGATCTTATTGAATGGCGGGGCAGGCTCGAAGGGCTAGATGGCCTACTCCTGCTCCTATTTCTTATGTTATGAAATTGATCTGTTCTTATCAACTGCTTACGTGAACACTGTCCAGCAGATGTCACTGTATACCACTTATTGTATGTCAACAGAATCAGGAAAGAAGAGGTGTTGATGATATCACTTGACTGCTAATCCAGAGGCCCAGGCTAATGTTTTGCATGCGCAGATTTAAATCCCAACACAGGAGCTGGAAATTGAATTCAATTAATAAATCTGGAATGTAGAGCTGTTCTAAGTAATGACAACTATTATCGACTGTTGTAAAAACCTCTTTTTTGGTTCACTAATGGCCTGGTTCACGAATGTCAGAAGTGGGGATATTCTGTCCTATTTGTAATGCCTCAGATACTGAAGCATCAAGACCTGGACAACATTTAGGCTTTGGCTGTCAAGTGGCAATAACATTCATGATGCATAAGTGCCAAACAATTGCTGTGTCCAACAACAGAGAATTCAGCTATCTCCCCTTGATGCTCACAGTATTATCATTGCTGATTTCCCCTCCTTCAACATCTGTTGCCGTGGATGAGAAACTTAACTGGATTAACCACACAGTTACTGACAGTATAAGAACAGATCAGAGTTTGGGAATTCAATGGTAAATACCTCATCTTCTGACTCCCTAAAGCTCATCCACCATCCAAACGCACAAGTCAAGGGAGTGATGGAATATTCTCACTTGCCTGGACAAGTCCAGCGACTCCCAACAGTTCGAGGCTCAACTCCATTTAAGAGAAAGTAGCAATCTTGATTGACCCACCACCCCATTCACTCCCTCTGCTACCACCACGCAGCAGCTACAGTTGTCTATCATCTGTAACACGCATTGTAGAAATTTGCCATGGATCTTTTGATAGTATCTTCCAAATTTGTGACCTCTGAACCTAGAAAGAAAAGGCAGCAGATGCATGGGAACTCCACCATCTGCCAGTTCCCCTTCAAATCACACTATCTTGACTTGGAACTATATTGTCATTTCCTTCATTGTTGCTGGTCAAAATCCTGGAACTACCTTCTTAGCACCACTACGGCCTGTAGTGGTTGAAGAATATAGCTCACCACTGTCTTCTCAAGGGAAATTAATAAAAGGGCAATAAATTGTCAGCAACATCCACATCCCATGAACAAATATTTTACTTTTCTTATTCATTCGTGGGATATGGGTGTCACTGGCTGGCCAGCATTTATTGCCCATCCCTAGTTGCCCTTGAGAAGATGATGGTGAGCTGCTGCCTTGAATCACTGCCATCCATGTTCTTTGAGTTGTCCCTCAATGCTGTTAGGGAGGGAATTCCAGGATTTTGACCCAGCGAATGTGAAAAAAATGGTGATATATTTCCAAGTCAGGATGGTGAATGACTTGGAGGGGAACTTGCAGGTGGTGGTGTTCCCATGTATCCGTTGTCCTTGTCCTTCTAGATGGAAGTGGTCGTGAGTTGGAAAGTGCTCTGTCCAAGGATTTTTGGTGAATTGTTTCAATGCATCTTGCAGATAGTACTCACTCTTTCTATTGAGCGTCGATGGTGGAGGGATTGAATGTTTGGAGATGTAGTGCCAATCAAGCGGGCTACTTTCTGCTCGATGGTTTCAAGTTTCTTGTTTTTGGAGCTGCACCCATCCAGGCAAGAACATAAGAACTAGGAACGGGAGTAGGCCATCTAGCCCATCGAGCCTGCTCTGCCATTCAATAAGGTCATGGCTGATCTTTTCATGGACTGAGCTCCACTTACCTGCCTGCTCACCATAACCCTTAATTCCTTTACAATTCAAAAATCTATCTATTCTTGCCTTAAAAACATTCAGTGAGGTAGCCTCAACTGCTTCACTGGGCAGGGAATTCCACAGATTCACAACCCTTTGGGTGAAGAAGTTTCTTCTCAAATCAGTCCTAAATCTGCTCCTTATTTTGAGGCCATGCCCCCTAGTTCTAGTTTCACCTGCCAGTGGAAACAACTTCACTGCTTTTATTTTATCTATTCCCTTCATAATCTTTTATGTTTCTATAACATCTCCCCTCATTCTTCTGAATTCCAATGAGTATAGCCTCGGCCTACTCAGTCTCTCCTCATAAGCCAACCCTGTCAACTCAGGAATCAGTGAATCTCCTCTGCACTGCCTTCAGTGCCAGTATATCTCTTCTCAAGTAAGGAGACCAAAACTGTCCATAGTTCTCCAGGTGTGGCTTCACCAGCACCTTATACAGCTGCAATATAACCTCTTTTAAGTTCTATCCCTCTAGTAATAAAAGACAAAATTCCATTTGCCGCCTTAGTTATCTGCTGCACCTGCAAAACAGGTGATTTATTTGTGATTCATGCACAAGGATAGTCAGGTCCTTCTGCACAGCAGCGTGCTGCAATTTTTTGCCATTTAAATAATAGTCCATTTTGCTGTTATTCCTATCAAAATGGATGACCTCACATTTACCAACATTGTACTCCATCTGTCAGACCCTTGCCTGCTCACTTAGACTATCTATATTCCTTTGCAGCCTTTCAGCGTCTTCTGCACACTTTGTTCTTCCACCCATCTTGGTGTCATCTGTGAATTTTGACACACTAGACTTGGTCCCCAACTCCAGATCATCCATGTAAATTGTAAACCATTGTGGTCCCAACACTGATCCCTGAGACACACCACTAGTCACTGATCGCCAACCAGAAAAACACCCTTTTACCCCCACGTTTTGCTTTCTGTTAGTTAACCAATCCTCTATCCATGCTAATACATTACAGATAACACTGTGCACTCTTATCTTATGCAGCAGCCTTTGGTGCGGCGTCTTGTCAAATGCCTTCTGGAAATCTAGATATACCACATTTATAGGTTCATCATTTTCTGCTACACATGTAATGTTCTCAAAGAATTCCACCGAATTAGTCAAACGTGACCTGACATTTTTGAACCCATGGACAGTATTCCACCATACTCCTGACTTGTGCCTTGTAGATGGTGGACAATCTGGAGGTGAGTTGCTCACCGCAGTATTCCTAGCCTCTGACATGCTGTTGTAGCCACTATGTTTGAGGTGAATCTAGTTGAGTTTTTGGTCAATGGTAACCACAAGGATGTTGACAGGGGATTCACTGATGGTAACACCACTGAATGTCGAGGGGCAGCGGTGAGAGTGTCTCTTATCAAATGTAATCTACTCTTTCAATTTTAAAACTCTGTGCTAAGATCAAATATCTTCCCTTTTAATTTGCAAGGTTGATGTTCTGATGCCCAATGTTGGTGAGATTGTGGGAGGGTCAATGCGTATCTGGGACAGCGAGGAACTGTTGGACGGTTACAAGCGTGAAGGTATTGATTCTACTCCATATTACTGGTACACTGACCAGGTAAGTTTATTCATTCAATTATTTATCCATGATGTTCAGAGTCTTTTCCCTTCACAGGAAGATTTTAGGGCATGTGTAGTTATGTGAAAATAGTACTTAATGTAATCTCCCAATATCGCTTAATGCAGAGCCTGAGAACCCCTTGGCCTGTTTAGGTTAGCAGCGTACCATAAGTATATCGCTCTCAGCCAAAAATGCATTCTTCTGCACTGACTGCCAAACCAAAACTTGCCAGCAATTCTTTTACCAAAGTGAGATTAAAATAATTTGTTGGTGTAACTATAATTATTCATTAACTTCAATAAATTATTGTTGTGATATTCTAATTCTAAATTTATTCTTATAATTTATATAAATTCTTCATTTTTAGTTTCTACATTTTTAGTTTCTACATTTTTCTAACATTGAATTTTTGCCCTAAAAGTTAATCTTCCTAATTTCAGTGGTTTTGTTAAATTCATTTTTTTTGTCAATTTTCCCTTTTGTCCTGATGTGGATTCTTTTCTGGGGGAATTCTGAAGTGCCATTCAGGCACTTCAATCTGGCCCCTTCCCACCTACTGGGAAATGCATGTGTAAATGTAAAGACTTGATGGGATTTGTTTTGCATTAATTGTCACTTAAGGACCTCAACTGACAACAGATGGAAAGGCCATCCATGAGTCTTGCTCAACTTAATTCATCTAAGGACTTTAAGATATTGTGATAAGGCAATAAATGTGCATAAGCTTTTTTCTGCACCATACCATTGATGGTTGAGGAGACACTACTGCCCGCCTGTGTCTGTCATCAATCAGCAGTCAGACAGTGCATTTCTGGAACTGGTCGCTGGACAATAATAAATGCTGGACACCTGGGCATTTTTTTCAAATCCTGCAACATAAGAGCAGTAAGGCTAAAGATGAAAGAGTGTACCTTTTGCAATCCTTTAAACTTAGATTCAGCCTTTTTTGTTTTAACCCATCTCCTTCCAAGTCTTTTTAAATTAACAGGAAAATTAACTAACATTTTCAAATTGGATCTTGTCACATTCTTCGAGCGTTCCAAAACATATCAAGGCAGTCATTGGAGCTGTAAGATATTATGTATATATAAATTATTGGCACATTCCCACTAACTTTTAAGATGATCCCATTATGTTTTGCTCGTGATAAATGAGGTGTAAATATTGTCTCGGTATCTGGGAGAACTCTGCTGTTCTTTGAAAAGTACCGGGGATCTTTTATATCTCTTTAACTAAGTGGACTGGTTCTCACTTTAATGTTTCGTTTAAAAGATGGTAACTCTGATAATGCCCTATAGTGACGTATCAGTCTGGATTAATAATTTAAACCTCCTAATGGGACTTGAACTTATCACCACCTGATTTGGGAAGATTAACCTGATCTTGAGCAATTTTGTGAACTATACTCATTAAAATATTTTAACTAAATTAATGAAATCAATAATAAAAAAGTGTGAATACTGTTCTTCAGTGTACGTGTTTCAATATTCTAACTAGCAGAGCTTTGTGGCTTCTTGAATTAATATCCTGACTAGATACCTGTTTTGTTGACTTCTTTTGCATTTCCATCTACATGCTTTACATTGTATTCTTATTCCTCCTAGCGTAAATATGGCAGTTGTCCTCATGGTGGTTATGGTCTGGGTCTGGAACGATTCTTAACATGGCTTCTCAACAGACATCATATTCGTGATGTATGTCTGTATCCACGCTTTGTTCAACGTTGTAAACCATAACGTCTGTTTGGTGCAACACTGGAATAAAATAATTTTAATGTGTTTTACTGTTGCAAAAATGAAAAACTGCTAAATGTTCAGCTGATCCATCAGCATCTGAGAGCACAGGCTATTATTTCGGGCAGATAATCTCAGCTGTTCCCTGATTTTGGATATCTATATTTTAAAAACTGCTTAAATACTGGAAAATGGTATAACTTTACCACCAGTGAGTCTTGTTAGTTATAATTTTTGGAATGCTTGTAATCATAATTTTCAAATCCACCGCAACAATAAATCATCCTGAAAAATATTCTATTGCTTTTATTTTTCTGTGACCTCTCCTCACCAAGTTCAACCCTGCAAAATATGTCCAGTTAATTACTAATAATGATTGATCGTGGTAGATAAAGAATGGTTTTTTGCTTCAGTCTCCTAAACTTGATTTGTTTACAGCATTCTGAAAGTTGTCCCCCATTTCAGCATGTTATATATATATATTAGCATTTCATCAGAGTCATTCAGAGAGAGCCTGGTCTAGCTACTGTGATAAACTAATTGATAACCATAGAACCATCAAAATATTATGATGCAGAAAGGGGCCATTCTGTCCATCATGTGTGCATTGGCTGAAGGGAAAGAAAAGGAACTAGCTGTTCATTTTAATCCCACTTTCCAACACCTTGTCCATAATTTTGCAGGTTACAGCACTTACGACGCAGGTATTTCGATGAATCGAGTGTTTCAGCCTCAATGATAACTTAAGCAGTGAATTCCAAAAGCCCATCACTGAGGGTGAAAACGTTTTTCCCCCTCTGATCCTTCTACCAATCACCTTAAATCTTTGCCTCCTGGTAACGCATCCTCAGCTAGGGAAAACAAGTCTCTCCTATCTACCTTTTCTGGACCCACATAATTCTTGTGCATGTTAATTAGGTTACCACTTACCCTATTTTGTTCTTAGGAAAACGAACACTAATGGGCAGCATGGTAGCACAGTGGTTAGCGCTGCTGCTCCGCAGCTCCAGGGTCCTGGGTTCCATTCCCGGCTCAGGTTACTGTCTGTGTGGACTTTGCACATTCTCCTAGTGTCTGCATGGGTTTCCTCCAGGTACTCTGGTTTCCTCCCACAGTCCAAAGATGTGCGGGTTAGGTTGATTGGCCGTGCTAAGAAATTGCTCCTTAGTATCCACGGATGTGTCGATTAGAGGGATTAGTGGGTATAATATGTAGGTATATGGGGGTATGGCCTGGGTGGGATTTGTTTGGTGCAGACTCGATGGGCCGAAGGGCCTCTTTCTGCACTGTAGGGTTCATGATTCTATGAATAGCTGCAACATTCTTTTAAATCTCTGCATTCTCTAAAGAGAAATTATGTTCTTCCTGTATTGTGATGACCAGAGCTGTACACACAACTCCACCTGTGGCCTCTCCAGTGTTTTATACAGATCCATCATTACATCCCTGCTTTTTCTAATTTAGCTTGGTCACTAAAGGAAAGTATTTCATATACTTACTTGAGCACCTTGTCCACTTGTCCTGTCACCTCATGTGGGTCCATGTCAAATGCCTTCCTGAAATCCATGCAGACAATATTCTCTGCATTCGACTCATTGTTACTTATTTTTTAAAAAATCTAATAAGGTAACAAGACACTATCTTGCCTGAACAAAAATTGAGGAAGCTATCCAACCTGAGAGCTGGTAACCAAAAGGGCTGGCAAAGGTGGAGCCACAGATGCATTTGATGAAAATTGAGAGACTTGGAACATATTGAATAGTGGTGCAGGCTTGCAGGGCCACATGGCCTACAACACCTATTTTCTATGTTTCTATCAGAAAAGATTTGAATATTATCTCCAAGCAAATCAAATATCAATGACCTAAAGGTTGCAATATTTCACAGTTTGGTAAGACATAAAACTTTTATGTTGCTACAGAGTCAGTCCATGAAGCAAACTCAGGAGTTAAAACTTACAATGAATTAATAAAGATCTTAGAAGAGCATTTCTCACCAAAACATCTTGGCAGAAGGGCTCTACCACCAACACTCGTCAGAAAGCAAAATAATTTTTAAGTTCATGATAACCTTACGAAGGCTAACTAAATCTTGTGAATTTGGTATGATGCTCTACATGATATGTGGACTCTGGAACAGAGCTATTCATGGAAAGCTGTTCACTGTATGTACATTGACTCTTAAATCAGTAGTAGAAATTGCAGAGTTATGAAGTTGGCTGCAAAGGAGGCTTCACATTTCTAACCGAGGGTGAAGATCTACAATATGTAGACCGCTAGAAATAAATCCGCAAAACTACAAGCATGTTACTAAGGTGCACAACTTTGACACTCAACAGAGGAATGCAAGAATTGTGGCTAAAAGGGCCATATTACCAAAACAGGCCAGATATTACATACTTCCCCTACACCAGAGATGTGTAAGAAAAAGAACACGTTGATATCTAAGAAGAATCTATAAGAAGACAGGCAAAGATGAAAACGCCTTAGAAGATGATGTGCCAAGATGAGTTCAAAAGCTGAAGCTAGGTGGCATGGTTGGACATTGATTAGGCTGCTGCCTCACAGCACCAGGGACCTAGGTTCAATTCTGGCCTTGGGTGACTGTGAAGTTTTCATGTTCTCCCTGTGTCTGTGTGGGTTTCCTCTGGATGTTCTGGTTTCCTCCCAAAGTCAAGATGTGCAGGTTTGTTGGATTATCTATGATAAATGCACAGGGTTACAGGGATAGTGCGGGAAAGTTGGGGGGGGGGGGGGGGTGAACCTGGGTGCTCAATGACAGGAGTTGAAGATAAACTCAAAATTAAACCCCACAGTACATCAAAATGTGTCAAATCCAGAACAGCACCATACACTATTTGACCGTAAGTCAAAAAAGAACTGGAAAGACTAGTCCAAACAGGAGTTGCTACTGCTACAATTGATTGGGCTACAGTAATAATACTTATGCTAAATCTAATGGCTCAATAAGGTTGTATAGAGATTTCAAAGAACAACACAGCATGAGAAACAGGCCCTTCGGCCCAACGAGCCCGCTACTGACCCAGTTTTGTGTGCCGATCAGTATCCACTAGTGTTGATTGTAGATTTATTTGCTGGACTAACAGGAGGCCAGAAATTCAGTAAAATAGATCTATCACAGGCGCACCTACAAATGAGTATGGTTGTTAAATCACAATCATTACTCACCCAGTATTGTCACATAAAGGTATGTCTCCATACATTTGGGATGACTTCCGCACCATCCATGGATCAAATTCTGAGTGGGCTAAATGGGGTGCAGTATTGTCTAGAAAATATACACATCATGCATTCAAGTCAACAAGAGCACTTGAAGACCTTGGAAAGCTGCGCTGTGGAGTGTTTGCAAAAACAAAATCTCCGGGTCAAAAGGAAAAACTGCCTTTTTCAACACACCCAAAAACTACTTGGGTCACAACACTGATAAAGGTGGCTTGCATAAGGAACGGAAAAAGATGGTAGCAATTTTAGAAGCACTCCAAAATGTCATTCTGGAATTGATTACTTGTTACTGTAAATTTGTTCCAAATTTAGCAATGCTATTGAAGCTATGTGTCAAACATGCATGGTACTGGACAAAGGAATGCAAAAGAATGTATGAAGAGGTAAAGGAAGACTCAAAGAAATCAGAAGTATCAGTTCACTTCAATTCCAAGCTGAAGATACAACTTGATTGCAATGCATCACCATATGGAGCAAATGCACCGGTCCCATACATCATGCTTTCGGGAGAAGAAAGATTGGTAGACTTTGCTTCATGAAACAAATTGTGCTCAGCTAGAAAAAGAAGCTTTGGGTATTATATTTTGACAAAGATGATTTCATCAATACCAATATGGGAGGCAATGGCCTGGTGGTATTAACGCTGAACTATTAATCCAGAAACTCAGCTAATGTTCCGGGGACCCGGGTTTGAATCCTGCCACGGCAGATGGTGGAATTTGAATTCAATAAAAAAAATCTGGAATTAAGAAACTACTGATGATCGTGAAACCATTGTCAATTGTCAGATAAACCCATCTGGTTCACTTATGTTCTTTAGGGAAGGAAATCTGCTGTCTTTACCTGGTCTGGCCTGAATGCTGTGGCTCTGGATGTTGTGGCAATGTGGTTGATTCTCAACTGCCTCTGGGCAATGAGGCATAGGCAATAAATTTTGGCCAACCAGCGACACCGATGTTCCACAAATGAATAATAAAAATCTTATGGACATCATTTTATATTTTTGATGGATCACCAATCCTTGATGACAATCTTTGGACTGTGAAGGTATCCCATCTTCAACAGCAAGTAAGCCATAGAGATGGTCCTTGATACAATTGGTATACACCTATGATATTTGTTATCATCATTTGGAGCAATCTGCAAATGCTTTGTCGAGGTTGCAATTACAAATCAAGCAAGAACCTGAAGATTTTGTCAACTTCCTATATTTGTCAAAAGTAGATAGTGTACCAGCGGCATCAGCTCAAGAAAAGAGAAACACAACAGACGATACAGTGATGGGAGGAAATAAGCTCAAAAGGGAATGATGACAAGTACATCATAAAAATCTGGAATTCAAGCCCTACATCATGAGAAGACTGAAGTTTTAGTATGGGGAATCTGAGTGATTATTCCTCCATGCCTGCAAGGAAGGACATCCAGATCTGATGAGAATGAAGGAACTGGCATAGTGTTATTTTCGGTGGCCAGAATTAAATGTCAAATCAAAGAGAAAGTGGAACAATGTAAGTTCTGTGCAAAACTAAGAAATACTCCAAATATCTTTGGGAATGACTGAAACAGCCATGGCAGAGAGTACGCATAGATTACGCTGGTCCAATAAAGTAAAGTTTATTTATTAGTTACAAGTAAGACTTACATTAATGCTGCAATTAAGTTACTGTGAAATTCTCCTAGTCTCCACATACTGGCACCTATTCAGGTCAATGCATCTAACCAACATGTCTTTCAGACTGGGGGAGGAAACCGGAGCACTCACAGGACGCAGACACGACGAACTGCAAACTCTGTACTGACATGACCCAAGCTGGGAATCAAACTGGGGTCCCTGGCACTGTGAGCCAACAGTGCTAACCACTGTGCCACCATGCCACCCTTAGAGGGGCACATATTCCTAGCAATTGTTGATGCACATTCAAATCGGCCATGACAGCTGAACAAACTATTGAGAAACAGGATGAAATATTTGCCAGATTTGGTAGACCAGAGCAAGTCATAAGTGACAACGGGACACAGTTCACTTCCAAGGAGTTTGAAGACTACTTGAAAGGAAATAGTATACAACAGTATACAGTAGTGTACAACACATCATACCATTCATTCATAAATGTATTGGCTGAATGATTCATAGTCACTCAAACACATAGAGACATGAGAAATAGGTGCAGGAGTAGGCCTTTTGGCCCTTTGAGCCTGAACCACCATTCAATATGATCAAGGTTGATTCTGCACTTTACGTATCCTACTCCTGCTTTCTCTCCATAACCTTTGTTGCTTTTAAAAAGAAAGCTAAGAACAAAGTTTAACCTTTTGATACCACCTGACACTTTAGAGAATGCAACAAGTACAGAATGTAAGAGGAACAGAACTCTAAGGAGAGAGTAAAAGCAAATGACTGTGGTTGCTGGAATCTGGATCCAGACTTGAAACAGTAACCCTATTGTCTCTTCGCAGATGCTGTCAGACCTGCTCAGATTTTCCAGGATATTGTATTTTTGTATCTACAAGGACAGTATTTACATGGAGAATGAATACTAGCAAGAAGATACACAACCAATGAAAAATGGGTACTTGCCATTATCATGGCAAATATAGGTCCAATATCTTACACCGTATAGAGTGATGATGAGAGAGTTTGATGATGTCACATTGACCAGATACTCGGCCCTCAGAGTGAAACCATTGAAATTTCACAAGATGTACTTAAATGGAAATTTTAAGTTGTGATATCTCTGAACAGTGACCAAACTAAATTCTATTTCTGAAGCAACTTCAATACCATTGAAACTCACACTAAAATAGTTTCACGTGGAGAATTACCAAGACACTTCCAAGGTCTTGTTGAAGTTGTACAAGACATTGGTAAGGCCACATTTGAAATACTATGTTTGGTTCTGGTCACCCTATTATGGGAAGGATATTATTAAACGAGAAAGAGTGCAGAACAGATTTACTAGGATGGGACTTGATGGTTTGAGTTATAAGTAGAGGCTGGATAAACTGGGATTTTTTTCTCTGGAATGTAGGAGCCTGAGGGGTGATCTTACAGAGGTCAATAAAATAATGAGAGGCATAGATCAGCTAGATATTCAATATCTTTTCCCAAAAGTAGGGGAGTCTAAAACCAGAGATCATGGGTTTAAGATAAAAGGGGAGAGATACAAAGGAGTCCGGAGGGGCAATTGTTTCATACAGAGGGTGGCGAGTGTCTGGAACAAGCTGCCAGAGGTAGTAGTAGAGGCGGGTACAATTTTGTCTTTTAAAAAGCATTTAGACAGCATTTAGACAGTTACATGGATAAGATGGGAAAAGAGGGATATGGGCCAAATGCAGGCAATTGGGACTAGCTTAGGAGTTTTAAAAAAAGGACGGCATGGAAAGTTGGGCCAAAGGCTTGTTTCCATGCTGTAAATCTCTATAACTCTGTGTAGCTAAATTTCCGTATGTCGAGGACAGCCCAAAAGACATCGCCATCCACCTGAGTGATTGTCTTATTAATTGTATATATATATGAAAAATAATGACGCAAAATAGGGTATCAATGGTTTAATTGAATCTGTTGTTTAAATATTAAGAAAAGTTGCTGTTTGGAACTAAAGAAGAGACTCAATCCTCCAAGAAAGCAAAATGCTCTACACCTCTGACTTAAATGTGTGACCACTTATTTTTAAAAAGTGACTCTTTTAAAGAGTTCTAGATTCTCAGACAAGAGCTCACAGCCTTCCCACATCCACCCAATGAATTTCACTCATGATCTTCCATGTTTCGAATAAGTTGCCTCTTACTCCTCCAAACTCCATGGGATACAAATCTAATCTCTCCAAACTTTCCTCATAAGACAACCCTGGACAATTCCTGGTATTAGTCCATTATATCTTCTCTAAATCGCTTCTAACACATTCACATTTTTCCTTCGATAAGCAGACCAATGCTGTGCACAATACTCTAGATGTGGTCTCTTGAATGTCCTGTATAACCTCCTGATTTTGGTAATGAATTCTCCTTACAAATACGAAAATTCTATTAGTTTTTCTAATTACTTTCTGTACCTGTAAACTAGCCTTTGTGATTCTTCTATGAGAACACGCAGAGCCCTCTGCTCCTCGGAGCTCTGCAATCTTTCACCATTTAGCTAAAGAGCTTTATTATTCCTGCCAAAATGGACAATTTCACATTTGCCCATATTTGCTAGATTATTGCCTGCTCACTTAACCCATCCATGTCCCTTTCCAGCCGTCTTATATCCTCTTCATAATTTACTTTCCAACCTGTTTTGTCGTCAGCAAATTTAGCAACCACACCTTCAGCCCCTTCATCCAATCCATTTATATAAATTGTAAAAGTTCAGGTCCCAGCATAGATCCTTATGGTACACCTCATCACATAAGAACATAAGAACATAAGAAATAGGAGCAGGAGTAGGCCATCTGGCCCTTCGAGCCTGCCCCGCCATTCAATAAGATCATGGCTGATCTGTCGTGGCTCAGTTCCACTTTCCCGCCCTCTCCCCATAACCCTTAATCCCCTCTCTTATCAAAAACCCATCAACCCGCTTCTTAAAAATATTTAGCGAGGCAGCCTCCACCACTTCAACGGGCAGAGAATTCCAGAGATTCACCACCCTTTGAGTGAAGAAGTTCCTCCTCAACTCCGTTCTGAACCGCCCCCCCTTTATCTTGAGGCTGTGCCCCCTAGTCCTACTGTCTTTTTTGAGCAGGAAGAGTCTTTCCACCTCTATCCTATCCATCCCATTCATCATCTTATACGTCTCAATGAGATCTCCCCTCATTCTTCTAAACTCTAACGAGTACAAGCCTAGTTTATTCAGCCTCTCCTCATAGCTCAACCCCCTCAACTCCGGTATCAGCCTAGTAAACCTCCTCTGCACTCCCTCCAAGGCCAAAATATCCTTGCGCAGGTGCGGCGCCCAAAACTGCACACAGTACTCCAGCTGCGGCCTCACCAATGCCCTATACAGCTGCAGCAAGACCTCCCTACTTTTATATTCAATCCCCCTCGCTATGAAGGCCAGCATCCCATTCGCCTTCCTGACCACCTGCTGCACCTGCAAGATGGGTTTTTGCGACTCATGCACAAGGACCCCGAGGTCCCTCTGCACCGTCGCCTGCTGCAGTTTTTCGCCCCGTAAGTAATAGTCCTTCCTACCATTCTTCCTACCAAAGTGGACCACCTCACACTTGCCAACATTAAATTCCATTTGCCATTTCCTGGCCCATTCGCCCAGCCTATCTAGATCCTTCTGCAGACTCTCCACACCCTCCGCACAATTTGCCTTTCCCCCAATCTTGGTGTCATCAGCAAATTTCGACACCCTACACTCGGTTCCCTCCTCCAGATCATCTATATAAATGGTAAATAGCTGAGGCCCCAGCACCGACCCCTGGGGCACCCCACTAGTCACCAACCGCCAATCCGAATAGCACCCATTGACCCCCACTCTCTGCCTCCTATTTGACAACCAATCCTCTATCCACGCTAACACCCTACCCCCAACTCCATGTCCTCTGACCTTCTGCAGTAACATCCTGCCAACTAGATAAAGATCCATTTATGTCAACTCTTTGTTTCTGTTAGGCAATCCTCAATCTATGCCAATATATTACCAGGGCAGATTGTTGGTGATTTGGGCACCTAAAAACTTGAAGATCTTGCCCATTTCCACTTCATCACCACTGATGTAGATAGGGGCATGTCCTCCCCTACGCTTCCTGAAATTGATGACTATATTCTTTGTTTTACTGACATTGAGGGAGAGATCATTGTTGTTGCACTAGTTCACCAGATCTTTCCTGTATTCTACCTCATCATTGTTTGAGATCCAACCCACAATGCTGGTGTCATCAGCAAATGTGGGAATGGAGTTGGAGTGGAATCTGGCCACACCCCTGATGGGATACGTGAAAAGTATTGTTTCCTGCACACTATACAGACAAAACATACAGGCAAAACATGGAGTACATAGGAAAGACAGAAAGGAGAGGGTGCAGAATAGTGTTATAGTCACAGACAGAGTGTAAAGAAAGATCAGTTTAATATATAGGAGGTCGATTCAAAAGTCCAATGGCTTTTCTTGAGTCAGTTAGTACGTGTTCTCAGAATTATGTATTTTTTTCCCAGTGGAAGAAGGTGGAAGAGAGTATCTCTAGGATGCTTGGTGCTCTTTATTATGCTTGCTGCTTTTCTGAACCAGCAGGAAGTGTAGATAAAATCAATGGGTGAGAAGCTGTGCACTGATATGCATCTCAAGAAGACGTGAGCTGAACAAGAAAGCAAACAAGTAGCAAATTGTCTTTCAGGATCAGATTCAGTCTGTTTTGCCCTTTGACTACATGACAAAATAAAGAATATCTTGAGCAGAAGAATGAGGTTCTTCTAAATTACAAGAAAACTCAAGGTGAAGTACTTGAGCTTTGCAACAGCCAGGAAAACCTATTGAAGGGCATTCACTGCTGCAGACTTATCAGGTCCAGATTTTAACCTCAGGAACATAATGAAGTGAGACAAAATTGATTTATTGCCAGTTTGAAAGAATTGATGACTTGATTTTCAGAGAAAACTCAGGAATGTTCACTATTCTGGGAGAAAGCTGACAGGTACAAAAATGAAACTGCATTGCTGAATAAAACAATTGCACATTTAGAGGGAACCTTGGAAAAACATTACATTCTGAAAGAGTTATACAAAGATATGAAAATCAAAAACATAGAATGGCAAAAATAGAAGCTCTCACTAAAGAGCATGAGGTCTTTTAAAACCAATTGGCAGAAACACATTTACAGAATATGACCTTGAAAGGTAGCATAAAGAAATTATACTCTACTACGGAAGCACTAATCACTGGAGACAACACAATATGGAGCACCAAACAAATCTTTGAGCTAATGTATATCATCCATAATTAGCCTTGTTCCCTTCTGAACAGGGATACCTAAGAACATAAGAAATAGGAGCAGGAGTAGGCCATCTAGCCCTTCGAGCCTGCCCAGCCATTCAATAAGATCATGGCTGATCTGTCGTGGCTCAGTTCCACTTTCCCGCCCTCTCCCCATAACCCTTAATCCCCTCGCTTATCAAAAACCCATCAACCCGCGTCTTAAAAATATTTAGCGAGGCAGCCTCCATCACCTCAACGGGCAGAGAATTCCAGAGATTCACCACCCTTTGAGTGAAGAAGTTCCTCCTCAACTCCGTTCTAAACCGCCCCCCCTTTATCTTGAGGCTGTGCCCCCTAGTCCTACTGTCCTTTCTGAGCGGGAAGACTCTCTCCACCTCTATCCGATCCATCCCATTCATCATCTTATATGTCTCAATAAGATCTCCCCTCATTCTTCTAAACTCTAACGAGTACAAGCCTAATTTATTCAGCCTCTCCTCATAGCTCAACCCCCTCAACTCCAGCGTCAGCCTAGTAAACCTCCTCTGCACTCCCTCTAAGGCCAAAATATCCTTGCGTAAGTGCGGCGACCAAAACTGCACACAGTACTCCAGCTACGGCCTCACCAGTGCCCTATACAGCTGCAGCAAGACCTCCCTACTTTTATATTCAATCCCCCTCGCTATGAAGGCCAGCATCCCATTCGCCTTCCTGACCACCTGCTGCACCTGCAGGCTGGGTTTTTGAGACTCATGCACAAGGACCCCGAGGTCCCTCTGCACCGTCGCCTGCTGCAGTTTTTCGCCACGTAAGTAACAGTCCTTCCTACCATTATTCCTACCAAAGTGGACCACCTCGCACTTGCCAACATTAAATTCCATTTGCCAGTTCCTGGCCCATTCGCCCAGCCTATCTAGATCCTTCTGCAGACTCTCCACACCCTCCACGCAATTTGTCGTTCCACCAATCTTGGTGTCATCAGCAAATTTCGACACGATACACTCGGTTCCCTCCTCCAGATCATCTATATAAATGGTAAACAGCTGAGGCCCCAGCACCGACCCCTGGGGCACTCCACTAGTCACCAACTGCCAATCCGAATAGCACCCATTGACCCCCACTCTCTGCCTCCTATTTGACAGCCAATCCTCTATCCACACTAACACCCTACCCCCAACTCCATGCCCCCTTACCTTCTGCAATAACCTCTTGTGAGGTACCTTGTCAAACGCCTTCTGAAAATCAAGAAAGACCACATCCACCGGCTCTCCTCTATCCACCGCCCTAGACACATCCTCATAGGACTCCAATAAATTTGTCAGACACGACTTCCCCTTAACGAAACCGTGCTGCGTCTGCTCTATCAAGCAATTCCCCTCAAGATGCCTCACTATTTCCTCCTTGATGACGGATTCTAACATTTTACCTATAACAGACGTTAAACTAACCGGCCTATAATTCCCTGCCTTTTGCCTGCCACCCTTCTTAAACAACGGCGTAACATTAGCTGTTTTCCAATCTTCCGGCACTTCCCCGGAATACAGCAATGTTTGGAAAATAACCACCAAGGCATCCACTATCACTTCCGCCATTTCTTTCAGAACCCTCAGATGCATTCCATCCGGTCCTGGGGACTTGTCCACAATCAGTCCGTCCAGTCTGTCGAGCACCGCCTCTCTAGTAACAATAATGTCATCGAGACCCTCCAGTCCTACCACCTTTCCATCGCTAACACCCTGCAAATTATTCACGTCCTCCTCCGTGAAGACTAAAACAAAAAAGTTATTCAAGGCCTCAGCCGTTTCCCCATCCCCCACCACTAAGTGCCCCCTCTCATCCTCTAAGGGTCCAACGTTCACCCTAGCTAGCCTCTTCCTTTTTATATATTTATAAAAACTCTTGCTATCCTTTTTTTTATTAAGCGCTAGCCCAGCTTCATAGTTTATCCTACCCTTCTTTATCAACTTCTTTGTCAATCTTTGTTGACTTTTAAACCTCTCCCAATCCTCTTCTCGCCCACTACTCTTAGCTACTCTAAACGCCTCCGCTTTTAATTTAACACTTTCCTTCACCTCCTTCGTTACCCACGGCTTATTACCTGTCCTCCTACAGTCCTTTTTAACCGTCAGAATAAATTTCTGCTGAGCACCAAGAAAGATCTCCTTAAAGATCCTCCACTGCTCCTCAGCAGACCTACCTTCCAACATGCTCCCCCAGTCAACATTCGCCAATTCTTCTCTCATCCTTCCATACTCCCCTCTGTTCAAACAAGTCTGCTGAGCACCAAGAAAGATCTCCTTAAAGATCCTCCACTGCTCTTCAGCAGACCTACCTTCCAACGCGCTCCTCCAGTCAACATTCGCCAATTCTTCTCTCATCCTTCTGTACTCCCCTCTGTTCAAACAAAGAACGGGGGTTGGTCTGAACCGTGCTGGGACCAGAGTCCTGGCGAATCATGTAAATAGGACTGTAGGTAGGGCTTTAAACTAATTGGGGGGGAGGGTGCGAGGGTAGGTGATATTACGGGGTCTAAAGTTAAGGAGAGGGTACAGGTAAGGGAAGAGGCCGAGGATGTCCCAATAATAAAGGGAGTAGGGGGTGTGAGTATGGTTGGTGGCATTCTGGCAAATAGGGTCCAGGTGAAGGCTGGGATGAAGGCACTTTATCTAAATGCACGAAGCATTCGGAATAAAGTGGATGAGCTGGTGGCGCAAATCAGCACAAATGGATATGATCTGGTGGCCATTACAGAGACGTGGCTGCAAGGTAACAGGGACTGGGAGCTGAATGTCCAGGGGTATCAAGTGTTTAGGAAGGATAGGCAGGAGGAAAAAGTGGGGGGCGCGTAGCTCTGCTGATTAAGGATAGCATCAGGGTGGTAGCAAGGGATGATATAGGAACCAAAGAGTAGAAAGTGGAATCGTTGTGGGTGGAGATTAGGAACAGCAAAGGGAGGAAGACGCTGGTGGGTGTCGACTATAGGCCCCCAAATAATGATCTGGAGGTGGGGCGGGCTATTAACGCACAAATAAG
Organism: Carcharhinus amblyrhynchos; assembly: GCF_965287045.1. NCBI lineage: Eukaryota > Metazoa > Chordata > Chondrichthyes > Carcharhiniformes > Carcharhinidae > Carcharhinus > Carcharhinus amblyrhynchos. The sequence goes on from NC_137324.1 coordinate 50,391,591, forward strand.
TGCGGCGTGCAGGAATGGAACGGCGATAATTATGGGGGATTTCAATCTACATATTGATTGGTTGACCCATGTTGGACGCAGTGGGCTCGAGGAGGAGTTCTTGGAATGCTGCCAGGATAGTTTCCTTGAACAGTGTGTGTTGGAGCCGACGAGGGAGCGAGCTATCTTGGATCTGGTGTTATGTAACGAGGCGGTTAGAATTAGGGACCTTGCGGTGAAGGATCCTCTTGGGGAGAGTGATCATTGTATGGTGGAGTTTCTGGTGCAGATGGAGGAGGAGAAAGTGGGTTCCCGGACACGCGTCCTTTGTCTGATACCTGTGCAGACCTCGATTTTATCCAGCCAGTGAAAGATGTCAAGACTATCCCAATCATTAATCAATCAGAACAGAGACCTCAAAGACTAAAGATTATTCAGATTCTGATTTCACCTGTGATCTTTGTTTTCTTTTTGTGGAGCAGATTTTCCCATCATTAATCCAGTTCCTGGAATGTCCCCAAAGTTGAGACAAACCTACTGCATACGAGATTACCACTGTATCTCCAGTATAAGAGGTGTCAGAGAAGGATCAACAGCCTCCACAGCCAACTTTATTGATGGTTAAGCTAGTAGACAGACAGCAACTTCCAGCCAATATGACGAAACCATAAGGGATGTTCAAACTTGGCAGCAGTTGAATGCCAACAGTGACAGAAAGTAGAAGTGGGCACACTACTCAATCTTCTTCTTGCTACAGGAATACTCTTCTTTAGCCTCAATGAGCTTCCAAATGGCCTAAGTGGAGAAGGAAGCTGCAAAGACACTGCCAAATAGACCATAACCAGTTCGTACATCCTGCAAGATGCAATCAAGTGTAACTACAGCCATAGACCGCCAAACCAGCCCGACTAACCACATATGGTTTAACCTCAAGTAATGGAAGAAATGAATAAAATTGTATGCAAAGACCAGTACAGCTGCCAGCCCAACAACAAGATCAAGCAACACCAGAGCATACCTCTCTCCTGACATAATGGCAAACAAGATGTGGAAGAGTTATAAGTGCCAGAGACCTCTGGAATCTCTAAGTTGAAGGATTTGGAGGGGAGAGATGGGGGTAGTGAGGATGTGTTAATTTTAATACTGTAAAAGCAATAATGTTAGAACAGCATGAAGATTGTAACAGTAAGGTTAATTCACAAGACTTATTTCAATATAATACTTGAAAGTAAACTAAAATATCTCTATTTCCATGGGATAAGGACTTCAGGGTGATGAAGTAGAAGGGTCAGGTACATAAAGAGTTAATGTGTACTGAGTACATAATCTTGCAAGAAGACACTTACCCAGAGCCAGGGTCAGTCTGGAGTTGGGTGAAGATCTAAAATAGGGTCAGCTTCATATCTGTATCTTCTACTGTAAATGTGTAAAAAGAAGGGATTTTCACAGTGACTTCATTGCAGTGTTAATGTAAGCCTATTTGTAATAAATAAACCTTAAACCTTATGAGTTGTTAATAAAGACTTGCTGTTCACATACTCCAAAGTGGAAGCCTACTTCATGGTGTCCAAAGCAAGATTCTCAGAAACAAGCTCCAGACTTGTCCTCAAAATTGTTGTGATAATTTGAAATTTGGCATTCTTATGTTTGTTCTGATGAATGCAAGATGAAATGACTGTCTTTCTTTTCAGCAACATTGAAGTTCTGCACTACCAAAAAACAATATATATTATGCAATGAAAAATTTGTGACTCCAGGGCACTATGTTACTAATTTGAAACAAATCAGAAAACTTGCTGCAAAGTCTAATATTTAGAATTTATTATTCATATTTAAAAAAACATTTCATTGTGCCAGCTGCGGCTAAGTTGGGAGCATTCTCATCTTTGTGTCACAAGGTTCAAGCCCCACTTCTGGATATGAATAGCATGGTGCCACAGTGGTTAGCATTGCTGGCTCACACGCCAGGGGCCTGGGTTCAATTCTGCCTTGGGTGACTTGTCTGTGTGGAGTCTGCACATTCTCCCCGTGTCTGCAGGTGCTCCAGTTTCTTCCCAGTCAAAAGATGTGCAGCTGGATTGGTCATGCTAAATTGCTCCTTAGTGTTCCAAGATGTGAGGATTAGTGGCGTAAATATGTGGGGTTACAGGGAAGGGGCCTGTGTAAGATGCTGTCAGAGATTCAGTGCAGAAATGATTAACCAAATGGCCTCATTCTGCACTGCATGACTCTATGACGATCATGAAAAATAAGGCCAGTGCAGTACCAGTGGAAATGTTGGAGGTGTTGTCTTTCAGAAGAGACATTAGAACTGAGATCCTGTCTATCCTCGCAGTCGCACATAAAAGATCCCATAGCCCTGACTGAAGAAAAGCAGGGCATTAGGGCTAATATTTACCATCAATAAACATAGTTAAAACAGATTACCTGCTTATTATTACAACATGAGGAAAAAATGTAGAGAATGGCACAGTCATGTCTTGTTCGGTACAGACACAATTCGCTAAATGGCGGCACGCTGGCACAGTGGTTAGCACTGCTGCCTCACAGCCCCAGGCACCTGGATTCAATTCCGGCCTTGGGTCACTATCTGTGTGGAGTTTGCACATTCTCCCCTTGTCTGCATGGGTTTCCTCTGGGTACTCCAATTTCCTTCTACAATCCAAAGAAGTGCAGGTTAGGTTGATTGGCTATGCTAAATTGACCATAATGTCAGGGAATCAGAAGGGTAAATATGTGGGGTTAGGGGAATAGGGCCTGAGTGGGATTGTGGCCAGTGCAGACTTCATGGGCCAAACCACCTCCTTCTGCAGTGTAGGGATTTTATGGTGATTCTGCGCTGTAACAGTTCTGTGGTTGGATTGCTGTTTGTGGGAGCTTGATGTGTGCAAATTGGCGGCTGCGTTTCCTACATTGCAATGGTGGCTACACTTCAAAACCACTTAAAGTGCTTGGAGAGCTCCAGTGATGGGTGGAAAACTCGATGGAAATGCAAGTTTTGCTCTTTGACTACCTGCATGGTATTATCAGGGAAAAAAAATCAGGGGAATAATGTCGGAGAAGGCGGTACCTCCGTTCCCTGTCTCTGTGTGGTTAGTCGAGGCGCTGTTGCAGAGTGAGTCAATTGTTGCTGCGCTCTGACAGCCAGGCGGAACTGACGGCGGCGGCGGCGGAGTCAGTGGAGACGGAATTGAGTGTTGCGCAACATGGCGCTGCTGCGGGTGACGGCTCGATTGTGTGTCGGTGAGTTTAACCGTTAAATTTATCCGTTAGAGACGCAGAAAGAGAGGTGCCGGAGCCAGGTGGTGGCCGGCGTGGCGATGTTTCAGGATCGTCCGGTTTGAAGGCGGGCTGGGGGGGCGGTTTCCAATCCAGCCGGCCGGCCGGCCAGCGACGAGAGCCGCTCTCGGCGGCTTGTTGTGTAACTTGGTGATCGGCGGATAGGAAATAAACAAGGGGTGCTTTCACCGCCAGTAAACCCCTCCCCCATCCCATCCCGATCTCCAATCTGCAATCTGAATCAAACACAAACTCCTGGGATTAGTTGTCGCGTGGGAGATATATTTGGGCTGGAAGACGTTCCTTGTTGGGTTGTGTAATCACTGACTCGTCGCCACATTGTTTTGGGCAGGAGCCGATCTGAATGTTTGTCATTCATTCATAGATTGCGAGTTTCACTGGCTGGCCGACCGGCGTTTATTACCCGTCCCTATTTGTCTCGAGGCAATTGCGACAGATTTCCTTTTCTAAAGGACAGGAGTGAACCAGATGATTTTAGATTTTTAATTCCAGATTTTTTTTTTAGGTGAATTCAAATTTCTCTGTCTCCCATGGTGGGATTCGAACCCTAGTCCCCGTACCAATTTGCAGGGTGTCTATTATTAGTCCAGTGACAATATCATGACAGCCCCTGCCACATGACTTAAAAAACCAAAACAAAGCCAAAGTTCCAAATGTACTGAAGAGTGACAAGCTGTGCAAGCCTGCCTCAGTTTATTAATAACATTATGTTAGGTGGAAAAAGGTGGGATCGGACAGTTGCAGAGAGGCATTAGTTTATGCATTGAGTGACCAAAACCCGCAGCGGGTGAAGTTTGGTCACTCGGGAGCTAAGCGAGATAGATCAGCATTGTTCTCGAACAGAGAGGAGCTCAGTATCATGTGTGTGCAGGGAGATTTTGGAACTCGTGCTGTGCGCAGATGAAAATGAAAGATAATTAAAGGCCAAGGGTGTGTTGGTCATTATCTCAAAGTTTGCAATGGAGAAGTTGTGTTACAGCTGTATAGAGTTCTGGCAGGCCCCCAACTAGAGTAGGAGCTCTTTGGCAGAGTGGAGTGCAAATTCAGTATGATTAAAGATTTTGCTTGGGTAGAAGCGGAGAAACTGTTTCCTCAGGTCTCTTCTCTTCGCCCACCCTGCCTCCTTCCCCTTTCAGTCTGCTGAGGCTAAGGATAAGTCAATTAAAAATTGCAAAATTGAAATGTATAGATTTCTGTTTGGCACAGATATTCAGGGATATGGAAGCAAGGTGGATAAAGGTTGATGATCAACCTTAATCTAATTGAATGATGAGACTGCCCAAGGCGCTGAATTGCCCACTCCTGTTCCCACATTCTTAAGTACAGCTGATGGATCGGTCCTCACATCACCACACAGCTAGAGGAAATTTGATGCCATAGAATCGTGAAAACTTACCACAGGAAAGGAGGCCATTTGGCCCATTCCTAAGCGGGCTTTGAAAGATCAATCATGCTTCGTCTCATAACCTTGCAATTTTGTTCATAACTCTTGGGGGGGTGCTTCGTTAAGTCCCTGTCCAGTTCCCATTTTAAAAAGCATTTTATGGAATCACTCTCCAGCACCTCTTCAAATAGTGTGTTCCAGATATCAGCAACATAATGAAAATACTTTGGCCAATTTCCTATCAAGTTTTAGTTTTGATCTTGACAGCTTTATTTTTTTATTCATTATTGAGAGTTTCTGACTGTGTTGAGTTTTGTGTAAAGGGAAACAATAGGGAAATTTGTGTCCAAATCTGCTTATGCTTTAATCGAGCAGTGTATGTTTTCAGACGAAGTACTGTGCTGCTGAAAATCTGAAATTAAAACAGAAAATGTTGCATATACCCAGCCTCTGTGATGGAAGAAACAGATGGTGTTTCAGGTTGATGACCTTTCAAATGGTTTTCTTAATTTTACTTAATTACTTTTCAATCTGAGTTTATATTTGTTCCCTGCTATTGTATTTTTTGTTTCCTCCTTGACTCACTGTGCCTGGTACTTAATGCAGCTTTTGGTGTTACTACAGTGATTTGTTTGTTTATACGTGAGCCTAAGCAAGATCTGGAACTGTCAGAGAAAATTATTTCATTCTGCAGTTTTATTTCACAAAATGTATTAATCCTGTTTTTATTAAAGAGTAACTGATCTTATTTGAGGGATTTTTTTTAAAGAAGTTTAAAATCATTGCGACATTAAAGTGAAGCCTTGTCTGCCTGGTTGAGTGGATACGAATGGCATTATTTCTGGAAAAGTAGTGAGTTCTAATGTCAAGCCAACATGTATCACACAGCCAATGCAATCATAAGCAGATTAACCAGATGTTTGTGGGATTTGCTGTTTGCAAATTGGCTGCAATATTTATAATAATGGATACATTTGAAAGTAGTGATTGATCTATGAAGCACTTCAGAATAGCAATAAAAGCAGTCTCTACAAGTACATTTTGACTTTTTCTGTTATTTTGAGCTGACCAGAAGTACAACCCAGAACTCAGGCCTCTTGGCCCCAGACCTGTACCAAGATAAATATACCACTAGAATGAAGACTTGTTGTCAATCAGGAAGAACCACAAATCCTTTAGGGTGGTTTTTCTCTCTTCATGTGTCTGTCACTGAATTTCACCTAGATTTCAGTTCACTTCTTCCTTGGCAGGTTTACCTCTGAAGCTTGCCAGATTTTGTTAGGAAGTTATTTGCCCCTGCTTAGTAAATGAAATGTCTGCAAAGTAAGAAATAGGAACTTACTGAGGTGAAATAATAAAACTGAGGATAGCTGAATGCAGAGTGTAATTAAATCCTTAGAATGAGGCCATTTGCCCCATTGAATCTGCACCAACTCGTACCCAGGCCCTATCTCTGCAACTCTAAGAGCCCCACTGATCTCCTCCCATGCATACTGCGACACTAAGACCCAATTTGGCATTACCAATTCACCTAACCTGTACATCTGTAGACTGTGGGAGGAAACTGGAGAACCTGGAGGAAACCCACACAGATACGGCAAGAAAGTGCAAACTCCACACAGTCACCCAACACAGAATTGAATCTGTATCCCTGTGAGGTGGCAGTGCTAACAACTGAGTTTATATTTGTCTTTGCGATTGTATTTTTTGTTTCCTCCTTGACTCACAGTGCCTGGCACTTAATGCAGTTTTTGGTGTCGCCACAGTGATTTTCTTGTTTATATATGAACCTAAGCAAGACTTGGAATTGTCAGAGAAAATTATTTCATTCTGCAGTTTTATTTTACAAAATGTATTGATCCTATTTTTATTAAAGAATAACTGATCTTATTTGAGGGATTTGTTTTTTTAAAGTTTAAAATCTTATAGCCATTCCTAGTTGCCCAAGAGCAGTTGACAGTCACCCACATTGCTGTGGCTCTGGTAGTCGCATGTAGGCCTAGAAAACGTAAGTGATAGGTTTTTCCAACAATCGATAATGGTTTCCTGGTCATCAGTAGATTCTTAATTCCAGACATTTTTTATTGAATTCAAATTCACTATCTGCTGTGGCAGGATTCAAGCCCGATCCCAGAACCTTAGCTGAGTTTTAACTTGCTGTCGTGGCGAGTAATGGAAGCAGGTATGATAGTGATATTTAAGGGGTGTCTTGACAAATACATGAATAAGATGGGAATAGAGGGACATGGTCCCCGTAAGGGTAGGGGATCTTAGTTCAGTCGGGCAGGGTGATTGATGTAGGCTTGGAGTTCCGAAAGGCCTGATCCTGTGCTGTAATTTTCTTTGTTCTTTCTGGATCAATAGTCTAGTGATAAAACCACTAGGTTGTTGCCTCCCTCTCTCCAAGTCATGTCTAGATAATTGAGATTGGACAATGTTGTGCTGATGCAGAATGCTGTTTACAGCAGCAAATCTATGCGCTATTGTTCGAGTGGCTACCTAATATATATATGGCCTAAAGTATTAAGCAGCTGAATTTTAGAATGCATTTTCTTTGTGAAGAAATATTTAAGGCTGTTTTCCCAAGACCTGATGAAACTTAAAATTTGCCTCATGAAAAGACTTCACTAAACACAAGTATTTTAAGCTTTTGAAACAATTGGTGTGGTATTACTTCTGTAAAATCACTAAAATGAGATGGTAATGTTTCCATCATCTTTATGGATAAATATGGAATGACTTTGTAAAAAATAAGTTACTTGCTCAGCTGTCATGCTCGCAGGGTGTATTTTGAATTATTTATCAGTGAACTAAACACACAGATGAATGATGTGAAAAATTTATTCTGTTTCCTATGCAGTTGCGAAGAACAACTCAAATAAGTTGTGCCCTTGTGTCCCAAAGCAATGGCATTCAACCGCTGCAGCAGCAACTGGGCAGATAGCTGATGTGAAAGAAAAGCCTCAGCTAAATGAAAGGTAAAGTCAAATTGTAACTGTGTGTTGGCACAAATAAGCTGTAGATGGGAAAGAAGGGAAACTACTGAATCTATTTCTCAATGACATCCCAAATGTCCATTGTTTGGAATATACCTTTAAAAGAGGTGTTAAATTGGGGGAAGGCTAATTCCAACAATATTAGGCAGGAACTGAAGGTTGCAGACTGGGGGCAGATGTTTGAGGGCAAATCAACATTTGGCATGTTGGAGACTTTCAAGTGTAAGTTGATAGGCCTTCAGGACCAGCACATTCCTGTAGGGATGAAGGATAAATATGGCAAGATTTGGGAACCTTGGATGACGAGAGACATTGTGAGCCTAATCAAAGAGAAAAAGGAAGCATTTGTCAAAGCTAAGAGGCTGGGAATAAACAAAGCAAGTGTAGTAGAACTTGCCAGTGTGTCTTACATCAGTGGTAAGGAAATTATTGGGAGAGGATTCTTCGAAACAGGATTCAATCCCACTTGGAAATAAGTAGACATATTAGCGAGAGGCAACATGGTTTTGTGAAGGGGAGGTTGTGTCTCACTAATTTGAGTTTTTCAAGGAAGTGGCGAAGATGATTGGTGAGGGAGGGCAATAGATGTTGTCTACATGGATTTCAGTTAGACCTTTGACAAGGTCCCACATGGCGGACTGGTGCAGAAGATGAAGTCGCATGGGATCACAGGTGACCTGGCAAGGTGGATACAAAACTGACTCGGTCAAAGAAGACAGGTTAGCAATGGAAGGATGTATTTCTGAATGGAGGGCTGTGACAAGTGGCGTTCTTCAGGAATCAGTGCTGGGACTTTGTGCTGTTTGTAATATATATAAATGATTTGGAGGAAAATGTAACTGGTTTGATTAGTAAGTTTGCGGACGACACAAAGATTAGCGATGAGGACCATCAGAGGATACAGCAGGATATAGATCGGTTGGAGACTTGGGAGGAGAGATGGCAGATGGAGTTTAATCTGGACAAATGTGAGTAATGCATTTTGGAAGGTCTGTTATAGATAGGAAATATATGGTAATTGGCAGAACCTTGAGAGTATTGATAGGCAAAGGGATCTGGGTGTACAAGTACACAGATCACTGAAAGTGGCAATGCAGGTGGAGAAGATAGTCAAGAAAGCATATGGCATGCTTGCGTTCATCAGCTGGCGCATTGAGTTTAAAAATTGGCAAGCCATGTTGCAGCTTTATAGAACCTTAGTTAGGCAGCACTTCAAATATAGTGTTCAATTCTGGTCACCACACTAACAGAAGGATGTGGAGGCTTTGGAGGAGGTACAGAAAAGATGTACCAGGATGTTACCTGTTATGGAGGGCATTAGCTATGAGGAGAGGTTGGAGAAATTCGGTTTGTTCTCACTGGAATGACGGAGATTGAGGGACGACCTGATAGAAGTCTACAAGGTTATGACAGGCATGGACAGAGTGGACTGTCAGAAGCTTTTTCCCAGGGTGGAACAGTCAATTAGTAGGGGGCACAGGTTTAATGTGCGAGGGGCAAGGCTTAAAGGAGATGTATGAGGCAGATATTTTACAGAGGGGGTGGGTGCCTGGAACTCAGTGCCGGGACAGGTAGTGAAAGTGGATACGATAGTGACTTTTGAGGGTTGTCTTGACAAGTACATGAGTAGGATAGGAATGGAGGGATATGGTCCCCAGAAGGGTAGGGGGTTTTAGTTAAGTCAGGCAGCTCCGAATGGCCTGTTCCTGTGCTGTAATTTTCTTTGTTCTTTGAGGCGGTATCCTGGGTAAGGAAATGAGCCTCATTGGTACATTTTTTAAAGCTCCTCAGAAGTATCACAAATGGCACAAGTTGACTTTTGTAGGTCTTTATGTCTTGCTGCCTGACTTAACTAAAACCCCTTACCATCCGGCCATCAAGTCTGCTCTGCCACAAAGCCAGCAACTCAATGCAGGTTCCTATTTCAGATGCCCTTGCTGCTGGAAAGTTCCTAAAATTGCAGGGTGGATACGAAATAACTTTGCCCTAGAAAGTTAAATCAAGCCAGTTCCAGTTTCTACTGTCTCTGGAATTCTTCTTCAAAAGCCATTCATTACATTCTGCCAATCAGAACAAGACCCATTTATGCCAAATGTTTCCTACTAGATAGCAATCCCCTTGCCACGAGTTTTTATTTTACACAATAACCTTTGATATGATATACGATCTAAGGAGATCCAGAAGAGGTGCTAAAAGACAGAACTGGACCAAACCAGAGTCCCAAGCTAGCATATGCATTCTTCGCTCGTTTTGAGCAAGAGATCAGTGAGGGTATGCCCTCCATCCTGGAAGCCTCTGAACTTGTATCTGAGGTCACCATTGCAGATGTCAGAATAGCTTTCTCGAAGACCAACCCATGGAAAGCAATTGGCCCAAATGGGGTACCTGGCTGAGCACTCAGATCCTGCACGGACCAGGTGGCGGGGGTATTCGCAGACATTTTCAATCTCTCTTTAACAACAATCTGAGCTCCCTATTTGCTTCAAGAAGACGACTATCAGCCCAGTACCAAAGAAAAGCCAATCAGCGTGCTTTAATAGCTATCATCCAGTGGCTCTGACACCCATCATTATGAAGTGCTTTGAAAGGTTAGCCATGACACGTATCATTTCCAGCCTTTTGGACTGCCTGGATCCATTACAGTTCGCTTACCACTGCAGCAGGTCCACAACAGATGCCATCTCACTGGCCCTGCACTCAAAGAACAGCAAAGCACAGGAACAGGCCCTGAATGCAGCTCTTAGAGTGCAACCTTCTTGATTCTTACCCATCCACCACCTGCAACATTCACTCCCTCCACCACTGATGCACAATAGCAGCAGTGTGTACCTGTCTACAAGATGCACTACAGAAACTCACCAAGGTTGCTTGAACAGCACATTCCAAACCCATGACCACTACCATCTAGGAAGGACAAAAGCAGCAAACACATGGGCACCCTGCCACCTGGAACTTCTTGTGATTGTTACTTAGACTGCTGAGCATGTTCTATAGAATACAACTGGTGGACATTTTGTATATTGTTTGCACTGGATTGTCATTGATCAGAAGTGGGCTGTTTAGCCTATTAAATCTGCACTTCTTTGTCACCTAACCAAATCATGCCTTCTTGCATACCCCTTATTTAATATTTTCTTTTGCTCAAACAGCTGTCTCATTTTCTTTTTGAAACAATCTACAGACTCTACTTCAACAGCAATTTGTGAATGAGAATTGCCGCCATCTGTTTTTCTAACCTTCCTCTCTGTGTGTGGTATTAAAATACTTGAATACACTCTTTTTCAGTTACTCGTATCCAAGGAATGAGTACTGCTGATGGAACGTAAGGACTGTGACTGTTCAGGAGCTTTTTATTCAATCCATTGATCAATTTTGGCCACTTTGCATGTTACTTAGATAATTTGTACTTGGAAATTAGTTGTCATGGTCAACAGTGAACATTGCCCGTGTGAATAAAAATATGGATTGTTGCAAGTCATGTGCATTGAACCATTAACATAGGCATGGAAGATAATTGACTTGTTAAAATACGTTTTCATAAGTCAGGGCTTTTGTCCTTGTGAACTTTTTATGGCCTAATTAAGTTATGTTAATCTCTTTTGCATGTTTATTTCCCAGTGATTAAAAATGAGTGAAACTTGTAGGATTTTTTAAAAGGATAAAGAGGTTAATTTTCACTATCACTATGGTAATTTGGCCAAGTGGATTGTCTCCAAATAGCTGAACTTAGTTTTTATCTCATTGATTTTGAATGGTTGAAAATAGGGCAGGTTTTATAAGGGGCAAGCAATTTGCTTTACTAGATAACTGCCCAGCCAGTGAACGTGAAAATGATCCCTCTTGGCTATTTAGATGCTCAGCAAATGTGCTTGATGTGCTCTGGAGGTATGTAGACCAATGCGGTACCAGTTTTGATCCATGCTTTTATTTTGTATGGGCAGTAGTAGAGTTGCTGCAGTTGGCTCCTTCCTGGGAAGAAATGGGGAAACTGGTCAGATGAACAAAAAGCCTTGGGCTTCAATCCTTGACTATTATCCATTGAACAGTGTAATGGTATATTAGTTGGCTTTAGCTCTCTTTCTAGGATTTCCCAAGCAGACAGGCTCATATACTGATCACTGGCTTCAGGAAATAAAGTTCAATTGAATATGCTAAATTACAGTTAATAAAATACCAGAACAATCATTTCAGCTCCAGCTTTAGTAAATGAACTTCCTTTGTTGTAGTCTTTTTCTACAACTTAAACACTAACTACTTGTTTCACAAATAATGGGCAACAGTATTGTTAATTTTTAAGTGTAAGAATGTTTAAATTCACTCCTATCCTCCCTTAATCTCTCCTACCACAGACACCTCTTTGATCTTGTCATCTCGTGCAACTTTGGTACTCCCATCGTGTCTGTTACAGATAAAGCCATCTCTGATTGCCTGCCTTCTTAGATACATCTCCACCTACATTCCCTTCCCCCTCCTAACCACATTCCCTTCTGTACTGACCCTGCAAAAGCTTCCTCCCAGTTATTTGCAACTGTATTTTCAAACACTATCCTAGTTCCATTTTTACCTGCCTAGTTATATCAAAGAATCAGCAGTAGTGAATTTTCTTCTCTTCCTGCAACATTGCCTCCCCTGGTTCCCAATAACTTATCTTTGACTCTATCCTAATTAACAGCTACATGCTGCCACATAACACTGTTTCAAGTTTCTACATGTGTGTTGATGAAGGGGCCAGTTAGTTAGGTTGGCTGGACAGCTGGTTAGTGATGCAGAGTGACACATAAGATAAAGGTTAAAAGGTAAACTGTGAGGGCATATTGATATGGTAGCCTTACAGATGTCTGACTCTGGGAGCTCAAAGTTTTAAATTGTGTTCATAGTTCTCAGATGAACAGTTCGTGAAATATGTGTGTCTCATGCCAGAGCACCTCCTGTCAGTTATTGGTTTTTAGTCACTGTGGCAAAGCTATAAAGGAATATGGATCATTGCTGCTCCTGGCCTGAGGTGATAGGCATTAGCTGAGCTGCTCTTACAGTTGAAAGGGAGGGAAATTTATGAGTTGTGTTAATATTCCTTCTGTTCATTGTATTCCACTGACAATACCTCGCACAGCACACTTGTACATAAGTAAGAAAATAATATCTGGGCTGTAATTTGTGATGTGGCTCATGAGGCAATTTTTTATAAAGGCAATCATCAGTATATTGGGGTTCTGTCAGATCATTTTTTTTTGAATTTGTGAAAGCTAATGGTTTTCACTAAGTGCTGTGTTTTGCATAAGATTGCAATTTCTTCTCATCTGCAGTTTTGCAAATAGGCTTGCCAGAAGGGTTGAACCCATGCAGTAAAAGGGACACTGGCAGCATGCGTGCAAAGTTAAGTGGCAGGAAACTAAAAGTAATAGTTTTTTTGAAGAAAAGTATGCAGTGGTGCTCCTTGCGTCCATAATGGGATCATTGCTCTTCTTGATATATATGAGTGAATTAGACTTGTGTATCAAGAGCTCAATTTCAGAAGTTACAGGTGACAAAAGAATTAAAATTATTGTGAGCTCTGAGGAGATCATTCAACCTGAAAAGGCCATGAATAGGCTAAGGGAATGGTTGGACACATGGCAGATCAAATTTAATGCAGAGAAGCATGAAGTAATGTACTTTTTGTCAGACAGTTAAGGTGAGGGAATACTAAATAAAGGGTACAATTCTAAATATGGTCTGGGAGCTGTGAGACCTGGGGTGTATGTGCACGAATCATTGAAGGTGGTTAAGAAAGTAGTTAAAAATGAATATTGGATCCTACTCTTTATGGAGAGAAGCATGGAGTACAAAGCAAGGAAGTACGAAGAGCTAGTAAAATACTGGTTCAGTCTCAAGTGCAGTGTATTGTCCAATTCTAGGCGCTACACTTAGGAAGTCTGTGAAGGCATTTAGAAAAGGCATGGAAAATCTTTTACAAGAGTAATTCCAGGATGAAGGACTTCTGTGTGGATAGATTGCAGAACCTGAAGTTGTTTCTCTTGGAGAAGAGGACGTTGAGAAAAGGTTTAACAGAACAGTTCAGAAATATGATGAACCTGGAAGAGTGGATATGCAGAATCTGTTTACCATTGGTAAAAGGAGTGAGAACCAGAGAACACAGACTGAAGATGATTAGCTAAAGAATCAAAGACAGCATGAGGAACAACTCTTCTTATGCAGTTAGAGTCTGGAATGCACTGCTTCCAAGGGTGGTAGTCACAGATTCAAAAGGCAATTGGATGAGCATTTCAGTAAGAATTTGCAGGCTGCTGGAGGGCAGCAGATTGGAATAGCTAAATTGCTTTTGTAGGGAGCTGCCAGAGGCTTGACAGTCTGAATAGATTCCTTCTGTGCTGTAACAATTTTACAATTATGCTGTTGAAGATGTTTCTCAATATGTGTTACTATTCAAAACATTTCTTCTTTGCCCTCCCATTTGACCAGGAAACCCAAGACTGGCATCCTCATGTTAAACATGGGAGGACCTGAAACTTTAGATGATGTTCATGATTTCCTACTTCGGCTTTTCAGAGATAAAGATCTTATTCCACTTCCAGCTCAAAGGTAAAATCTATAGTAGCAGCTGAATTCTTTTTTAAAGTTACCATTTGGAACAGCGAAGCTGTTTTTAAAGCAATGCATAATTCACATAAAAGTATCTGATTCTTATTAAAACAATTAGATTAATTTCTGTAATTATGTAAACATGTACAGTGGTATTGATTCCAACTTTTAATAATTCAGATATTTTCTCCCTATGTGCTATCCTCTCTCAGTCTGCGATTCAGGAGTGTATTTCTATCCCCTTTTGGCCATTTTATTTTTTTTATCTATTTATCTGCTATAAAACATTGTTCTCCATTTTGTTGATACAGAAGCTAGGCTGTCTTACATCCAGGAAATAAAGGGTTGAAAGTTAAAAGTAAGATTTAAAAATTATGGTTGAATGTCTTTATGAAGTAACAAACTGATAAATTCAATATACAAGCGCGTGGACTAAATGAGGTTGGCATTAAAGCTGAAAATCAGGTCATGAAAATGTCTTTACAGGAGTAGGCATTTCTGCCCATCAATCCTACTCGATCATTCAGTCTGATCATGACTGATCATCATCTTATCCATCCCACTCTCCTGGTACCGCACGTCATAACCAAGATTGAATGCAAACAATAATGCACATTAAACTAAGATATGAAGATGCAGGCATTAGACTAGGGTTGGCGCACTAAGAAACATAGGAGTAGGAGGAGGGCATTTAGCTCTTCGAGCCTGCTCCGCCAATAATTACATTCACAGCTGATCATCTAACTCAATAGCCTAATCCTGCTTTCTTCCCATAACCTTGGATCCCATTTGCCCCAAGGGCTATTTCCAGCCGCTTCTTGAATACATTCAATGTTTTGACATCAACTACTTCCTTTGGTCATGAATTCCACAGGCTCACCACTTTTTGGGTGAAGAAGTGTCTCCTCACCTGTGTCCTAAATGGTCTACCCTAAATCATCAGACTATGACCCCTGGTTCTCGACTCCCCCACCATCGGGAACATCTACCTGTCTATACCTGTTAGAATTTTATAAGGCTCTATGAGATTCCCTCCCCTCATTCGTCTGAACCCCAGCGTAAACAATTGAAACTAATCAATCACTCCTCATACATCTGTCCTGCCATCCCCAGAATCAGCAGGGTAAACCTTCATTGCACTCCCTCGAGAGCAAGAATGTCCTTCCTCAGAAAAGGAGACCAAAACTGCGCATACTACTCTAGATGTGACCCCATGAAGGCCCTATTAGTTGCAACAACACATCCCTGCTCCTGTACTCAACTCTCGCAATGAAGGCCAACATACTATTTGCCTTCTTTATCACCTACTCCACCTGCATGCTTACCTTCACTGACTGGTGCACAAGCACACCCAGATCCCGCTGCACACTCCCCTCTTCCAATTTACAGCCATTAAGGTAGTAATCTGCCTTCATGTTTTTGCTTCCAAAGTGAATAATCCACACTTATCCAAATTATACCGCACCTGTCATTGATTAGCCCACTCATCCAACTGTCTAGATCATTCTGAAGGTTCTCTGCATCCTCATCACAGTTCATCCCAACTTGGTATCATCTGCAAACTTTGAGATGTTACATTTTGTTCCCTCATCCAAATCATTAATATATATTATGAAGTCTCACAACACCAGGTTAAAGTCCAACAGGCTTATTTGGAATCACAAGCTTAAACTCAGGCATTCCTTGTTCCAGCGTTGGAGCATGATGGTGAACGAATACCATCAAAGAGTTAAAATGGATAGTCCTGATTTTTGCAGTCTAACAGGTGAAGGCAGTATCACAAAATCTGGAGTATAATCACCCAGGGAGCAAAGTTCAGAATTAATGATGAACTGCAGGCTAAAATAACCATCTACAATGCTTGAAAAAGTCATGATAGGATCATTGAGCAGCATTCAGGATCCATCCAGAAATTCACCAAAGCCTTCGGATCTCTGCCATGTCGCCATTCCAAAGCCCCGGAAAGAGAAAGCAATTGTTTCTAGCCGCCCCAGCCTTTCTCGGCAAAAAGGACAGACCAGTCGTTGGAGTTTTCCACAGACCCCAGGCCTCAAAGACCAGATATAACGTACTCCATTGAACTCAAAACGCCTAGCCCTCAAATCGGGATTGTGAAAGCATAGCAGCCTGTTCTCAAATTCAGCTGATAGTTCATCCCCAGCTCCCCTCGGGAGACTGGGTGCACAGATAGTCTTTCTCGGGCCCCATCTCCCTGAAGCAACCAGGATTCGATAAGGTTGAAAAGGTCCCCCATGCAAGGCTTATTGAGAAAGTGAGGGGGCATGGGATCCAAGGGGACATTGCTTTGTGGATCCAGAACTGGCTTGCCGCAGAAGGCAGAGAGTGGTTGTAGATGGGTCTTTTTCTGCATGGAGGCGGTCACCCGTGGAGCGCCCCAGGGATCTGTTCTGGGACCCTTGCTGTTTGTGATTTTTATAAATGACCTGGATGAGGAAGTAGAGGGATGGGTTGGTAAGTTTGCCGATGACACGAAGGTCGGAGGTGTTGTGGATAGTTTGGAGGGATGTCAGAAGATGCAGCGTGACATAGGACGCAAGACTGGGTGGAGAAGTGGTAGATGGACTTCAACCCAGAAAAATGTGCAGTGGTACATTTTGGCAGGTCAAATGGGATGACGGTATATAGTATTTAGGGTAAGACTGTTAGCAGTGTGGAAGATCAGAAGGATCTTGGGGTCCGGGTTCGTAGGACTCTCAAATGGGCTTCGCAGGTAGAGGATGTGGTTAAGAAGGTGTATGGTATACTGACCTTCATCAATGGAGAAATTGAGTTTAGGAGTCAGGAGATAATGCTGCAGTTGTGTAAGACCCTGGTCAGACCCCACTTGGAGTACTGTGCTCAGTTCTGGTCGCCTCATTATAGGAAGGATGTGGAATCCATTGAAAGGGTGTAGAGGAGATTTACAAGGATGTTACCTGGATTGGGTGGCATGCCTTATGAGGAGAGAGCTTGATCTTTTCTCCTTAGAGAGATGAAGGATGAGAGGGGACCTGATAGAGGTGTATAAGATGATAGAACATAGAACACTACAGCACAAACAGACCCTTCGGCCCACAAGTTGCGCCGATCATGTCCCTACCTACCAGGCCTATTTATAACCCTTAATCCCATTTACTCATCCAGAAGTCTCTTAAAAGACCCCAATGAGTTCGCCTCCACCACCACTGACAGCAGCCGATTCCACTCACTCACCACCCTCTGAGTGAAAAACTTACACCTGACATCTCTCTACCTACTCCCCAGCACCTTAAACCTGTGTCCTCTCATAGTGACCATTTCAGCCCTGGGAAATAGCCTCTGAGAATCCACCCTATCTATACCCCTCAACATCTTATAAACCTCTATCAGGTCACCTCTCATGCTTTGTCTCTCCAGGGAGAAAAGATGATGAGAGGTATTGATCAGGTGGACTCAGAGGCTTTTCCCCAGGGCTGAAATGGCTGCCACAAGACGACACAGATTTAAGGTGCTGGGGAGTAGGTACTGAGGAAATGTCGGGTAAGTTTTTCACTCAGAGGGTGGTGGGTGAGTGAAATCGGCTGCCGTCGGTGGTGGTGGAGGCAAATTTGTTAGGGTCTTTTAAGAGACTTCTGGATGAGTACACAAGACTTAATAGGATTGAGGGTTATAGGTAAGCCTAGTAGGTAGAGATAAGATTGGCGCAACTAATGGGCTGAAGGGCCTGTTTGTGCTGTAGTTTTTCAATGATTCTATGATTCTAGGATGTGAGATACACCATGCAGCAGGATTTCTGTACAGAACTGAGCCTCCACTAAGGAAACTGCCTTTTTGGCTGACAGTATTCTCTTCTCAAATTCATCTATTCTCTTTCAGTTCGTAATTCATCAATGTGAGCACCAATAATCTGTGCCAGGGAGCCGAGACCGTCGTCCACAACTTCACTGTCAATGGCAGCCATCATCTTTTGGGCCTATTCACCAGTGAAACTGTCACTGCGAATTGGGCCCCACCTCGGCCTTCTCCAATTGCCTTAATAAAATAAGGATTTTCTTGAGTTAACTTGGCTCTCCGTTGCCAGAATTTAGCCAGGATCTTCCACAAACATAGCACAGATTATACACATCAAGATCAAATAATTATGGGCTGTACAGCAAGGTTAACAAAGAAGGATTACACGATGAGTTGCACCAGAGCTTGTGAACATGCAGCCAATCCCACATTTATATTACATGTGAATTCCAAAGATTCACAGCCATGCTGACTAAGAAAATTCTCCTCATCTCAGTCCTAAATGGCATCCCCCTTGTTATAAATTGTGTCCTATAGGAACATAAGAAATAGGAGCAGGAGTAGGCCATCCAGCCCTTCGAGCCTGCCCCGCCATTCAGTAAGATCATGGCTGATCTGTCGCTGCTCAGTTCCACTTTCCCGCCCTCTCCCCATAACCCTTAATCCCCTCTCCTATCAAAAACCCATCAACCCGCGTCTTAAAAATATTTAGCGAGGCAGCCTCCACCACTTCAACGGGCAGAGAATTCCAGAGATTCACCACCCTTTGAGTGAAGAAGTTCCTCCTCAACTCCGTTCTAAACCGCCCCCCTTTTATCTTGAGGCTGTGCCCCCTAGTCCTATCGTCTTTTTTGAGCGGGAAGAGTCTTTCCACCTCTATCCTATCCATCCCATTCATCATCTTATACGTCTCAATGAGATCTCCTCTCATTCTTCTAAACTCTAACGAGTACAAGCCCAGTTTATTCAGCCTCTCCTCATAGCTCAACCCCCTCAACTCCGGTATGAGCCTAGTAAACCTCCTCTGCACTCCCTCCAAGGCCAAAATATCTTTGTGCAGGTGCGGCGCCCAAAAATGCGCACAGTGCTCCAGTTGCGGCCTCACCAATGCCCTATACAGCTGCAGCAAGACCTCCCTACTTTTATATTTTTATATATTTATGTATAGGGCATTGGTGAGGCCGCAGCTGGAGTACTGTGTGCAGTTTTGGGCGCCGCACCTGCACAAGGATATTTTGGCCCTGGAGGGAGTGCAGAGGAGGTTTACTAGGCTGATACTGGAGTTGAGGGGATTGAGCTATGAGGAGAGGCTGAATAAACTAGGCTTGTACTCGTTAGAGTTTAGAAGAATGAGGGGAGATCTCATTGAGACGTATAAGATGATGAATGGGATGGATAGGATAGAGGTGGAGAGACTCTTCCCGCTCAAAAAAGACAGTAGGACTAGGGGGCACAGCCTCAAGATAAAGGGGAGGCGGTTTAGAACGGAGTTGAGGAGGAACTTCTTCACTCAAAGGGTGGTGAATCTCTGGAATTCTCTGCCCGTTGAAGTGGCGGAGGCTGCCTCGCTAAATATTTTTAAGAAGCGGGTTGATGGGTTCTTGATAAGAGAGGGGATTAAGGGTTATGGGGAGAGGGCGGGAAAGTGGAACTGAGCCACGACAGATCAGCCATGATCTTATTGAATGGCGGGGCAGGCTCGAAGGGCTAGATGGCCTACTCCTGCTCCTATTTCTTATGTTCTTATATTCAGTCCCCCTCGCTATGAAGGCCAGCATCCCATTCGCCTTCCTGACCACCTGCTGCACCTGCAAGCTGGGTTTTTGCGACTCATGCACAAGGACCCCGAGGTCCCTCTGCACCGTCGCCTGCTGCAGTTTTTCGCCCCGTAAGTAATAGTCCTTCCTACCATTATTCCTACCAAAGTGGACCACCTCACACTTGCCAACATTAAATTCCATTTGCCATTTCCTGGCCCATTCGCCCAGCCTATCTAGATCCTTCTGCAGACTCTCCACACCCTCCGCACAATTTGCCGTTCCCCCAATCTTGGTGTCATCAGCAAATTTCGACACTCTACACTCGGTTCCCTCCTCCAGATCATCTATATAAATGGTAAAAAGCTGAGGCCCCAGCACCGACCCCTGGGGCACTCCACTAGTCACCATCCGCCAATCCGAATAGCACCCGTTGACCCCCACTCTCTGCCTCCTATTTGACAACCAATCCTCTATCCACGCTAACACCCTACCCCCAACTCCATGTCCCTCGACCTTCTGCAATAACCTCTTGTGAGGCACTTTGTCAAACGCCTTCTGAAAATCTGGAAAGACCACATCCACCGGCTCTCCTCTATCCACCGCCCTAGACACATCCTCATAGAACTCCAGTAAATTTGTCAGACACGACTTCCCTTTAATGAAACCGTGCTGCGTCTGCTCTATCAAGCAATTCCCTTCAAGATGCCTTGCAATTTCCTCCTTAATGACAGATTCTAACATTTTACCTACCACAGACGTTAAACTAACCGGCCTATAATTCCCCGCCTTTTGCCTGGCACCCTTCTTAAACAACGGCGTAACATTAGCCTTTTTCCAATCATCCGGCACTTCCCCGGAATCCAGCGACGTTTGGAAAATAACCACCAAGGCATCCACTATCACCTCCGCCATTTCTTTCAGAACCCTCGGATGCATTCCATCCGGTCCTGGGGACTTGTCCACAATCAGCCCCTCCAGTCTGTCGAGCACTGCCTTTCTAGTAACAGTAATGTCATTAAGATCCTCCAGTCCTACCACCTTCCTATCGCTAACACCCGGCAAATTATTCACGTCCTCCTCCGTGAAGACAGAAACAAAAAAGTTATTCAATACCTTAGCCATATCCCCATCCCCTACCAGTAGGTCCCCTTTCTCATCCTCTAAAGGACCAACATTCACCCTAGCCAGCCTCTTCCTTTTTATATATTTATAAAAACTCTTGCTATCCTTTCTTATATTTTATATTATATTATATTTATATTTTCTATAGCTCTAGACTCCCCAAACAGAGAAAATCTCTTTCTTGTCTTTCCCCTTAAGTATGTTGTAGGTCTTAATCACATAGAAATATGTTTTTAAATTATTAAGTATATTCAATGAAATAATTTATTTGAAGCAATTTTATATCCAAAAGACTTCATTCAACAATTCACAATTATCTTCTTTCACTGAATTATTTAGATTAACAATTTTACTCCCACAAAAATGAAACACAAATTCTTAAATTCACACATTTATTACACTCAAACACTGACAAAATTATTTCTTTTGAGAATCAAATTATTTTAATTTGCTTCATTTTGCTTAGCTTGAGTTTAATTAGATTTACAATTTTCACTATCAGATTTTTGCCGATCATCCTCAATGTTACTTCCAAAGTCCTTAGGATCAAAATCCAGTTCTACACCTATTTCCTCATATTTGTTAATACCCTGAATATTTCATCATCAGTGCCAAAGACAACATCTCTAGTTTCTCTCGCTACATTTCCAGTATCACTTCCTGCATTTTTATTGTTTCTTCAGATATTACATATTTAATGATGGACCACATTCAAAGTTCTCCCTTCTTAGAACATAAGAACATAAGAAATAGGAGCAGGAGTAGGCCATCCAGCCCTTCGAGCCTGCCCCGCCATTCAATAAGATCATGGCTGATCTGTCGTGGCTCAGTTCCACTTTCCCGCCCTCTCCCCATAACCCTTAATCCCCTCTCTTATGAAAAACCCATCAACCCGCGTCTTAAAAATATTTAGCGAGGCAGCCTCCACCACTTCAACGGGCAGAGAATTCCAGAGATTCACCACCCTTTGAGTGAAGAAGTTCCTCCTCAACTCCGTTCTAAACCGCACCCCCCTTTATTTTGAGGCTGTGCCCCCTAGTCCTACTGTCTTTTTTGAGCGGGAAGAGTCTCTCCACCTCTATCCTATCCATCCCATTCATCATCTTATATGTCTCAATGAGATCTCCCCTCATTCTTCTAAACTCTAACGAGTACAAGCCTAGTTTATTCAGCCTCTCCTCATAGCTCAACCCCCTCAACTCCGGTATCAGCCTAGTAAACCTCCTCTGCACTCCCTCCAAGGCCAAAATATCTTTGCGCAGGTGCGGCGCCCAAAACTGCACACAGTACTCCAGTTGCGGCCTCACCAATGCCCTATACAGCTGCAGCAAGACCTCCCTACTTTTATATTTTTATATATTTATGTATAGGGCATTGGTGAGGCCGCAGCTGGAGTACTGTGTGCAGTTTTGGGCGCCGCACCTGCACAAGGATATTTTGGCCCTGGAGGGAGTGCAGAGGAGGTTTACTAGGCTGATACTGGAGTTGAGGGGATTGAGCTATGAGGAGAGGCTGAATAAACTAGGCTTGTACTCGTTAGAGTTTAGAAGAATGAGGGGAGATCTCATTGAGACGTATAAGATGATGAATGGGATGGATAGGATAGAGGTGGAGAGACTCTTCCCGCTCAAAAAAGACAGTAGGACTAGGGGGCACAGCCTCAAGATAAAGGGGAGGCGGTTTAGAACGGAGTTGAGGAGGAACTTCTTCACTCAAAGGGTGGTGAATCTCTGGAATTCTCTGCCCGTTGAAGTGGCGGAGGCTGCCTCGCTAAATATTTTTAAGAAGCGGGTTGATGGGTTCTTGATAAGAGAGGGGATTAAGGGTTATGGGGAGAGGGCGGGAAAGTGGAACTGAGCCACGACAGATCAGCCATGATCTTATTGAATGGCGGGGCAGGCTCGAAGGGCTAGATGGCCTACTCCTGCTCCTATTTCTTATGTTCTTATATTCAGTCCCCCTCGCTATGAAGGCCAGCATCCCATTCGCCTTCCTGACCACCTGCTGCACCTGCAAGCTGGGTTTTTGCGACTCATGCACAAGGACCCCGAGGTCCCTCTGCACCGTCGCCTGCTGCAGTTTTTCGCCCCGTAAGTAATAGTCCTTCCTACCATTATTCCTACCAAAGTGGACCACCTCACACTTGCCAACATTAAATTCCATTTGCCATTTCCTGGCCCATTCGCCCAGCCTATCTAGATCCTTCTGCAGACTCTCCACACCCTCCGCACAATTTGCCGTTCCCCCAATCTTGGTGTCATCAGCAAATTTCGACACTCTACACTCGGTTCCCTCCTCCAGATCATCTATATAAATGGTAAAAAGCTGAGGCCCCAGCACCGACCCCTGGGGCACTCCACTAGTCACCATCCGCCAATCCGAATAGCACCCGTTGACCCCCACTCTCTGCCTCCTATTTGACAACCAATCCTCTATCCACGCTAACACCCTACCCCCAACTCCATGTCCCTCGACCTTCTGCAATAACCTCTTGTGAGGCACTTTGTCAAACGCCTTCTGAAAATCTGGAAAGACCACATCCACCGGCTCTCCTCTATCCACCGCCCTAGACACATAAGAACATAAGAACATAAGAACATAAGAAATAGGAGCAGGAGTAGGCCATCTGGCCCTTCGAGCCTGCCCCGCCATTTACATCCTCATAGAACTCCAGTAAATTTGTCAGACACGACTTCCCTTTAATGAAACCGTGCTGCGTCTGCTCTATCAAGCAATTCCCTTCAAGATGCCTTGCAATTTCCTCCTTAATGACAGATTCTAACATTTTACCTACCACAGACGTTAAACTAACCGGCCTATAATTCCCCGCCTTTTGCCTGGCACCCTTCTTAAACAACGGCGTAACATTAGCCTTTTTCCAATCATCCGGCACTTCCCCGGAATCCAGCGACGTTTGGAAAATAACCACCAAGGCATCCACTATCACCTCCGCCATTTCTTTCAGAACCCTCGGATGCATTCCATCCGGTCCTGGGGACTTGTCCACAATCAGCCCCTCCAGTCTGTCGAGCACTGCCTTTCTAGTAACAGTAATGTCATTAAGATCCTCCAGTCCTACCACCTTCCTATCGCTAACACCCGGCAAATTATTCACGTCCTCCTCCGTGAAGACAGAAACAAAAAAGTTATTCAATACCTTAGCCATATCCCCATCCCCTACCAGTAGGTCCCCTTTCTCATCCTCTAAAGGACCAACATTCACCCTAGCCAGCCTCTTCCTTTTTATATATTTATAAAAACTCTTGCTATCCTTTCTTATATTTTATATTATATTATATTTATATTTTCTATAGCTCTAGACTCCCCAAACAGAGAAAATCTCTTTCTTGTCTTTCCCCTTAAGTATGTTGTAGGTCTTAATCACATAGAAATATGTTTTTAAATTATTAAGTATATTCAATGAAATAATTTATTTGAAGCAATTTTATATCCAAAAGACTTCATTCAACAATTCACAATTATCTTCTTTCACTGAATTATTTAGATTAACAATTTTACTCCCACAAAAATGAAACACAAATTCTTAAATTCACACATTTATTACACTCAAACACTGACAAAATTATTTCTTTTGAGAATCAAATTATTTTAATTTGCTTCATTTTGCTTAGCTTGAGTTTAATTAGATTTACAATTTTCACTATCAGATTTTTGCCGATCATCCTCAATGTTACTTCCAAAGTCCTTAGGATCAAAATCCAGTTCTACACCTATTTCCTCATATTTGTTAATACCCTGAATATTTCATCATCAGTGCCAAAGACAACATCTCTAGTTTCTCTCGCTACATTTCCAGTATCACTTCCTGCATTTTTATTGTTTCTTCAGATATTACATATTTAATGATGGACCACATTCAAAGTTCTCCCTTCTTAGAACATAAGAACATAAGAAATAGGAGCAGGAGTAGGCCATCCAGCCCTTCGAGCCTGCCCCGCCATTCAATAAGATCATGGCTGATCTGTCGTGGCTCAGTTCCACTTTCCCGCCCTCTCCCCATAACCCTTAATCCCCTCTCTTATGAAAAACCCATCAACCCGCGTCTTAAAAATATTTAGCGAGGCAGCCTCCACCACTTCAACGGGCAGAGAATTCCAGAGATTCACCACCCTTTGAGTGAAGAAGTTCCTCCTCAACTCCGTTCTAAACCGCACCCCCCTTTATTTTGAGGCTGTGCCCCCTAGTCCTACTGTCTTTTTTGAGCGGGAAGAGTCTCTCCACCTCTATCCTATCCATCCCATTCATCATCTTATATGTCTCAATGAGATCTCCCCTCATTCTTCTAAACTCTAACGAGTACAAGCCTAGTTTATTCAGCCTCTCCTCATAGCTCAACCCCCTCAACTCCGGTATCAGCCTAGTAAACCTCCTCTGCACTCCCTCCAAGGCCAAAATATCTTTGCGCAGGTGCGGCGCCCAAAACTGCACACAGTACTCCAGCTGCAGCCTCACCAATGCCCTATACAGCTGCAGCAAGACCTCCCTACTTTTATATTCAATCCCCCTCGCTATGAAGGCCAGCATCCCATTCGCCTTCCTGACCACCTGCTGCACCTGCAAGCTGGGTTTTTGCGACTCATGCACAAGGACCCCGAGGTCCCTCTGCACTGTCGCCTGCTGCAGTTTTTCGCCCCGTAAGTAATAATCCTTCCTACCATTCTTCCTACCAAAGTGGACCACCTCACACTTGCCAACATTAAATTCCATTTGCCAGTTCCTGGCCCATTCGCCCAGCCTATCTAGATCCTTCTGCAGACTCTCCACACCCTCCGCACAATTTGCCGTTCCCCCAATCTTGGTGTCATCAGCAAATTTCGACACCCTACACTCGGTTCCCTCCTCCAGATCATCTATATAAATGGTAAAAAGCTGAGGCCCCAGCACTGACCCCTGGGGCACTCCACTAGTCACCATCCGTCAATCCAAATAGCACCCGTTGACCCCCACTCTCTGCCTCCTATTTGACAACCAATCCTCTATCCACGCTAACACCCTACCCCCAACTCCATGTCCCCCGACCTTCTGCAATAACCTCTTGTGAGGTACTTTGTCAAACGCCTTCTGAAAATCCAGAAAGACCACATCCACCGGCTCTCCTCTATCCACCGCCCTAGACACATCCTCATAGAACTCCAGTAAATTTGTCAGACACGACTCCCCTTTAATGAAACTGTGCTGCGTCTGCTCTATCAAGCAATTCCCTTCTAGATGCCTCGCAATTTCCTCCTTAATGACGGATTCTAACATTTTACCTACCACAGACGTTAAACTAACCGGCCTATAATTCCCAGCCTTTTGCCTGGCACCCTTCTTAAACAACGGCGTAACATTAGCCTTTTTCCAATCTTCCGGCACTTCCCCGGAATCCAGCGACGTCTGGAAAATAACCACCAAGGCATCCACTATCACCTCCGCCATTTCTTTCAGAACCCTCGGATGCATTCCATCCGGTCCTGGGGACTTGTCCACAATCAGCCCCTCCTGTCTGTCGAGCACCACCTCTCTAGTAACAGTAATGTCATTGAGACCCTCCAGTCCTACCACCTTTCCAGAGATTTATTGGTGATTCTCCCAAGCTGTTATATTTTTTTGATGTTTTTCAACAGATGTTTTGATTTTATTGTTGTTCCCATAAGAAGTGACACACACTGGTTAGCACTGCTGCCTCACAGTGCCAGGGACCTGGCTTTGATTCCTAGCTTGGGTCATTGTCTATGTGGAGTCTGTATGTTCTCCCTGTATCTGCATGGGTTTTCCCTCGGTGCTCTGGTTTCCTCCCACAGTCCAAAGACATGCAGTTTAAAGGTTATTTATTAGTCACAAGTAGGCTGACATTTACACTGAAATGAAGTTACTATGAAAATGCCCTAGCCGCCACACTCCAGCACCTGTTTGAGTACACCACGGGAGAATTTAGCATGGCCAATTCATCTAACCTGTTCATCTTTGGACTGTGGGAGGAAACTGGAGCACCCAAAGGAAACCCACGTAGACACGGAGAATGTCTGTGTGGAGTTTGCAAAGTGACCCAAGCTGGAAATCAAACCCGCGTCCCTGGTGCTGTGAGGCAGCAGTGCTAACCACTGTGCCAACGTTAGGAGCAATTGGCTATGCTAAATTCTGCCTCAGTGTACCCAAAAAGGCACTGGATTGTGGCGACGAGGGGATTTTCACAGTAACTTCATTGCAGTGTTAGTGTAAGCCTACTTATGACGAACAAATAAATAAGGAATATTCATTGAAAGGTGGCAATCGTACTTTAAGCTTTGCACAAGACATTGAAGGTGGCTTTTTTTTACATTTTGTTACACAATATTCACATATTTCTCATCTATCACCAGTATCATATTCTGGGTCTGACTCATAATTACGGTAAGGATCTTGGATGAAATCATCTTTGGAATCTTGGCCTCTTTCTTGCAACACTGGTTCTTCTTGCATTCTGTCACTCTGCCAACTTCTTACCTTTTTCCTCTTGACTGTTAATCTTCCCTTTCTCTGATTGCTGTCTGTCACTTTAAGTCAACTATTTTTCTCCAACATTTTCATCTTGGTTCTACATGCCTCCTGTTGGTTTTCCTTCACTCAGGGTTATGAATCTTTGGAATTATCTACCCCAAAGGGCTGTGATAGCTCAGTTATTGAGTATTTTTAAATAGAGATTGACATAACTCTAACTGCCAATGACATAAAGCGTATATGAGGACAATAATTCTGAGGGGTCTTCACAGGTTGGATGTGGAAAGTATGTTTCCACTTTGGAAAAATCTGGAACAGAAATACAGTGTGGCTCAGGTGGCGTCACTGGAAAAGATGTGATTGCACTGGAGTGGGCACAGAGGAGATTCACCAAGATGTTGTTTAGGATAGAGCATTTGAGTTATGAAGAGAGGCTGGATAGGCTGGAGTTGTTTTCGTAGTCATGATGTGGAGTTGCTGGCATTGGACTGGGGTAAACACAGTAAGAAGGCTCATAACACCAGATTAAAGTCCAACAGGTTTATTTGGTAGCAAAAGCCACTAGCTTTCGGGCTTGTGCCTCTTTGTCAGGTGAGTGGAGAGTTCTGATCACAAACAGGGCATATAAAGGCACACACTCAGTTTACAGAATACTGATTAGAATGTGAGTCTTTACAGCTAATCAAGTCTTAAAGGTGCAGACAATGTGAGTGGAGATGGCATTAAGCATAGGTTAAAGAGATGTGTATTGTCTCCAAACAGGATAGTAAATGAGATTTTTGCAAGCCCAGGCAAGTCATGGGGGTTACAAGTAGTGTGACATGAACCCAAGATTCCGGTTGAGGCCCTCCTCATGTGCCAGACTTCGCTATCAGTTTCTGCTCAGCGACTTTGCGCTGTCGTGTGTTGTGAAGGCTGCCTTGGAGAACGCTTGCACAAAGATCAGAGGCCGAATGCCCGTGACTGGTCAGGTAAGCGCTCTCCAAGGCGGCCTTAACGACACATGACAGCGCAGAGTCGCTGAGCAGAAACTGATAGCCAAGTTCTGCATACCTGAGGACGGCCGCAACCGGAATTTTGGGTTCATGTCACACTGTTTGTAACCCCCATGACTTGCCTGGGCTTGCAAAATCTTTCTTACTATCCTGTTTGGAGACAATACACATCTCTTTAACCAATGCTTAATGCCATCTCCACTCACATTGTCAGCACCTTTAAGACTTGATTAATAGTAAAGACTCGCATTCTAATCAGTATTCTATAAACTTAATGTGTGTCTTTACATCCTGTTTGTGACCAGAACTCTCCACTCACCTGATGAAGGGTCAGAGGCCCGAAAGCCAGTGCCTTTTGCTGCCAAATAAACGTGTTGGACTTTAACCTGGTGTTTTGAGACTTCTTACCTTGTTTTCGTAGAGCAGAGAAGGTTGAAAGAGGACCTGATTGAGGTGTATAAGATTGAGAGGTAAGTACAGGATGGCTAGGAAGCAGATGTTTCTCTTAGTTGAAGGGCCAATAGCATGGGGCATAATTTTAAAATGCAGGGCAAGTGGTTTAGAGGGGACTTGAGGAAAAACTCTTTCATGCTGAGGGTGATGGAAGTCTGGGATGTACAGCCTGGGAGGATCGTAGAGGAAAGAAACCTCACCACTTTTAAAATGTACATGAGTGAGTGCTTGAAATGTCAAACATTCAGGGCTATGGGCCAAGTGCTCCAAAGTGTAGATTTAGTGTAGTTTTTTTTTTATGTAGACCCAATGGGCCAGAGGACCTCCTCTGCACTCTAAGACTCTAACTAAGGGTCACTGTTTAAGGAATTGCCATTTAAGACCGATATGAGAATTGCTTTCTGCAAAGGTCGGGAGCCTTTGAAATTCCCTTTCTCCAAAGGCAGTGGAAGTAGAGTATTTGAATATTTTTAAGGCAGTGGCAGATGTATTCTTGATTAAAGGGGTGGGGGTGTGTGTGTGTTACCGGGGGTAGACAGGGTATCAGGTCATATTGATTGGTCGACCCATGTGGACGCAGTGGGCTCGAGGAGTTCTTGGAATGCTGCCAGGATAGTTTCCTTGAACAGTGCATGTTGGAGCCGACGAGGGAGCGAGCTATCTTGGATCTGGTGTTATGTAACGAGGCGGGTAGAATAAGGGACCTTGTGGTGAAGGACCCTCTTGGGGAGAGTGATCATCGTATGGTGGAGTTTCTGGTGCAGATGAAGGAGGAGAAAGTGGGTTCCCGGACACGCGTCCTTTGTTTGAACAGAGGGGAGTACGGAAGGATGAGAGAAGAATTGGCGAATGTTGACTGGGGGAGCGCGTTGGAAGGTAGGTCTGCTGAGGAGCAGTGGAGGATCTTTAAGGAGATGTTCCTTGGTACTCAGCAGAAATTTATTCCGATGGTTAAAAAGGACCGTAGGAGGAGAGGTAATAAGCCGTGGATAACGAAGGAGGTGAAGGAAAGCGTTACATTAAAAGCGGAGGCGTTTAGAGTAGCTAAGAGTAGTGGGCGAGAAGAGGATTGGGAGAGGTTTAAATGTTGACAAAGAAGTTGATAAAGAAGGGTAGGAGAAACTATGAAGCTGGACTAGCGCTTAATATAAAAAAGGATAGCAAGAGTTTTTATAAATATATAAAAGGAAGAGGCTGGCTAGGGTGAACGTTGGACCCTTAGAGGATGAGAGGGGGGACTCAGTGGTAGGGGATGAGGAAATGGCTGAGGCCTTGAACAACTTTTTTGTTTCGGTCTTCACGGAGGAGGACGTGAATAATTTGCCGGGTGTTACCGATGGAAAGATGGTAGGACAGGAGGGTCTCAATGACAATGTTGTTACTAGAAAGGCGGTGCTCAACAGACTGGAGGGACTGATTGTGGACAAGTCCCCAGGACCGGATGGAATGCATCCGAGGGTTCTGAAAGAAATGGCCCAGGTGATAGTGGATGCCTTGGTGGTTATTTTCCAAACGTCGCTGGATTCCGGGGAAGTGCCGGAAGATTGGAAAACGGCTAATGTTACGCCGTTGTTTAAGAAGGGTGGCAGGCAAAAGGCAGGGAATTATAGGCCGGTTAGTTTAACGCCTGTTGTAGGTAAAATGTTAGAATCCGTCATCAAGGAGGAAATAGCGAGGCATCTAGAAGGGAATTGCTTGATAGAGCAGACGCAGCACGGTTTCGTTAAGGGGAAGTCGTGTCTGACAAATTTATTGGAGTTCTATGAGGATGTGTCTAGGGTGGTGGATAGAGGAGAGCCGGTGGATGTGGTCTTTCTTGATTTTCGGAAGGTGTTTGACAAGGTACCTCACAAGAGGTTATTGCAGAAGGTAAGGGGGCATGGAGTTGGGGGTAGGGTGTTAGCGTGGATAGAGGATTGGCTGTCAAATAGGAGGCAGAGAGTAGGGGTCAATGGGTGCTATTTGGATTGGCAGTTGGTGACTAGTGGAGTGCCTCAGGGGTCGGTGCTGGGGCCTCAGCTATTTACCACTTATATAGATGATCTGGAGGAGGGAACCGAGTGTATGGTGTCGGAATTTGCTGATGACACCAAGATTGGTGGAACGGCAAATTGCACGGAGGGTGTGGAGAGTCTGCAGAAGGATCTGTGAGAAACACAGCTCACAGTTAAACAATTTAGTCAAGTCAAGTTCTGAAGGAGCAAGATTTTATTTGTCGTTCTTGCAAGACCGGGTGTCTAGTCAAAATAGGCACACCTTACATAGATTTGCAGCACATTTTATACTGTTTTTCAAACATTGTGATGACTTGTATTGTGTTATTCCCCCTTATTTGGCTGTTAACCTTGTTAACTTTAAACACTGTAAATGGCTTGTATTGTGTCATTCCTTCAATTAACACTCTCTCAACTCCCATTTTGCGCTTAATCTCATCACTGCGGTTATCTGTTTCGTGTAACCTAGTTAACTGTCTGTCATGTGCCTCCCCCTTTCTGTATGCTGCTGAACTCGTCCATCACTGCTGATTGTACTGTTAGCTCTTGCAGCCTTAAAAATTACACTACTTCTCACAATCCCCCCTTTTCTTTTTACTGTCTGTAATTTTTCACTAGCATCCCTTTTTCCAGGTTTAGTCCAGATATGCGCGAGTAGGTTGTTCCAGTTTGGCTAACATACTATTCACTTGCTCGTCCCAATCTTATATAATTTATCCAATCTACGTTCTTATTTATTGTTACCCACCAAAACAAGGATTCAAACCCAGCTGTAATCTGATTTCGAGCTTTAAATTCATCTGGAACTCCCCGAGGCACTCCTATGGGATCTAGATATATCTTTTCATCAAAAGAAATTCCTATCACTGATCTCTTGTTTTTCCTGATCCTTTTAATTTTTCAAATGCCAGGGTAAATGGTATAGCCAATTGGACAATTGCACATGTACCTTTCCACTGAGGGGGTAGAGTTGGCCTCAGTACCCTTCCTCCACAATACCACCATATATCTGCTCTGGGGATTTTCAATGATGAATAGTTCCCTCCCATTCCGTTCTCTGTAATGCTCCTGACCTCTGAGCATGATTCTAACTCCCCCATATTATGAGTTAATTCTGCCCTTTGTCGGTTCACACATGAAGTGTGATTCACAACGGCAGTGAGAAACTGAGGGGGTTTTTAAGTTCTTTGCTTCCACAGGAGGGAACATCAGGGATAGGGATGTGCAGTTCGGGTTGCCCCATGCTTCCTTTTCTTGATACAGGGCTAACATGCACTCCATACCTCTTCTGTCGCGTTTCCATCCCAGAGGGAAGGGTACTATTTGGGCCACTGGCTTCCCAGACGCACAGGCATAGCAATTGCTTTAATTTAAGCTTTTTACAGTGTATTTGACCCATTCTACCCAGGCATTAGTCTCCTCATACCCAGTCTCTATTTCAAGGATTTGTTTTAGGTTGTTTACTTCGACCACTCTTACTGCCCTTGGGTCGTTTTGGGGAACCTTATCATTCTAGTCAGGTGTTTTCAAATTTTTATCTACATAGATTCGGAAACAATATTTCAATTTGCTATCTTTTCCTCCCTCCTTTACCCTAATTCCAAATACTGCCTGGTGCAATTGTTGGTCCCTGGTCCAGTTACCTGTAAAGAAGGGCCCACCAGCTATGGAGTACCGGGAGAGGTTCTTAGGATCTAAGACTGGACCGCTTTTTTTTTCAGTCCATTTGGTCCCTATAAGATTGTATTCCTTATCTAGGCATTCTGATCTTGGCTGCATATGTTTCTGATGAAGGGATATTATGGAAGGGAGTTTACCCCAAGGATACTTTCCGTCGGCATAAAATTGTAAGGATTCTACCGAATATTTTCGCTGGCTCACTAGATCCCCACATATTACCAAAGAACACAGGTCTGTCTCTACTACCTGTGTTGTAGTGAGATCCAGAACCGTAACTGAGCTCATAGTGTTTCCCTTGTCCTCTTCTAACTTATCTGAATTATATCCCGTACTTGTAAGTACTCTCTTGGACAAGAGGAAGGAAAGCATTATCCAGGTTACCCCTTCCATTCTATCCCTTTCTCGTTACCTTTTAGGAGAGAACTTAATTCAAAACAGTTCCTTTCCCGCGCTCACGCCGCAACTAAAAATTGATTATTTAGAGTCTTTTAAATTTCAGCTTCAAAGGTTCTTCAGTCAGTTTGACCATCCACATGTTGGAATTATCTGGAGGTTTTACCAGTCCCTTGATTATAGTATGATGTGTCCACCCCTTTTCAGCAGTCCTGATTACTGTCTCAGTTGTTAGGAGTGCTTGATATGGTTCCTCCCATTCCGGTTGCAGCTT
Source organism: Carcharhinus amblyrhynchos (assembly GCF_965287045.1). Lineage (NCBI taxonomy): Eukaryota > Metazoa > Chordata > Chondrichthyes > Carcharhiniformes > Carcharhinidae > Carcharhinus > Carcharhinus amblyrhynchos. The sequence continues at coordinate 50,424,751 of NC_137324.1, forward strand.
AGTTTCTTTCCATGACTTTACCAGGACCCAATCTCCTGGTTGAATTGTATGTACCGTGAAGTCGAGGGCTGGAGTCTGCGACAATAATCCTTGTTTCCTAAGGGAAGATATCGAGGAGGACAGGCCCAGTATATATTTCTTTACAAATTGATCATTCATTTCAGGAACCGGTAACTCCCCGACTGCCCCCATATAAGGTAGTCCAAATAGCATTTCATAGGGGGATAAACCCAAATCCTTTCGAGGAGCTGTACAAATACGCAAAAGTGCTTTTGGTAAGCACTTAGTCCAAGGGAGTTTCGTTTCTATTATCAGCTTAGATCCTCTGTCCACTTTAAAACATTAGGTTCTTCTTCTAACAGTTTCAAATATAGTTGTTTAGTTTTCTGTGCGTACCCTTTGATCCACAATCTACAGTATCCTACTAATCCCAAGAACCTCCTAAGTTCCTTTTTAGTCCATAGTATATTTAGATCTAGGATTCCTTGTATTCTTTCTGGATCTATTCTTCTCCTTCCCTCACTGATTAGGTGTCCAAGGTATTTAACTTCCTTCTCTACGTACTGCAGCTTTTTCTTTGACACCCTGAATCCCTGTTGTCCCAGATAATTCAATAAGCTATTTGTGGCTTCTATTACCTTTTCCTTTCCTCCTCCTGTTACTAGTAGGTCATCTACATATTGTAGTAACGTGATTTCATCAGGCTTTTTAAATCTTTCTAACACCTGCTCTAAGACTTGACCGAAAAGATTTGGGGACTCTGTGAACCCCTGTGGGAGCACTGTCCACCTGAACTGCTGTTTCCGTCCTGTGATAGGATTTTCCCACTCAAAAGCAAATAAGTCTCGACTTTCTTCCACCAGTGGGCATGTCCAAAATGCATCTTTTAGGTCCACTACACTGAACCATCCGTGGTCAGGAGGAATCTTGCTTAATAAAATATAAGGATTAGGGACAATGGGGTGTCGCATCGTCACTATCTGGTTCAGGGCCCTTAGGTCCTGTACCAGGCGGTACGTTCCCTCAGGCTTCTTTACAGGCAATATAGGGGTATTATAAGGGGACATGCAGGGTTCTAACAGTCCATCTCTAACCAATCCTTCAATTACTGGCTGTAATCCTTTTTTTCCTTGCAAAGGTATAGGGTATTGCTTAACACACACCGTCTCTCCTTTTTTTAAATTTATTTGCAGAGGAGGAGCGTCTAATCCCCCTCGGTTTCCTTCCCCTGCCCAGACTATCGGGTCTATTTGCTGTTCCTGTCCGTCTGTTAATACTGCCATGGTTACTGTTAATTGGTTCTTTTCTACTCCAATTGCCAAACCCAATTTAATTATTAAGTCTCTGCCTAATAAATTACTGCCAACTTCTGGTATGTATAAGAGTTGACCCTCTATCCGCTCAGTCTGGTATTTAAGCATAATTGGTTCAAACATGGGGACTGTAAAACATTCCCCTTTTACCCCGATACCATTAATTTCTTATCGATTAACTTTATTCCTCTCGGTATAAAATTCAGAGAGGATCTAGTGGCCCCCGTATCCACCAGAAACACCGCATCTTCTTGTTGGGGACCCACCTGCAGATTTATCAAGGATTCCCGGTGGATCCCCGGGGGTAGGAACCCCTGACCTCCCTAGTCTTCATCCATACTCATGAGAGGGACTACCCTCTCTTTTTGTAATTCAGGGCACTGTCTTCTAAAATGTCCAATCATTCCACAGTGATAACACCCCTTTTGTTGGGTTCTTTATGTTACCCCACCTTTTAGTGCCCCACCTTTTCTACTTCCTCGTTCCTTCCTTTCAACATACTGATACCCTCGTGTCTTTCCCTCAGTTATTGGTTCCACCCTCTTCCTCACAATCTCATCTACGGCCGCTACCATTATCTTTGCCTTCTGTTTCTCTGTCTCATCTCAGTCAGCTCCTCTTTTTTTTTCCCTTTTCTATAAAGATTGGATTCAATCCACGGGGCATTAGGGAAATAAGGGCCTGCATCCTAATTGGTTGTGGGTTTAGGGTTGGTTCTTTTGCTATTTCATTGGCTAGCCTGTCCACGGGCATCTCCTTGATCCTTTGGAATATTAAATGTCCCAAATATAACACCTGTGCTTATCGTCTACTATAAAGAAAAACTTATCCTGTGAGTTCAAGTTCAAAGCTATATCTAATACTATAAATACTTCCTGGGACAATGATAATACCAAAATTTGGCCTTTGAACTCCAGGGCTGGAGTTTTCCCAGTGACACTAGGATCTGATGTCTTTCCCTGGTGTGAAGTATTTAAATTGGTCAATGGATTATTCACTGTTCCTCTCCTCGTTACCGGAGCAAGGTTAAAGACCTTCTCCTCAGTATTAAAGTCACCCCCAGGCGCTGTGAGTTTCATGGTCATACTGCCAGGGTAGGGAGGTGATGTCCCTCTGCAGTAGTCTTCTAACACTTGGTTTTGTTTCTCCAGTTCCCTTACTCTGAATTCTAATTCCTTAATCTTTTTTATCCCCACTCCACTTCTTAGTGGAAGTGACTACTTGTTCAATTAGTCCAGCTAACTGATGTATTAACAATACTGCTATTTTCTTTGTTTGGTTTCTCTTTTCTAACTCTCTAATCTGTGATTCTGACGTTTTAATTTTCTCCTTATCGTCAGCCCAATATTTTTTTTACCCAAGACTGAGATGTGTTCAATTAATCTGGTTTAAACCTGTTCAATTAATTCAAACTAAGAGAATTCCAATTTTCTTAGTTCTGTCCTTTTTTTTCAATCATTTCCATTGTTGATCTAGTGGGTGAAATGGATCCCACCCCTAGGTCGCTCTTATCACAGTCCGGTGATACCTATCAGGGGTGATCAGTCCCCTCCGTACCACCGCTTACACTCGTGAGCTTACACCTTTAAGCTCACACTATTAAGCCGGCTTTCTTTCTTACTCACGTCTGAACATCACATCCCAGGCATCCTTCTCTAGCCTTTACACCCACTTCAAACTCCTGAGCTTTGCGTAGGGGGCTACCCCTCTTAACAACTGGTCTAGGGCTAGGTGTAAAGACAGATGCCTCCTTGTCTGTACGTGCTCAGCTCAGACCTCTCACACACACTCACACTTTTTCATCACAGATGAGCACCTACTGTACTTTGATTCACTCCCTTAAATTTGGTAATCTGTTCCGGAGCTCCAGTTGTGGCCATTCAACCGGACCCGTAAACAGATCCCAGGTTTCAGCACCAATCCTTGTAGGTAAAGATACCTCTGAGACTAATTGTGAGTCAAAGTACAGCAGTTTAATTAACTAAAGCCTGATTCAGAAAATCCAAAATAAGATTTATTTTTATCACCATTAAATATCCTCACTAAATCAAGACCCTTGCACCTTCTTACAATTCTGGTACAATAAAACAAAACATCACTTGGAGCACAGATGCACGAAGAAATACTGAAAGCATTCTGATGTGCAATCTATATGTTTAATTATTTCTACAGCTCTGCCTTTGTAACCAACACAGGCAAGTACAAAATCAAATCTACTATGTGCCTAAATGGTTATCTCTCCTCACAACTTTAAAATGCAATATAATGCCACCTTTCCCACTTGGCAGAATTCAAATCTCTGTCCGATCCCTACATAATTTAGTAAACTTAAAAACTTAAAGCAATTCACTTTGATTGGCTATATCTATTACATCACATGAGGGTCTCAATTACACAGTTACACCCACTCTCTCTCTCTCTCTCTCTCTCTCTGTACCATACAGAGTCAGCCTGCTTGTCTCTTTTTAACCCTTTACTGATGGGAGCTCACTGGCCTCTAATAAATTTGACCATGTTTGATTCGGGTGCCTCATGTCGTGACAAATCCCTTTCTCTCTCAAACAGTCATATAGTCCTGCACAATTCCAAATACATAACCACTATTAGCGTTCTCCCCGCACCTCAGTAAAAGCCCATGTCAGGGTTCCCAGTTCCACTGACATACTTCTCTCTACCTCTTTCTGCTCAGACCAATTGTAGGTCCATCCCATTCATGCTGATCCATCTATATACTTCGTGACCCATCCACAAACTCCAGTGCCTCTAGGGGCACCTCCCTTATTCGACTTTCCTCTGCTCCCTCATCACATAACCTCCCCCGCAGCCCCTAAATTAACATTATCCAGCAACTTGCATGATCAATTCCTTCCTGGGACGCCGGCTGCTTCTGTCTCACATATTTATTAAGAATCTGACAAACCCAATCCTCAACCGAACCGTACTTTGGCCAGAAGACGGACGGACTCCTGATTGGTTCCTTCACCCAAACAAAGCACAATATTTCATCATTGTCGTCTTGTTTTTATCCCTAGTACTAGTGCCCAAACCTTCCAACATCCTTCCCAACGGACTTTCTGGAGGGATGTTCCCTGGGGCCCCACCCTTCTTCCAACATCCGTCCCAAAGGACTTTCTGGAGGGATGTTCCCTGGGGCCCCACCCTTTCTCCGCGGATTCCCAGCACCTTTCCCGGGGGACTTTGTCCTACTACCCCCACTTCCCATGGTTTACCTACCACGACCCAGTCGCCAAGGCAATACTTAAAAGTCACTTTTCTTACCTTGGTCCGCAGCGTTGCCCGACCACACGACGGTGCCTATCGTTTCCCACTTACTCGTTCAGAACAACTTTCCTAGGATTCTCAACAGTCAGTGGCAGAGAAGTCCACCGATGAACACCTGGGACCATTCAATTTGGAACGGGACGCGTCTTCCCAGTTGTCACCGGCAACCTCCCTACCAGGGATGTTAGGATCCCGGACGAGCCCCCAATTGTGAGAAACACAGCTCACAGTTAAACAATTTAGTCAAGTCAAGTTCTGAAGGAGCAAGATTTTATTTGTCGTTCTTGCAAGACCGGGTGTCTAGTCAAAATAGGCACACCTTACATAGATTTGCAGCACATTTTATACTGTTTTTCAAACATTGTGATGACTTGTATCGTGTTATTCCCCCTTATTTGGCTGTTAACCTTGTTAACTTTAAACACTGTAAATGGCTTGTATTGTGTCATTCCTTCAATTAACACTCTCTCAACTCCCATTTTGCGCTTAATCTCATCACTGCGGTTATCTGTTTCGTGTAACCTAGTTAACTGTCTGTCATGTGCCTCCCCCTTTCTGTATGCTGCTGAACTCGTCCATCACTGCTGATTGTACTGTTAGCTCTTGCAGCCTTAAAAATTACACTACTTCTCACAGATCTAGATAGGCTGGGCAAATGGGCCAGGAACTGGCAAATGGAATTTAATGTTGGCAAGTGCGAGGTGGTCCACTTTGGTAGGAAGGACTATTACTTACGGGGCGAAAAAACTGCAGCAGGCGATGGTGCAGAGGGACCTCGGGGTCCTTGTGCATGAGTCGCAAAAACCCAGCCTGCAGGTGCAGCAGGTGGTCAGGAAGGCGAATGGGATGCTGGCCTTCATAGCGAGGGGGATTGAATATAAAAGTAGGGAGGTCTTGCTGCAGCTGTATAGGGCACTGGTGAGGCCGTAGCTGGAGTACTGTGTGCAGTTTTGGTCACCGCACTTACGCAAGGATATTTTGGTCTTAGAGGGAGTGCAGAGGAGGTTTACTAGGCTGACGCTGGAGTTGAGGGGGTTGAGCTATGAGGAGAGGCTGAATAAACTAGGCTTGTACTCGTTAGAGTTTAGAAGAATGAGGGGAGATCTCATTGAGACATATAAGATGATGAATGGGATGGATAGGATTGAGGTGGAGAGAGTCTTCACGCTCAGAAAGGACAGTAGGACTAGGGGGGCACAGCCTCAAGATAAAGAGGGGGCGGTTTAGAACGGCGCTGAGGAGGAACTTCTTCACTCAAAAGGGTGGTGAATCTCTGGAATTCTCTGCCCGTTGAAGTGGTGGAGGCTGCCTCGCTAAATATTTTTAAGATGCGGGTTGATGGGTTTTTGATAAGCGAGGGGATTAGGGGTTATGGGGAGAGGGCGGGAAAGTGGAACTGAGCCACGACAGATCAGCCATGATCTTATTGAATGGCGGGGCAGGCTCGAGGGGCTAGATGGCCTACTCCTGCTCCTATTTCTTATGTTCTCAAATATGATCTTATCAATTGGTGGACTATTTCTGGTTTTAACTTGGACCAAAGAGTTGACATACGAATTATCATTCCACCAAGTTCAGTTAAGATTGGCCCAAAGCCTTAGGGTAGTATGTGTATAGGAACATGGGACCTAGGAGAAGGAATAGGCCATTGGCCCTTCGAACTTGCTGTGCCATTCAGTATGGCCCTGGATGATCTGATTGTGGACTCAACCCCACTTTCCTGTCTGCCTGCATTAACTTTGTCTGTCAAGAATCTGTTTAGTTGAGTCTAGAACAAATTCAATGATCCAGCCCCATTGAAGAGAATTTCACAGACTAATGAGGCTTTGAGGGGAAAAAAATTCTCCTGATCTCTGCCTTAAAAGGGATGGCTGTTATTCATTAACTGCATGCCCTAGTTCTGGCCTCCTCAACAAGAGAAAATATCTCCCCTGTCTCCATCCTATAAAGTCTGTTTAGAATCTTTTATGTTTAAATGTGATCACCTCTCGTTCTTCTAAGTTCCAGAAGTCAACATTATTCCATAAGGGTGGCCCTTCATTCCAGAAATGAGTCCCGTGAGCCTTCTGTGAATTGTTTCTAGTGAAATTATATCCCTTTTCAAATAAGGAGACCAAAACTGCATATACTGCTCTAGATGTTATCTGATGAAGGCCTGTAATAGCCGCAGCACAGTTTTCCTACCTTTGTGTGGCATTCCCCTTTGCAGCAAATATCAATATTCCATTTGCCTTCCTAATCACTTGCGTTATCTGCATATTTTAATCGTCATGTAACTTTGTTGATAGTGAATAAGCAGTAGGCTCATGCCCTGTACTCGCTTTTAGACTGTCGGAGCTAGATCCGCCGAGGCAACGATGAGGAAGTAAAACAGCAATTTATTTTCTGCAATTTTCTTTCAGCAAACTTGCTCCTTTTATTGCAAAACGCCGTACTCCGAAAATCCAGGAACAGTACCACAGAATTGGTGGAGGGTCCCCGATTAAAATGTGGACTGCCAAACAAGGCGATGGCATGGTGAAGCTGCTTGATGAATTATCTCCAGAAACAGGTATTGCTTCAGCTTATAATGTTTCACCAGAAGAAGATAATTAGTTTAATACACTGTATGCTTATAATTGTGTCATCAATTTCAATATATCTAGTAAACACAGTTGTATATTCCAAGCATTTGTCAGAGCACCTGTTTTCTGTCATAAATGCAGTTTGACCATACCACGAAAATGGACTACCTTGAAATAAGCAGAAGTCATCATCAAGGACCTGTGCCATTTTTTTTGTTTTGCTGTTTTCAGAGCTTTAAAATTTTTAATCAGTTTGGTGGCTCCCACTATATCATACAAAAACAGAAGTAGGAGCAGGAGTATCATAGAATCCAACAGTGCAGAAGGAGATTATTTGGCCCATCGAGTCTGCACCAACCAGAATCCCACCCAGGCCCTATCCCCATAACCCCATACATTTATCCCAGCTAGTCCCCTACATGTAGACCACTTGAGCCTGCTCCACCATTCAGTGTTAGTCTGAAACTCTGCCTCAACTCACTTTCCTGCCTGCTGTCCATGTCCCTTGATTCACAGAAACCAAAGATCTATTGTGACACTCAGTACATTAAATGATGGAGTATCTACAACACCCTTAGGTGGAGAATTCCGGTGGTCCATACTCCTCTGAATGAAAAGCGTCCTTCTCCTCTTGGTTCTTGGTTCTCTATATAATCTCATGTTCTAAGTTCCAGGGAAATGACCCGTCAAGCCCCCTTAGAATGTTGTATGTTTCAGTGAGATCATCTCATTTCTCTTAACTCCAGAGAGTAAAGCCCAATTTTTTCAACCCTTAGAACTACCCTCTTCCAGGAATGAATTTAGTTGACCTATGCTGCATTGCCTCCATGGTAAATGCAGCATATCCTTTTCTTAAATATGGAGGCTAACAGTGCACACTATTCCAGATGTGCCTTCACCAAAACTCTCTACAATTGTACCAGATTTCTTTATAGTTGTACTCCAATCCCCTTGCACTAAAGTCACACACATAGTTGCTTGCTATATCAGCATGCTATCTTTGTCCCTTGAGCAAGTATATCAACATTTACAAATGTCATACCTTTTTTTTAAAACAAATACTGCTTTTCTATTCTAAGTTTAAAGTTTATTTATTAGTGTCACAAGTAGGCTTACAATAACACTGCAATGAAGTTACTGTGAAAATCCCCTAGTTGCCACACTCTAACACCTGTTCGGGTACACTGAGGGAGGATTTAGCACAGCCAATGCATTAACCAGATCGTCTTTCTGATTGTGGGAGGAAACTGGAGCACCCAGGGGAAACCCATGCAGACACAGGGAGAATGTGCAAACTCCACATTGGCAGTGACCCAAGCTGGGAATCGAACCTTGGTCTCAGGTGCTGTGAGGCAGCAGTGCTAACCACTGTGCCACCATGCCACTGTAACTACCAAATGAATAACTTCACACATGCCTACACTACATTCCGCCTTGTTGCTTATTCTATATATCTTTGTATCCTCCACACAAATTGCATTCCCACCTAGCTTTGAATCAACAACTATGGTTCCCATTTATTTCAAAACATGAACTCCATCTAGTTTTTGTGCTTTTACCTGTCAAGATTCTTGATGCATGTCCGTACTGACCACCTTAACAATTGCGATAATGTGTACAAAGATTTTATTGTAGAAGGCGTTCTGTGATGTTGTAACTTCAGTCATCCTCAATGATTACCACTTGTTCTACAATACTATTCCTACTACAAACATGCTGAGGCAATATTTTACTTTAAAGAATGTGTTTTAAAGAACCCATGATCACTAATGTAGAATTGCCTAAGGAGGAAAAACTGGACTTTACTGCCCATCCTGAATTGCCCTCCTTTTTAATGATGCCAGTTGAGAGTCAACCACATTGCTGTGGATCTGGAGTCACGTGTCAGCCAAACCAGGTAAAATGACAGATTTCCTTCCCTAAAGGACAATATTAACATAAGAAATAGGAGCAGGAGTAGGCCATCTAGCCCCTCGAGCCTGCCCCGCCATTCAATAAAATCATGGCTGATCTGTCGTGGCTCAGTTCCACATTCCCGCCCTCTCCCCATAACCCTTAATCCCCTTGCCTATCAAAAACCTATCAACCCGCATCTTAAAAATATTTAGCGAGGCAGCCTCCACCACTTCAACGGGCAGAGAATTCCAGAGATTCAGCACCCTTTGAGTGAAGAAGTTCCTCCTCAACTCCGTTCTAAACCGCCCCCCCTTTATCTTGAGGCTGTGCCCTCTAGTCCTACTGTCCTTTCTGAGCGGGAACAGCCTCTCCACCTCTATCCTATCCATCCCATTCATCATCTTATATGTCTCAATGAGATCTCCCCTCATTCTTCTAAACTCTAACGAGTACAAGCCTAGTTTATTCAGCCTCTCCTCATAGTTCAACCCACTCAACTCCGGTATGAGCCTAGTAAACCTCCTCTGCACTCCCTCCAAGGCCAAAATATCCTTGCGTAAGTGCGGCGACCAAAACTGCACACAGTACTCCAGCTGCAGCCTCACCAGTGCCCTATACAGCTGCAGCAAGACCTCCCTACTTTTATATTCAATCCCCCTCGCTATGAAGGCCAGCATCCCATTCGCCTTCCTGACCACCTGCTGCACCTGTAGGCTGGGCTTTTGTGACTCATGCACAAGGACCCCGAGGTCCCACTGCACCATCGCCTGCTGCAGTTTTTCGCCATGTAAGTAATAGTCCTTCCTACCATTATTCCTACCAAAGTGGACAACCTCACATTTGCCAACATTAAATTCCGTTTGCCAGTTCCTGGCCCACTCGCCCAGCCTATCTAGACCTTCTGCAGACTCTCCACACCCTCTGCACAATATTGAACTAGATGGGTTTTTAATGTCAATCAACAAAGGTTTCACAATTGTCATTTGAATTTTAATTATAGATTTTTAAAAAAATTGAATTAAATTTTCACCAGCTGCCATGGCGGTATTTGAACCTGGGTCAATCTTGCCCTGGGTCTCGGGATTACTAATCCAATGACAATGCCAGTGCTTCACTGCCTCCCCAGGCAGGAAACAACCTATCTCTATCAATCTTAACCATGCCTAGATGGCGAGATGATCCTAGATTTACAATTTGTCTCCTGGGAGAAACAAAAAAGCCAATAAGATGGAATGAATTTTGCAAATTGCTCTCCAACCTCTACCGATGATTGATTGAAATTATTTTGGGAGATGACTTAAAATGTCTACAGATATCAAATGCTATCGAAAAGGCATGAGATGAGAATGACTGCCCTTGTCAGTGAGGCAGCATTTGACCAAGTGTAGCATCAAAAAGCCCTGGTAAAACTGAAGTCAGTGGGAGTCGGGGGAAACCTCCACTGGTTGGATTCATACCTGGCACAAAAGAAGTTGATTGTAGTTGGAGATTAATCATCCCAATTCTTGAACATTACTAAGCCAACCATCTGGAACTTCGTCATTGACCTTCCATCATAAGGTCAGAAGCAAGTTGTTCGCTGATGATTGCACGATGTCCAGCAGCATTCACAACTCCTCAGATACTGAAGCAGTCCATGTCCAAATACAGCAAGACTTGGACAAAACCCAGCTTGGGCTGGCATGTGGCAAATAATATTCATGACACGCGGGTGCCAAGCAATGACCATCTTCAACAAGGGAGAATCTAACCATCGTACCTTAACATTCAGTAGCATTACCATTGCCGAATCCTCTGCTGTCAACGTGCTGGGGGTTGTCATGTATCAAACTCAACTGGACTAGCCATCTAAATACCATGGCTACAAGAGCAGTTCAGAGGCTAGGAATCCTGTGACAAGCAACTCTCCTTCCTATCCTTCCTTAAGCCTATCCGCCATGTACAGTCAGGAACGTGATGGAATAGTCTTCACTTGCTTAAGTGTAGCTGCAACAAGACTCAAATGGCTTGACACCATCAAGAACAAAGCAGCCCACTTGATTGCTACTCTTTCCACAAACATTCGCTTCCTCCATCATCGATAAACTGGCAACCGTGTGTACCAGCCCCAAGATGCATGAAAGGAACTCACCAAACTTCCTTAGGCAGCGCCTTCCAAAACCATAATCTCTATCATCTTGAAGGACAAGAACAGCAGTTACCTGAGAGCACCATCACCTGGAGGTTCTCCTCCAAGACATCACCATCCTGACTTGGAAATATGTTGCCATTCTTTCTTTCACTGTCTCTTTCTAACAGTTCTCTCTAACAGCTCAGTGTTCTCTCTAATACCTCTCTAACAGCACAGTGGTTTACCTAAATCTCAGGGACTGCAGCGGTTTAACAAGGCAGTTTCTTCCATGGCATCTCAAGGCCAACTAAGGATGGGTAATAAATGCTGGCCTAGCCAGCAATGCCCACGTCCCATAAAAATTGTTAAAAATTGAGGATCACTACTATGAGGGAGTGTAGGTCCACATTGGTGAAATGTTTTTCACTCCAGTCATATTGTGAATAGTGAAGCCAAAAGCTTTAGACTTAGTTAAGAGAGGATGTTCAAATGTCTTGGGTATTTATGTTTTGACATTTCTTGCTGTTGTATATTTTTCTGCTCTTTATCTGATTCACTATATGTGTGTTTCCATTGCTTTCCTTCTGTCCATCCCATTTAATGGTATAAATTTTGAGGATTTAATCCACCCAGTCTGATTAAATGGTGGAGAAGGTCAAAGGGCTGAATTGCCTACTCCTAATTCCTATGTTCATAGCATGATCTATCACATAAACCAAATGAGAATTTGTGGCCTGAAGTTTTTATCCTCCCATCATGTTAATTGTCTGTTGTTATTGTAGCTCAGGCTACTTGTAATTTGCAATAAATATTTGCAGCATTTATAAATCTGTTGGCAGAGCAGTACACTTTTTTCATGGATTATTTGCTGTCATCCAAGCTATATGAGGACTATTACCTTTATGCATATTGTAAATACAAGTTCCTCTTATTCTACGTGTGGTTTTTTAATTCATGTCTGCAAATGTATAATGATAAAATCATATATAAAATCAGCAGGAGATAGTAATAGAAATGATTGTAATTTTACAGAAAAGCATGAAATGACACAGTTTTGCAACCTAAGTGTTATATGCATAGGAGTTGAGATTTGTTAAGTGCTGTTATTCTTATTCCTGTCCAAGAGGGAAAAAAAAGATCTTCCAAGGATTCAGTATTGGATTAAATCTCACTAGCAATGCATAACGCAGTATAAAAGGTGTAATTGCTTTCTACAATGTTATCAAAACACCAATCAAATATTTACATCAATGATGTTGCATTTATGAAGAGTGAGTGGGTAATTCTTTTCAATCTAAATATTAATGGCATACTAATGAAAGCAGTAGCAGACCAAATACCTTTAGGATAAATCAAATTGATGGCTTAGATTTAACTAGGGTTTATCTGCAGCAGAGACTTTGGAGGGCAGGGGTATTCAAATAAAAGGAGGAGAGAAATAATGATGTAAAGCTTTGCAAGTAGATGTTATTATGTGATTTGGAAATAGTTCTTTAGATCTCATGATACAAGGTTCGTTAGGCCCATTAGCTTTCCATATGTCCATTGCATTCTACATTTTGTAATTTGACAGTTCATTTTCTGGGAATGTTAGATAACCTAAAACTGTTTGACTTAAAATTCTGAGAATCAACTAAAGAAGCACACCCTTATACCACTGTCTCTCTATCTTGCTTAAGTCACACGTGGTTAGGTGGAGGGGGGCAGTAACTGATAATACTTTGTGTTGCTGAACTGATATATGGTTAGTCTTTACTGCTTTTCTCCAAAAATATAACAATTGATTCTGTTTAAGCTGTGCGGATTTAGTGTAATCAGTTTTTCAAAATTATATAAGCAACTTTGGCAAGAGATGAGCAACGTCTTGGAGCTGTGAAAAGATGAGAAATTTCTGTGAATAAACATTGCAGCAATCTTTATATAACAGCTCTTAAAAAGACATCGCAAAGTAATTTGCAGGGGAAAATAGGTCAAAAGGGTAGGTTTTTGAGATTCTTTAAAAAAAGAGGATTGGTAGAAAGGCAGAAGGGATTAGAGAACGAGATCCAAAGAGTAGAATTAAGGCTCTGTTGCTAATGGGGCTGATGTGAGGGGTTGCACAAGCAGTCACAGTCGTCGACAAAGACCTCTGGGAGATGTATTTCCCTGGGAGGTTGCACAGATAAGGAGGTGCCAATTCTTTTTGATGGTTGGAACATGTTAGATGCATGCTGTGGGAATCTTGTTCCGTTTCCCATTCCATTAGATGAAATAACCTTTGCATTGTTTGTGTGCATCTTATTTTTCAGCACCACACAAATTTTACATTGGTTTCCGATATGTTCATCCGCTAACAGAAGAAGCAGTTGAAGAGATGGAAAGAGATGGGATTGAGCGAGCGGTAGCTTTTACTCAGTATCCTCAGTATAGCTGTTCTACCACAGGTATAGCAATGCTGATGTACAAATTGAAAATGCTATTCACTAAAAATCAACATGTTAAAATGTAGAGATTCTGTTCTAAGTGTTAGGACAACCTCAGGATTTATTTCTCGTTAAAAAAATTCTTTGTACTAGTTTCCACCTTTGCTCACTTCCTCTGATTCCCAAGGGCAGGACACAAATAGGCTTACATTAACACTGTAGTGAGGTCAGGGGATTTTTACAATAACTTCATTGCAGTGTTAACGTAAGCCCATTTGTGACACTAATAAATAAAATGTCTGCATGAGTTTCCTCCAGGTGCTCCCATTTCCTCCCACAGTCCAAAGGTGTGCGGGTTAGGTTGATTGGCCATGCTAAATTGACCCTACTGTCAGAGGATTAGCAGCGTTAATATGTCTGGTTGCGGGAATAGGGCCTGGGTGGGATTGTAGTTGATGCAGACTCGATGGGCCAAATGGCCTCCTCCTTCAGTGTATGAATTCTCTAAACTTTAAATGTTTGAACCACGGATGTGATATCAGCTGACTATCCAGTGGCTGATGTGCTCATAGATAAACTTATCCTTCCTTGTTGGTCATAATGCACTTGTACCATCAGCCCAGTTTTGTAAATTGCACCATTTAGCATTGCTGGGCTTTTTTTGACCTTACATGGCTCTGTTCAAAATGCCCTCTTTAAAATTAGCTTCCTAACTAAAATTCACTTTGGTTTCCAGCAAAAGATACTATGATTGGACACAAGTTGAGTTTGAGAGCCTGATGATGCATTCCAAATCCATTTGAGCATTTAGTTCAATTTCAGACTCTCTTCAATTTTTCTTTATAAGTGTTTGCCTTGTAAAGTACCATTGTTGTATTATCAATCTGCATGTTATACTTAAGTGTCATAGAGTCATATACCACAAAGGAAGTCCACTGAGTCTGCAATGACAAAACTACATTAAGTCTACACTAATCCCGTATTTCAGCAGTTGGCCTGTAGGATGGAATCCCTACAGTGCAGAAGGAGGCCGTTTGGCCCATCAAGTTTGCACTGAAAACAATCCCACCCAGGTTTTGACCCCTGACCCCACGTATTTACCCTGCTAATTCCCCTGACACTAATAGGCAGTTTAACATTGCCATTCAACCTAACCTACACATTTTAGGACTGCAGGAGGAAACCCGTGCAGCTGTGGGAGAACATAAAAAGTACACACTCAGTCACTAGCGGCTGGAATTGAACCCTGGTCCCTGGCACTGAGGGGCAGCAGTACTAACCACTGTGCCCCTATAGAATTGAACATTATGACATTGAAATGCTCATCTACTTACTTTTTAAAGGTCATGAGGCTTCCACCTCTACAACCCTCCCAGGTAGCATATTCCAACTCCCATCACCCACAGAGTGAAAGAATTTATCCTCTAATTCTCTCTAAACCTCTTGTCCCTCACCTTAATATTGTGCCCCCTCGTTATTGACCCTTCAACATTGGGGATCGGCTGCTTGCTATCCATCCTGTCCGTGTCCCTCATAATCTTCTTCCTCAATCCAATCCCCCGTCAGTCTTCTCTGCTCCAATGAAAACAACCTGAATCTATCCAGCCTTTCTTCATAGTTCAAATGCCCCATCCCAGGCAAAATACTGGTGTATCTCCTCTGTCCTCTCCTGTGCAATCACATCCTCCTTAGAATGAGGCAATCGGAACTGAGCGCAGCACTCCACCTGTGACCAAACTAAAGTTTTGTACAGCTTCAACATAACCTCCCTGCTGTCATAATCTAAGCCATGACTGATAAAGGCAAGTGTCCCATATGCCTTCCTAACTACCCTATTAACCTATCCTGCCACTTTTAGGGATCTGTGGACAAGCACCCCAAGATCCCTCTGTTCCTCTGAACTTCCTAGTGTCTTGCTATTCATTGAATATTCACTTGTTTTGTTACCCTTTCCAAAGTACATCACTTCGCGCTTTCACGGTTAAATACATAGAACATAGAACATAGAACATTACAGCGCAGAACAGGCCCTTCGGCCCACGATGTTGCGCCGACCAGTTACAAAAACAATGACCCACTAGCCTATACCAATCCCTTTTCGTCCATAAACCTATCCAGAGATCTCTTAAACGCCCCCAAACTAGACGCATCTACAACTGCAGCAGGCAGGGCATTCCAATCCCTCACCACCCGCTGGGTAAAGAACCTACCCCTGACATCCGTCCTGTAGCTACCCCCCCTTAATTTAAAGTCATGCCCCCTCGTGCTAGCTTTCTCCATCCGAGGAAAAAGGCTATCACTATCCACCCTATCTAAACCTCTAATCATCTTATATGTTTCAATAAGATCCCCTCTTAGCCGCCTTCTTCCCAACGAAAACAACCCTAGATCCCTCAGTCTCTCCTCATAGGACCTCCCCACCATACCAGGCAACATCCTAGTAAACCTCCTCTGCACCCTCTCCAACGCCTCCACATCCTTCTTGTAATGCGGGGACCAGAACTGCACACAGTACTCCAAGTGCGGCCGCACTAGAGTAGTGTACAGTTGCAACATTACACTGCGACTCCTAAATTCAATCCCCCTACCAATAAACGCCAAGACACCGTACGCCTTCTTGACAACCTTATCTACTTGATTCCCAACTTTCAGGGATCTATGTACACACACACCTAGATCCCTCTGTTCATCCACACTATTCAAAGTCCTCCCGTTAGCCCTATACTCGACACATCTGTTGCTCCTACCAAAGTGAATTACCTCACACTTCTCCGCATTAAATTCCATCCGCCACCTCTCGGCCCAGCTCTGCAACCTATCTAAGTCTCCCTGCAGACTATGACACCCTTCCTCACAATCTACCACACCTCCAACTTTGGTGTCATCAGCAAATTTACTAATCCACCCAACTATACCCTCATCCAGATCATTAATAAAAATTACAAACAACAGTGGCCCCAAAACAGATCCCTGAGGCACACCACTCGTAACTGCACTCCATGATGAATATTTACCATCCACCACCACCCTCTGTCTCCTATCTGATAGCCAATTCCTGATCCAACTTCCTAGATTACCCACAATCCCATACATCTATCACTGATCTGCCCATCTGATCAACCTGTCAAAATCTTCCTACAACCTCCTTCCTTATTATATCAAACAGATAATAAGGGACCTAAGACTAATTGATCCCCGTGGTACGCCACTGGACACCGGTCTTCTACCACCAACTTCTGTCTCCTACAAGATTCCGAAAGCTAGTGCTGCCAAATAAACCTGTTGGCCTTTAACCTGGTGTTGTGAGACTTCTTACTGTTCCTACCACAAAACCAGTTTTAGATCCAACTTGCCAAGTTACCCTTGATCCCATTTGCTTTTATCTTCTGTATCAGTCTCCCATGTGAGACCTTACCAAAGACTTTGCTGAAATCCATATAAGTTACATCAACTGCAATACCCTCATCTACACACCAGATCACCATCTCAAAAAATTCAGTCAAATTTGTTAGGCATGATCCCCCTCTGACGCAACCATGCTAACTATCCCTAATCAAACCTTGTCTCTCCAAGTAGAGATTAATTTTCTTCTTCAGAATTTTCTCTAATAGTTTCTCTACCACTGACATGAGACTTGCTGGTCCGTAGTTCCTTGGCTTAGCTGTGCAACCCTCCTTTAAATAACCAAACCATATTAGCTGCCTAATTCTCTGGCACTTCCTCTGGAGCCAGAGAGGAATTAAAAATTCAGGTCAGAGCCCCTCTAAATTCCTGCTTTGTTTTCCAAAGCAGCCTGGGATACAACTCCTGCAGACCTGGGGATTTGTCCACATTTAAGCCAAAGCCTCCAATACCATCTTACCCTCTATGTCAAACTGTTCAGGAACCTCACAGTCCCTCCCCCCAATGCACCTACATCCTCCTTCTCCCTACCATGAGACGACAGATGTGAAGTACCCATTTAACACCCCACCAGTGTCTTCTAGCTCCATGCACAGATTGCCCCCTTGGTCTCTAATCGGCCCTACTCTTTCCCTGGTTATCCTCTGGATTCTCCCTAATCCTACCTGTCAGTGCTTTCTCATGCCCATTCTCTGCAAACAACAGGATTTCGGGCCTTGCGATTTTTTTTTTTCTGGGAATTACCCAGGTTCTTGGAGAGCCTATTGTTCCCAGGCAGAGAAGCTGTTATGGAGAAAGCAACAATCAGAATTGACTTGCCAACCAATCAGCGTTCTTTTCTCCTGTTGTATAAATTGTTGTGGTTGTTTGAAATTTGGCATTGTTGCATTAGCCCTGATGAATGCAAGATGAAAAGCTTCAGCAACGTTTTTCTCTCTTCAGCAATTTCCTTCACCTTACATACTCTTAACTGCAGAGATCTTCCAGTGCAGTGGCGAATCATTGTCTTAATCTTCTTTGTAACTTTTTGAAGATTGAGAACTTTGTTTCCATCAATTATTCAAGGACGCAGTTAATTGTAATCTTACAAATTTAACCAAGGGCTGCCACTGTTTACCTTTGCAGACGCACAT
Source organism: Carcharhinus amblyrhynchos (assembly GCF_965287045.1). Lineage (NCBI taxonomy): Eukaryota > Metazoa > Chordata > Chondrichthyes > Carcharhiniformes > Carcharhinidae > Carcharhinus > Carcharhinus amblyrhynchos. The sequence continues at coordinate 50,442,853 of NC_137324.1, forward strand.
ATCATTCACATGTTGACATTTTTGGTTTTGCTAACTCTTCCGAATTCAAATGGAAATTACATTGTTAAATCTGCTTCGGAAAGCTTGCTTTCCTCATTTAAGCTAAATATGTAATCCCTTAACAGTGAATAACTCAAATTTTTATAGAAAGGCAAAATGTGCCCATGCTTTGAACTTGCCGAAACTTTGGGAGATGTATCTATTTCACTGGATTCAAGAAAAATTTTGTAAGCAAATAGCTAACCACTCTCAATCTCTAATATCCATATTCTTTCCCCCTTCCTCGCCCCTTCACTCATTAATTATACTGTGGCCATTTTTCTTACTTGTACGCTATGAACATGTGTTTTAAATGGCCTTTCACCTTCCTGCATTCTCACTACACTGAAGACTCAAAGCACAGTCTTTTGGATTTGGAGGTAAGAGAACAGTGAAACTCTTTACTTTCTTCAGCTGCCATATTTCATAGTCTTTGGGCTTTTACAATATATATTGTGTGTCATCTAATCATAACTTCATTTTTTTTGTCATTGTCTATTTTTTATTTTTCACTGTTTGCGAGTTTTCGCAAAAAAATGCATATCATGCACCTTAATGCAACATGTAATTTACATTTTTTTGGAAGATGGGTGGTGAGACCTCAGAATTTATTGACCAACGTGAGAGATACATGAGAATAGTAATTTATTTGATTGTTGACTTTCTTTTATAGGAAGTAGTTTAAATGCAATTTATCGATACTATAATGGCAGGAGCGCAGCACCAAAGATGAAATGGAGTACCATTGACAGGTGGCCAACACATCCATTAGTAATTCAGGTAATGTTGTTTATGGATCAACTGGTTGCAAGGTCCTTTACTTTGGTAGAGAACTCTGTCTTGTATATTGTTCCCAGAAACAAGCAAATCTCAGAAACTAGTTATTGTAATACACATGTCTGGGAACTAAGATCTGGGTAACCTTTAAATTTTTTGTGAGTTTTTATTTTTCTATCATTTAAGTGACAGCCTTGCAAAGTGTCTTTTTTCTAGTGCTGCATCCTGGTTAACAGGAGGGAACACGAAACGTGAGATCATATTCCAGCTTGTCCGTTCCATAAGAACATAAGAAATAGGAGCAGGAGTAGGCCATCTAGCCCTTCGAGCCTGCCCCGCCATTCAATAAGATCATGGCTGTTCTGTCGCTGCTCAGTTCCACTTTCCCGCTTTCTCCCCATAACCCTTAATCCCCTCTCTTATCAAAAACCCATCAACCCGCGTCTTAAAAATATTTAGCGAGGCAGCCTCCACCACTTCAACGGGCAGAGAATTCCAGAGATTCACCACCCTTTGAGTGAAGAAGTTCCTCCTCAACTCTGTTCTAAACTGCCCCCCTTTTATCTTGAGGCTGTGCCCCCTAGTCCTACTGTCTTTTTTGAGCGGGAAGAGTCTCTCCACCTCTATCCTATCCATCCCATTCATCATCTTATACGTCTCAATGAGATCTCCCCTCATTCTTCTAAACTCTAACGAGTACAAGCCCAGTTTATACAGCCTCTCCTCATAGCTCAACCCCCTCAACTCTGGTATGAGCCTAGTAAACCTCCTCTGCACTCCCTCCAAGGCCAAAATATCTTTGCGCAGGTGCGGCGCCCAAAACTGCACACAGTACTCCAGCTGCGGCCTCACCAATGCCCTATACAGCTGCAGCAAGACCTCCCTACTTTTATATTCAATCCCCCTCGCTATGAAGGCCAGCATCCCATTCGCCTTCCTGACCACCTGCTGCACCTGCAAGCTGGGTTTTTGCGACTCATGCACAAGGACCCCGAGGTCCCTCTGCACCATCGCCTGCTGCAGTTTTTCGCCCCGTAAGTAATAGTCCTTCCTACCATTCTTCCTACCAAAGTGGACCACCTCACACTTGCCAACATTAAATTCCATTTGCCATTTCCTGGCCCATTCGCCCAGCCTATCTAGATCCTTCTGCAGACTCTCCACACCCTCCGCACAATTTGCCGTTCCCCCTATCTTGGTGTCATCAGCAAATTTCGACACCCTACACTCGGTCCCCTCCTCCAGATTATCTATATAAATGGTAAAAAGCTGAGGCCCCAGCACCGACCCCTGGGGCACTCCACTCGTCACCATCCGCCAATCCGAATAATTTTGTAGTTGTGCTTTTGAAATGGTGTACTTTGACCTGCATAATAAAGCTGCTAATGTTGTAGTCAGTCACTGACAAGCTGTCTAAATGATTACATCTAATCACTTTGTAGGATTACTTGCCTTTGAAAATAAAATACTTTGAATGATCTCAGAATCTAGGAGTATTTCATAATATATGATTTTTAATTAGAAGTGGATTAGTTGATGATTGCTTTTATATTCAAGCATTCTAGGTTAAAGATTTCATTTATTGTATAGTGTTTTGCAGATCATATACGGCAGGAACTTGATCGATTTCCACCTGAGAAAAGGAATGATGTAGTCATTTTGTTCTCTGCTCATTCACTGCCGATGTCTGTAAGTGCCTCAGAGCGATCTTGTATTTGAAAGTATAAAAATGACTAGAAGCGCAGTGGTCTTCCATTCTAGATGGAATTTGAGGAGCCTTCGAAACACAAACTGTGTCTTTACCCTCTCAGTTGTTCTCCTAACAAAACAAAATTCAGAAAAGTTATGATCAAGAATGTAATTTGTTATTTAACAAAACAAAGGAAAATGGATCTTGAGTTTTTGAACCTCTTGCTTCCAAGTATTTTATTCCACTTTGGAATTTGTGCCTGAGTTAATTATTTTGCCTCCAGATCCTTATTATTGTTAGATGATGTTTGAACACGGATTTAACCTAGTAATGTCGACCATCTCAGACTTTATTTTTCTTGGTGCCCATCTTATAATACTGATCAGAGCCTAGCAGAGAGCAAAGAATGGGTCAAGATCTGGGGACCAGATGTGACAATGCCCGCACAAGGGCAAGAAAATTTTGCATTTATGCGATGCTTTCTCACAATTAGGCCAGCCCATGTAAAAGTGCTAGGTTTCCATATAAAGACCTCACAAACATCAAAGGGATATTCAACTGTTCTGGTTATTTTGGATGAGGGATAAATATTAGTCAGGATACCAGGGATCAAGTTCCTCTGGATCCTTGCTATGTTGGAAGAGATTTGAACTTGGATTTAATCTTTTCAAAATGTCGACCTTCTCAGATAATTTTTTTCAAGGCTTTGGAGAAACATTTGGCCTTCTTAACAAAACCAAACATGTTTGCCAACTTTAAATCCTAATCCACTCATATTCTATCTGGAATTGAAGTAAAATTTTACGCCAAGGGAAATGATTGTGAATATTATTTCTGCTGTATCTCTGAGGATGGCCGCAAGTTTCAGCTTGGGCTGAGATCCAATATTGATTTTTGGATAATTGAATTGGCAGTAGAGAAAGTCCCTTAGTAGTTTGTCCTTTGGCAGTGTGAGATTTATGGGTTTTCACCATGGATATTTTTTGTGTAAAGTTTTTAGACGTTAAGTCTGCATTAGTTGTCTTGTATGCAATCTTCTTATAACGATTGTTTCTCTGTCATTTGTGGAAAATAAATATGCCTGTTATGAAGGGAAAAAAAGATGCTGTGAATAGAATCTGACTATATTTTGAAAGGTTGGAATACACAGTGAACAACTGGAAGAAAGTGAATGGAAGCTTTGTGAGGCTCATTAGAGCATGCTGACTGGAATAATTTCATTTTTTTAACCAAATATGGTGTTAATTAGGGATTTTTAAAATTTAATTCAATAGATTTGCATGTTGCTGACAAATGTAGCATTTATTGTGTATCCTGTATTTTAAAGACCTATAGAGTCCATTATTGCACTTTTTTAAATGTAGCCCTGTTTGTACTTAAGGTTGTGAATCGTGGTGATCCCTATCCTCAGGAAGTGGGAGCAACTGTCCAGCGAGTCATGGAAACGCTGAATTTCAGTAACCCATACAGACTGGTCTGGCAGTCTAAGGTAACTTCCACTAGTTTGTGCAATTATTTATCTTTTTACATGAAGTTACATAACTAACGTGCTCTGCATTCAAACAGATTGTGACTGAACTGTACCTCAATCCGAAATAAAAGCAAAATACTGCGAATGCTGGAATATGAAACAAAAACAGAAAATGTTGGAACACCTGAGCAGCTCTGATGGCATCTGTGGAGGGAGAATAGAGCCAACATTTTGAGTGTGGATATGTCTTCATTAGAGCTCTGATGAAGGGTCATCCAGACTCAAAATTTTGTCTTTAATCTCACTTCATGGATGCTGTCAGATCTGCTGAGATTTTCCATTTTTGTACCTCAATTCGGTTTAACTGTCTTTGTTTCATATCTCTTAATGTGCTGGTTTTGCATTGTGTCAGATATTTCTTTGAATACCTCCCGTTTGTGTGTTACCCAAAAATAATTCAGCCAGTTTACTATGGTCAATTTATTTCTAACTTCCACACAGCAAGTAATATTTGCACCACAGTAGTGCCAGGAAATAGCCATCTTCAACAAGAGACAATCTAACAGCATTCAATGGTATTACCATAATTTAATCTTCCACTATTAATATCCCCGGGGGGTACCATTGATGAGAAATTTAACTGGGCTAGCCATTATCAATACTGTGGCCATAAGAACAAGTCAAAGGCTACAAATCCTCCAGTGAGTAACTGACTCTCTGTCTCCCCAAAGCCTGTCCACAATCTAAAAGACGTAAGTCAGGAATGTGATGGAATACAGTCCACTTGCCTGGATGGGAGAAGCTCCAATAACACTCAAGAAGCTTAACACCGTCCGGGATAAAGCAGCCCGTTTGATTGACACTCCATCCCAAATATTTACTCCCTCCACTACTGAAGAACAACAGCAACTGTGTATACCATCTACAAGATACACTACAAGCACTCAGGAAAATCCCTTAGACAGTACCTTCTTAACCCATGACCACTATTGTCTGGAAGGACAAGAACAGCAGATTTTTTAAAAAAAATAGTAATTCAGGGGATGTGGGCTTTGTTGGTAAACCAATGTTCATGGCCATCCCTAATTTCCCTTGAGAAGGTGATGGCGGGCCGTCGTCTTGAATTGTTGCAGTTTGTGTGGTATTGGTACATCCAGAGTGGTATTAAAGGTGGAGTTTTAGGATTTTGACCAGGGACAGTCAAGAAGTAGCAGCATATTTCCAAGTCAGGATGGGGAAAAGCTTGGATGTGAGCTTCCAGGTGGTAGTGTTCCCATGTGTCTGCTGGAAGGTTAAAAATCTTTTGTTAAGAAAACCATGTAAAATGCCACTTGAGGCAATTAAAATAGTAGGGACATTGCATCAGTAGATGCAACTGAATGCCAATGATATCACTCTAAAGGATGGACTTATCAGAAACCCTAGATCTTACGAAGGATGGCACAGTGGTTAGCACTGCTGCATCTCATCCAAACTGGGTTCGATTCCCAGTTTGGGTCACTGTCTGTGTAGAGTCTGCATGTTCTTCCTGTGTCTTCCTCTGGGTGCACCAGTTTCCTCCCACTGTCCAAAATCTGCTGCCCAGCGAATGTGGTCTATTTAGAATTTCAGAACGCTTTCGACAAGGTGTACTGTGTAAAGTTGAAGCACATGGGATTGCAGGTAATGTGTTGAGGTGGATAGAAAGCTGGCTAGCAGATAGGAAGTAAAGAGTTGGCATAAATGGGTCTCTTTCTGATTGGCAGTCAATGACTAGTGGGGTTCTGCAGGGATCTGTGCTAGGACCCCAACAGTTCACATTATGTTTAAATGATTTGGAAGAAGGAACTGAATGTATTATGTCCAGATTTGCAACTGATACAAAATTGGGTGGGACATTGGGCTGTGAGGAGGATGCAGAGGTACTTCAGTGTGATTTGGACAAGCTGTGTGTGTGTCCGCGCAAGTGCATAGCAGATGCAGTATAATGTGGATAAATGTGAGGTTATCTATTTTGGTAGCAATAATAGGAAGACATTATTACTTGAATGGGTTAAATTAAGAAAAGTGGATACTCAATGAGACCTTGGAGTCCATGTGCATCACCCACTGAAAGTCAGCATGCAGGCAGTAAAAAAGGCAAGTGGTATGTCGATTTTCATAGCGAGAGGCTTTGCATATAGGAATACAGATTTTTTGCTGCAATTGTACAGTGTGTTGGTCACACCTGGAGTATTGTGTGTAGTTTTGGTGTCCTTATTTGAGCAAGGATATCCTTACTATAGAGGGAGCACAGTGAAGGTTTACCAGGCTGATTCCTAGGATGGCTGGCCTATGAAGAGTGATTAAATCCATTAGGACTGTACGTCAGTTACGATGATATTCACTGGAGTTTAGAAGAGTGAAAGGGGATCTCATAGAAGCTTTTAAAATTTTAAGGGTTAGCTGAGGAGATTCAGAAAGAATGTTCTCAATGGTGGGGGAGTCCAGAACTGGGATCATAATTTGGGGATAAGGGGTCAAACTTTTAGAACTGAGGTGAGGAGAAATTTTTTCACCCACAGGGTGGTGAATGTATGGAATTCACTACCATAGAATGTAGCTCAGGCCAAAACATGTGACTTCAAGAAGAAATTAGATCTAGCTCCTGGGGCTAAATGGAGCAAGAGATAGGAAAGGGAGGGGGCATCCGGATGTTGAATTCAATGATCAGCAGTGATCAGAATGAATGGCGGAGCAGGCTTGAAGGGTTGAATGACCAACTCTTGCTTCTAGTTTCTATGTTTCTATATTTCCATGAAAGGTGTGATGGTTAGGAGCATTGGTTATGCTAAATTCTCCTTCAATGTACCTGAACAGTTGCCACAGTCCGGCACCAAGGGGATTTTCACAGTAGCTTCATTGCAGTGTTAATGGAAGCCTATTTGTGACACTAATAAAAAGACAAATAGATAAAATACAAGAGTTCCTCTTTGCTATGTACCTATCCAATTCAAACTATTTTTGTTTTGCCTTTTTCCAGTGGAAATTATTCCGTGGTGTATATGAATTGAATTACAAAAGTGATAAAATATAGTTTCTGTAGAATAGCCATTAAAGTTGTGATTGGAAATTGGTAGGATATAGTCTCAAGTGGTATTTCATTTTGAGGTGACACGACATGGAATGCTGACATCAAGTGACACCTACTGGCATTTGACATTCATTGCAATTGTTGAAGATCATTTGGTTCATTTATCTGTATCTAATGGCATCATTTAGTTTACTGTCATAAACACTGCAACAGCTTAAATAATCTTATCTGATCACATTGAAGATGAGAGAGTACTTTCATTAATGCCATCTGTGACATTTTTCTTTCATACAGGTTGGTCCAATGCCCTGGCTTGGCCCTTCAACGGATGATACCATCAAAGGGTTGTGTGAGAGAGGCAACAAGAACTTACTATTGGTCCCGATTGCTTTCACCAGTGACCATATTGAAACACTGCATGAACTTGATATAGAATATGCACAAATTTTAGCCAATGAGGTAGGTTGCAATGCTGTTTGTGATGGATGATATTTCTGATGGGAAGTTCCTAATCTAATTGGTTGAGGAAGTTGGGCATATTTTTGTTTGCAGAGGAAAGGGTTGGGATGATATAGCAGGCAAATCCGATACTGTTGTAGATGGAATTTCTGTGAAGAACATGGGTGCTTACAAGTGCAAGTCTTAGTAATAACTTATTTTCATTATAATACACTTACTTGAATGTATTCTTAGGTCCTGGTGCATGAACTTGTTGCAAATTACATTTGTGCATAATTGAGGGAATGCCATTAGTTTTCTTGACCTCCTTTGCAGTTGTCTAATGATTCTTTTTTTTCATCCTAAAAGTACACTACATCTTCTGGATAATTATCTTGTTTATAACAATTGGCTGCACTAAACATAAATCATTCTTCCACCCGCCTAATATTTTGCAGCCTTTAGTAATATTAATTTACGTGTCTCTTTAGCCTGATGACCTGCATCCTAGGGTCTTAAAGGAACTGGATGCGTTGGTTGTAATTTATAAAGTTTCCTAGATTTTGGGAAGGGTCCAGCAGATTGGAAAACCACATATGTAACATAACTACTCAAGAAACTTCAGGGACAGAGCAGGAAACTGTAGACCAATTAGTCTTCCATTTGTCATTGGGAAATGCTGGAATCCATTATAGAGGCAGTAGCAATATATGTACCAAATCATAGTACTATCAGTCAGCATGGTTTGAAGAAAGGGACATTGTGTTTGACAAGTTTGGTAGAGTTCCTTGAGGATATAAAAGCAGAGTGTGTAAGAAGGAATCAACATATGGTGTATATTTGGATTTCCATTTGATGAAGCATCACATAAAAGATTACTGCATAGGTTAAGAGTTGTTTAGTGTTTGGGATAATATATTAAAATGTATATAGAATTGGCTGGCTAACAGGGGGTAAACTCTGTGGGTAAATGGGTCATTTTCAGGCTGGTAAACTGAGACTAGTGGAGTACCACAGAGTCACAGCAGTGGTCTCAATTATTTGCCATCTATATTGCCATCTACTTGGATAAAGGGACTGACTGTATTGTTGCTAAATGTGCCTATTGGACGAAGATTGCTAGGAAAGCAAATTGTGAAGTTGATATAAAGAGTCTGTAAAGGAATATAGAGAGGTTTAGTGAGTGGACAAAAATTTGGCAGATTGAGCATAATATGGGAAAATGTGAGGTTATGCACTTTGGCAGGAGTAATATAAAAGCAGAATATTATTCAAATGGAGTGAGAATGTAGACTGTGGTGTAGAGATCTGAGTGTCCTTTTACATGAATCAAACAATTAACATGCAAGTACAGTAAATATTTACCAAGACAAATGAAGTGCTGACCTTGCAAAGGAGGTGGACTATTAAAGTAAAAGAAGCTTCGCTCTAACTGTACTGGGCATTGGTGATACCACACCAATGGTGGTGGTCTCCTGATTTTAAGAGAGAGTATACTTGCCTTGGAAGTAGTTTAGAGAACATTTGCTAGATTGATCCCTGAGATGAAGGAGTTGTCTTTTGAGGAAAGGTCGAGACATTTGGGCCTATGTGAATTGGAATTTACAAGAATGAAACATAAGATTGTGTGTGCACTTAACAGAAGTGATGCTAAAAGATATTTCCCCCCTTGGGAGATTCTAAATTTAGATCCAAAATCTTAAATCTAAATTAAAAAAATAAAAAGTCCTCCCGCTCTCTCAGCCCCCGGGCTTTAAGACAAACATGATGAGGAGGAATTCCTTTTCTCAGAGGATTGTTAACCTTTTGAATTCACTGCCCCAGAAAGTAGTGACGGCTGGGTCATTGAATATACTCAGAATTTTTTGATTGACATCATACGCCATTTGCCTGATTTTGTGTCCACTCACTTAATCTTTCTGTGTCCTTTTGTAGCTTCCTTACATCCTCTTCACAAGTTATTTTCCATTTAGCAGCCACACCTTCAGTCCCTACATCCAAGTCATCTACATTTTCCCTATGACAAATGTTGGGCTTACTGGTCTAGTTTCTTGCTTTCTGTCTCCTTCCTTTTTGAATAATCTGGTGAATGACTCTTTTGCTTAATAAGACGAAGAATATAAATAATTAAATACTTCTTTCAAAAAATAATCTCTTCAGTGTCTCTGGACAATCTCCTGTCACTTAATGCAGCTGCAGTATTAAACTTCCTGTTAATGTGCCTCATCATTATACCCTAACCCTAAACTGAAAGACATGCCTTGCTACATACGTGTAAATTTTATTGAAGCCTGTGAGTGAGATTGTCAGTGAGTATTGTCTTCGGAACACTTTTATGCTATGGACTTTTGGATTGAGTCTGAACAAATGCATTTCATGTAAATATCAGGAAACCTGCAGAAAGAAAATATTTAATCAGTCTGAGCAAGATTTCACCCAGTGGCATAAAGGCAGCATGCTGAGCTATTGCTCACTTAGACCACTAAAAATGAGGTGTGTGTAGAATTGGAACTAAATGTCTTGTTGAGATGTGTTTCAAAGTAACTAACATTTTTGCTTTCCCATTTCAGTGTGGTGTTGAAAATATTAGGCGCGCAGAGTCACTAAATGGAAATCAACTTTTCATAAAGGTTATGTATTTTTATTTTGTATACTTTTCTAGAGCAATTTACATTGTCCCTAGTGTGATTATTTTTGTGAAAGGAACACTTTCAGATTATAGGTTCATTGGTAGTTTAAAAGGAAGAATAAAGGAGTTTTATTCATTAATGGGGATGGGCATTTATTGCTCATGTGGAGTTGTCCTTGAGAAGATGGTTATGAACTATCTTCTTGAAGTGGTGTTGCCTACATGTTAGATACACCCACAATACTGCTGGGGAGGAAGTCCCAAGACTTTTTCCAGTGTCTTAAAACAGCTAATCATTTTGTCAATTTCAGTGCAGCACAGAATTTGATAATTGCCTGAGCTACAAAGTGGCTAACACTGGCAGGATGCTAATAATAAACCTTTGGATATTAACCATACTGCATCACTGGGTATCAATATTACTACAGTTTGAAATTAGTGTTTTTTTTGTGATGGTATTTTCTTGAAAACTGGATAATTTAAGGTTGCAAGTTAATCCTAAATCACTTTTACGGCACTGCTTTTACACTTCACTGAGAGGCCCTCTAAAATTTCATTGATTTTGATGCATTTTTGAACCCATTCTTAGACCACATAATGTTTATGATTGAATAAAGGCCTAATGGACAATCACTAAATTGGCTTTAACGAAAAATTGGAGTCAATTTGCAATCAATTCTGATATATGTCCATCTATATTTTGTAAAATAAATCCATTATGTAATATTTTAAATAAATTACAAAATAAGCAGAATTGGCTTTCTAATGTGTTTGCATGTGTGTATGTTTGAGTATGCACATAGTAGCTTGTCTACAGTAGTGCATTAAAGAAAAGAATGACTTGCGTTTGTTGACAATCACCAGACGTCTCAAGCGCCAATGTAGTCACTCTTGTAGCGTTAGAAATACCAGCTGATATGCACACCACAAACTCCCACAAATAGCAATGTGATAATGATAGTGATGTTGATTGAGGGATAAGTATTGACCAGCATGTCGCAAATAATTCCACTGCTGCTCTTCAAAAAAAATCCCCAGCACTATTTTGTATCTGTCCAAGTTGATAAATAGTGCCCGGATTTAACATCTCATCCGAAAGATAGCACCTCTAACATTGCAGTGCCCCCTTACTGCTGTCCTGGAGTAGCCATCATGATTTTTGCACTTAAGCTATGCAGTAAGACTTGAACCCAAAATCTTGTGACTTGGAAGCGCCTATGCTACTAACCAAGCCATGACTGACGTGCTAATAAAGTTAAGGTCTTACTAAATGTTATTTCTCACTGCATGCAAAAGCTGTGCAGCATAATAGCACTTTCATTCTTCAGTAAAATGCAGAAGTAAAATGGAAACTGAGGATTCAGAATCTAGAGAACTATGCCAGTATACTGATTAATATATCGTGATTAATAATTTGCATAGAAACTAGAAGCAGGAGTAGACGATTCAGCCCTTTGAGCCTGCTCCGTCATTCATTTTGATCATGGCTGATCATTGAATTAAATATCCTGATCCCCCCCTTGATCCCTTTAGCCACAAGAGCCATATCTAATTTCTTATTAAAATCAGATGTTTTGGCCTCCACTAAATTCTGTGGTAGTGAATTCCACACATTTACCACCCTCTGGATGAAGAAATTTCTCCCCACCTCAGTTCTAAAAGGTTTACCCCTTATCCTCAAATTACAACCCCTAGTTCTAGCCTCCCCCACCATTGGGAACATTCTTTCTGAATCTGTCTAACCTGTTAGAATTTTATAAGTTTCTATGAGATCCCCTTCCACTCTTCTAAACTCCAGTGAATATCATCTTAACCGACACAGTCTCTCCTCATATGACAGACCTTCTATTCCAGGAATCAGCCTGGTAAACCTTGGCTTTATCCCCCTATAGTCAGGATACCCTTCCTCAATTAAGGACACCAAAACTGCACACAGTACTCCAGGTGTGGCCTCACCAACATCCCATACAATTGCAGCAAAACATCCCTATTCCTATACTCAAACCCTCTCGCTATGAAGCCCAACATACCATTTGCCACCTTTACTTTCTGCTGTACCTGCACACTTTCAGCGACTGATGCACGAGGACACCAATGTTTTGTTGAGTATCAACCTCTGTCAATTTACAGCCAATCAAGTAATCTGTCTTATTAATGCTACCAAAGCAGATAACCTCACATGTATCCACATTATATTGCATCTGCCTTGCAAATGTCTACACACACAGCCTGTCCAAATCACGCTGAAGCATCTCTGCATCCTCCTCACGGTTCACCTTCTCACCCAACTTTGTATCATCTGCTGATTTGGAGATGATAATACATTCAGTTCCCTCTTCCAAATCATTACTATATAGTGTGAACATTTGGGGTCCTAGCACCGATCCCTGTGGAACCCCACTAGCGACTGACTGCCAGTGAGAAAAAGACCATTTATGCCAACTCTTTGCTTCTTATCTGCTAACCAACTTTCTATACATCTCAAGACATTACCTGTAATCTCATGTGCTTTAACATTACATAGCAGTCTGTTAAGTGAGACCTTGTCAAAAGCCTTCTGAAAGTCTAAATAAATCACATCCACTGGTTCTCCTTGGTCAACGCTACTATTTACATCCTCAGAGAATTCCAATAGACTCATCAAGCATGATTTCCCTTTTGTAAATCCATGCTATGTCTGATTATACCACTGACTTCCAAATGGCACATTATGAAATCCTTGATTATAAACTCTGGCACCTTCCCCAGTACCGACTTAAGGCTCATGGGCGCATAGTTCCCTGTTTTCCCTCTATCTCCCTTTTTGAATAGCAGACTTACATTAGCTATTCTCCAATCTGTAGGAACTATTCCAGAGTCCAAAGAATTTTCTGGAAAATGCACCAATAGGTCTGTTATTTCCGGGCCCACTTCCTTAAGTACTCTGTGATGGAGATTATCAGGACCTGGAGATTTATCCACCTTCAATCCCATCAATTTTCCCAAAACCATTTCTCTACTAAAAGTGATTTCCTTCAGCTCCTCACTAGAACATGTTTTTTTTCAACACTTCTGATACACTATTCGTCTTTTTCTTTGTGAAGACTGAAACAAAGTACAAACTTAATTCCTAAGTCATTTCTTCATTCCCCAGTATGAATTCTCCCACTTCTGATATTTTTGACAATCTTTTTCTCTTTGCATATGTAAAGAAACTTTTACAGTCAGTTTTTATGTTCTCCGCTGGCTTACTTTCATACTCTATTTTTCCCTTCTTAATCAATACCTTGGTCCTCGTTTGCTGAATTTTAAACAGCTCCCAACCTTAAGACTTATTGCTTTTTCTTGCCATTTGTATGCTTCTTCATTAAATCTGATACCATTTCTAATTTCCCTTGTAAGTCGTGGTTTGGCCACAATTCCCTTACCACTCTTGCATCAAACAGGAATGAACAACTTCTGGAGTTCACCTATTCGTCCTTTAAATGCCTGTCCACTGTCCCTCCTTTCAGTAATGTTTCCCAGTCCATCATAGCCAATTCATGCCTCATACCATCGTAATCATAGTCACCTTTATTGCGATTCAGTATCCTGGTCTCAGAATCAAATACATCACTATCCACTTTGACAAAGAATTCTATCAAATTATGGTCCCTCATCCCCTAAGGGTGTTCTCTCAGCTAGATTGCCAACTAACCCTTTCTCAGTGCACAACATGCAGTCCAAAATGGCCTGCTCCCTTGTTGGTTCCTCAACATACTGCTCCAGAAAACTATCCTGTATCCACTCCAGAAATTTCTCCTCTATTGTGACTAATTTGACTCCCCTGATCTATATGTCGCTTACTGTCACCCATAATCACAGATGTTTCTTTAACACATGCATCTCTGATTTCCTGTCTAATGCTTTTCCCAACATTACCACTACAGTTTTGTGACCGCTAAAGTTGTTTGCCCTTTGTTTCTTAACTTGATCCATACAGATTCCACATCATCTATGCTAATATCTTTCCTCATTATTGTATTAATATCATCAACAATCAAGCAACTCCACCATCTTTTCCTTTCAATATATTGCAGTATCTCTGAAATGGATATACTTATGTGCTATATGTTACTTCTATCGCGAGCATCTCTTAGTGTGTATATGGAGGAGATGGTGGGTAAGGTGGTGGTTAAAAAATAATTCAAATTCAGCAATCAAAGATCCAGTAGAAATCTTTGGTCTTTTGTATACAGAATAGCTTTTGAAAAAAAATACACATACTTGCACTTTGCATTATTTTTATTTTGTGATTTCTCCTGAAGCCATAATGGGAGTTTGTTCTACACATCGTCAGCTCTCCACTGCGTCAGCTAAATTGGCATCTGTAATTATAAGATTGAATAGTGAGTGTTAAGTCACTTATTCATGCAGTGCTACAGCTGAGCTCAGTCATCTCACTGGGCAATGTGTTTGCATGTTGTTAGAACATAGAACACTACAGCACAAACAGGCCCTTCGGCCCACGAGTTGCGCCGATCACATCAACACCTACCAATCTATAGACCTATCTATAACCCCCAATCCCATTAAACCCCATATACTCATCCAGAAGTCTTTTAAAAGACCCCAGCGAGTTCGCCTCCACCACCACTGACGGCAGCCGATTCCATTCACTCACCACCCTCTGAGTGAAAAACTTACCCCTAACATCACTTCTGTACTTTCCTCCCTGCACCTTAAATCTGTGTCCTCTCGTAGCGACCATTTCAACCCGGGGAAATAGCCACTGAGAATCCACCCTATCTATTCCTCTCAACATTTTATAAACTTCTATCAGGTCGCCTCTCAACCTTCGTCTCTCCAGGGAAAAGAGTCCCAGCTCCCTCAACCTAACTTCATAAGGCATGCCTCCCAGTCCAGGCAGCATCCTTGTAAATCTCCTCTGTACCCTTTCAATAGCTTCTACGTCCTTCCTATAGTGAGGCGACCAGAACTGCGCACAGTACTCCAAATGAGGCCTGACAAGGGTCTTACAAAGTTGCAGCATTACCTCCCGATTCCTAAACTCAATCCCTCGATTAATGAAGGCCAGTACACCATACGCCTTCTTGACCACCTCCTCCACCTGCGAGGCCGATTTAAGAGTCCTGTGGACCTGGACCCCAAGATCCTTCTGCTCTTCAACACTGCTAAGACTCCTGCCCTTGATAGTGTACTCGTTCATCCCGTTGGTTCTGCCAAAATGGACGACTACACATTTATCCGCGTTGAAGTCCATCTGCCACTTCTCCGCCCAGTCCTGCATCCTATTTATGTCCTGCTGCAACTTTTGACATCCCTCCAGACCATCCACAACACCACCGACCTTTGTGTCATCAGCGAACTTACTTACCCATCCCTCCACTTCCTCATCTAGGTCATTTATGAAAATGACAAACAGCAAAGGTCCTAGAACAGATCCCTGGGGCACTCCACTGGTGACTGACCTCCATGCCGAAAAAGACCCATCCACAACCACTCTCTGCCTTCTGCAGGCAAGCCGGTTCTGGATCCACAAGGCCAAAGGCCCTTGGATCCCATGCCCTCTCACCTTGTTTTTGGCATTTTTGCCTAGAACACAACAGTGGCTGTTCTTCAGAAGTATTTCATTCGCTATAAAGTGTTTTGGGGCATTAAGGTTGTGAAAATACAATGTAAATCCAAGCAGATTTTTTTCTTTCCAGCAGATATATTTGGTTATCAAAGAGAGGTATTATTCTTAATTCAAGAATGTTAATCAGACCTCATGAGGTTATGAGATCAGTTGAAGCATCAATGTCTATGGTTACCTGGCCCAGTGCAGAGCATTATCAGGCCAGAGATCTTCTGGGTCACTATGACTCCATATCGTAGCTGAAAATTTTGTTTGAAGGCTTGGGATAGCTACTTAACTCATTGTTGCCATAAAATCCCAGTTGATTTGTTAACACCAATTGAAGGGAGCCTACCATGTTCGTAGTGCAAACAACCCTGGTCTGACGTTGTGTTTCAATATTGCAAAAAAAAATTAATGGATCTATGACATTTTACTAAGACAAGATTGGAGCAGTGTTAGCCCAGTTGATCCTCATGGGTCCTTTCCCAATTTTGGGGTCTGGTGTCCTGACTGGGAGAGATGTCCTACAAACCAATGAAGTTTGACACTATGGCCATGCTAAATGGGACAGATTAAGGGTTTATCTAGCAGCCTAAAACTGGGATCATCAGCAGTGAATTGAATACCCCCTCCATATATGGCCTGACATGTAGTTACTGGTAATAAATGTGTTCTTACGTACTGATACTAATGGTTCTTGGAATAAAAACGTTTATTTGTCTCATTAGTTACTATTTTTCTCTTTTCTAGGCTCTGGCAGATTTGGTAAATACTCATCTAAAATCAGCAGAAACATCTTCCAGACAGTTGCGTCTACGTTGTCCACTCTGTGTTAATCCAATATGTGGAGCAACCAAGGCATTTTTTGCTAAACAGAATCTCTGAAATGGCACTTGTCCAGAAATTTTCTGCTCTTCGAAAAATGGTTTATCAGTGGTCAGCTTGGTTCTTTGCTTGTTTTCTGCTGTGATATCTGAAATAGCAACTATGTTGAGTTTCAATCTCGATCTAAATATTGTTATCACTTCTGAAGCGGCATCCTTTATTCCAGTGATAGTTAGACTTTTGAAGAGATTATGGATAAGTTAGCCTGCACTATTCTCAAGGCATTGTGCATGAATAAGGAAGCTTAACTTCCACTAGTTCCTTAGCATATTTTTCTTCTTTGATTCCATCATTTTTCTTTTGAGGGCTGAAGACTTAAATCTTTGAACATGGTTCACATGTACATTGGCAGAGATTATCTTGCTCATCCTTGACCATGTTCACCATTAGACTTGAACTCCCTTTAGAAGGTTCACTTTGGTGATCAATTGTCAGGCATTCTGGTTACATGACTGGCCCAACTCAGCATGATTAAGTAGGGGGTGGATGCTTGGCATGTCAGCTTGAATGAACACCTTGCCCAACCTCACCTTGTAGAGATTGTTGTTTTAAGAAATCTATATTTATGGACAAAAATTCTTAATCATATTAAAACTCTTAATGATATTCTTGTATTCCCCAAGATATGGGCAGCATGGTGGCACAGTGATTAGCACAGCTGCCTCACAGCTCCAAGGATCTGGGTTCAAAGCCAGTCTTGGGTGACTGTGTGGAGTTTGCACATTGTCTGTGGATTTCCTCCCACAATCCAAAAAGTGTGGTTATGTGGATTGGCCATGGTAAATTGCCCTCAGTGTCCCAACATGAGCAGATTAGATGGATTAGCCATGGGAAGTGTGTGGGATTATGGGTTAGGGCAGGGGACTGGGTGTGGGTGAGATGCTCTGTTAGAAAACTGGTGCTGACTCAGTGGGCCGAATGGCCTCTTCTGCTCTGCAGGGATTCTATGAATGTTGACATATTAACTCGCATTTCTGATTTCATCCATTTGAGTCCATTGACTTCAGGCAAAGTGAGAAACATTGGCTATTGAAAAACATTCTCAACAATATAAAATGGAAACTGCTAACAATCAGAAATCTAATACTAAAATCAGGCTTTAAAACTAAGTGGATCAAAAAGTATATCCCACCTCCAATCGCCTGACCAGATTGACCTGTTAACACCCTTTTTGGGGGCTGGAGTGACGAAGAGTCTCCAGACCAAGCTACTGAGAAACCAATGTGTTAAATGACTGCTTGCCTAATAAAGAATGCACACACTTTCTCTGTGACATGAAGTGCAGAGATTAAGTCTGGGTTGGCAGAGCCAAGGCTTGAAGACCTCAACAGACAACAGAGTTTCTTGCCTGGAGTTTACTGGTTCAGACAGTAGTCTGCCAGTACAGAAGAGTTTGCCCAGTTGGGATCATCCTAATTCATCCAATTTCTCTCTTCGTTTGCCTTATGGATTTTATGAAAATCTCTTTCCAGGAAAGGGCAAGTTTTAATGTTTATACCTGCAGATTATTTTTCTGTAATTGATCATCCATTTGAGGGTAGAATGTTCTCAGTATGATGTGCAGTATGTTATTTTGCCTGCACAGAAACAAAATGGATAGTATTCTATGTATATATTATATGAAATGGTGAGGAGCAAAATGGATGCCTTCACTGGCCTTGCACCTTGGCCTATATTTTGTGAAATTCAGCCCTTTTTTTAACATGTTATACTTTGATCCTTTTTGTTTATGAAACAGTGCCTCATGTTGCTATGAAATATAAAGGGAACAAATAAAATGGTATTGGGTTTGTAAAATGGATAGTGGAGCAGAATTGTTCAGACTGCAAAGCAGTTACTGACATTGCAGTATGAACAGAGAAATATATTTTCATGAACTGGATGTACTTCATTAAGATTTCACCCGACAGAGCAACTCAGTAAAAAAGGAAATGCATCATTACACATATTAATGAATTTGGTTATTGTCTGCTGAATAACTTCAATAAGCGGGACTGGTTTAACTCTCTTTCTAGGCTTGTTTTCCTCAGCTGTGTATCTTACATCACTTTTTAACCATCAATTTACACAGATCTGGAAAGGTGTTGCAGCTGCCCATCAGTTGCAGATATGATTGATTGGCAGCAATAAGTTATCCTGTTCTTTCCTATCAACTTTACTGAAACCACAAAAGTAAGTGGGAATGTGACGTTGTCTCAAACTTGACTTTGGAATGGCATGCATTGAGATTGAGCAAATGACCATTGGATGTGGCATTTAAGACTTATATCTTTTCCGTAATTTTAAACAAAGTTAATCTTAGGATCCCACACAGCTCTTTGAAATCTATCCAATTAGTCACACTCCCCTGCTTTGCCTCTACCACTTTCCTTTTGAAAATTTGGTGTTCTGTCTGCTTCCACCTCTCTTTTAAACTGAATTCTAGATAAACTGAATTTTTAAAAAATAAATCTCATCTGTCCTTTTTGCCCGTGATCTTAAATCAGTTTCCCCATGCATTCTGCAGGGGAAATGGTTATTACACAGTTACCGTGTCAAACCCTTCATAATTTTGAACACCTCTACTAAATCTACTCCTAACTTTCTCTGCTCTTAGAGAACAATCCCAGCTACTGTGGTTTCTCCTTTTGTAATTAAGGTTTTTCATCCCTGGTACCATTCCAGGAAATTTCTGCATCCTTTGCAAAACTTTGACGACTTTCTGAAAGTGTAGGGTCCAAAACTGGACGCACTATTGCAGCTGAGGCCTATCTAAAGAGTTATGGAAGTTTAGCAGGATAGCCTTGCTTTCATATTCAATACCTCCATTTACGAAGCCCAGGGTCCAGTTTGCTTTAGTAGCCTTATCAACTTGTGCCACGTTTTAAAGATTTATATCTGATTCCCCAGGTCTTTTATTCCTAGATGTCTTTGAAAATTGTACACATTTTTAATTCTCCTTAATCTTCCAATATTGAATCATTTCATATTTCCATCAAATTTCATCTGTCATGCAACCTTTATCATAATTTTTCTTTTGTTGTACATGGTCAAGTTAGAAGTATGTCAGCCTTTAAAATTTTTCTTCGTATCCTTACACAAGGGACTAACTTAAAGGGCCTGACTTGATCTCATCCTGTGGGATAATTGAGTTGCTGCACACCTTGCTTTATTCCCAGCTATCTTTGCATTTTGCCAGTCTATCCAGGACCTCTTGACGCTTGTACTGTTATTCTGACTGTTTACTGTTTGAGTTTTCTATTATCTGCAAACTTTGAAATTATACCGTCTCTACCAAAGTCCAAGTCATTACTACGTATTGGAAAGAGCAGTGATCTCATTTCTGACTTTTTGGGGTTTCATGACCCTCCATTTCCTTTCTTTCTCTCGGCCAGTTTCATATTCTCAACACCAATTTAATCCCTTGGGCTTCATTTTTGCTTGTGAACCTATTATGTGGCACCTGTATCAAAAAACTTTAAGAAGCTCATTTACACACCAACCACATTGTCCTCATTAAATCACTCCATTTCTTCATCACACAGAGGTCCCATATGTTGCAAGTAATTCTTACCTTGCTCATTTATTCAGTTCTGATGACAATATTAAGTACATTTTCTGATGTTAAAAGAAATAGATTTTAAGAGGAAAAGAAAATTAATTCTAATTTTCTAAAGCAAATATCAGGTGCTTTTTTTCTGAATGTCTTAAGCACCAGTTTGTGTTGATGAATTATTTTTCTAGTCAAAATCATTTTTGGCACCAATCGTTTGTATATTTTATCTGAAGAAAAATGCTAATCTGTTAAAATTATAAACCATATTCCAGTTGAATAGAAGAATGTTTGATGTTCTGTATGGAATGAACGATGTCGATGCAATTTCCTGCTCTTTGATATTCATGTAACAGGTCTACCCTAAAAGATCCTTTCTGCTTCTGCAAAACCTGAACTGAATACTTTAAATAATTTACTAAGTGCAATTTATCAGCTATTTTCACTTATTGCAATGGACAGAAGAACACTTTGGCTTAATTTCAAACACTAGTTCAGGTGTGGAAAGATGTGGTCGGTGCAGGCTTGGAGGGCCGAAGGGCCTGTTCCTGTGCTGTAATTTTCTTTGTTCAAAACTACTTGAAAGGAACATATTGAGATTGGGGTTCGCTCATTTCAGTAATAATGCTGAACTAAATTGGGAGAATCTTTGGGGTGATAGCTTTGTATACTACTGTACTTATATTACCTTAACGTAGCTTGCCAGTTCTTTCTATGAATTGGCCAAAGTCAGTGAATATTTTGATCTAAACTCTTAATTATAGAGCTCAATGAAGATTATTTGAACGGAAAAAGACCTTTTCTGTATTTAAGTTCTTGTGCTTCCATGTAACTTTTTTTGTTGGAATTTTGCACTTTTCCTCACTGGCGCTCTTCCTTTCAAAATCCAGTTCCCGCCACTCTGTTAATTTTGCCTACTGTTACAGCACTGAATTGCACATAGTTTAACGCTTATTATAAGTTTGTCATTGTTTTTATTTATAAACCTATCATAGTTCCATGTGATCATAGGCTGCTCTGCTCTTTGAGGGAGAGAGCTGACGTGTGGTGATTTAACCTGAGGATCACCACATATTTGACAAGGGACAAGGTTGAGAAGACACACCTTCATGAATAACCTTAGCTGACACAGGGATTGAACCCATGCTGTTGGCATTGCTTTGCATCACAAACCAGTCCTTCAGCCAACTGAGCTAACCATAATCTTGTAAACCATTGTTAAAAATAACTTAATATAACAGATATCACTTGATCTGTTTTGCCATCATTGATTGAATGTATTCAATGTTTCTATAGATACAGCTCTTTGAGATAAAGGGATCAAGGGAAGTGGGGGGGAAAGAGGACTCAGGATATTGAATCCGATTATCAAAATGAATGGCGGAGCAAGGTTGAAGGGCCGGATGGCCTACTCCTGCTTCTAGTTTTTGTTTCTGTATTATAGATGAAGAATACCCTTTGTTTTAAATCATCTGTTTTGCTCAAGTGGGGTTGGGGTTGGGGTGGGGGGAGGGGGAGGCACACCAGAATTTAGAGGTAAGGGAAACCATACAAAATAAAAATGTAGAATCTTATGAACAATGACAATTTATCAGTTGCTAGATAATGCTCTAGTTGGCTTAATGGCATTCTGAGATTATTGCTTTGGAACTCTTCATGTGGAATAAACATCTTGTATTTCATTTAATTTTCATGACCGTGATTATCCATAATATGGCAGTTACTGGTCCGTAACTATATAGAAATAATAGACACATCAAAGTTTGTGTGTTGTGTTGCCAGAGATGATCTATGACCTAAACATACACATCCTTAAATTTCTGATGTCTTTTTTGCTGAGGGTGATCATTTGTGAAGTTTGAAATTGAAAATGAAAAGAAACAAAATGGAGAAAAGTCCCTGGTTTTAACATGAAGTGATGAAAACAACTCTTTGTACTGTTTTTATCTGAAGCCCTTGTTTTTAATGAGACTGGTGTACTTGCATGTATGCAAGCACATTGAATTATGTAATGTAGTAAGTAAACCAACATTTTAACTTTTTTGACAGTGTGAGGAAAGAATGTGAGCTATCTATTAAATAAAATATACCTGTGCTTTGCCAAAACAATTCATTCCAGAACATCTTTGTGATACATTATTACATACATACAAATTAGGAATTATGTATTTAATGGAAAAGTTTCAAAAATGATCCCAGTTACAATGTTGAATTGTCAACTTGCCTCAGTTTGTAACAGTTTTACTTCTCGGTCATTGCTGGATGTTCAAGTCATCTTACAGGGCAACAGTACAGTAATGAGGGTAACAAATCTGACAGACTTTTGCCTTAGATGGATGTAAAAGGGAGAGGAGATGGCCTAGTGGTATAATCACTAGATTATTAATCCAGAAATCCAGCTAATGCTTTGGGGACGCAAATTCAAATCCCACCGCAGTAGTTGGTAGAATTTGAATTGAGTGAAAAATATCTGGAATTAAGTATCAACTGACAACCATGAAACCATTGTCAATTGTCAGAAAAACCCATTTGGTTCACTGGTGCAGGCGTCTTTTCAAAGACTAGGTTTTACGAAGACGAAGCCAGTGTCCCAGTGAAGGATGTATTTTTTTTAACCAACGATCGAAGGGAGAGATCAGCACTGGGCAGTCCAAAGCCTTACTACAAAAGAAGGCCTTGAACATTCTAATACCATTCTGAGGTTACAATTATACATTTCTCAAGTTTGCTTCTCCTGCCTCTCCAGTAGTTACGAACCCATCATCATTAATGCAAATCAATCAGTCTTAGCAATTGTCATATACATACAATTGCATTCTACCCTCTGACATCATGGGATTTCATTGGTCTGTAGAATCTGGATGCTTCTTACCCCTGTAGCTTAGCAATCCCAGGTGCTTAGCTACAAAGGTCAAAGTTACAGTTCCCACCAATTCTTATTCATGTCAATAGCTGAACCAGACAGCTAAAATTCTCCTGTCTGAGAAGAACTATCTTATCTGGACACCCTATTCATAACTTAGGGAACCTTACTGTTTATAACTTTTGCTGACAAAATTGTGCACATTCTGTGGTTTCATTGTTCAAAGAATGGTTCTGTCTGCTAAAGCATCATCCCTTGCAGTAGCCTGTCTTTAGCTAAAGTGTACATTTGCTTTTAAAAATTTAGCTAATACCAAAATGCATGTTTAAATCTAATACTTAAATCTCTTACTGTGCTCATACTGTTTTCATGTAGGCAGTTCCCCTGTTAGACTGAGAGTCTGATCTGAGGTCATTTCATTTTTTGCTAGTAAATTATTAGTGTCTTAAATCCCGAATTATTTGAAATTTCTCTAACCTATGAATTTCTCCAACATTCACCAATGTCCTTTAGGGAAGGAAATCTGTTACCCATGCCTGATCTGGCCTACATGTGACTCCAAAGGTACAGCAATGTGGTTGACTCTCAATTGCCCTCCAAAGGCAACTAGGAATGGGCAATAATTGCTGGCCAGCCAGCAATGCTCCGTGGGCCATGAATAAAAAAAAATACCATGGCAGAATTTGAAAAGAAGGGTAATTCTCAAGGGTCTTTTAGCTGATATTTATCCAGGATGCACTACAGTGGTAACTTCAATTATTTCAACAGCATCTCCCACCCCTGTAATCACTTCTCACTGTGTCTAAAGTTGAACAGCACTCATGCAGACAAGTAAAATTTATGCCATTATACTCCTGCTTTGCTCCTTGCACTTACTGCAGAATACCAAGCCTCTGACCTGTAATAGTCATGACATTTTTGGCAGATTCAAATCAATTTTTAGTCATTTGTTGATCCCAGGATACTGATGAGGATTTTGCTGATGATTGAATGGTATAGAGATGGTAAGGCTCTCTTTGTGGCGGTCATTGCCTGACCATCGTGTGATGCAAATGTTACTAGCGACTTAAAAACCTGGATTATCTTCATGTATGCTTGCACATTCAATGCGACCAATGAAATTGTGATGTTTTGTGCAACACAATACATGAATTCACCATCCCAACTGAATGGTGAATATACATCCTTTAGGGGAAAGCATTGAAGAAAGAAAGATCTGCATGATCCAGTGTATGAATCTTTAAATGTCCATGAGCGATGTTATGAGTAGATAGCAAGAACCAATAGGACATTGAAGTATGTTTGTAAGACAATTGACCATTAGACACATCTTTGGACAAGATTTTGGTCAAACCTCAGAACACTGTCCCGTTTTTTGTCTCCACATTTGGTTAATGGTAATCTCATGGCTTTGAGGAGGACCAATGGATCAATTTTACTTTTCAAGCTTCTTGGATATCAGAAAGCATTAGAAGAGCTGGAACCCTAAAGAACTGGAGATTTTATAATGTGAGTTGATTGAAGTTCATAAGATGATCAAGGGAATTGATTGTGTTTGCATTTATTCTAATTCTGGGAACCAGAGATTATAATTTTAAATTGAATAAGGCCAGATCTAGGTGAGATGTTAGCAAGTGCTGCTTTTTCCGGAGAAAAGGGAAAAGGCTGCTAACTCAAGCAGTCAATGCTGATTCACTGATTTCTTTTGAATGAGACTGAACTGGTTGCTAGTTGAGGTGGAGATCACTTTGTATGAAGAGTAGGTATTGCATAGAATTCTGAGCTGGTGTGATCTGGATTAACTTCGGTCCAACAGGAGAGGAATTTTTCAGTAATGTTAGAAATTGCGAACATTTCTGTACCTTCACAAATAATTGGCCACACATTACCGTTAAAGAGTACCTAATTCTTCACATAATGTTGTAGATGTATTCCTTGGTCTAGGTCCCTCTAGTTTTTTTCACTCATTCAAAGGATATGGGCTTCACAAGCTGGGCCAGCATTCATTGCCCATCACTAATTGCACCTGAGTGGGTGATGATGAGCTGCCTTGAACAACTGCAATCCCAGTGGTGTAGGTACACCCACAGTGCTGTTGGGGAGGGAATTGTAAATGGAATTCGACCCAGCGACTGAAGGAACGGTGATATATTTCCATTGTTGATAACCCCTTCCATCACTTTACTAACGATTTGAAAGTAGATTGATAGGGCAGTAATTTGCTGAGATGAATTTGTTTTGCTTTTTGTGTACAGAACATTCCTGGGCAATTTTCCACATTGCTGGTCAATGCCAGTGTTGTAGCTGAACTGGAAGAGCTTGGCTAGGAGCCCCGCAAGTTCTCGAACACAAGTCTTCAGCACTATTGTTGGAATATTGCCAGGACTCATATTCTTTGCAATATTCAGCATCTCCAACCATTTAATGAAAGCAGGGAGTGAATCAAATTGGCTCAAATCTAACATCTGTGATGCTGGGAACCTCTGGAGGAGACCAAGATAGATCATCCACTCAGCTGATTCTAGAAATGTCAGCCTCATTTTTTGCACAGATGCGCTGTCTCCTCCGTCATTGATTAGGATATTTGTGAAGTCTTCTCCTCCAATGAGTTGTATAATTCATTATCCATGGCTGGGTGTGGCAGGACTGCAGTGCTTTGATCTTATCCATTGGCTGTGGAATTTAGCTCTGTTTATTGCCTTTTGCTTATGGTGTTTAGCAGTCAGGTAGGTCTGTGTTTAGCTTCACCAAGTTGACTCCTTATTTTTTGGATATGCCTGGTGTTGTTCTTGGCATGCATTCCTGGAATCTTCAATGAATGAGGTTTGAGAGTGGGGGATATGCTGGGCCATGAGGTTACAGATTGTGGTTGGATACAATTCTGCTGATGGTCCACAGCGTCTCAGATCACCCGTATTGAGTTTCTAGATGTTTTTGAAGCCTATCCCAGTTAGCACAGTGATTGTTGCACAAGGATATATTGGCCTTGGAGGGAGTGCAGAGGAGGTTCACTAGGCTGATACCGGAGATGAGGGGGTTGGACTATGAAGAGAGACTAAATAGACTGGGTCTGTACTCGTTGGAGTTTAGAAGGCTGAGGGGAGACCTTATAGAGATGTATAAGATAATGAAAGGGATGGATAGGGTAAAGGTAGAGAGATTCTTCCCGCTTAGAAAGGATAGCAGGACGAGAGGGCACAGCCTCAAGATAAGGGGGGGGGGGGGTGCAGTTTAGATCGGAGTTGAGGAGGAACTTCTTCACTCAAGGGGTGGTGAATCTCTGGAATTCTCTGCCCATTGAAGTGGTGGAGGCTACCTTGCTAAATATATTTAAGTCACGGGTCGATAGGTTTTTGATAGACAAGGGAATTAAGGGTTATGGGGAGAGAGCGGGAAAGTGGAACTGATCCACTTCAGATCAGCCATGATCTTATTGAATGGCGGGGCAGGCTCAAAGGGCTAGATGGCCTACTCCTGCTCCTATTTCTTATGTTCTTAGTGCCACATAACACGATGGAGGGTATCCTTTATCTGATGATGGGACTGGACCTCCATAAGGACTGTGTGATGGTCAGTTCTGCTAGTTGTGTCATGGACAGATGCATCTGTGGCAAACTGGTTGGTGAGGATGAGTTCAAGTTTTTAGTTTTCTCTTGTTGGTTCCCACACCACTTGCCACAAGGGGTACTGCAGAACTCACCAAGGTTCCTTAGGCAGCACCTTCCAAACCAATGACCATACCATCTAGAAGGGTAAGAGCAGCAGATAGCAGGGAACACCACCACCTAGAAGTTCCCCCTCACCACATCACTCATCATCCTGACTTGGAAATATATTGCCCCTCCTTCACGGTTGCTGGGTCAAAATCCTGGAATTCCCTCTCTAACAGCATTGTGGGTGCACTACACCTCATGGGCTGCAGTACTTCAAGAAGGTATCTAAAGTTTAGAGTTTATTTATTAGTCACAAGTAAGACTTGCATTAAGACTGTAATGAAGTTACTGTGAAATTCCCCTAGTCACCACATTCTGCCACCTGTTCGGGTCAATGCACCCCAGCACATCTTTCAGGCTGTGGGAGGAAACCCATGTAGACACAGGGAGAATGTGCAAACTCCACACAGACAGTGACCCAAGCTGGGAATCGGAATCGAACCTGGGACCCTGCCGCTGTGAGGCAGCACTGCTAACGACTATGTCACTGGGCCTCCCACCTTTCTCACCTTCTTGAAGGTAACTAGGCAAGGGAATGAACACTGGCTTATCCAGCCCTGCCCACAATGCACCTTAGACATTTTTATTCATTTACACAATGATCAAGTAGTGGTGCTACTGAGCCATTTTTTGTGATGGTCATCTTTGAAATCCCTCATCCAGAGCACAATCTGTGCACTTATATCACCACTTCCCCCCTCTTCTTCCTCCAGGTGATGTTCAGCATGGAGAATTATTACTTGTTCATCAGCTTGGTTGCGGTGTGTGGAGCGGGGGGGGTGGTGGTAGAGTGTAGGTGTTTGTGGGGGATTAAAATTAAAACCAATGCAGCCATTATCTCGGCAGCCTTTACCTTTTAAGATTCTAAGATGAAGTCCGTTGGGACCTGTGGACTTGTCAGCTTTCACGTTTAATTTTCTTAGCACCGTTTTCCTGGTGATTGTAACTGTTTTAGGCTCTTAGAAACATACAAACGTAGAAGATAGGAGCAGGAGCAGATCGTTTGGCCCTTTGATCCTGCTCCGCCATTCATCACAATTGTGGCTGATCATCCAACTCAATACCTCAATCCTGCTTTCTCCCCATAACCTTTGATCCCATTCGCCCCTAGTGTTATATCTAGCCACCTCTTGAATACATGCAATGTTTTGGCATCAACTACTTAGTGTGGTCATGAATTCCACAGGCTCATCACTCTTTGGGTGAAGAAATGTTTCCTCATTTCTGTCCTAAATGCTCTACTCTAAATCCTCAGATTGTGACCCCTGGCTCTGGATGCACCCACCATCAGGAACATCCTCATTACATCTACTAGTCTAGTCCTGTAAGTCTCTATGAGATCCCCCCTCATTCGCCTGAACTCCAGCGAAAACAATCCTAACCTAGTCAATCTCTCCTCATACATCAGTCCTGCCATACCAGAATCAGCCTGGTAAACCTTCGCTGCGCTCTCTCGAGAGCAAGAACATCCTTCCTCAGAAAAGGAGACCAAAACGGCACACAATATTCTAGAGGTGGCCTCTCTAAGACACTGTATAATTGCAATAATACATTCCTGCTCCTGTACTTGAAATCTCTCACAACAACAGCCAACATCCCATTTGCCTTCTTTACCATCTGCTGCACCTGCATGTTTATATTCAGCAACTGGTGTGCACAAAAACACCCAGGTCCCACTGCACACGGCCCTTCCCAATTTTCAACCATTCAGGTAGTGATCTGTCTTCTTGTTTTTGCTTCCAAAGCATAAACCTCACATTTATCCAAATTATACTGCATCTGCCATTGAATTGCCCATGCACCCAACCTGTCCAGATCATTCTGAAGGTTCTGTCACAGTTCCTTGTCACAGTTCATCCTCCCACCCAACTTGGTATCATTTGTAAACTTTGAGATGTTACATTTTGTTATCTCATCCAAATCATTAATATATATTGAGAACAGCTGTGGTCCCAATCTCTGTGGCACCCCATTAGTTATTGCCTGCCAATTTGAAAAATACCCATTAATGCCTACTTTTTCTTTCCTCTCTGCTAGCCAGTTTTCTATCCATCTTAATACACTTCCCCCAATCCCATGTGCTTTAATCTTGCACGACTATCTCTTATGTTCGACTTTATCAAATACTTCTGGAAGCCCAAATATACCACATCGACTGGCTCCCCCTTGTCAACTCTACTGGTTACATCTTCAAAAAATTCCAACAGATTTGTCAAGCATGATTTCCCTTCATAAATCCATGATGATTCTGTCTGATCTTGCTACTGCTTTTTAAATGCTCTGCTATTAAGTCCTTGATAATAGATTTGATAAATTTCCCCACTACTAATACTGTCTATAATACCCTGGTTTTCTCTCTACCTCCCCTTTTGAATATTGGAGTTACATTATCTACTCTCCGATCTGCAGGGACTGGCAAAGAGTCTATAGGATACTGGAAGATGATCTCCAATGCATCCACAGGAAAGATGTTGTAATATGCCTTTAAGGAATAGTAGTATGGAGCCCCAAAATCCTTTCCCTTCACCTCTTGATGCAGATTTATTTCTGGGCTGGTATTCCTCTACAATGAAGGCAGATGCAAAATATTTTAAATTCATCAGCAATTTTTTTATTTCCTATTGTGAATCCCCCAGAAGTATTCTATAGCAATCATAGAAACCCTACAGTGCAGAAGGATGCCATTCAGCCCATTGTGTCTGCACCGACAAAAATCCCACCCATGACTTATCCCCATACTCCCACCTATTTATCCTACTAATCCCTCTAACCTACAAATCCCAGGACACTAAGGGGCAATTTAGCATGACCAATCGATCTAACCCACACATCTTTGGACTGTGGGAGGAAACCGGAGCACCCAGAGGAAACCCACACAGACAATGGAATGCACTGCCTGCTGTGATAGTGGAGTCAGACGCTTTACGAACTTTCAAGCAGTTATTGGATAGGCACATGGATACTTGATCTTGGGTTCGGACTTAGCTCGGCACAACATCGAGGGCTGAAGGGCCTATACTGTGCTTTACTGTTCTATGTTCTAATGTGCAAACTCCACACAGACAGTGACCCAAGCCAGGAATCAAACCCAGGTGCCTGCAGCTGTGAGGCAGCAGCGCTAACCACTATGCAACCGTGCCACCCAATTATTCTGTATGCTGTAATTCTTATAATGATATAAAGGCATCAATCACTCATTAGATGCTAGATAAACATTTATTTAAACTACAGAAGAACATACAAACATGGATAGAAAACTTGAAGACATCAGCAGTGGGGCTCAGTTCTGCTCCAGGCGGATGTGAAACTGAGACTGGATAACAGGACACACTTCCCTTTTAATGATGACAGATGACTGTTCCTTAAAGGCATTTTGCAATATCCTCCCTTTCTTTTTAAAGATACTACCCCACCCCCCTTCAAAAGAAGTATAACTATTTGCAATACATGTTTCCCACTACATAAATACATAGAACTGATTAATCTATGAGTCTCAAAAACATAAAGGTAATCTACTGGTATGCCCAGATCTTAAAATAGGAACCTTGTCTGGAGGTTTCTTTAATTACATAGAACATAGAACGTAGAACACTACAGCACAAACAGGCCCTTCGGCCCACGAGTTGCGCCGAACACATCAACACCTACCAATCTATAGACCTATCTATAACCCCCAATCCCATTAAACCCCATATACTCATCCAGAAGTCTTTTAAAAGACCCCAGCGAGTTCGCCTCCACCACCACTGACGGCAGCCGATTCCATTCACTCACCACCCTCTGAGTGAAAAACTTACCCCTAACATCACTTCTGTACTTTCCTCCCCGCACCTTAAATCTGTGTCCTCTCGTAGCGACCATTTCAACCCGGGGAAATAGCCACTGAGAATCCACTCTATCTATTCCTCTCAACATTTTATAAACTTCTATCAGGTCACCTCTCAACCTTCGTCTTTCCAGGGAAAAGAGTCCCAGCTCCCTCAACCTAACTTCATAAGGCATGCCTCCCAGTCCAGGCAACATCCTTGTAAATCTCCTTTGTACCCTTTCAATAGCTTCTACGTCTTTCCTATAGTGAGGCGACCAGAACTGCGCACAGTACTCCAAATGAGGCCTGACAAGGGTCTTATAAAGTTGCAGCATTACCTCCCGACTCCTAAACTCAATCCCTCGATTAATGAAGGCCAGTACACCATACGCCTTCTTGACCACCTCCTCCACCTGCGAGGCCGATTTAAGAGTCCTGTGGACCTGGACCCCAAGATCCTTCTGCTCTTCAACACTACTAAGACTCTTGCCCTTGATAGTGTACTCGTTCATCTCGTTGGTTCTGCCAAAATGGACGACTACACATTTATCCGCATTGAAGTCCATCTGCCACTTCTCCGCCCAGTCCTGCATCCTATTTATGTCCTGCTGCAACTTTTGACATCCCTCCAGACCATCCACAACACCACCGACCTTTGTGTCATCAGCGAACTTACTTACCCATCCCTCCACTTCCTCATCCAGGTCATTTATGAAAATGACAAACAGCAAGGGTCCTAGAACAGATCCCTGGGGCACTCCACTGGTGACTGACCTCCATTCAGAAAAAGACCCATCCACAACCACTCTCTGCCTTCTGCAGGCAAGCCAGTTCTGGATCCACAAGGCCAAAGGCCCTTGGATCCCATGCCCTCTCACCTTCTCAAGAAGTCTTGCATGGGGGACCTTATCAAACCTTATTAATTGCTCCCAGTTGCTCCAGGGTCCGGACATGAGAAAGTGATCCAGACATTAGAGAGGGGAAGATGCTGGCATTTGGAGTTAGAAGTGCTTTTTTTTAAGAATGTGATGATGAAGCTGTCTTAGTGAGTTCCTGCAGCACGTTTGGTGGATGATACACACAGTTGCCATTGTGTGTTTGTGCTGAGGGGAGTGAATGCTGGAGGTGGTGAATGGGGTGCCAATTAAGTAGGCACTTGTCCTGGGTAGTGTCAAGCTTTTTGAGTGTTGTTGGAGCTGCAGTCATCTAGGCAGCTGGAGAATATTCCATTGCACTCTTGACTTGTGCCTTGTGGATAGTGGATAGGCTTAGGAAGTAAGTTGGAGTCCCAAACTCTGACCTATTCTTTTAGCCATAGCACTTATTCGGCCGATCTGGTTGAATTTCTGGTCAACAGTAACCCTCATAATGTTGATAGTTGGGGATTCAGTGATGGTAATGCCATTAAATGTCAAGGGGAGATGATCGGATTCTCTCTTGCTGGAAGTAGTGATTGACTGGCACTTGTAAGGTGTGGAAGTTACTTGCCCCTTATTACACTAAATCTGAATGTTGTCCGAATGTTGCTGCATATGGGCTTCAGTATCTGAGGAGGCATGAATGGTGCTGAACACTGTGCAATTATCAGCAAACATCCCCACTACTGACCTTATGATGGAAAGAAGGTCATTGAGGAAGCACTGGAGATGGTTGGGCCTAGGACACTACCCTGAGGGACTCCTGCAGTGATGTCCTGGAGATGATTGACATACAGCCAGCACAAGTATACTCCTTTGTGCATGGTATGACTCCAACCAGCAGAGAGCTTCCCCCCTGATTCCCATTGACTCCAGTTTTGTGACTGCATCTCAATTAAATACTGCCTTGATAGCAAGGGCAGTCACTCTCACCATACCTTATGAGGTCAGCACCTTCCTCCCTATATAGCGGGAGGTGATGGGGGTCACAGACACAGAGGATTGTCATCAGCTGGGCAATCTCGCAGTCACCTAGGCAGTCACCTGAAGTCTCCAGCTCCTGGTCCTCCTGTCTATGGATGCCTAAGGACGCTGCCTAATGTCCTGAGGTGAAGCAGTACCTGGAGGAAGGTCAAAGAGCCTCACCACTCCCCCCACCTCATCTGGCCTCTGAGGAATCCCACCAATACCTACAGCGATGGAGTGCAAGTTCAAATGCAAATCTAGCCATATGTGCTGGACCAAAGTCTCCAAGGTGGTTGCTTCTGTTCCCACGATGATTCTAGGTGCTTGCATGTCGTAGCCAAAGAGCATGCAAATGGACTCCTCCATCTTTCGGTTACTGCCTCTCACACGCTACTTGATTTTCTGCTGCCTGTTGCATCTCCAGCGTGCGTGACATGGTTGTTTCCAGAGGCAGTTCATCAAAATCAGACCCAGACTCAGTGGATGCCTTTCCTCCAGCAGTCTTCCAAGTGTCAGTGACCTGTGTTGTCACTGTCTCCAATTGCTGTGGAGCTGTGTCTGTGAGGTAATCATAACCCTGAGTCCATTTCAAATCTAGGACTCATCGAAGTGTGTGTCACTGAGCTGGAGGATGGTGGAGGATGGAGGTGAATGCAGTGACGGATCTTTCTCAAATGGATCCTCAGTTTCTTGTCTGCGGTGACCTGGGGGCTAGGGCTAGGGCTTTTGGTGGTTCTGCTGGAGTGTACAGACCAACTGATGCCTGTAAGAGAGAGCAGATAGATATAGTTCGTGAACAGACTGAGTGCAACATTGCATGAAACTGATTGAGAATGTCAGGATGTGATCAACTCGTGGCGACCTCATCTCTACTGACTTGCTGAGAGAAGCCAATCTTGCCTTCCCTACAACAGTGATTCCGTCATCCCTGGCAAGTCAGCAGTATCCTCCTTGAATTTAATTAAGTCCATTGTCCAGCTCCCGCTGTCCCACTATGATCTGGAATTGCTCCCTCTTGTTGTACACAGACTTGGCCTGAAATAAGTCATATAAACAGAATGTGATGAGAAGGGATGGAGGAGAGGTTGGGAAGCATGCTGCAGAGGGCCATGATGCTTCAGTCATTGAGGATGTTCAAAGCAGAGGCCGATAGATCTCCAGCTATCAATGTCATCATAGGATATGGGAATAGTGTAGGAAGATGGCATTTAAGATAAAAGATCAGCCATGATCTAGTTAAATGGCAGAGCAGGTTTGCAGAGCCAAATAGCCATCTCCTGCTCCATTGTTCCTAGATTAGATTAGGCAGGACTTGATAGTTGGTCAGTGGTCAGGGACAAAGGGTATGACTGCAAGTCAGGCAGGTTTGGGGAATCAGTATACTTTGTATTGGAGGTGATACAACAAAGTAACACTAAGGTGATCCCTGGGGTGGGGGAGGAGTTTGTACTATAGTGAGAAACTAAATAGATTGGGCTTATATTCTCTGGCATTTAGAAGAATGAGAGGCAATCTCATTAAAACGTAGAAGAGAAAGTCTGAGGCAGATTGATAGGGTCGATACTGAGAGATTGTTTCAGGTTGTGAAATCTAAAGTATGAGGATATAGTCTCAGGATAAGGGACCAATTATTTAGAACAGAGATGGGGAGAAATTACTTTACCTAAAGGGTTATGAATCTTTGAAATTTCTCTTTTCCAGAAGGTTATGGATGCTCCATCATCAAATATACTTGAGGCTGGGATAGGCAGATTTTTTCTTTCTCTCAGAGAATTAAGGGATATAGGGAGTGAAATTGGAGTTGAAGCCAAATATCAGCTGTGATCAGATTAATGGCTACTGGTACTCCAATTCCTTGTGTTCTTGTGTTCACAAGGATTATCTGTATTCACGCTCACCAAAGCTGTCATGGTTCCATAACTCTCCCCAGTGCCTTACCATTAATTGAGTAAGTCCTGCCCTTTGTAAGTGCACTTTGGTACATCACCTCGCATTTATCTGAATTAAACTCCATCTGCCATTTGTCAACCCACCGGCCGAACTGATCAAGATCCCATTGCAATTCGAAATAACCTTCTTCACAGTCCACTATGCCATCAATCTTGGTGTCATCTGCAAACTTACTACCATGCTTCCTAAATTATCATCCAAATCATTAATATAAATGACAAATAACAGTGAACCCAACACCGATCCCTGAGGCACACTGCTGGTCACAGGCCCCCAGTTTGAAAACCAACTCTCTACAACCATTTCTGTCGGCAAGCCAATTTTGTATCCATTTGGCAACCTCACACTAGATCTGTGAGATTTAATTTTATGCAACAACTTACCATGCGGTACCTTGTCAAAGACCTTGCTAAAGTCCATGTAGGTAACATTAACTGCACTGCCCTCATCCACCTTCTTGCTTACCCCTTCAAAAATCAAATTTGTGAGATTTTCCACTCACAAAGCCATGCTGACTGTCCCTAATCAGTCCTTGCAAATCTAAATGCCTATCAATCCTGTCTCTCAGAATACTTTCTAACAACTTACCCACTACAGATGTGAGGCTGAAATGAGGCGGGTAGAATTAGGGACCTTGTGGTGAAGGATCCTCTTGGGGAGAGTGATCATTGTATGGTGGAGTTTCTGGTGCAGATGGAGGAGGAGAAAGTGGGTTCCTGGACACGCGTCCTTTGTTTGAACAGAGGGGAGTACGGTAGGATGAGAGAAGAATTGGCGAATGTTGACTGGGGGAGCGCGTTGGAAGGTAGGTCTGCTGAGGAGCAGTGGAAGATCTTTAAGGAGATCTTTCTTGGTGCTCAGCAGAAATTTATTCCGATGGTCAAAAAGGACCGTAGGAGGAGAGGTAATAAGTCGTGGATAATGAAGGAGGTGAAGGAAAGTGTTAAATTAAAAGCGGAGGCGTTTAGAGTAGCTAAGAGTAGTGGGCGAGAAGAGGATTGGGAGAGGTTTAAATGTCAACAAAGATTGACAAAGAAGTTGATAAAGAAGGGTAGGATAAACTATGAAGCTGGGCTAGCGCTTAATATGAAAAAGGATAGCAAGAGTTTTTATAAATATATAAAAAGGAAGAGGCTGGCTAGGGTGAATGTTGGACCCTTAGAGGATGAGAGGGGGGACTTAGTGATAGGGGATGGGGAAATGGCTAAGGTCTTGAATAACTTTTTTGTTTCAGTCTTCACGGAGGAGGACGTGAATAATTTGCCAGGTGTTAGCGATGGAAAGGTGATAGGACTAGAGGGTCTCAATGACATTATTGTTACTAGAGAGGCAGTGCTCGACAGACTGGAAGGACTGATTGTGGACAAGTCCCCAGGACCGGATGGAATGCATCCAAGGGTTCTGAAAGAAATGGCGAAGGTGATAATGGATGCCTTGGTGGTTATTTTCCAAACATCACTGGATTCTGGGGAAGTGCCGGAAGATTGGAAAACGGCTAATGTTACACCGTTGTTTAAGAAGGGTGGCAGGCAAAAGGCAGGGAATTATAGGCCTGTTAGTTTAACATCTGTTGTAGGTAAAATGTTAGAATCCGTCATCAAGGAGAAAATAGCGAGGCATCTTGAGGGGAATTGCTTGATAGAGCAGACGCAGCACGGTTTCGTTAAAGGGAAGTCGTGTCTGACAAATTTATTGGAGTTCTATGAGGATGTGTCTAGGGTGGTGGATAGAGGAGAGCTGGTGGATGTGGTCTTTCTTGATTTTCAGAAGGCGTTTGACAAGGTACCTCACAAGAGTTTATTGCAGAAGGTAAGGGGGCATGGAGTTGGGGGTAGGGTGTTAGCGTGGATAGAGGATTGGTTGTCAAATAGGAGGCAGAGAGTGGGGGTCAATGGGTCTATTCGGATTGGCGGTTGGTGACTAGTGGAGTGCCCCAGGGGTCGGTGCTGGGGCCTCAGCTATTTACCATTTATATAGATGATCTGGAGGAGGAAACCAAGTGTATGGTGTCGAAATTTGCTGATGACACCAAGATTGGTGGAACAGCAAATTGCGCGGAGGATGTGGAGAGTCTGCAGAAGGATCTAGATAGGCTGGGCGAATGGGCCAGGAAATGGCAAATGGAATTTAATGTTGGCAAGTGCGAGGTGGTCCACTTTGGTTGGAATAATGGTAGGAAGGACTATTACTTACGTGGCGAAAAACTGCAGCAGGCGACGGTGCAGAGGGACCTCGGGGTCCTTGTGCATGAGTCGCAAAAACCCAGCCTGCAGGTGCAGCAGGTGGTCAGGAAGGCTAATGGGATGCTGGCCTTCATAGCGAGGGGGATTGAATATAAAAGTAGGGAGGTCTTGCTGCAGCTGTATAGGGCATTGGTGAGGCCGCAGCTGGAGTACTGTGTGCAGTTTTGGGCGCCGTACTTACGCAAGGATATTTTGGCCTTGGAGGGAGTGCAGAGGAGGTTCACTAGGCTGATACCGGAGTTGAGGGGGTTGAGCTATGAGGAGAGGCTGAATAAACTAGGCTTGTACTCGTTAGAGTTTAGAAGAATGAGGGGAGATCTCATTGAGACATATAGGATGATGAATGGGATGGATAGGATAGAGGTGGAGAGACTCTTCCCGCTCAGAAAGGACAGTAGGACTAGGGGGCACAGCCTCAAGATAAAGGGGGGGCGGTTTAGAACAGATTTGAGGAGGAACTTCTTCACTCAAAGGGTGGTGAATCTCTGGAATTCTCTGCCCGTTGAAGTGGTGGAGGCTGCCTCGCTAAATATTTTTAAGACGCGGGCGGATGGGTTTTTGATAAGCAAGGGGATTAAGGGTTATGGGGAGAGGGCGGGAATGTGGAACTGAGCCACGACAGATCAGCCATGATCTTATTGAATAGCGGGGCAGGCTCGAAGGGCTAGATGGCCTACTCCTGCTCCTATTTCTTATGTTCTTATGTTCTTATGCTCATCAGTCTGTAGTTCCCAAGTTTTTCCCTGCAGCCCTTTTTAAACAAAGACACAACATTTGCCACCCTCCAATCTTCAGGCAGCTGACCTGTGGCCGTCGTTGATTCCTTCCTAGCCTCCCACAACATCCTGGAATACACATCATCAAGTCCCGAGGATTTATCTACTTTGGTGTGCTTTAAGATTCCAACATCTCCTTCTCTGTTACATGTACACTCCTCAAGACATCACTATTAATTTCTCCAAGTTCCCTAACACCCATTCTTTTCTCAAGAGTAAATACTGATGACAAATACTCACTTAGGATCTCACCCATCTCTTGTGAATCCGCACATAGATGACACTGGTGATCCTTACGAGGCCCTACTTTCTCCCTAGTTACTCTTTTGCCCTTTATGTATTTGTAGAATGTCTTTACATTCTCCTTTGCCTTATCTGCCAAAGCAATCTCATGTTCCCTTTTTGCCCTCCCGATTTCTCTCTTAAGTTTACTTCTACACCCTCTATACTCTTCAAGGGATCCACTTGATCCCAGCCACCTATTCATGTCATGTGCCTCCTTCTTCTTCTTGATCAGGGCCTCAATATCCCGAGCCATCCAAGGTTCCCTACTTCTACCAGCTTTGCTCTTCACTCTAAGAGGAATGTGCTTACCCTGAATCCTAGTTAACACACTTTTGAAAGTCTCCCATTTAACAGATGTCCCTTTCCCTACCAAAATACATCCCCAATTAACTTTTGAATGTTCCTGTCTGATACTATCAAGATTGGCCTTGCCCCATTTAGAATTTTAGCTTTTGGGCCAGACCTATCATTCTCCATAGCTATCTTAAAACCAATAGAATTATAGTCACTGGTCCAAAAGTGATCCCTCACTAACACTTCTGTCACCTGCCCTTCCTTATTTCCCAAGAGGAGGTCAAGTTTTGCCCCCTCTCTAGTCAGCCATCCACATACTGAATGAGAAATTCCTCCTGAATACACTCAACAAATTTCTCTCCATCCAAGCTTCTAATACTATGGCTCTCCCAGTCAATGTTGGGAAAGTTAAAATCCCCTACTATTACCATCCTACTTTTCTTGGAGCTATCTGTATTTTCCTTACATTTTCCTCAATTTTCCACTGGCTATTTGGGGCCCTATAGCACAACTCTATCAAAGTGATTTTTCCCTTCTTATTTCTCAGTTCTACCCACGTAGACGAAGTGGGCGACCCCTCGGATATATCCTCTCTCAGTATTGTCGTGATGTTTTCTTGAATCAGAAGGACAACAACCCCTCCTGTTCTTTCTTTTCGTAGCATCTGTACACTGGAACATTGAGTTGCCAGTCCTGTCTCTCTTTTAGCCATGTTTCAGTAATTGCTATAATATCCCAGTCCCACGTACCCAACCATGCCCTGAGTTAATCTGCCTTGCCCATCAGCCCTCTTGCATTGAAATAAATGCAATTTAATCTGGACTTCGCTTGCTCTCTGCCTGACCTGTCTAGTACTAGGATTACTGACACTGCCTTTACTACTTAATGTGCTCTCTTTAACTTCTGTTCTGTCCTCAACCTTCTCTTCTGTCTGCCTACTGCTTTGGGTCCCACCTGCCTGCCAAACTAGTTTAAACACTCCCGAGTGGCATCAGCAAATCTCCTGGCCAGGATATTAGACCCCTCCAGTTCACGTGTAATATGTCCCTCTTGAACAAGTCACCCCTTCCCCAGGAGAGATCGTAATGATGCATAAATCTAAATCCCTGCCCCCTGCACCAGCTCTCAAACCATGCATTCACCTGCCTAATCTTCCTATTCCTACTCTCACTAGCATGTGTCACCAGCAGCAGTCCAGAAATTATTACCTTCGAGGTCCTTCACTTTAGCCTTCTGACTAACTCTCTACATTCACTGTTCAGAACCTCATTCCTTTTCCTATATGTACAATGACCTCTGGCTGCTCACCCTCCCCCTTAAGAATGTCCTGCAACTACTCAGAGACGTCCTTGACTCTGGCACCAGAAAAGCAACACACAATCCTGGAGTCTCAATTGCGGCCATACAAATGCTGGTCCGTCCTCTAACTAGCGAGTCCCCTATTACTACTACTCACTTGCTCTTTGCCCAACCCTGCTCAACAGCAGAACCAGGTGTGATGCCACAGGCCTGGTTGCTGCTAGTTTCTTCCCCTGACAATCTATACCCCTCAACACTATCTAAAATAGTCTTCCTGTTTGAAGGGGGAATAGCCACAGGAGACTCCTGCACTACCTGCCTGCCTCTCCTGTGGTCACCCATCTACCTGACTGAACCTGTGGTGTGACAACCTCCTTGTGACTTGTGTCTATCACACTCTCTGCCTCCTGTATGCTCCACAGTACATCCACCTGCTGCTCCAAATGAACAATGCAGTCTGTGAGGAGCTGTAGCTGGACACACTTCATGCAGACAAAGTTGTCAGAGAGACTAGATTGTTCCCTGATTTCCCACATCTGGCAGGAGGAGCTTACCACTGCCCTAACTGCCATACATCCCTTAAACAGGTAAAAGGATAAAAGAATCTCAACTCATCTTTCCTTTGTTTGTGGTCCTCACTGTGAGTTTTTCTTTTGGTTAGAGGAGGGTTAGAGTCATAGAGGTTTACAGCATGGAAACAGGCCTTCAGCCCAACTTGTCCAAGCCACCCTTTTTTTAAAACACCTAAGCTAATCCCAATTGCCCGCATTTGGCCCAAATCCCTCTATACCCATTGTACCCATGTAACTATCTAAATGCTTTTTAAAAGACAAAATTGTACCTGCCTCTACTACTACCTCTGGCAGCTTGTTCCAGACCCTCACCACTCTCTACATGAAAAAATTGCTCCTCTGGACACTTTTGTATCTCTCCCCTCTCACCTTAAACCTATGCCCTCTAGTTTTAGACTCCCCTACCTATGGGAAAAGATATTGACTATCTGCCTTGTCTATCCCCCTCATTATTTTATAGATCACCCCTCAGCCTCGTATGCTCCAGAGAAAAAAGTCCCAGTCTATCCAGCCTCTCCTTATACCTCACTCTATCAAGTCCCGGTAGCATCCTAGTAAATCTTTCCTGCACTCTTTCTAGTTTAATAATATCCTTTCTATAATAAGGTGACCAGAATTGCACACAGTATTCCAAGTGTGGCCTTACCAATGACTTGTACAACTTCAACAAGACATTCCAACTCCTGTATTCAATGTTCTGACCGATTAAACTAAGCATGCTGAATGCCTTCTTCATCGCTTTGTCCATCGCTGACTTCACTTTCAAGGAGCTATGAACATGTACCCCTAGATCTCTTTGTTCTGTAACTCTCCCCAATGGCCTACCATTAACTGAGTGAGACCTGCCCTGGTTCAATCTACCAAAATGCATCACCTCGCATTTGTCTAACTTAAACTCCATCTGCCATTGGTCAGCCCAATGGCCCAATTGATCAAAATCCCTTTGCAAAGGAATCTTCACTGTCCACTATGCCATCAATCTTAGTGTCATCTGCAAACTTACTAACCATGCCTCCTATATTCTCATTCAAATCATTAATATAAATGACAAATAACAGTGGACACAGCACTGAACCCTGAGGCACACCGCTGGTCACAGGCCTCCAATTTGAAAAACAATTCTCTCCAAATACCTTCTGACTTCTGTCAAGAAGCCAACTTTGTCTCCATTTAGATACATCACTCTGAATTCCATGAGGTTTAACCTCATGCAACAGCCTACCATGCGGTACCTTGTCAAAGGCCTTGCTAAAGTCCATGTAGACAACATCAACTGCACTGCTCTCATCTATATTCTTGATTACCCCTTCAAAAAACTCAATCAAATTTGTGAAACATGATTTTACACTCACAAAGCCATGCTGACTGTCCCTAATCAGTACTTGCATCTCTAAATGCCTGTAGATCCTGTCTCTTAAAGTACCTTCCAACAATTTGCCCACCACAGATTTTTTTAAATCCAATTCAATCAAATCAAGTCCAATTCAGAGTCTCAGCAAGTGAGACATTCCCGATCCAAGCTGACAAGACAGGGCTCTCACCTCCTGTCTTGGGCCTGATCTACATGATCCAAGATGATTGGAGTAGGCATTGCACCTCCTCCAAGGCTTGATCTCATTTGCATCTTATCCAAAATGTTTACCACCACAGATCTTTTTTTATTTCAAAAATATACTTTATTCATAGAAAATACTCTCAATTAAGCCATTGCAAAAATGACATATCCAATTATTACAAACAATGCAAAAAAAAGTCATTTTTACAGTATTATACAATGCTTATTTACACAATATTACGTTCATTACATTTCAGGACTTGAAAACTATATACATACATCAGATGTTACTATCTGCTGTTATTTTTCAGATTAGCATATACGCACTCACTACCGGGCCCTCGGTCTGCCTCGGTTGAAAGGCTTTACACTGTGGCCTTTTCCCATTGTGCCTTCGCAGCAGCTACCCCAAGCTTGAGTGTGTCCCTCAGCACATAGTCCTGGACCTTGGAATGTGCCAGATTGCAACACTCGATCGAGGACAAATCTTTCAACTGGAAGACCAGCAAGTTTCGGGCGGATGAAAGTATGTCCTTCACCGAGCTGATGGCTCTCCAGCAGCAGTTGATATTTGTCTCAGTGTGTGTCCCTGGAAACAGCCCGGAGAGCATAGAGTCCTGCATCACCGAGCTGCTCGGAACGAACCTTGACAAATACCACTGCATCTCACTCCAAACCTTCTTTGCAAAGGCACGTTCCAGAAGGAGGTGTGCAACCATCTCATCACCACCGCAGCCACGTTGAGGGCAGTGTGCGATGACGTTGAGACCTCGAGTGTGCATAAAGGATCTGACAGGGAGTGCCCTTCTCACCACTAGCCAAGCCAGATCTTCGTGCTTGTTTGTGACTTCTGGTGATGAGGCATTCTGCCAGATGACACTGACAGTCTGCCCAGGGAACCATCCGACAGGATTAGCCATATCCTTTTCTCTCAGGGCCTCAAGGACATTACACGCTGACCACTGCTTGATCACCATGTGGTCAAAGGTGTGTTTCCGGAAAAATTTCTCCACGAAGGACAGGTGCTGTGATACGGTGCAACTACTTGGAGTGTTCCACGGCAGTGTGGCCAGACTCATCCTCTGCAACACTTATTTGGGACAGGTAGAACCTCAAAAAGTAGTGGTACTTGCTGTTAGTGTACCAAGGATCTACGCATAGCTTGATGCAGCTGCACACAAAGGTGGCCATCAGGGTGAGGGTGGCATTGGGAACATTTTTCCTTCCATTCTCTAAGATTTGTGCATCGCTCCCCTCTGGACACAATCCATCTTTGATCTCCAGATAAATTTGAAGGTGACCTGGGTCACTGCTGCTGCGCAGGTTTTGGGGATAGGCCAGACCTGTGCCACATACAACAACACGGACAGTACCTCGCACTGGATGACCAGGTTTTTCCCAGTGATAGAGAGGGAGCGTTCCTCTCACAAGCCCAATTTTTGCCTCGCTTTGACGACGCACTCTTCCCAGTTTTTGGTGCACGCCTCTGCCACTCTAAACCATATCCCCAGCACGTTAAGGTAGTCTGCCCTGACAGTGAAGGGGACAAAGGATCTGTCTACCCAGTTCCCAAAGACTGAGTTTAGCCCCCAAGGCCAGCTGGAACTGCTCACAGACTTGGAGGAGCCTGTGAACAGACGAGGAATCCGGCAGGAGACAGCCACGTTATCTCTATACAAGGAGGCTTTGACCTCAGCTGCCTGGGATTATAACCCCTTTGATGCCTGGGTCGCTCCTGAGGACCTTGGCAAAGGGTTCAATGCAACTCTCAAAAAGGGTGGAGGAGAGAGGGCAGCCCTGCCTGACTCCAGACCCGATCTGAAACCTGTTTCCCTCCCATTGATTGAAACTGCACTATTGATGTCTGTGTCGAGTAGTTGGATCCAATTGTGGATTCCCTCCCCAGAGCCCATTTTGGAGAGCACATCCATCATGTAGCTGTGCGATATTCTGTCAAACGCCTTCTCCTGCTCTAGGCTGATGCGCCTGTCCTGCACATAAGCGATCATATCCCTGGGTAGCGCAAGGCTTTCAGAGATCTTCCTGCTGGATACAGCACAGGTTTGATCAGGATGGATCACTGACCCCAGAACAGACTTGGCCTGGTTGGCGATGACCTTGGCTAGAATTTTATAGTCCACGTTCAATAGTGAAATGGGTCGCCAATTTCTAATTTCGTCCCTTTCCCCCTTCTGCTTGTAGATGAGGGTCATGATGCTTTTTCTCATGGATTCTGACATGCTGCCTTTCAGAA
This sequence comes from Carcharhinus amblyrhynchos, assembly GCF_965287045.1. NCBI lineage: Eukaryota > Metazoa > Chordata > Chondrichthyes > Carcharhiniformes > Carcharhinidae > Carcharhinus > Carcharhinus amblyrhynchos. Next base: position 50,486,460 of record NC_137324.1, read on the forward strand.
GCATACTCTCGTATACTTCCGGGAAGTCTAGGCCTGTCAACTCCAACAATGCTGAATAAAACTCAGCCGGTAAGCCGTCGCTTCCGGGAGTTTTACCCTTCTGGAAGGACTTGACGGCCTTTGTCAACTCATTCAGAGATACAGGTCTGTCCAGGCTCTCCCACTCGCTGTCATCTAAGACCTGCATGATAAGAGGTCTAAGACAGGAAAGACTGGAGATCCTCCTTGACATCATCTGCTGCAGCTGGAGTAAATTCTGGCTTTTCTGGAGTTGGGACATTTGCCCCATCTCTTCCCTGCATTTCTGAACCTCTTTGCAGATGAAGAATCTCTTGATATTGTCCTTGATGGTTTCCCACCAGAGCAATGGAGACGCAAAGAAGGGTTTCATTGTTCTCCAACAGGGGGTTAATAGTTCTACATTTAGCTTCCAGGACCCCATGCCCACTTTCTGGTTTTCCTCTAGCTGACAGTTGGCCAGCAGGAGGCAGTGGACCTGACCGTGAGCGCACGGGATGCAAACATGAAGTCAATCCTGGAGCGGACAGACCTGTCTGGCCATGACCCTGTGTATCTACGCTGCACTCCATCTGCTGGGTTGCTGAAGACATTGGGCAGTTTGGCATCTTTGACTGTTTCCAGCAGAAGTCTGGACGTAGCGTCCAGTTTGTTTACAGCCCTGCTGGATTGGCTGGCCATGTCTGTAATGCAGTTAAAATCCCCACCCAGGATGATTGGCCTGGAGGTGGTGACAGGAGTGGCAACTGTTCATAAACTGCCAGCCGCTCGCTGTTGACGGCAGGGGCGTATCAGCCTGAGAGGGCAGTTCTTGTAGGTGACGTCTGCTTATGAGGAGGCGTCCTCCCACCACCTCCCTAACTTCGGAGATGGTGAAGTCACTTCCGCGCAGCAGAATGTCTAGGCTGGAGGAACGGCAGTCATTCCCAACTGACCAGATGGACGGTCCGTAGGACCACACTCAACCAACGCCTGTAGCCGCTGAAGTGAGGTATCCCACACTCCTGCAGGAACAGCAGGTTGGTCTTGATATTGGCCAGGTAGGATAAATTGGCTGCACATCACAAACCATCTTTAATGCTGCGTCCATTTATGGAAGCAAATTTTAAAGACGTTTTAAAATTTAAAAGATTTGACAGTTCTTACTTGTCTTTCAGTCAGCATGCTCCAGTTGCTGCATTCCTGTGGCACTGACAAAATTCTGCAGGGCTGCAAGGATGAGGTAGCAGTCCGACCCTGCCTCAGATTCCTGACTGCAACGGGGTGACATCGGCAGTGTTGTGTAGCCCTCGGTTGGTGCCGGAGTTGCAGGCCGGACTCCGCCTTGGATGTTGTTGGTGCTGTCGTTGTCCTTGTTTCTGTTTTCCAGGGTCAGGGGAGCCTCGGCCGCACTGCTGCATCCGTCGGCTGGATGGTCCCCAGCCGTTTTGATGTCGATGGTCTGTGCCTGCAGTGGCTCCCGTGCCGCTTTTATGTTGAACATAAGAACATAAGAAATAGGAGCAGGAGTAGGCCATCTAGCCCTTTGAGCCTGCCCCGCCATTCAATAAGATCATGGCTGATCTGAAGTGGCTCAGTTCCACATTCCCGCCCTCTCCCCATAACCCTTAATCCCCTCGCTTATCAAAAACCCATCAACCCGCGTCTTAAAAATATTTAGCGAGGCAGCCTCCACCACTTCAACGGGCAGAGAATTCCAGAGATTCACCACCCTTTGAGTGAAGAAGTTCCTCCTCAACTCTGTTCTAAACCGCCCCCCCTTTATCTTGAGGCTGTGCCCCCTAGTCCTGCTATCCTTTCTGAGCGGGAAGAGTCTCTCCACATCTATCCTATCCATCCCATTCATCATCTTATACGTCTCAATGAGATCTCCCCTCATTCTTCTAAACTCTAACGAGTACAAGCCTAATTTATTCAGCCTCTCCTCGTAGCTCAACCCCCCTCAACTCCGGCATCAGCCTAGTAAACCTCCTCTGCACTCCCTCCAAGGCCAAAATATCCTTGCGTAAGTATGGCACCCAAAACTGCACACAGTACTCCAGCTGTGGCCTCGCCAATGCCCTATACAGCTGCAGCAAGACCTCCCTACTTTTATATTCAATCCCCCTCGCTATGAAGGCCAGCATCCCATTCACCTTCCTGACCACCTGCTGCACCTGCAAGCTGGGTTTTTGCGACTCATGCACAAGGACCCCGAGGTCCCTCTGCACCGTCACCTGCTGCAGTTTTTCTCCACGTAAGTAATAATCCTTCCTACCATTATTCCTACCAAAGTGGACCACCTCGCACTTGCCAACATTAAATTCCATTTGCCATTTCCTGGCCCATTCGCCCAGCCTATCTAGATCCTTCTGTAGACTCTCCCCACCCTCCGCACAATTTGCCTTTCCACCAATTTTGGTGTCATCAGCAAATTTCGACACCCTACACTCAGTTCCCTCCTCCAGATCATCTATATAAATGGTAAATAGCTGAGGCCCCAGCACCGACCCCTGGGGCACTCCACTAGTCACCATCCGCCAATCCGAATAGCACCCATTGACCCCCACTCTCTGCCTCCTATTTGACAACCAATCCTCTATCCACGCTAACACCCTACCCCCAACTCCATGCCCCCTTACCTTCTGCAATAACCTCTTGTGAGGTACCTTGTCAAACGCCTTCTGAAAATCAAGAAAGACCACATCCACCGGCTCTCCTCTATCAACCACCCTAGACACATCCTCATAGAACTCCAGTAAATTTGTCAGACACGACTTCCCTTTAACGAAACCGTGCTGCGTCTGCTCTATCAAGCAGTTCCCCTCAAGATGCCTCTTGATGTTCCATCAGCTGCCAGCCTTTTTCCCCTCATCTGAGGAAGCATCACCATTGGAGGCTCTAGCTGCGAGGGATTTTCTTTTGCGGGTGTTTTTCTTGGAGATTACGTCCTGCCAGGGACCCTCGGGATCTTCGCTCTCCTGTTCCAGGGCCTCTGCGCCCTCTGCTGGTGGTGGGGTGGATGTGTCATCCTGCTGTGCTGGGGAATCCACCTTTGCTTTCTCTGTGCCAGCTTCTTTTGCGGTGGATTTCTTGTTCTCTGAGGCGGTAGGAGTTCCTCGCTCCACCACCGGTGATCTGGTTACCTTTCGCTTGGGGCAGGCTCTGTAGAGATGGCCAGCCTCCCCGCACAGGTTGCAACATTCGCTTTCTTTGCAGTCATTGGCCAAGTGTCCCTCCTTCAAGCCGGTTCTGCAGAAGGTGGTGCTGCAGCATAAAGCAAAATGGCCAGTTTTCCCACAGATGTGGCACACTCGTGGCTGTCCCGTGTAATACAGGAAGCCTCAATTCCCTCCGATGGCAAAATTGGAGGGCGGGTGCAGAAGGCCTCCCTTGGGGTCTGTCTTCAGGTTGACTCTCACCTGCCTTTTACAATTCCAGACTCCGTACTTGTCCATCATGTCCACACTCTCTCCTTTCACCTCCACCTACCTGGAGACGAACGTCAGCACATCAGCCACAGGAACGTAGGGGTTATACATCTGGTACGTGATGACCCAGTTCCGCTGGGACGGCATCGTGAACAGGGGCTCCACTGTCAGGATAGAGAGGGTCCCCTCTTTGCCTTTCTCCTTCAACGCTGTCAGGAACTTGACGCATCCTGACAGGCTTCTGAAGCTGACATCCACGTATGACTGGTTGTTGTGCTCAGCCACACCGTCAAGGTCTGCTGCTTGGAAACTGTTGTTTGTGGGAGTTTGTTGTATATAGATTAGCTGCCGTGTTTCCTACAACAGCAACTGCACTTCAGAAGCAAATCATTGCAGGCAAAGGCCTTCAGGATGTTTCATGATTGTGAAAAGTGTAATATAAATATGAGGATTTTTATGGTATGAAAATTATATCCTGCCACAGCTAACAATTTTGCATATCTGAAATATAGTTTATAAAATCGTTGTTGGCAAATGATGTTGGATCAATAAATTTTGGGCAGTATACATGAAAATTACCAGGTGGCGTGGAAGAGTAAAAATGGCTAACATTCATGTGGGCGGTATGGTAGCGCAATGGATGGCACTGCTGCTTCACAGCTCCAGGGACCTGGGTTCGATTCTTGGCTTGGGTCACTGTCTGTATGGAGTTTGCACATTCTCCCCATGTCTGTGTGGGTTTCTTCCAGATGCTCTGGTTCCCTCCCACAGTCCAAAGATGTGTGGATTAGGTTGATTGGCCATGCTAAAATTTCCCCTTATTGACATGACATGCATAGGTTAGAGGGATTAGTGGGTAAAATATATAGGGATGTGGCGGTAAGGCCTGGGTGGGATTTTGGTCGTTGCAGACTCAGTGGGCCAAATGGCCTCTTTTTGTACTGTAGGGTTTCTAAAAAATTCCCAGTAAAGTGTGTACCAGCTTATTAACATTCTACAGAAACTTTCACCAGAAAGTGAATATTAGAAATATTTGTGATATTGCTCTCATGACTACAGTGTCACTGTCTTCAAAATAATCACAGTAAGAAGTCTCACAACACCAGGTTAAAGTCCAACAAGTTTATTTGATAGTAAACCCACAAGCTTTTGGAACGCTGTTCCTTCGTCAGGTGTGTGGAAGGTTCTGATCAGAGAAGGGCATATAAAGGCACACATAGTTTACAGAATACTGATTAGAATGTGAGTCTAATAAAGAGATGTGTATTGTCTCCAGATAGGACAGCAAGTGAGATGTTGCAAGTTCAGGCAAGTTATGGGGGTTACAGATAGTGTGACATGAACCCAAGATCCTGGTTGAGGCAGTCCTCATGTGTGCAGAACTTGACTATCAGTCTCTGCTCAGTGACCTCTGCAAGACATGCCGGATCATTGACAGGGATGACATCATCTCATGTGAGAAGACTGTCCACCAGGTACACGGCACATACTCTTGCAACTCGGTCTACCTAATACGCTGCAGGGAAGGATGTCCCAAAGCATGGTACACTGGGGAAACCAGACAGACGTGACGACAGCAGATGAATGAACACCACTCGACAATCACCAGGCAAAACTGTTCCCTTCCTGTTAGTGAACACCTCAGCAGTCACAGGCATTTGGCCTCTGATCTTTGGGTAAGCATTCTCCAAGGCGGCCTTCATGACACACGACAGCGCGGAGTCACTGAGCAGAGACTGATAGCCAAGTTCTGTGCACATGAGGATGGCCTCAACCGGGATCTTATGTTCATGTCACACTATCTGTAACCCCCCCGACTTGCCTGAACTTGCAACATCTCACTTACTGTCCTGTCTGGAGACAATATATATCTCTTTAACCTATCTTAATGTTATCTCCACTCACATTGCTTCTGCACCTTTAAGACTTGAATAGCAGGTTAGCTGTAAAGACTTGCATTCTAATCAATATTATGTAAACTGTGTGTGTCTTTATATGCCCTGTTTCTCATCAGAATTTTCCACTCACCTGACGAAGGAACAGCGTTTCCGAAAGCTTGTGGGTTTACTATCAAATAAACCTGTTGGACTTTAACCTGGTATTGTGAGACTTCTTACTGTGTTTACCCCAGTCCAACGCCGGCATCTCTACTTCAAAATAATCAAGCAGAGATAATGTTTATCTTTCATGTTCAGCACTTTATATGTAATGGTTGATAGCTGCCGATATAAATGTCTGGACTCACACCTGTATCTGAAGTGGCTGTTTTCTGTTTTCGAAAAGGAAAAAGAAAGTTCATAGCATTTTGTTAAGAACTCTGTGGATGTTAATGGTGTGGGTATCCCAAAATCCAGGAAGGTAACTTGGAACAATAGTTCTTAGTGGTGTACATGTTCAACTTCATATAATGTGAGGAAAGATCTACAAACCAAGGAGGAACAGCCAAGTCATTTTGTAATCAATTAGTAAAGACTTCAAAGAAAAAGACACAACAAGAAGGACTGTAATATGCGACAAGTGTACACTTAACTACACTAATGGCTATACACAGAGTATGTCATGAAGTTATCCCTTGATTCTTATATACAAAAGTTTCCTGAACTCTGAAATGACCCTTCTCCCCAAACATCCAATATTACATCACTCTATGAGACAAATCTAGCGGATAGTTACCACCCTAAGGTTATTTGTCCATGTTGGAGAAAACTATCATCAGTTTTAGCAACAGCATAATCTTCTCAGTTCAAGATTTTGAATTTTAACCGGCTGCCCTTTTAGCAATAATTTATTTTCAGGGGAGACAGTTTTCTGCATTTGGGTGTGGCTGTGATGTTAATTGCTACTGTGTTTCTACTGTGTCTTTCTCCAGTTATTGTGCTATGGATGTACCATTCTTTCCCTTTAATATTACCCACCTGTGGACCCGGCTTCCAGCATACAATTCCCTCATTTATCACTTTGGTCACCTCTTCTGTACCCCATTGTTCCCCCTTAGTCACATTGGTAAACACTTGTTTCTTTTTCTCACTGATATGCAAATTTGCATTTCAAACATATCCCCCCCCTGGCCACGCACCCACCCCCCACCCACCCTTGAGAAGGCCGGCCTCATCAACCCCCTTTTTATTTTAATCTCAATTTCACCCAAGGAACTGTTCAAAAAACTGGAATGTTTAATAAAAAAATTTTTCATGGGATTTTGACAATACTCGCAAGATCACATTTATTTCCCATCTCTAGTTGCCCTAAGAAAGTTGTTAATACAGAAGAAAAGCTACAATTTGAAGAGGTTTAGGAAGGCAGTTCCAAAGAGTAAATAAATTCCATTGTGGGCAGGAATGAACGGGATTGAATGAGGGCAGAGGATTATTGTTGAGTTGATCGGGTCAAACTCAGGAGACAATTGCAGAGGGCACTGGCAAAGTCGTGAAGTAACAAAGGGAATGTTTTAGTGGTGGGATAGAGGTTAGCAAAACTGTTGATGTCACGTTATACACCAGAAAACCAGTTGGTGAAGGATAGAACTGGAGCCGATTGTTACACACTTTTATAAGCATTTATTTGGTTTAATACAGTACAAGCATACACTTCCTAACTCAGCAAACATGGTTTCAGTCTTTCTCTATTTATGAAGGCATAAGTGAACCACCCCCCCTAAATACCCACCACCTGCATATGATTAATATGCAATTAACGGGTTCCCTTCTCTCTCTTTCAATAAAAATTAAAGTATACATGTGCAGCCAAATTTGGAAAACAAATTAAATCAACAACTTCCATACTTGTGTAAAGCACTGTGAGACACCCCTCCCCTTGGACCATTTCTTTTCGTAAAACAATTAGATATTTGATAACTTGCCACCCGTTTAGGTTTAGAGATTTATTTCCTTCCCGACATGTATTTCAAGCCAGCCAGGTCAACCTGTCACATTTTTAATTGAGTATACATTTTCCCCAATGAATGATTATCTTATGCAACATTTGATGGGCATTCTATCTTCAGCACTCCCATCGTACAGAACCTGACTTTAAAAAATTGACAAATGGAAAGTCAGATCCACTGCCATCACAAGATTCAGTGTTTCATAGCTAAAGGACTTTTATAATTTTTGAAAATATTTTTCTTAGCTTCCCAAGCTCAAAGACAAACACTTCCTATTCTTTCTCATAAGAAACATGAAACCAGCTAAACTGGAATATCCATCAATAAGATAAGCATGTGTAGCATCACAAAAGATTACCTGTTTCATTTTTATTTCACAGTAAGAAGTCTCACAGCACCAGGTTAAAGTCTAACGGGTTTATTTGGTAGCACAAGCTTTCAGAGCACTGCCCCTTCACCTGTTGAAGGGACAGCACTCTGAAAGCTCGTGCTACTAAATGAACATGTTGGACTTTAACCTCATGTTGTGAGACTTCTTACTGTGCTCATCCCAGTCCAACGCCAGCATCTCCACATCATGTTTTACTGGGTCACATCAGGATGGGGACATAGGTACGTATTTCTCTTTTTTAAAGTCAGTAACTAACATATTCATCACAGGAGTAAAACTTTTTATGACCAGTGTAACTTGTTCAGATTCATCATTATGTTCAACCTGTTTCCTCAGAAGTATCTTCTTCCTGTGTCATGTTGAAACCCCTGTATCTTCCCTTTGAGCCGTTTACCATGTAATGATAATTCAAGTTATGCCTAAAATATCTATTATCTATTCCTTGGGCATTCCGGGGATTCATTCACCTTATTCTGTTACAATTTTGTCTTTTGCTGTAATAGTCAATATAGGTGCCATCATCCTTCTTCTGCCTATCCTTAATCCTTTATTTTTATTGATGCCTGAGTCCAGTATCTGGGTCATTTTGAAACCTGGCCGTCATTGAGTTGGCTTTTCTGTGTTCAAATGTTCCATGAAGGCTGAAATAGATGATTGTTTTCTGGGAATTTGTCAAGACAGCAGACATCTGATCCAATAGTGTCTCCTTTTCCATGGACTGAACACCAGTCAGAGCAGCCTGTCCATTTGTCCATACCTTGGTGCAATCCAACAATCTAAATGTTGGTGTCGATCCAGGGATCCCAAAATTGAATTTTGCTAGTCTTTAACACAGAGGCCACTCAGATATTAGTTATATGTTTATTTTTTTCTTAGTTTCCAAACTTCAACTTTAGGCAACCAACCCACACTGTCATATTATGGGCCAGAAAGTGAAGGATAGAACTGGAGCCAATTTTTATACATTAAAAAAAAGTATCTGCAGAGCCGTACATTACACACATGTAATTCCTAGCCCACCAGCCACAATTTTAAGCAATGCCCATGCATAGGGGAGCGAGTAAATCCCCAGTGAATGAACAAATGCACACAATTAAATATAATTACTTTTCAATTAAAAATAGCAGCAGCAGGTCTTTGAAATGATTGGATTGGTGTTTGAAACTCAATTCGAGATTAAACAGGACAATCCAATTGCAACTTATCTGTTACCTGGTTCAGCCTAACTCCGCAGCTCTAACATGGAAAAGAGATGGAGAAAGAGTACAAAGATTTTGATAGAAACCAAATAAGATGGACTTTGTCCCTCTAATACTAAATTCAGTAAACTTTTGACTGATCAGTGAATTGATATCAGATGGAATCCAACAGAATTGAGATGGTTGTGGAACTGAGGGTGATGGTGGAGGCTTAAAGTCTTTTTAGGATGCTTACAAAACCTGATGCCTGGAGGATGAGCACTTCCTCCAAAAGCAGTGTGCAAAGAGCGGGTTGGAATCCTGGGGTATTCTGGAGGTGATCATGTGGGGCTGGAAACAACTCACATTCACATAGGACCTCCCACACAGAAAAAAAATCTGAAGATGCTTCACAGAAGAATGTTCAAAAAAAACTAACATCAAACCATAGATGGAAATATTGGGTGAGGAGCTCGGTCAAGCAGGTGGGTTTTACAGAAGCAAAATACTACAAATACTGGAGTCCGAAATAAGTTCAGAAAGGCCATTGACTTTCAATGTTAACTCTGTTTTTCTCTGTAGATGTAACAGAGTTGTTACAGTGCAGAGGGGGGCCATTCAATCTCTCATGTTGGTGCCAGCTCTCCATTTCCAGCATTTCTGTTTTTATTTTGGGTAGGTTTTAATGATGGCTGTAAAGCAGGGGAGGGTGGAAGAGAGGTTCATAGAATCCCTACAATGTAGAAAGTGGCCATTCGGGCCATCACGTCTGCAATGTAATGTAGAGGGGAGTTACACGATAAATGGTAGGCCTATTAAGAGTGTAGAAATGCAGAGGGACCTGGGGGTACAAGTACACAAGTCCTTGAAGGTGGCAGTACAGGTGGAGAAGGTGACGAAGAAGGCCTATGGTATGCTTGCCTTTATAGGGAGGGGTATAGAGTACAAAAGCTGGTGTCTAACATTGCAGTTGTATAGAATGTTGGTTCACCCGCATTTAGAGTACTGTGTCCAGTTCTGGTCGCCTTACTACCGGAAGGACGTGGAGACCCTGGAGAGAGTGCAGAGGAGGTTTACCAGGATGTTGCCTGGTATGGAAGGACTGAGCTACAAGGAAAGATTGGGCAAATTGAGGCTGTTCTCCTTAGAAAGGCGGAGAATGAGAGGCGATCTAATAGAGGTATATAAGATTATGAAGGGCATAGATAAAGTGAACAGCTTTTTCCTAGGTTGGATACAATAATTACAAGGGACCACAAGCTTAGGGTTAGGGGGGCAAGGTATAACTCGGATGTTAGAGGGAGGTTTTTTAAACAGAGGGTGGTGGGGGCCTGGAATGCACTTCCAAGTAGGGTGGTGGAGGCAGGCACGCTAGGGTTGTTTAAAGCTTACTTGGACAGGCACATGAGTGGACCACAGATGCAGGGATACAGGAGACTTTTCTAAATAAAGATCAAGAGCTTTGGGACGTCCCTGGGAATCAATTGATTCCTATGGACCTTCCAACATATTTCATGGCTCACTTGCTTTATTTCTGCGCTTCTGGGGATTCCGTAAACGTCTGTCTAAGTTTTGCATGTTTATTGATGTCTTTTCTTTTACTTCACAGGTGATTCGGCCCGCCTTGTTGATCAACAAGGGGCATACACGCGGTGGGTCATGCGAGGGCTGCTCTTGGATGTTGCTTCGAGAGTTGCCTAGCGCTTCACGTCGTTAGTGTACGCTTAAACTGGACCATCTGACGGGCAACATGACAGCTCAGTGACTATCACTGTTTGCTGTGCAGATACATGGATTTGGGCCAGTGTCTGCGGAAGCTTGCACATTCTCCCTGTGATTGCGTGGGTTTTCTCCGGGTGCTCCGGTTTCCTCCCACATCCCCAAAACGTGCTCTTAGGCTGATTGGTGTAACAAATTGTCCCTAAATTAGTCTTCCCTCAAACTTCCCCAATAGGTGTAGACAAGGGTCATGGGTAGAGGAGGGCAATCATAATTTTAAAATGGCGGCTCGCTGGGTCGAAGGGCCTGTTTCCTGTGCTGTATTGTTCTTTGTTCTTTGACCCCTCCCAGCCCCTATCCCTGTAACACCACATATTTACCTTGCTAGTCCCCGACTCTAAGTGGCAATTGAGCATGGCGAATCAACCTAACCTGCACATCTTTGGACTGTGGGAGGAATCCGGAGCACCCGGAGGAAACACACAATACACGAGGAGAACATGTTAACTCCACATAGGTGGTGACGCAAGCCGGGAATCGAACTCGACGTCCAAGGAAGAGGTTTAAGGAGACAATTCCGTGGCACAGGACCTAGACATCTGTAGTATATCCAGTAGGTAATAGGTGATGGAAGTTAAGGTGGTGAAGCAGACACGGGTGTTGTCAGTTTACAGGTGGAACCTAACCCCATGTTAAGCCATTTCTTGGATACTGGGGGGCAGTTGAGAATTAAATCAAATGAGAGGAATGAAGGCTAGGAAACAGGAGCGATTGGAGGGGTTTGTATTGAATGCTGTAGAGAGGTCATGGACAAGCAATGTGGCATAAATGCAGTTGTAGAGAATACCAATGATGACATTGACCTAGAGTCAAATGCAGATGAGAGAAAGGCACATTAAAGGGATTTGAAAATTTTTGATAAAATTGAGCATGGAGCTGAGCAATAGTGAATTCAAGGAGGATAGCGAGCTAAGGTACAGGATGATAGTTGGAGAAGATACAAATATATTTGCTGTAACAAACTACTCCAAATTCAGTCTGGAATGAATAAAAGCAGTTTATTGGACATTAATTGCAGAATTTACAGCACTACCATTTAATGATAGCGGAAATTTAAAACATAATTTAAAAAAAACATATTCCAGCATGATGCAGACAAAACACCTATGCGCCTGATGGAGGGCATACGTTTAAACAGCAAGAAAACAGTGTACAAACAAGCAACTGAAACTCGAAAGGACTGGGAACCTTGCAAAGGTTTTTAAAGTGCCCGGACACGTCAACATCAACGACAATAAAAGCTTAAACTATGCAATAGTTGAAACACGTAACACTGATACAGCAGGTTGTAACTCGCGTTTTACACAGCTACGGATATTGCACGGCGTCAGGCGCAGACATTAAGCTTAATAAATAATAAAAACATGAGAAGAAGAATCTAACTAACAATGAACCATTGTGTGTTTTTCAGTACAATTAAAGGAGCATGTGAGTTTACGCAAAAATTTGTAACCCTTGTCATACAACTGGAGGAAAGAAAAGTTAATGTCAAAATTTGCTCTGACTATCCACTATTTTCAAATACTGACAGGTGGAACGCAGTAGAATTTAGCACAAATTTTTAATCCAAGTCCTTTCCCCCTTGCATAGTCTTTAAAAACATACTTCAAATGTTGTTTGTGATCCTGTGCACTATGACTTGCACATAGATTAAAACATGAAATTCAGCTAAAACATATGTGAATACTGAAGGGTGAACAGCTCAAAGTTAGTATGGGCTGAGGATGTCGGTAAGGTGGCTGCTGTAGTGACAGCAATGGAATAATGTTCTGGCGGTGGTGCAGGTACCAATTAAATGTTGTTACCTGCTTTAGAATTGAATGATATTGAGGAAGGGTTGCTGGGATCACCAGCTGCAGTAGCATTCTTACTAAGTTCCTTTCAAATCATTTAAGCACTGGCTAGATACAGGGACAGATAATGTGGCCTGAGCACTGAGCTATGTGTGTAATAGTCTATCTTCACCACACAACATGAGACCATTGGTATTATTTGCTCATCATCTGGGTGCGTCTCTGACAGTGTGCTGAGACCATCAAGACCATCTTACCAGAGAACCAGGGTTGCTAAGAGGTAAAAAAAATCAGCAGAATATTCATTGTTTAAGAAAAGGTTTAACATCAGCTCTCTTTCAACACGCATTCTAAATGGGTGCTTCGGCAACAGGGCAGCGGCCTAACTAACCTCGAGATTGGGGGTGTTATGAGCCTAATACAGAGCTTGTGTGCAGGCTCCCAGTCACTTCTGCAATTGTTGACTACATTAGGGCAGGCTGGGCACCTCAGTGTATTGCAAACCTCAGGTATCCATCCGCTTCAGAAATGGACCCAAGTGCAACAAGGCAACAGACGGCTGTCATCATGTTATCAACCACACTGCCACGAACGCCATTACCCTTCACCTGCTGCTCGGTGTTGCTTTGCGCTCATACACAAAATGACACTTAACAGCATCTAAATGCTAGTAACAGTTTTCATTCAGCCAACAGAATGAGTTGCCACTTTGATAGCATTAAACAAAAAAAGGATTAAAAGATATTTCATAATTAATGTTTTTCAATAATACAACATATATTAAATATACTGCAGCAGGTGGAAAGCTGAAACTACAGCAGTTGAGCTTCCTTGATATGATCTCACACTGCTTCTGTCAACATAAATCACATTGCTATCATTGTAGAATGAAATTCTGGATAAAGAATTGATGTATTCCACATTATGAGGAGGGTAGTGGTGAGGATTCTACATAAGTAATAGAGTGATGGAATCATAGAATAGCTGCGGCACAGAAGGGGTGTATTTAGTCCATTATTTCTCTGCTGGCCCATTGCAAGACCAATTCAATTAGTGCCACACCCCTGCCTTTCCCCCACAGCCTTCAGATTTCCCCTTTCAGATTTTTTAAAAAATTGTTCATGGGATATGAGTGTTGCTGGCTTAGCCAGTATTCATTGCCCATCCCTGAGGTCATTTAAGAGTTAACCACATTGTTGTGGATCTGGAGTAACATGTAGGTCAGACCAGGTAAGGACATTAGTCAACATTAGATTAGTTTTTGGGGCAATCAACCACAGTTTCGTGGTCATCTTTAGACTTTTAATTCCAGATTTTTATTGAATTAAACTTTCACCATCTGCCTTGCTGGAATTTGAACCTGGATCCTCAGAGCATTACCCTGGGTCTCTGGATTACGGATCCAGCAACAATCCCACTACATCACTGCCTCCCCAGATAATCACCAAATTTAGTAAAACAAAGTGTAAATTAATTTTAATACCAAAAATATTGAATAATAATTAATATAAATGTATCTAAAAGGCATTCCAGATTGATTTTATCCTACTGTTATTTCAATGCCCAATTGTGTTTGTTTACTATTTTTAATTCAAGGAGAGAAATTGAAAAATAATTTGAAATACATCTGATCCTATAGTCATTGGGATCATCTTTTTCCTGTACCTCTTGGATGCTGAGGCACTCTGTATCAGTATGTAATACAAATGTTAAAGTCACTCAGTCCATTCACCAGCCCACTGACGGCCAGATGCACTCCTCATTCAAAGGAATGTTGTCTCAGTCACTAAATGATTCAAATCTGTAGCAGAAATTTAGAAGAAGTCGTACTCCCCATATATTCCTTTAAAAGCACAAAGCATCCCTTAGCTTGTACAAGGCAACAGTGATTTAGAGAGCCCACTTTTCCCTGCAGAACCACTCTGTGCTAAAGATGTTGATTAAAGGAGGGGGATACATTCTGGCTAGAAAGAATGCAGTAAATATTTACTCGGATGCTACCGGGACTTGATGGTTTGAGTTATAAGGAGAGGCTGGATAGGCTGGGACTTCTTTTTCTGGGGCGTAGGAAGCTTAGGGTTGATCTTATAGAGGACTATAAAATGATGGGGGGCATAGATCAGCTAGATAGTCAACACCTTTTACTAAAGATAGGGGAGTCTAAAAAGAGGGCATTGGTTTAAGGTGAGAGGGGCCATATCCAAAAGGGTCCAGAGGGGCAATTTTTTCACACAGTCAGTGTCTGGAACAAGTTACCAGAGTTGGTAGAAGTAGAGGCAGGTACAATTTTGCCTTTTAAAAAGTGTTTAGACAGTTACATGAGTAAGATGGGTGTCGAGGTATATGGGCCAAATACAGGCAATTGGGACTAGCTTAGTGGTTAATAAAGGAGAGGGGGGGGCATGGATAAGTTGGGCTGAAGAGCTTGTTTCCATGCTGTAAATCTCTATGATTCTAAGACTCATTCACTTAAGTGGAATAAAGGGCTTTGAAGTAGCTTGGATGCTGATCTGGAGAATCTTAAGAGGAACTCATATTTCCAGCTAGAGCATCTCAGGATTGACAAACTTGCCAGCCCAAGGGTTGACTCTCATAACTGAATGAAATCATTTTGGAGTGAACATACAGGTTAGAACAGCTTTGGATGTGAGTCAACATCTGAAATTACTGGAGGAAAAATAATTCAATAAATCAAGATTATATACAAAGCAAGCAAATGAGGACCTAATTTATTTTCCTTTTTAAGTAACTTGAACTTAAATTACTTTTTCTATGCTTTCCTTTTTGATTTTCAAAGGGACTGCATAGTTGGACCAGAATACACATATCTTGTTAGCTAATCATCCACATGCTCTGGAGAACTGTTTATAGTATCATGGTGAGTTCTTACCTTAAAGGTTCCATAAGAAGTTAATGGATGAGATAAAGGTGAGAAACATTGGCTAAGTGTTTCAATTTGATGATAACCACTGTAGATGAATGAGTTTCAAGAAATTAAAGTAAAAAAGGTGAATTTATGTTCAAAACAGGAATCCAACAAGGGGTGAGATTTATCCTGACTTATTCTTGTGAAAAAGAAGAATCACAAGCCAACAATGATCTTCTTGAAAAGAGTGGTATCAATCAGAGGTTAGCCTACACAATTGAAAAATTCAACTTCCCTCATTTTTCAATTTTAACGCATCTTTGATTTCAAGGGCTTGCATTCAAATGTGAGGAATTGGATTTACAGCAGTAATTGGTTGAAGTGGTGTGAGTCTGCAGCATTGAATTATATCATTAGCTCCACACAACACACAAATGAAAAAATAGGTGGAAGCAGATCTCTGTAAATTCCTACTTTAATAGAGACTGTCCAAGTGCTGCTGAAACAGCCGTGTCTTAGTGACAAGTTAGAAGTCAAATCTTTTAAAGAAGGCTTTAAGTTGGTTATGGTTATATAATTGAATGAATTTAGAATTAAAAAAGGATCAAATCTCAATTTGGTTTCAGCTTATTGTATATTTTGTCATGTAGTCTTGTTATTGCTAGCCTGTCACTTCTTAAACTTTATATGGTGGCACAGTGATTAGCACTGCTGCCTCACAATGCTAGGGACCCAGGTTCAATTCCAGCCTCAGGTGATTGTGTAGAGTTTGCAGTTTCTCTTTGTGTCTGTATGGGTTTCCTCTGGATGCCCTGGTTTTCTCCTACAGTCCAAAGACGTATGGGTTAGGTGGATTGGCCATGCTAAATTAACCCTTAGTGTCAGGGGGACGAGCAGGGTAAATATATGGGATAGGACCTAGGTGGACTTATTGTTGGTGCTGGCTCTATGGGCCGAATGGCCTCCTTCTGCATTGTAAAAGTTCTATTCTATGATTAGATTTTACAAAATGCACATGGGAAACTGTTGCTTGTGATACTGAAATATCCTGCTGAGAGATATCCAAATCCAGTAAGAATAATGAAGTCTTGATTAAAGTGAACTTAGTTTCAAATAATGGTAAGATTATTTAAAAAATTATCCGTAATTAACAAACAAAAGCATCCGATAGTCATTTTATCATAGAATTCCCACAGTATAGAAGGAGGCCAAATGGCCCATCACATCTGTCCTGACCACAATCCCACCCAGACTCTATTCCCATAATCCTGCATATTTACCTTGCTAATCCTCCTGACACTAGGGTCAATTTAGTGTGACCTATCAACCTAACCTGCACATCTTTAAATTTGAATAATGTCTGAGTGGAGCATTCTGAAAAAGGATGGCATATTTATTATTTAAATGATGAAAGTTTTATGAAATGGACTGGAAATTGACAAATGTATGTTCACACATACAACTTCATTCAACATTTTGCTGTATTAAAAAGACTGTGCCACAATGGCATCACTAAAAATACCTTTAAAACAATCCTCAATATTTTTAAAAATTATTTTTTAAATTCCTAGTGAACTCGGAATTAATTTGAAAAGAGACAGTTTTCTTGCTCCATTTTAGCTTTTTGATGTTTAACAAATAGAGCTATACAATAATCATGCTAGATCACTTTTATTGGTTAAGCCCATCATGTTAAGTCAAATACAGATACAGCTGGCAGTGAAGGAGGCAAATGGTATGTTGGCCTTCATAGTGAGAAGATTTGAGTATAGGGATAGGGATGTTTTACTGCAATTCTACAAAGTGTTGTTGAGGCCACACCTGGAGTATTGTGTGCAGTTTTGGTGTTCTTATCTGAGGAAGGATGTCCTGGCTATAGAGGAAGTACAACGAAGGTTTACCTGGCTGATTCCTGGGATAGCAGGTCTGTCATATGGGGAGAGAATAAGTTGTTTCGGGCTACATTTCATTGGAGTTTAGAAAAGTGAGAGGAGATCTCATAGAAACTTATAAAATTCTAACAGGATTAGACAGGGCAGATTTAATGTTCCCAATGGTGGGGGAAGTCCAGAACTAAGGATCATGGTTTGAAGATAAGGGTAAAACCATTTCGGACTGAGATGAGGAGACATTTCTTCACCCAGAGAGTGGTAAGCCTGTGGAATGCAGAAAATAGTTGAGGCCAAAACATTGTGTGATTTCAAAAATAAATTAGATATAGCTCCTGGGCTAAAAGGATGAAGGGATATGGGGATCAGAATATTGATTTTGAGCAATATGAATGGTGTAACAGGTTTGAAGAGCGGAAAAGCCTATTCCTGCTTCTATTTTTTATGATTCTACGTGTTGGCCATGAAAGACAACTTTGAAGGTTAAAACTGTTTGATTTAGTTATATCAGGTGCCGAGAAAGTTATTTTAAATGCCTGAGCTTTGGTTATATTGCAAAGTCCAGTCATCTTCAAATTGTCATGTCCCATAAATATGGAACTTTTAACTTTGGCAACCATGCAAATGGGATGACGTTGGATTGGAAAGGGAAATTGGTGGGGAGCATTACGCATGACCAACCCAATATCATACATTTTGAACCCTGGCTGAAATCAAAAGTTCTGTTTACTGTTTTGATTCTAGGAACCAACATGACTCATTCTTGGTTGAACCTATTAACAAGTGAGTCATAAAAACTGCAGTATAGTGACATCATTGTCATAAATCTACACCTGCAGCACATTTGGTGGCTTAATTGGCAGAAATGCAATCTGACATTTATTGAGTCATTCAAATCAGGAATACTTAAGTTTCAATCTCCGGTCAGTGCAAAGCTAATCTTAAACAGCATTGGCCGAGGCATCAGAAAGCTCCTGGTGTCCACGGTTCTATAATCCAAAAAGAATCACTATTGCTTTTAGGACAGGAGAGATAAATAGAAAACCAAAACACACACTAAGAGTAAACCTTTATCTATCTGGATAATGGTTAGAAACTACAATAAATATATAGTTAATGAATAAAAACTTAGTACTTGTTCCCTGGAATACTGCTTAGTTTAAATTTGGTTGCATCCGTTTAGTGATTAACAAGAATCCCCATAAATTATTAAACTCTGAATGCTTCCTGAATGCAAAGGTATACAATGAGTAACTTTTCAAATCCACACAGAGATATGGCACCAAAATATCAGAAGTTAAATTTACACAGTCCACAGTGACCAGATGCCCTCGAGATACTGAACCCACAGCTTTCAACACCAATTTCCGGGGCCCAGCTGCCTTTAATTTTCTGAAGATATACAATTTTCCCCATTTTGGCATAATTTGCTTGAATGTCTTGAACTCTGAATCATGGGATACCAGCTTTGAAAAAAATGTACTGGTGCTTGGCCCCATAGTTTGGAAAGGATTGCACCTGATGTAGTGAAGCTAAGGCCTAATTTTTGATGATATGAGCATAGGGCTGCTCTTGTCCAAAAACATGGGAACATTTTACAAATGTTGGGATATTCCACAAAACTGATTTTGCCAGACAATATGATTATGTGTGACTTTATCTTCTCGCTTTAAAATTTGAATGTGAGCATAAATTGTGAAGCCAGTACTTGTAGATAAACGGGCACAAAATTACATCACAGCACCAGATTAACATTAAACAATTGATTATAATTTGAAATAAAGAATTTGTCGATTTTTGAACCTGTGAACTGTTACAGGTTTTAATATTCTCACATAATGTATTTATAAAAGAACATTTCTTCTATGTGCAACTTTTTAATTAATGGAGAGTCTGCAGAAGGATCTAGATAGGCTGGGTGAATGGGCCAGGAACTGGCAAATGGAATTTAATGTTGGCAAGTGCGAGGTGGTCCACTTTGGTAGGAAGGACTGTTACTTACGTGGCGAAAAACTGCAGCAGGCGACGGTGCAGAGGGACCTCGGGGTCCTTGTGCATGAGTCGCAAAAACCCAGCTTGCAGGTGGTCAGGAAGGCGAATGGGATGCTGGCCTTCATAGTGAGGGGGATTGAATATAAAAGTAGGCAGGTCTTGCTGCGGCTGTATAGGGCATTGGTGAGGCCGCAGCTGGAGTACTGTGTGCAGTTTTGGTCGCCGTACTTACGCAAGGATATTTTGGCCTTGGAGGGAGTGCAGAGGAGGTTTACTAGGCTGATACTGGAGTTGAGGGGTTGAGCTATGAGGAGAGGCTGAATAAACTAGGCTTGTACTCAGAGTTTAGAAGAATGAGGGGAGATCTCATTGAGACATATAAGATGATGTATGGGATGGATAGGATAGGATAGAGGTGGGGAGACTGTTCCTGCTCAGAAAGGACAGTAGGACTAGGGGGCACAGCCTCAAGATAAAGGGGGGGTGGTTTAGAACGGATTTGAGGAGGAACTTCTTCACTCAAAGGGTGGTGAATCTCTGGAATTCTCTGCCCGTTGAGGTGGTGGAGGCTGCCTCGCTAAATATTTTTAAGACGCGGGTTGATGGGTTTTTGATAAGCGAGGGGATTAAGGGTTATGGGGAGAGGGCGGGAATGTGGAACTGAGCCACGACAGATCAGCCATGATCTTATTGAATGGCAGGGCAGGCTCGAAGGGCTAGATGGCCTCCTCCTGCTCCTATTTCTTATGTTATGTTTATCTAATTTAACACCAGAAGACTTCAAATCAAGACATGTAGTTATTTTGTTTTTGTCAATAAAACAACAAAACAATGTTGAAAATTATTTTCCACGTTTTGTCTAAATGGGAAGCATTTGTGATGATTAGACAGGGTCTATAGTGAGTTCTTGGCCTGATAAACTGGAAATTATGCCATCATACAGGTCCTGATCGAGAACACCCAAATCTCTGTGTGGCAACTTGACCAGGATTTATGGGTGGCACGGTAGCACAGTGGTTAGCACTGCTGTTTCACAGCTCCAGGAACCTGGGCTTGATTCCCGCCTTGGGTCACTGTCTGTGTGGAGTTTGCACATTCTCCTCGTGTCTGTGTGGGTTTCCTCTGGCTGCTCTGGTTTCCTCTCACAATCCAAAGATGCGCGGGTTAGGTTGATTGGCCATGCTAAATTGACCGTAGATGCATAGGTTATAAGATTAGTGGGTAAAATTTGTATGGATATGGGGGTGGGGCTTGGGTGGGATTGTGGTCAGTGCAGACTCAATGGGCCAAATGGTCTCTTTCTGTACTGTAGGGTTTCTATGATTTCTATGAAATGGGCTTTGAAAATTTAGCAGACATCATAGAAAATATTCTATTGTTAAATCGTACTTGAGTTGTTCCTAAATTTCTATTACTGTTGGGTCCAAGAAACCTTTACGAATAAATAAATAGGATGCCAAATCTGTGACATAAAGCTAACAGTTTCTGAAATTAATTATATGTTGGGAAACTGTTGCTCCACTTTTCCATTATGTTGGCATAAACATAGCTATTAAAATTTTGCTCTGCAAGGGATAATAATGGACTGAATTACACCATAACAGACTCAGTCAAAACATTGGCATTGACCTTTTACCTGACAGAATTTCAAAAGTTGTTTCACATCAATTAAATGCTTAATTGTATTTTTAATATATTTCAGATTATTTTTGATTTTCCATACTATCAAATAACAGAAGTAATGAGTTTGAAGAGAATTGGATTTCCTGGTAGTGTAATAAACTAAAATGTCATTATGGAATATAACAAGAATTCATGATTCATGCCCAGAAACAAAAATTGTGACATCAAACAGCAGAACTGTCAATATACACCAACTTTTGATGTCACAACTGAACTTACTGTAAATCCCAAAAGATTTGGCAATCTACTTATTAATTAACTTTTCAATATAACCTGACACCTCTTGCATCGTATTTACTTTTTTAATCAAACATTACTCAGAATTTAAACAAGTTAAAGTTGAGCATTAAACTAATGTATCTACTAAGAACCAGATGTGGAAATGCCAGCATTGGACTGGGGTGGGCACAGTAAGAAGTCTCAAAGCACTAGGTTAAAGTTCAACAGGTTTATTTGGAATCACGAGCTTTCAGAGCACTGCTCCTTCATCAGGTAAGTGATCACTCACTTGATGAAGGAGCAGCTCTCCAAAAGCTCATAATTCCAAATAAACCCATTGGACTTTAACCTGGTGTTGTGAGACTTCTTACCAAGCCAGATAGTCAATGGGAGTCACTGAGATGGATGCTGAGGTCCACAGTAACCTACATTTGGGAGCTAAGTTTCCAAAACTTTTCAGAAATATTATAAGCTAGTTTGAGAACTGAGGATGTAAATAATCTACACAAATGCTTATGTGACGTTATCAGACTGACCACCTGAGAAACATTACATTATTATAATTAAAAGTAAGCTATAATTAAAGCTATAATTGGGACCATTTTAATGAAATTTTAGGTAGAAAATATCTATTCTAGTACAACTGGTCTGAAGGTATACTGAATCCACTGCATCTATTTTCCTCTGGTTTTATCCAGTAGTTGATATCCATGCATAATTACTATTGTAGCCGGAGCTGGAGAATACTGTTTTAAGAATTCTGTTTTATTATTCGAGTATGGATCAGAGTAAGCTTACTATGTTCAATGGCCCACCACAAATATGCAGTTGCTAATAAACAATAAATTGCTAAAATTGGGAAATACACAACAGTTTGAACAACATTTGAAGCTGAAAGATAGGATATCATTTCAGTGTAACAATATGTCTTTTTTTTTCTGCCTTCACTTCAGGGTTCCATTTTTCAGAATCAACCTGCCATAACTTAAGTTTTCAACACATTAAGTAAAATCTGTTGAAATTAATTTAATATATTGATCTGTATCATGTTCTTGTGCTGCTCACAAAAAAAAATTGTCAATCATTACAGTGTGTACCAGGAGTCACAGGAATTTTGCAATGTGCAGGACTGTTTATATTAAATAGAATATTAAAGCACATGACCTTGACTCGGAGTAAAGTAAAAGAAAAGGAGGAGGTACTAGTTGAGTCTAAGAGACAAAGCTGATTAAGTTATGATTCATTCTGATCCATCAAGTCAGTCCCAGAAATATTATTCAATTTCCCTCACATCGCAATCACTTTCTCTGCCAAATAAAACCAGTTTCTTCTTCAACTTACAATATTTTCACCCTTCGTTGTCCCCACAATCTGTACCACATATTCACCACTATCTGTGTAACGTTGTTAAGTCTGAGCTTGGTTTATATCATCTTTACTGTAATATTTATGGTTACGTTTATGAGCATTCAACTTACCCAGTTAGTGATATTAACAAACAATGAGTCAACAAGCTCTCCTGACATTTTCTGTACACTATTTTAATTAATACATTTATTTAAACATATTAATACCGCTGTTAAAATAACACTGAGTTCAGTATGTGAGTGTACAAAGCTTTCCTCTTTCAACATCACCTATTCTATGCACCATTGTCCTTAGAATCTTCAGTACCTTGACAAGGTCTCTGGTTTCTGTTGCCTCTCCTTAAACCTCAGTTTAGCTAATCTAAGGTGTCAATTCCCCTTCACTGCATCCTCTCCAATGGTATGTGAAATTGTACAAGCTATTCCAAATGAAGTTAGCTGTATGCTTTGTCCACATATGATATCACTTCCAAGGATTTAATCCTTCTGCCGATATAACCTAAAGTCACATTTCCTTTCTTTACTCTTGCCACAAACTATGCCTGTTTTTTATTTCGGTCACTAACAGCAAGTAGCCCCAGAACCTTCTCATGCATCTAATTTGGCTCATAATCTTACTACATCTTGTTTCCCTTCTTCAGTTTTATCTACTTAAACAACACCAGCTATTTGTCAGATCAATTTCTTAATAT
Source organism: Carcharhinus amblyrhynchos (assembly GCF_965287045.1). Lineage (NCBI taxonomy): Eukaryota > Metazoa > Chordata > Chondrichthyes > Carcharhiniformes > Carcharhinidae > Carcharhinus > Carcharhinus amblyrhynchos. Next base: position 50,509,620 of record NC_137324.1, read on the forward strand.
ATCCAAACCTTTTGTTGCTTTTTCACTTTTATTTGCAATTCCACTTGGATATTATCAAGGAACTTTGTTTATTAGACCAAACTATCCGTTCCTCCTTTTGTTTCACTTTAACCTAAGCTGTTTTAGATATTTTGTGACCTTCTACATAGAAACATGGAAGATAGGAGCAAGAGGAGGCCATTTGGCCCTTCGAACCTGCTTTGCCATTCATTACAGTCATGACTTGTCGTCCAACTCAATAGCCTAATCCTGCTTTCTCCCCATTACCTTTGATCCCATTCGCCCTAAGTGCCTCTTGAATATATCCAGCCGCCTCTTGAATATATTCAATATTCTGGCATCAACTACTTCATGTGGTAATGAATTTGACAAGCTCACCACTCTTGGGATGAAGAATCAGAGCTAAGTATCTTATGTAAGAAGGAAATAAGCAGTCAGAAGAAAATCAGATTAGTTGGAGGGAAGATTTCCTTTATTCACTATTTGTAGTGATATACGTTTTATTTGCACATTTACGAGTTTGCTACAAATGACAAACACTGGAAATCATCATCATAACTCAACTTGGGGGTGGGGAGAAATCCTTGGATGTAGCCTCTAGCCTAAGTTTACTCCAACCTTTTTCCACTGTTTCCTTTCCACTCCTGAAGGCTATCTTCCTTGCAAATCAAAAGTTCAATGGCTCCTAGCCTTTCCCTGGAGCCTAACATATATATGAAGTTAGCAGTTGGCGTTGTTATGCTACAAGACTAAGGGGATGTATTGTACCTGTGCCAGATTTGGCCTTCATTCCTCAGCTTCAGGATTACTAGATCAATTGTGGGAAGCTGGCTGAAGTGGTGCTTATTTTGGCACTTTGCAACTGCCACCCCAGTTGAAATCAGCTAATTCAGCAAAGGTCAGAGATTCATAGGATCATAGAATCCCTATAGTGTAGAAGGAGACCATTCAGCCCATTGAGTCTGCATCAATCATAATCCCATCCAGGCCCTATTCCCGCAGCCCCATGCATTTTACCCTGTTGATCCCTCTGATGCTACCGGACAATTTATCATGGCCAATCAACCTAATCCGCACATCTTTGGACTGTGGGACCAGAGCACCCAGATGGAACACACACAGACATGGGGAGAATGTGCAAACTCCACACAGACAGTGGTCCGAGGCTGGAATTGAGCCTGGGACCCTGGTGCTGTGAGGCAGCAGTGCGAACCACTGTGCCACTGTGCTGTCCAGATCAGACTGTGATCTTTCTAGCTGGTAGTATTTAGTGCTAGATGTATCCATTGATTCACCATGAGAGCACCAGGATAATGTTTAATTCTCAATTTAAAAACTATGGTTCTGTTTATTTGAATGGGTCAGTTTTAATATGATAATTTGGCATCTAAGTAGGAATGGCACCAAATCATAACTTCAGAATTAGCCAATCTGTTTTAACTTTCTGTTTCATTGAGAAATGCACTCGTACAATTCCAAAAAGGGCTTTGCTTGCCTTCATTCTACTGATCATGTTGTCATGAGAATCATGCTCTTTATTCCACATTGTTACTTTTCTGGCAAATTGAGGGTCCTCCCCTCAATCTATTCCATAAACGTTTCAATGACATTATCAAACAGGAGGAACAGAAATCTGAAATTGAAGTAGAAAACACAACAGAAGGACAACAGAAAACAATAGCAAAGGAAAGTTGAGAAGGAAATGTGCAAATGGTATCAACACATCTGCAGGAAGAAGCAGTCATTGCAAATTTATGTTCTGTACCAAAAGATACTCTTCTTCTGGTTAGTTGGAGCATCAGAGGGGAGTCTGCATCGTCATCTAGACTCATTCATGAAGTATGTAATTGGGATGTCTTAGGGAGTAATAGTGCCACAACATGAGGCAGCAACATTATTGGAAAGAAGGAAACTGCAAGAATAGTGAAGGGAAGTGCATGTGCACTTACACTGGAAAGATGAAAAAGTAAGTATAGTAGTGAACTCGTTAGAGATCAAGGCACAGAAAAGCATACCTAGTAGGACACAATGGGCATAATTTTCACCTCTTCCAGCAGATGGGAAATGTACAGGATTATGTGGAATGTCAGTTGCATACCCCTCCCATATTATTCTTCATTAACTGCAATGATGAATAAATCAGGCTGTGTGTGAAACTACCATTATACCAATGCATTAGATTTCCCTACAGCCAAGTGTGATTAAGGTTTCCCCCAATGTGTTTTCCAAAGAGATTGAGAAGTAGCCATCTAGGCAACCTTTAAAAATGTTGAAACCAGTCACTCTTGTAAATATTAGAGCTGTAGAATGCTGGCATTCTCAACAACTGTCACATGTTGTTTACTGAAGCCCGATAGAATTGGATTTAAGCAAAATGCAAAAGAAAAACTAATCCTGGCATGCATTAGTCAATAATAATTAACTCCCTTTCACTCAGTATTGATTAATGCATGAAACAATCTTTGCATCAACTCACATCTCCTCTTATGTTCATAATTTCTTTAAAATCATAAGGAAAAAGCACCTTTTGATTTAAAAGCATTTAGTGAGATTGGAAACAGCAGTCTTGTCCCAATCTAAATTGGAAAAAAATGATCATAAGTGCATTTTTTATACACTGAGTCATTCTTTGGCCTATGGAAGAACACAAACAGATTTCAAGAAGAGAAAAAAAAAGCATACAAATGAACAAGCATCTGTTGACTGTCTCTCCTCTGGTCAAAACTTATGTACCCCATCCTCACCTTTGGCAAATAAATAACAAAACAAAATCACCTCTCCCCTGATCAGATTGACCAAGAGTTCTAGCTACAAACATCCATACAGAAATTCTATCTTATAACTGAATTAATTTTGTTTGGGTATTTTCATGATCTGTAAAATGCGTTCTCTCACTATAATAATGTCCAACTGTTGAGAGCCATTGTAAGTGGCTGTAGTATGATTTGAAGGACTCTATCAGTTTTGAGCAGGATTTGATTTTTTTGTTTATGGTAAGTCTTATTTTTGACTTTTTAAAAAAAATTGACACATCAACCCATCCCAAGCACTGTGCGCCAACTTTTCCCGTGTAATCAATTCAACTGCGTTTGCTTTCACAGTTCAATATATACACAACTGTTCCACAATGTCTAACAAATAACAGGCTCTCATGCATAAATAAAATCTATTTTAAAAAAAGAAAAAAAATCTATTTTCTTAAATTAAAAAATATTACTCTCAATAATCACAATGCATCACCTTTGCTAAATTTATACAGCCTCATGCATAAAATTATAGCACTGGCAGTTGCTAATTTTAACACTACATTTTTAACACATAACAATTAGTCAATAAATCTATGTAGGACAATGTGGAAATAAATGCATTTTAAACACATACATACACACAAAGGAAAAGAAAACAACGGATTGTTTCTTAAGAATATGAAAACTGTAAACTTTGGGCTCGTTCTGCAACTTCCCCAAATTCCATGAAACATTTACAATCCTTCCATAAGCGCACCTGTCACCTATTACAAAAATCACAACTTAAAACGTATAAAGCTTTTTTTTATATCATAGTCACAGTTACCAAAAAACGAGTGAATAATTTATTACATATGCTATAATAACATCACCCTAGACACTATTATCTATGAGGTATATCTGAGAAAATTCGGTAAGGAATGCACGGTCTGCTCTGCTAACCTACTCAATCAGATTTTTTTAAGCTTTGGTATCTTAAAGAGAAAGAGAAGATAGAGATTGAGATAGAGAGAAAACTTTGGTATCTTTGTTTAGTTCTTTGCATGGTTGCATTGCAAAGCACCACAGTATAGGGGCTCACCAGCAATAAAAAAATTGGTGGCCTTTTCGAAGCTGAGGTATTCACAGGAATAAAAAAATGCACAGAGGTCTAGAAACTGGAAAGAAACACCGCTTTGGTTCAAGCAAGGCACTCGTCCCGTGGTTTATCACACTTTGCAACTAAAGCGTGCATCTAGATTTTCATTCTTCTTTTGAGTACAGGTATTTTGGTAATGGTGGTGGCTGATTCGGGATGTGTGTTTGTTTATATTTTTCTGTGTGTTCATAAATGCAACATGATGTGCACATGTTACAGCTAATAAAGATCTAAAGCATCAGACAATCTAGGCACTGGTTTGGTTTGATATTATCTTAGTACATACAGTATGAATTCAATTGAATGCAAATTAATCTTTACAGCATAGGAGAGGTTTTTTTTCTCCTCTAAATGAAAATGTAATGACTTTGGTAACATTACATAGCAGAGTTCCATCCCCAACTCCCTCCACCCAGTGCTGCAAAAGCAAACTGATTAAGTAAAATTTGCAAAGATACAGTTTATACAAGTAGATTGAAAGAAATTTAATGCCCTAAACAAACTTGTGCTATTTGTTATGAAGTAAATTTGAATTACTTGTTAGTACAATTATAATTATTGATTAATTATATAAGAGGGATAATAGTGTTATTTAAAACAGCCAACAAATCACAAATATTTTAACTGATCCAGAATTCCTCTATAGATCATAAAGGACAGCTGGAAGATTCACACTATGTAATGGTACTGAGTTCAGCGTACAATTTTTAAAAAAATATTAACTTCAGGGTCTTTTTTTGCTAAATTTGGAATTGCAGGTTAATAATAAAATTTTAAAAAGACATTGTGTATGAACAAAATCATCATACAGCCAGGGCTAAGTGAACAAAGAGAAATTGAGTGACATCACAGCAGTTAAATCTACCACTTATCACTTTGCTACTATATGAAAGTAATTACAGGTCTAGCTTATGCTGAGATTCCTGGGTTTGTTTTAGAAGCTTTAACTCATTTTGGTTTTATAGAATTCAATAAAGCAGCATTTCCATAGAGTGGAATAAAAATTATTTTACATAAATTCCGATCAAAACTGCTGCATAATTTGCACCTATATTGATAATAAACACAATACAGCAAAGCGCTGTTGACATTAGCTGTTTGTTAAAAAGTTATCGATAGTAAGTCAAAAAATTGTTGTTCACTGATACACTGAATGGACATGGTACATGTGGCTTTTTGATGATGGATTCTAATGAGGAAATTATCTTTCTACAGCACAGAAAAAAAACACACATTTTGAATGAGTGTGACCACCATTTAGATCTTTGGGGTATCTGAGTTGCAGCTGTATTTAAGAGACACTCTATACATGAGCAGGAGCAAAATGCAGACCGTGCAGAGAAAGAAATCTTTGGTATCTTTGGTATCATCGACGCGATTAAAATTACAAATGGAAAAATTCAGTGAGGTAGCCTCTTTGGTTCTCACTAGAAATAGAAAGAGCTTTTACACATAGTTCATACCTGGAAGCAGCGAGTTCAGGGTTTTTTTTCTGTCTCTTGTCACTAACGCTAAAGACTTCTCCGCAATCGAAAGAAGCTATCTAAAGCCATTTGGACACAGCGCTAAACAATGGTGGAAAGATCATTAAAGTATTTTCTGTTGTGTATTCATATTCTCATCAGTACATGCTGTATTGTTCCATTTAAAATCATTGCTCATCCATGTCATTAATAATAAGACTGAAGGGATATCTTTCAGTGCTTATAGGGGGATAATTCTTTGGCATTGAAAATTGAGAATAAAAGTTGCAGTGCTTAAAGGCCCCAAAATCTAAAAATCAATAACTAAAATATGTTGGGATATTGGCTCAGGTAGTTTTTCCACAAAAATATAATGTTCAATTCTAAAAAATGTCTGTTAATAGAATATTGAAAACCAAAATCACCGAACCTTTTCTATGAATTTATAGGATACAGGATTGGAGTTATGTTAGGTATAAATCAATGCATGTGCAATTATACTCCCAGTCATAATTTGTAATTTTTTCTAACAAAATAAATCAACATTAAAGGAATTAACCTCTGTTACTTTACAAAATAAAACAGACAATATGATTAAAGGCCATCTGAAGCACTGCAACTTTCATTTTAATACGTTTATAGTATTTGATAAATAAGAGAAAAATCAGCATTTAAATATATAGTTCACAATAAATACCAAAAATAATACAAATAATAATAAAGCTGATGTAGCTTTTTGATTTCTAAACTACAGTCAAAAGCACTTTAAAAATTGCTAACTTGTTTAGAAATCAACTTGTGTTAATTAAATCATTTACATGGCCTGTGGGTATTGTGACGAGCAATGAAAACATCACTGTCAACTGTCTGAACTTGTTACCACACTATGGCATTTTTCTAAAAGCTGAGTTGGTACAAAACAATAATAGCCACACAGTGAAAGTACTGTCATTCTCTCTGCGGGGTCAACCTTCAGTTTGCTGGTCCGATTGGTTTGGTTTCTTTGGATATAGCTTTGTTTAAGGATAAAAGCTTCCACATGCTTGGATAAAGCTATTGGACTACAGTATACCAATACTGCACTGTCTTCTTGTTGTAAAATTATCGTAGACTCCTGATATTCTTCAAAGTTGAACTCATCTTGGACGTGCGCATGGACTCCATGCACAAGACGCTGAGCTAAATGTCTATCAATGAATGAGAAACTCATAAGATATTTAAGTTAAAGTACAATTGATGTATTAGCTATTGTAATCATTTACTAAATTCACCAACAAACATAACCAGGGGGTTCTTTTGTGCTTAAGATGAAGAGTGAACTTATTAAAATTTAGGGATCAATTGAATCCGAATCTTTAAAATAAATAATTATCATGTAAACATTTCAAAATGAAAAGTTTATACATACTACACTAGATAAACAACACAAGTCAAATAGTTTGGAATATATTAATATTGCATGAAATGCATTAATTTACAAAAGATTAAATCATCAAAATTATAAATTAGAAGCTATATTTCACTTAAATTATCCAAACTTGAGTAGAACCATTGGCTATGTTGAATACTTGCTAAATATATATGGCTGAGATCACGGTAATGTTTTGTAGCTAATGTAATCAACATTCAGTTAAAAAAAAAGCCCTCCCATATTTAGTTACCTTTACTGAGATATAGGAGTGGGTTACTATCTTTGGTAGAGGTGTTTAATCTTCACCCTAACATCTTGTGCTTGGAGCCATTTGGATCCATTGGTTGGTATCCTGTTCCATTGGAATCGCTAATTGGGAGGAAATTGTGAAACCGAGTGGGTACTTCCCTCTCTCAATAAGACGAACATTGAAAGACAGGCCAATTGTGCGAACAGCACTCAACTGTAATGCATAAAAACTACAAACAGATCCATGTCTCTGTGAAGCTGACTTTGGTTGAAGCGGAAGAGGTTTTCTGTTGTTCTGTACAACGTTTCTGAAAAACTGCATAGGCACACGTTAAAGACAATATTCAACTTTAAGAGGCGGCGAGTGTCGTCAAATGAAGCAGCAATGATCCGTGGCATTGCTCCCTTGTTGTTGTTATTTTTCTTATTAACCCTTTCATAACTCTGCTTCCCAAAACGACTAAGACAACCATTGAAACACAGTGCGTACGTTGTTTCCTGACGTGCTTCTTTTGTTTAAAAGTTTGTTGCAGAACAATTAGGTGCAGAAAAAAGTTTCTTTGGTTTCGATTTAATAATAAATAGAAAAAAAAAGTATCAAGTGTCTTCATGAGAGTCTTTAAAGCCTTTGGCTTGCCTTTGAACACATCAGTGGTGTTCTTAGAAGGCCTGTTCAGTGGTGAATGTGCACATGTTTGAAGAAGGGATGATGACGTTGTGTTTCAGAAAAAATAAAGCTATTTAATGTTTGTGCTTCTGCACTCACGATGGGCAGCCCTTCCCCCCACCCCCCCAACCCGCCTTTTACACATGGGCTACTCAGTGCGTTTGCAGTAGTAAACCAGTGTTGGCCAAAAATAGAATATAAGTATCGAATAGAATGGATGCATAGTAATCTACAGCTATTAAGACAAACAGTATTTATTCTTCCTGCAAACAACTGCCTTCTAAACCTAATGGCCCTGGTATCTTCTGAAAACAAAATGAAGCAGACCACATGAATGGGTATTACAAAATCTCAGGAATTTGATGATTAGAAGGAATGTGCTTGAAGGTTGTGCTTGCATTCCCACCACCAACAGCTCCACCCAATGGATGAATATAGCAGTGAGGGCACGTTTACCAGCATCATTCAAAATTTGTGTTGTGTTAACGACAGACTGAAAGTCTCTGAAAATGATTTTGATATTTTGTGCTTGCATACTTACCACTAACAAGCCCATTCTTAAACAGCCTGATTAGTGATGAGATTGCATGATTGTACAAAATGTTTTCCAATAATTCTACTGAGGCTTCTATTTAAAAATAATCAAAATGAGTGGTCAATTACTTTCAGTGTACTAATTTACCGTATCAAAAATCACTGCATATCATTGCCAGAAACTGATAACTGAAATCAACTCATTATCTAATGATTATTTTAGCACAGTCAAAACTTCTCAGGCAAAGCACTAGACATATTATTGCTCAGCAACATAGCTCGTTGTGCCATGTCTGATGATCTCTGGAAATTCACCAAGTAGACTCTCAGCTTCGTTGTCAGTTTATAGCAAGGACTCCAAATTGATTCAAGGGGAAATCTTAAGCCAGACACATTAAGAAATATGTGTCTGTCCTTTAAAGGTTTGAATGTATTGATCAAGATTGTGCTTATGCACTCACCACTGAACAGCCTCTTCAAAAGCAAAAAAAAAGGTGTTGAGTTGTGCCCTGTTCAGGTGCACTGTCCTCAATCATGCTTTGGTACAAGTGCTTGAGGTCGACGATGATGCCCCTGGGCTCGACATGGCTTCGTCCTGCCATTTGTCCAAGCTTCGCCTCCGGGCGTTCATAAAGAAATTACTGACGGTGGTCAACTCCAGACCAAGCTGTTGTGAGATCGTGAGTTGCATCTCCTTGGAAGGGCGTTTATTTTCCTTGAAAATGGCAAAAAGAGTTCGGCGTTGGAGGTCAGTGAAAACTAGCCGTGGCTTCTTTGGTGTATTGCTCTTCTCTTTGTTCTGTTCTTGTTCTTTGCGTTTACACGCTGGGATAGAAAAAAGAAAAGAGAATAATGTTGAGAATTTATAGAAACAGACTGACTCTAGTTTATTTCTCCAATAGTGAATCTTCTATAAAATATCATATTGCTTTCTTTGAGGTTTAGAATTACTCAATGCGTTTTGGGAAGGGGGTGGGGAGCTAGGGTGGAGTGGAAATCAACTGATGGCAACAAACATGGAAATTATCAAGGTTCTTATTTTGTTGACCAGTGTTCTAACTGTTTGATTGCAAAACATGTCTGTGCTAAGGTAAAACCTAAGTACTGCAATAAATGTGTGCACTGATTACTACACAATGATTCCCTGTGTGTTTTGTTTTATTCTTTTAATTATCTTATTCTCTTTTAACGGTTCTCAGTCCTGCTCTTGGACATACTCTAAGGATGTTGAGTGCTCTCTGTACCCTGACTACTAATAATGTTTAAGCAATAACTCTTCTAGACTTATCAATGAATTGTTGACCAAAATCCAATATTATTTTCTCCTAAAATTCTCCTAAATTCTCTCCGGAGTTGAGGGGGTTGAACTATGAGGAGAGGCTGGATAAACTAGGCTTGTACTCGTTAGAGTTTCGAAGAATGAGGGGAGATCTCATTGAGACATATAAGATGATGAATGGGATGGATAGGATAGAGGTGAAGAGGCTCTTCCCGCTCAGAAAGGACAGTCGGACTAGAAGGCACAGCCTCAAGATAAGGGGGGGGGGGTTAGAACGGAGTTGAGGAGGAACTTCTTCACTCAAAGGGTGGTGAATCTCTGGAATTCTCTGCCCGTTGAAGTGGTGGAGGCTGCCTCGCTAAATATATTTAAGACACGGGTTGATAGGTTTTTGATAGGCAAGGGGATTAACGGTTATGGGGAGAGGGCGGGAAAGTGGAACTGAGCCACGACAGATCAGCCATGATCTTATTGAATGGCGGGGCAGGCTCGAAGGGCTAGATGGCCTACTCCTACTCCTATTTCTTATGTTCTTATGTTCTAAAGCCCAACATTAATAATTTCCAAGAATCACTAGATAATCACTGTAAGTGGGAAATGTGGCTAGCTCCAATCACGCCACCTACTTGCCTCCCACACTGCTCTAGTTCTGGTATGATACACCTATTGGTGCAGATTCTGCAATCAGCGTTGAAGCTTCGGTGCTCACTGCTGATCTTGAAAGATGCTGCTCACAAAGTGGTCTCTGCGAATCTGCCCTGTCCTGACATTAGTTTGAATTTGAGGCCAGGTCAAGGAGATTTCCAGGCAGCTCGCAACAATGATGTCACCAAATTGGGTAAGCAGCCAATCACATTGAGGTATTCTCACAGACAGCAAAGAAGACAGGTGGATTGATTAATCTTTATTTTTAGTATCATTTTGCGCACAGAAAATAAAATTGCACCTGGAATTTAAGGTAAATTTAAAGGAAAGTTTATTTATTAGTGTCACAAACAGGCTTACATTAACACTGCAATGAAGTTACTGTGAAAGTCCCCTAGTCGCCACACTCTGGTGCCTGTTTGGGTACACTGAGGGAGAATTTAGCATGGCCAATGAACCTAACCAGCACATTTTCGGATTGTGGGAGAATCAATTGTGAGCACCCAGAAGAATCCCACACATTTTGATGCATTTGAAACACATCAATGGTGTTTTTAAAGGGCCTGTTCAGTGGTGAATGTGCACATGATTTGATTTGATGATTAGAAGGAATGTGCAAACTTCACACAGACAGTGACACAAGCTGGGAATCGAACCCGGGTCCCTGGCATAGTGCAGAACTAACCACTGTGCCACCATGCTGTCTGAAGATGGAAGTAAGGTGGAGGCTAAATTAATGTAAACAAACTTAACTTCTTAAAGAAAAATTTGGATTTGTTTTATCACAATGGAAAAATGTGACAAAACACAAATATAAACATAGGTTTGCAGTGCAATAGAGGTTGACCAAGTATATTCAGAATCATAGAGTCCCTACAATGCAGATGGAGGCCATTTGGCCCTTTGAACTTGCAGCAACAACAATGCCACCCAAGCCCTATCCCCATATTTTTACCCTATTAATCCCCCTGACATGCTGAACATTTAGCGTGGCCAATCAACCTAACCCATACATTTTTGGACTACAATAGGAAACTGGAGGAAACCCACACAGGCATGGGGAGAACATGAAAACTCTACTCAGACCGTGATCCAAGCAATGATTGAACCCAGGTCCCTGGCACTGTAAGGCAGCAGTGCTAACCACTGTGCCACCGGGCCACCCCATAGTAGGCTTGATATATTGTTAAAAACAGTTACACACACTCAACAAGGTGTCACTTTTTCAAAGGTTTTTATGGTGAGGAATAGCTTATAAATGGAAGTTTTCATGGGTTCAGTGATATCTAATCGATTGCAATTTGTGGTCACTTCAACAGTGCACCCTATTAAAAACATTCCAGCCATTATTTTCAATCAAGCACAAATGGGCAGCCAATAAAAAAGCTAGCCTAGCTAGCAATGCCTAGGGCCAAAAAGAAAATTTCTTTTCAAAATCCAGGAGCCTATGGATCAAATCCCCTTACTTCCAGAGATTTTTCAGACGACTTGTTTCTGGAAACAAAACATGAATTGGCCTGAAGTCTACCAGTGGGTGACTGTGTATGGGCGTCACAAAGGAGTCAAGAGGCTTCATATCTGGCAAATGCTCTCTCCCATCTGCTGAGATTGCACACTCTTAGAGATGGGAAAATGATGTAATAAACATAGGAAAATGACTGACGGGAAGAGGCCAGCAGGTCCATCATGTCTGCGGAAGAGGCTTGGCGGCTGGAGCAGCCTGACTAAACCCAACACCCTTAATCCTGACAGCCTAAGACTCTGAAGAATTGTCCCGAGGGAAGAGGGAGAAACACATGGGGTTTCTTAGATTGGATCTGGAGTCTGTTCCGGATCAGATTTTGCAGCTGACCTTGGGTTTGGAATGGGTAAATTTAATCCCTTCTTTTTCCCTGCCGGGGCGCGTTTGCAGCGAGTAATGTTCAGCTTTTGCGGTATGCTCGCCCAATGATCCATACTGACAAGGTTTATTTACTGAGCAGAATGGATGACGAACCGTCCCCATTGAAGTATATTCCAGCATTGCTTAGCGCCTTCAGCAGTGGTATGAAGAAAATAGTGCGAATGGTTTTACTTCGTTTTCAAGGGTATTTGTGCACCAATTCCAATTCATCTTACCAACATTAAGATAAAACACAACACACAAAGGGAAGCAGACTATCTGATGAGGCGAAGCACAACCAAAATGTCAACGTCACCGTTCTTACAAATACCGTTTTATAGCAGCCTGCTGTAAGGAGCATTTTCAAGGGACCGGCTCTCTTGTAGGACCTGTCCGCGGTGCTGAACTTACTTCCGCAATTGGATGCAATTGTTCCTTTTATCCCTTCCCTTTACTTAAACTGATAGTATTACATATATCTCCCGCACTGAATGCTAAATACAATATCTGCGGAGCTTCCAGGAAACGTAATTGCAATTGATTTTTAATGTCAAAAATGTAATATTTCACCACTCCCAGCGAGTGTCAAGGGTCTATGACCAGGAGATGGCAGCGTTGCACATACAATGCTCAATTACAGCACTGCAGCAGCAGTGTGCAAGCCCAAGTGAGCACAGGCATAACTACAGAACATTATTTTACATTTATGATTGACAAACAGAGTGAATAACTAACCTGAGTTCAAAGGACCGCATGACATCTTATGGGCTTTACGAGTAACCGCGAAGCTGCAAGAGATGTTAACCACACACAAATCCTCATTTCAGTTTCCGACCGAAACCGCACTATGAGAAATGTTAGAACAAGATTTGAATTCCGAATCACCCTTGAATAATTCAGATGAAAAATCATAGTTCCGGTTGCCTGACCTCTGGTAGCATTGACTTGGGGCAGCAATCTAGTTCCTCTCCAGTGGGCAGCAAGATTCCGCCAAGGTGGCAGAGTCCATGACAAAACCCTAGCTATGACTGCAACACTATATTCTGCCCCCTCTCCTTTCCTTCTCTCCTATGCACTCTATGAACGGTATGCTTTGTCTGTATAGCACGCAAGAAACAATACTTTTCACTGCATACTAATACATGTAACAATGATAAATCAAATCAAATCTCTTTCTCTCCAGCCCTGGTGGTGGTAGGAGGAAGGGGGTGGGGGGGGGGGCTTCTTGAACTTCCTCCTTAAATGTACTTGGCCAGGCTTTCCATTAGCTGGCCCAGCTGCTGGCCATTCTCTGCCAGCCTCAGCGCCCGCTCTGCCACCGTGCCCTCTCAGTCCTCTGCAGCATTTCTTCATTGACGATGCGATGCCCAGGATCTTACGTGGGACAAGACTGGCGAAGGAGATGCAGTTCCAAGTCTCTGTTGATAGTGTTGGCTGTCTAGACCCTGTGGAGCCACTGAATGTATGCGCGGACTCGATCTCCACACTCCCTATCGGCTGTCGGCATTGAAGCCCATCTTATCTGACCATTTTTACTCCAATTTGGACTGGGCTGAATTTCAACAAGTATAGGTGCATTGTATTTAGGCAGCAGCATCACTGTTTAAGAGTTTGATTAACTACAAAGAATTATATCAGTCTACATACATCAAGAACGTCAACACTAGTCAACTAATCAATATGGTTATCGGTTATTGATCAATTCCACCAGTAAAGCTAGTCGATGGCGTAACTGCAATTAGTGAATAAGTTATTCCTAACATGATTGGGTGACAGTGAGTAAACATTGAAGGCACTTATTATTCAACACAGCCGGCCCTCGGAAATCAACGAGCCGCCACCATTAATAGACTAAACTACAGTGACACTAGGAAATAGAAATAGGGACTCGTGTAGGTTGTGTATTTTGTTGGTCACCACTCAACTCGTTAATGAGCCTAAGTTATTTCAGAAGCTGACTATCGTTGGCAGCAGACGGGAACTAATAAAACACCACCAGCTAAATGAGCTCACTCAGGTCAACTGTGCATTTTCGAGAGAGAAAAGAATCGCCTTTATTTCTAGTTTCTCTGCTTCTCAATTCCTGATATCAAAAGCCCTCGGTACTTCCATGTTTATGTTGGAACCTGCACACATCCCACATTGTGCGGCCTCACAACGGAGCTCAATTCCCTCCTTATCTAAAACGTTTGAATGGACCCATCATATACTAAGCTGATTTTCCTCTAAACCATATCTGTCACTGCAACACTATATTCTGCACCCTTTCTTTCTCCCCGTGTACTTTATGAATGGTATGCTTTGTTTGTCTAGTGCGTAAGAAATAATACTTTTCATTGTATCCCAATACATGTGACAATAATAAATCAAATCAAATCAAATTCACGCTATCAGCAAGAGGTAACGGGATAAGTGATAAAGAGTGGAACCTCCGCACCCGCTCTTTCTAACGCAAAGTCACGGAGGTCTGAGGTCAACCGTAGCATCTCTACCGCCGTCTCAACTGAGAAACAGCGAACTCAACACAGAACAGGGTTGCAAACTAGAATAGGCTTGCTCTTTCGAGCTCAGCTCCTCTCACTGTCTTCTCCCAGTTTCACCGCGGCAAAGGTCGCTTCCACGCACACAAAAACAGATCCTTTTCAGTAGAATTAAATATGAAATAATTCCAGAGATTCTTCAAGCTGGAGTCTGGAAACTATGATTGCCCATGTCACCGTAGCAAGAAAGTGTTTCCAACAGAATTTGTCCCTGTGATTGTGCCGGGAGAAGAGGAAAAAAAGATACTCACAAAATTCCGGCAGGAAGAGACAGGGATGGGAATGGGATGGATGGTTCATCCTATCCAAAATTCCCCATCTCTCTTCAACGTTGCGGATCCTGAGGTTTCGAGTTATTTGTATGCAACTCTACGCATTTCCACTTGATGCTGGCGGGCACCTGGGACAATTCACCCCGGGAAAAGAAACAAATGTCAGGGCTAAGACTCTGAGCCGGATTGGGGTTTGACCTCGGCGGCGAGCGAACAAGCGTGTCAGCAACCCCAAACATTTGCCGCAGAGCTTCGCGGCGAGAGAGCCCCGGCGTTAAAATCGCGCCTGAACTGGGTGGTGATCATTCTTCTGATATGAAAACCCGAACCCCGACCAAGGAGAAGGCACTCGCGTGTAAACAGTCTCGAAAACAAACTAAACAGCCAGCCTTGTCAACACTCAGCGTTAACAAGAACGCTAATAAGAAAAAGATAGCTCCTCTTACGCCATCCAATTAAACAGTTAATCAATCAGGCAGTCGATTAATTACACTTTTTGGCTGTCACTCGGCACCTGTCGGGGTAAGGTGCTACAAGACATGGGTTCTAATTTTACTCATTCTTACGCGTGAGCCTATTAATAAACATGTTTACATAGTACTTTGCTACTCTTTTTTTGTATAGTCATTCTAGGACACTAACCCGAGGCGGGCACACGCCCAGCGCCCATTAATTGACCATCAGATATTAACTAACATCTAATGGTTGAAAACCATGCAAGAAGGTCACGTATTTCAACAGGAAAGGTATTTTGCTATTGACACTTTCCCCCAACCCCATCCCAATGCCCCTCGGGGGGGGGCCTTTCCCGGAATGATTTAATTAATTCCAGGCCAATGGTAAAATATATTTTAAATATCGTTTTAATAAAATAATCGCAAATGTTTGGAACTGTCCCGTCTAGAGAGGCTGGGCTGTAAAAGCTGTCGAAATGATGTATGCTTTTAAACGCATCCTACTACAGTTATACAAACGATCTTGTTTTGAAACTACCGGATTCGCGGTATTATATGTTTGGAAGGTTTCACTAAAGTTGTCCATGTGTCAAATTTTGCAACATTTCCCCCAGTCACATTATCGCATCGCATGTGTATTTTGAACGTGCTTCGGTGTTTTACACATTTTGAACAGTTTCACTAAAATACAAATGTCCTTATTCGGGAAAGGAGTCTCCTGCTATTCGCATCCCTCAGTTTCGGAAATGCGCTTGAAATGCTGGTCCATACATTGTGTAACACACAGCAAAGCAGCAGAAACACGTGTCGATGATATAACAGTATTCAGCATGGGTAAGCAAGCACACATTTCTTAGTCAGACTCAATAGTCAAAAAAATCAATCCGATGACGCTGCCTAAACGCTAATTATAACCTCTGATGTGGCAATTAATTAATCTCGCTCCCTAACAGGGCCTAAACGACACACATGACATCCCTGTGCACTACTGTGAAAAATACAAAAGCCAAGACGCGCGGGATAAAGCAATCTGCATATCACAGTGTGAGAGTACTAACCCCTATAATTTCCCAACAATCTGCAACCACAGAAATCAAAGAAATCAAGTAGCAAGTACCAACGGTGAACCTTGCCCTTTGTACTCAGTGGAAGACTGATAAACCCATTATAACTGGAACAACACTCCTTAAATTGTTTGTTTTGTTCTTTTGTTCAAATCAAATGCCGCTCGTTCTTGAAACTAAGCGAAAAAGTGCAATGTTTACTTGTTAGTTTTTAGTTTAAAATTCAGATCTTGAATACTGAAGTTTTAATCGTGAAAAAAAATCTATGTTTATTATACTAAGTCTCAAACCTTGCAAAAAGCCGCAGCATTTACAAAACAATGACCGCTCGAAGTTTTAATTTCTCAGCGTTTCCGTTTCACCAAAAGCAAATTAACCTTTTATAGGATCCTGGGCCGAAGCATGTTTCGATTGTGTACTCCTGCTCAGGTTCACTGCTGGAGGAGTGGTAACCCCTAGCCTGCGATTATTTCCCCCCTCAACTCCGCCCAATTTGAGACCAAACGACTAAATAGCTTCTCCCCCACCACGACATTATTTGTTAGAAAATTTCTGTCAATGTGATCTGGTTTGTTTGTGAGAACGCTCCTCCAAAGGCTCGGGGTATATATAAAAAAAAGACTGGCAGCGTAGAAAATGCATTGATAACAATATTGTATTAAAGAGGTTTGTTGTATAATTAATTGCATGCAAAACTTCACTGCAGCGTTAATGTAAACCCTGCTTGTGACTAATAAATAAATTAACTTCTTAAACTTTAAAAACATAAACTCCAAACATTGGCTCTTTTCTCTCTTCACAGATGCTGTCAGTCCTGCTGAGTTTCTCCAGCATTTTCTGTCTTTGTTTCAGATTCCAGCATCCGCAGTATTTTGCCTTTATAATTACGATTTTTTTTGAAGTTCCTATTATCTTCGCCCAGTCGCTCGCACATTTTTTAATCAAAAGTGCGAAATAGCAATCTGTCAATTTTTTAATAATCCCAGTGGTAAATGAATAGGGTTGCAGTACGATATCTTTGTGTCCCTGCCTTAGTTATGTAACGGCTGCACAATCTTTTTTTTGTTGTCGAACGATTTGGTTCGAGCTCAATTTAGATTTTCCGTCCATCTCTCCGTAATCCGTCTGCGATCTGTCATGCCACCTCCGTTAATCTGCGTCGGTCCCCTCTGCCTGTCCGAGTTGTCTCTTTTTCTCGCACTCGTCCCTTTGTCTTCCTCTATACGTGTGTCGGCGAGATACCTTCTGCCTCGCTTGATTACACTCGCACGTTCATTATAACATGCTGTTATGTGAGGCGGCGTCTCCATTCCTGTAAGTTGCTGTAGTGTAACATAACTTTTTAAACCGTACCCGAGTTCAGAAGACACGGATTACGAAACCACGATCCCATTAGGATTACGAAAGAAGAGAAATCAATAGTGCTTCTAATTAGCTGTAAAATTAAATAGAGCAGCCTGGAGTAACCAACAAATGCCCCCATCCCCTTCTCTGGCTTGCTCCTTGTTAATGATGTCGGTTTGAAAATATTGGCCATTCAAATCAGACTTGCATTGGCGGATCCGGAATGTTATGACCGTCACGTATTCATATAAACGAGGGGAACAAAAGGGGAGAAAAGAAAACCCAGGACTCACGAATATATTGACACATTTGTGTTTACATCTTATTTAAATGTAAAGCAACCTGCGTCGAGCCCGACACAGCCTTTGACGCTAACACGTTTTACGCTGAGCAAACGGCTTTTCCCACAGTGCTTAAATGTACAACATATTAAATTAAGTATCGATCGCATGACTTTCCTCCACCACTTTTTATTGGGGTATGGTTTCTAAACAGAAATCATGATAAAATGACATCCAGTACAAGAAGCAATTGGATGAGCACCTGAAACACCATCGCACACAAGGCCCACAGACCAAGTGCTGGGACCAAAAAGAAAAATGCTGGAAAACCTCAGCAGGTCTGGTAGCATCTGCCAAGGCTTTGACAAAAGGTCACATGACTCGAAACGTCAGCTCTTTTTTCTCCTTACAGATGCTGCCAGGCCTGCTGAGAATTTACACCATTTCTCCTTTTGGATTCAGATTCCAGCGTCCGCAGTAATTTGCTTTTATCAAGTGTTGAGATTGGAATAGATAGATGTTCGATGGCCGACAGACACGATGGGCCGAAGGGTCTCTCTTTGTGGTATAAAGCTCTGCTATGACTCTAGGATCTAAACACATAGCTTTAAAGGGCGTGGCATTACAGTGAAATCTGCTAACAAAATATAATAAATGCGCCTGTTGAGTCTTGATGCTTTCAGTTCTAAATTATTTGTTAACTCTCCCTCGACAGGCGGGAAGTCCGAAATGAAACAAAATAATGAAGTGATGTATTTCTATTACTGACTTACTAAAATATATATTGCAGGATGTACGTTAAAGGACAGAAAAAAATGCGTGAATTTGTGAAATACTCAACAAAACAAGCATGTGACATACAGAAAATTGAACTATAATACAATGTTCCATCATAATGTCTAAATGTTGCCTCTCTGACAATATATATTTAGATCCTGTATGTAACTATACACCTAAAGTGAACGATGTGATTGAGTGACAAATTATCTTAAGATTATACTTCATGTACATTGTGAATTCCAGAAATGGTGTATATTATCTCTCACATATATTGATTTCAACTGGCATGCGCAGTAGACGACCTATATAACACATGCCTAGAATCTGCAATGTATACAGAATTATTACAAAGTAAAATCACACAAGGATTAAATGCAATAAGATGCCAGAATGTCCGCTGGAGCGTTCACGATCTATCTTGCTGCATTGCCCTACAATGAAAGTCCTTGTGGTAATAATGCCCCTCTGTCATTGTCTGCCCTGTCTGTGTCTCCTGCTTGTGGAACACTTGTTTTAGGTGTTCTTGTATTTCCCAGCAGTAACAAATCGAATGACAATACAGTATTAAAAAGAACAGCATCCGGGTAAACAGTAAATCTATGCAAGAGCTTCTTTAAACGTGCGGTTTCCTTAAAGGGAAAGGCTGGATCAATGCCGATCGATGGCGAAGGTTTTCCCTATTCCTATATCAAATGAATGTCGCTGCTGATGAAACCTCAAATGGGGAGCTTCACTGAGCGACTTCGCCATTGTTTTTTACTCGGGTTGTGACAAAATGAAAATCGATGTCAGCGAGTCACCAATATCACAGATAAGACAAAGGTTTGTTTGCACTAATCTGGTGATGAGGGAGCAAAGTTCCTTATGATCCAGCTCTTGGAAAGAAAGAGGAAATAAAACAGAAGTTGGAGCCCCGCCCGACAAACGGAGAGGGATTGACAATCGGAAGCACGTTTCGCCAGCAATTTCGAAATTAAGAAATGAAAATAAGCGATCGACAGAAAGCCCCAGAATTCATTCAGAACTGGAGCGTGGAGAAGGCGACATGGACAAAAAACTTGCCCCTGCGACATAAATCAATCCTGAAAAGACTGTCGAGTTTGTCAGAATAAACACAGGCTGATCTTTATCGCGAAATCTTCAATGTCAAGGATAGAACTAAATTCTACATGAAGAGGCGCATTATCTTAATTCGCCTAAGATTGTGATGTTAACGTAATGTGATAAGGACTTGACTCCACTCTACACTTTTGAACTGCACTCTACTGTTTTTAATGCAAGTATTTCTTTAGGAATACGTTTTAATTATCTCACCTTGTGCACAAACAAGTCCAGGACACAGTGTATGTAAAGTCAAGCTGTGCAGCTGTGTTGGGTCAGAGTTAAGAAACTGACATTAGCACAATACCGGGGCCATCTATATAATACATTCAGTTGTTTCCTCAGATTGTGTTACATGTCCTTGTGATAAGGGAAGATCCCGGGAGGACAATAAATATCGATATATAATTATGCCATTAAAATTTGTATATAATGCATAGCCCACGTGCATAATGTTTGACATCGCTCCGCTCTGCTTAAAATGCCAACCGTTTCGTTAAATAACACCAAAAGGCTGCAGCAAAGAGATATTTGTAAACAACTCTGAACGGATGCGTTCTATTTTTGAAAATTAATCTTTGGTTATATAATTCGAAAATGCAAATCGTTTCTATATGTGGCTCCAATTACATGTTTAACACATTTTTGTGGATTACATACGGTACAGTTCCAGGCATTTCATGACAAATTAATATATGGGTACTGAAAGAGGTGGTTTTAAAAGGTCAAAAGAATTTCAAACAATTAATAATGGCTTGTATTGGAAGAATAAACAGAACGTCAGTTGGGCGGTAGGAAGGAGCAGGTTAGCGCAGGGAATCTACATTTGTTGCAATGAAATATACATCACACACACATTTTGAACAAGGTGTATCAGGCTGTTCTAAAATTATGCAATAGACTATATTTTCCAAATTTGGGGGCGGCCGATTATGGATACTATAAATAGAATATAGGAGGGGCTAAATGACCGACACACAATCTGTAATGATCAAGCAAGGTTTTGTATTAAGTGGATGGATGGAATAAATTCTGTTCACGAATCAAAATAATGTTTTTTTTTAACATTTCGAATCTAACAGGCAGATTATTAATTATCAGGGTACTGATCATTTCTATGCCATTTGTGAAAAGAATCAGAACAGATACGCCCAAGTCTTCGCTGAGGTTTCTGTACCAGTATTAAATAATATTGCATACAGCATTTGGAAACTAACTGTCTTCAGTTTTACAGGATGACATGAGGGCAGAGTTCGCCCCGCCCCCTTCTCCAGCATAAATCGTTTTTACACTGCCGCCCGATTCTTAACGATACCTATTTGGAAGTCCCAGAAGTATCTAATTAATGCTTAAATGTAAGAAGTTTAAACTGAGGCTTGCCGGAATCTGGATTTAATCAGGGCTTTGGAATGCAATCTGCATGCTGCTGGAGCGTTTAAGGAACCAGCGAAGTTGCCACATACCAGCTGTTCATCTGAATTGCATCTTTGCTGTGCTAATTACGTTCCCGTCACTTAAATATTCTTCTGCGTGCATTTGAAGTTTTGTAGCAAGATAAGCTTTAATTGTAGAATATTTGCATATTAAGATCAGATGGAAAGATAGTAAAAAAACTTGGCTGGATTTGTTTGGCCGGAGTATTGATTATAATTTTAAGAAATTAATTTAGGTTGGAGTGCAAAACTGTCGCTCAACTCACGTGTGATTATCAATCTCGACTCTTGATAACCCCAACTTCGCCTTTGCAAAAGAAATAAATCATCGAGAAGAATGATTAAAGGATCTTTTCCCCTCTTGTTAAAAGAAGTCGATTTTCTGTCTGTATTATCGTGCTAACAAAATTGCTTTATGAATATTCTGGTGAGATTCCTTAATTCGCTACCTGCCCCACATTGGCCAAATGAACAATAACACCTTTAATCGTAATACAAAAACAGGCAAAACAAAATCGATCCTAAAATATATAGTACTACGGTTAAAAAGAACACGTGAGCTATCGTTGTCATTGGCTGTGCAAACGAAATGCCTTTGAAACAGGGGCGAGGGGGGAGCTCAAACTATCAGGAGACAAAGGGAATATAGTGTGGACGACAATGCCAGGAAGACTCTGGCAGCTTTACTGGAACAACGTCGGATCAGGTTCCAAATCAATGTCTAACCGGGTCTTCAGGTTTGTGTTATTGTTACCAGCATTAATGCCCTTTTAATCTTCTAAAGATTATCCTCATCGATCCACGTCCATAGACACAGATTTTTTTTATATAGTGACATAACCACATTATTGAAATGCTGTGATAAAAATAAATGCTACGGTTGCATATCTTTCCTTCCAGTCCGCCTCCTACACCCACCCCCCCCACCCCCACACACATCTTCCCTTGCCCTGAGTGCTCTCAGGAATCCTTTTGCATTAATGAATATTAGGGAGGTGTTACTCTTTCACACCAGGGGCTGCCAGAGGCAAACATCAGGAGCTAGGGAGGGTTTCAATTATTAATTTGCCAATTGCAGCGCCAGCCAACGAATAACTGGCCCCAGTGACTGGAAACAGAACCACGGGATTAACACAAACACACTGGTGTCAGGGATGCGGCGAATTTATTGCTGGTGGGTAGGTGGGGTGGGGGGGGGGGGGAGGGCTGGGAGTGGGGGTGGCAGGAGCGGGGGGCGGGAGTGTCGGGGACTGTTCGACTTGTATTCGGCGTCCAGGCTCTGTTGTCTATCCTCAGTTAAGAAGCAGAATATTCATTCTCCTCCAGCAGGAGTTGGAATTATAAATCATTTATGAAGCCGTGGCGAGAGAGGAAGATAGTGGTTGACAAGGCTATCAGCTCCAGCGGTGAATAAGTGCCCAGATTTTTGCCTAGTTAAAACCAAGGCAAGGGTGACGTTGCAGCTAGCAACCGGCCGTGCAGAGATTTTAATTAATAATTCATATCTGCGGCTTCTGGGCTTCTTCTCAAAGCACTGCCAGTAAGCATATCATCTCTTTGGGCAATGTTTTTGATTTTAGGAAAAGAAAAGGAGAATTCAGCTACGGCAGGAAAACCCCCCCTCCCCTCCCCCATCCTTTTAACAAATAAAATGTTTCAAAAATTAGCAGCGACATCGTTCAAAGGAAGATCTCACACTCTGCTCGCCTCAAGTGGGCTGGATGAATTGTTGTTGTCCCTTTGCTCTTTTAATCTCCTGCTCTGCCTTCGCCCGGAGTTAATGAAGTGTTGTGAGAATATTGTACTTTGCGATTCGTGCTACAGCATGGTGGGGCAGCATCATCTGAAGTCGTTTATTCTATGGTAATGAACGCGGCAGGTTGATTCACATGAGAGGGGCTATTTAAAAATATATCATTGCCCAAGTTCTTGTTCTTTTGTTTTTGTTTGCGATTCAAATCAGCCGAGCAAAAAAAAGTTTAATTATTCAAATCAGGATTGATCGCGAGGGATGTGGAGTGAAATTATTTAATAATAGCGCAATCAAGTAACACAACTGCATTAAATGCGAATGCGAAATTGCAGTATGGTTGTTTTATTTTCTGTCAGCCCCTAATGCGTGGCTTTGTTTTATGGTTTGATGTTTTTGTTAGTTCAGCAATCATAGTGTTAGTCTTTTTAAACAAAACGAAAATATAATCAGAAACACGATTTGATAGGTAAACTGCTTCAAAATGTCTCTCCTACCGTTTGAAGTCGGGAGAATAGATAGACTAATAATTATAGCATCATTAAAACAGACCCAGGTTGCTCAACACCTATACATACCCATTGTATATACTTCATTCCCGTACGGACACTCGCCTGTTTTGATCTCAAATATCTCAACAGATTTGCCTGGCAGGGCATACTAAATGGTTCAAAATAATTCCATACCCACCCCTCCCTTCCGCGTATGTGTTGCAATCTTGAAAAACAATCAAATTTCTTACCCTTTTTTAGAAAGATAAAAGGATCTCCTAACCTTGTGATAAATTATATGATAAAGCATAAATGTAAGGGGAAAAATGTTTGCAGGCCGTCACGCACACAGTGCACCGCGGTATTGTGGCTTACTGCATCAGGATACAGTTATCAATTAAATACAAGGTAAAGCCAAGTTTAATTGGAAAAAGTAATTACAGCAATTACACCACGTGACCTCGGTATCCAACATCGCCTCTGATTTGTCCAAGCAGATATTGACAGCGGGCGACATGAAAACAAACACTGTCTATAATACACGGCTGTTAATGCTCTTCAGGTAAATAAACATAAACATGAAGTTTATATCTGCATGTTTTCTTATATATAAAAGTCAAGACATCGTACAGACCTGAGGTGCATTTTCCGCTGATCTGTGCTGGTAACTAATTCGTTGAAATACAACGCGAATCACTGATTGCACCCTCCTACCCCGCCCCCCCCCCCCTTCTACTTAAAACAGAATTACCTCCTCAGAATGTGCATATTCACTGGTGCGATCACGTTACGCAGTCCGATAAAGACATGCAATCGAGTTAGACATTGTAATGCATACTCCTTCCATTGTCCTTCTGGGGCGCGAAGGTTAAATGACTGGTCCCTGCGCCTTACGGATCAGGACGGAGACATTTTATCGGGGGAAAGTAAGAGCGAATTTTCCACATATATACTGAAATGAAATTAACTCTTGTGATGAATGCTCCCTCAATGTAATCAGATGTTAACTTCCACTCATTTGTTTTGTAGGGTGGTACCTATAATAAAGCCTTAAAGGAGATTTAAGGGGCAAAATGCCGTTGGTCGGCCTTTACATTTAGGAATGTTAATTGACTTTAATTGTCTTATGCAGTCCCTGGCTGCAAGCATGCACAATTTTATGCGTTCAAACAGACACAATGGGAAGGAGCTGAGATTGGAGAGGCAAGTGCCGACGCTAGAGGGCAGAGATGCGATTCCGCCGGCTTCCCACTCTCCACTGACACTGAATGGCTGGGATTCACCATAACAAAACGACCCTTCACTTATCACACCGCACTCTCTCAGATATTCGTTTAAATAGATGCAAAATAGCTCAGGGATTAGTTACAGGGCACCATGCAAATTTCTCCAGCCTTGAAGCAGCATTTAGACTAGTTACACTTTCCTTTACCCATTTGTACAGGGCAAAACACACAAGAAAAAAACCAGCGGCAGAATCCTGTCAAGAAATAATTGCGTTGCAGGGAAATGTTCCACTGCCTTTGAGAAGTAATCGTATGGTGTGAGAAATCGGTCCAATATCTCAAGTCCGATGCAGAGCTGAGGCGTAAGCGAGGGCGCAAACAACAATGGTTTGTTTTTTAGTTATTCCAGATCTCTACAACAGTTAAGAGAATAAAGGCTGCGGAGTTACAAAGGAGACCGTATGTGTGTATGTTTATGGGGGGAGGGGGTGATTCTCTCATGGATTAAACAGACTAGGATTTTGCATAGTGTAACTACGGCTGTTCATCAAACACCGGGGGTTGGGGGGGAGAGAGAGAATGAACGCTACATCCTTCAGTGGATTTTAAAGGTGCATTAATTGAATGGTAATCGGATGTTGATGCCGTTCCACGTTACTGTTGTGGGTGTGTCCTTCCATTGAGGGAATGTGGAATTGCCTCATTACAGAGCTATTGTGCGAACATCACACCAAGGGGAAGGCTGAAGTGAGAGCCGCAGTGGGTGCAATGGGGGAACCAGCACCTTTCAGTGCTGCTCACGGGTGCAGCTGACCACAAAGAAAAAGACAGCTCCAATCAATATCCCCTTGTGGTGGAACTAAGAGGATAGCAAATATTAACAGCAATGGTTGTTGGTTCCTCTGTCCCCTTACTGTTAGCCGCCCCCCCCACCCCCGTCTCAGTAGAAGTAAATAAACCAATTCCTCCCTTACAAACTGGAGCCACATTGCATTGTTCGCTCTTAACTTACCTGCAAGCCTTAAGGCTGACATTCTCTGGAACTCAGGTTCTTGCAGCCATTTCCACATCCGCCTGAAGGTCTCCCGTCCCGATTTAAGTTTACTCCAAGGTTTGGGGTTCCTTAAAAGGTCAGAGAGGGTGCCCTGCGAGCGGCACAGCACCCTCTGGGCGAAGATGGCCTGCGGGATGCTGTAGCGCTTGAGTTCCGCCGTGATTCTTTGTGCGACTTCTTTGGTATTAATTTCTTCCAGTTGAGCCGAGCTGTTGGGCTGGGAGCCCGAGGAGGAGGGAGGCCGATCCCGGCTCGAAGCCAACACGGGCCCGTGAGACTGGTGGTGGCTCGAGTGACCGTGGTGGTGGTGATGGTGGTGGTGCATGCCGTTCAGGTGAGGCATCATGCCCGCCGTGGGGGCGGCCAGCCCCCGGGACAGGTGCTGCTCGCCCCGGGCCAGCATGGCCGTGTGAGCGTCGAAGTTGGGGCCGGCCAGCATCTTGTCGTGGCTGTTGGAGCCGTAGCCCTGGATGCTCTGGTGGCTGTTGTGGATGGAGGCCAGGCCGTTCCCCAGGGGGTTGCTGGACAAGGGGGAGAGGCTCTGTGTCATCCCGGACATGTCCTTGTGGTAGGGGCCGTAGAGATTGTTCATGGCGGCGGGCAAGCCCCTCTCGTCCCGCATCAGGGTGAAGCTGCCGCTCACGTTGCCGGCCAGCCGCTGGTGGTGGTGGTGGTGGTGGTGGTGGTGATGGTGATGCGGGTGGTGGTGGTGGAACTTGTCCGACACGGTGGAGATGGGAGGCAGGGGCTGGAGTGGGGTCAGGGTGGTGTAGGTGCTGCTCATGCCCATCCCGGGCGGTGACTCGCACGACATGCTCATGGCCGGGTGCAGCGGGACGGAGAGCTCCGGCCGGTAATCCCCAGCCCCGTCCAGGATGGAAGCCATGCTGGAAACCATGGCAGATCTACTCGTCAGTTCCCGGTGAGCCGCTGAAACTGCCTGCCGCTGGTGACTGTTCATCAGATCGCCCGTGGATTGCTCATGGCTTATTCCACCATGCAAATTCCCAATGCTGTCCATTGTAATCTCCGGGTTCATGGTATATACTTCTTTGGCTATACATCTATACGCGTTGTTCATTCAGTCCATTGAAAAAAATCCTAATTGTTTCTTTCGGCTTGGCAATTTTTTTTGCTACATATATGCATGTATAGATGTCATATGTGCACATCCATATACACACGCACGCACACATATATGAAAAAAAAGATTAAAAAATGTTAAGGCCTCACGGGTTGCAAAGATCACCACCGATTCTCTGAGACGGGCCAGTGCTGCTTCTCGCCATGTCCGAACCTGTCCTCCTCCTACGTCGACTGTTTAGACAGCTGGAGCCAGCCGCGTTTCTCTTGGTTCAACCTAAATTGCTAAGCTCAGGGTGTGTGTGTATGTGTGTGTGTGTGTATGCGGGGTGGGTGGATATCTCTGATGGACAGCAGTCTGGAGCCTATAGCAGCCTCTCCTCCTCTCTTTCCGCCCGCCTGGTCAGAGAGAGCTCTGGGAGTCTTGTCCACTGGCAGCGGCGGCCAGGGGCGGGATGTCCGCTTATCAGCTCCGATGACGGGTTGTGTACAATCTGCCTCCCCTCCCCGACAACCAGCCTTCAACCACAGCAGTCTGAGCAGTTTCTTCCCTCCCCCCTTCTAAACAATATTAACTTCCGGGTTCCAAGTAAGTCAGCTTTCTCTTCTACTTTTAGCCCCAATGATTACTTTCTTACTCATTATTAGGCCCTCTGATTCGAGGTCTTTTTTTTATGGGTATGTGACACAAATAGCCATTTTTTAAAACCTATTTGCTTTAGACAATTTGACAACTGCTAATTAATTTGCTATGCTAATTTAACACTTTGAAACACAGAGAGAAGGCGCAGAATTAGTATTTGTAGCTTTACAATGTCTATATATGAATTTGATAACGCGTTTCTATTTAAGGAAACGACATTTTTAAATTTAAAAATATTTTTCACATTTTCCTGTCTGCGCATTTTGGAAATGTCCCGGATATATTGAATTAAAACCGTGAAAATGCCAATAAATGCAACGCTTCCCTTTTTTTAAACGCCCCACCCCAAAAAGACACTTTGAAATCCATTGCAATTTGTTGCACGCTACCGTCAGTTTTCCCCGTGAAACGTCCCCCAAACAATGCCATTGCATTTGTTTTTTTTAACCCCTCCTGGGTGAAATGTTCCATTTCTTTAGCAATGTGTTTTTTTTAAATGATGACGGTAGGCATCCCGGTTCTGAAGACTCCATTCAATTTTAATCACTCCTTCCCAATCTTCGGCCTGATAACTGCTGACAACAACTTATTTACCTCCAAAACATTCAGCAAACTTCACCGGCGAGTAAAGCCACAGACACCAGATCGAAGTGGTCTCCTCAATTTATTACATTTCGCCATAAATCTGTGGCTTGAAAAAGTATTATTGTTTTATGTTCTTCTGACATGAAGATAACATCTGCTCCAGTCAGGTTTCGGCTAGATGTAAATGATACAAGTTGTAAGCAGACTATAGATAAATCGTAAATCAATGTAGTCGCATCTTATTAATGATGTGCATAAAGTAACTGGATTTGAGAGGCAGTGGAAGAAAATACTGGCCTGCTTTTCTTTAAAAAAAAATTCAAGTAAGTTTGATTACTGTTGATTAAGATGAGACAAGACTTGTTAAAAATATGTTATTTAAAACGAATTGTTCTTTGAATCAAATATATTAGTTGGTTTATTTTCATACAGACTTGTTAAATTATCCATTTCCCTTTTCAGTGGGCGGCTCAGGGATGTGGGGTTGGGGGTGCTGTCACTGAGAGTAAGGAAGTTTTTTTAAAAAAAATGAAGAGAAGTCGGAAACCGTAGCCTAGCATTTACTCTGCTCTCCGTCCAACCCCCCCACCCGCCCCTCAAAGTGTTGACCTTGCAGAGAAGGTGGGGAGGTTGCGCAGATGTGCCCATTGTTCAAGGGGGCAGCAATTAAGGACAAGGGGATGGACAAGAGGAGCTTGAGATGCGTGACCCCGTTTCTTTTGATCATCCGTCAGAGCAGAGCAGCGGGCTCTGACGGATAAATATCCATTCGCTGAACGCTCAGCTGCCGGCAGAAACTTGCAAAAGAGGGAGAAGTTGTCAGGACGGTACCTGTTCTGTCTGTTCGTGCGGGTGGGTGGGGGGGGGAGTGGGGGTGGGAGGAGGAGAGATTGATTTTTTTCATGTTTCAACAATCGAACATTTTCAGTGTGTGTGTTTAAAAAAAACAAAGATTTGAATGCATCTCGTTGTGCGCCTAGCGTCAGTCACAATGTCAGTCACACTTCAGAAAAGTCACGCAGTGGCGAGGAGTGGACAGCCTGTGGCAGGCGAACTTTTTTTGTCATGAAATGTGTTGTCAGACTTTTTACTTTGTCATGAAAGCCAGAGCAGTATCTTAACTCAACCAGTATGGTGCACCCGCATATGTTTGTTGAGATTTAGTTTCGGAGTGAGAATGCCATTGGCTAGAATACATGGCATTAACCTGCACATTTCAAGGAAATACAGGGCATCGAATTATAATCGAGGTCTTATGAGCTTGTCACTTTTGGTGTTTAATGTTACAGCTCAAATAATCTAATTGCTAAGATTTAAATACTTGTTTCCTGAAAGTAAGCGTTTGTTCTACTTTACAAAATAACTGACCCCACACCTCCTCTATATTCTTTCTCTTTCCTACCTTTCCTCACAAACTGTTATTTCTCTTCGCATCTGTTCTTTTATTTCACCTCCCTTTCTCTACTCTTTATATATTCTCTCCACACCCTACTATGTATTCTCCCCATATTCCCTTCTCTTTCCCCTCTATATTCGCCCCTTACTCTCTTCATAATTCTCCCTTTCCTACCTATAATGTCTCTGTATACTCTCGTCCCCTTTTCACATTCCAACCCATAGATTTCCCCCCTTCTTTCTGTCATTCTTTACATTGTCCCCTTTATATTCCACCCCTGTTTCACTAAATTCTCACCTCCTCTCTGCATAGTTTCCTCTCCACACTCTTTTTCACTCTTTCTTTACACTATCCCCTCCCTGTTCTTCCCTTCATTTCTCCTTATCTATTCCCATATTTTGCCATTTTCTCCCTCGCTCTCTCCAAACGATCTAGCTCACCATTCTGTTCTCCTCCCAGGATCCTCTTTATGTTCAGCATTTTATGTGCAGTCGAAGGAGGACGCTTCCATGCAGTTTCTCAGATATAAGATCTCACCTCACTGTATTTATTGTGGTGACTACACTTCATATCTCCCAGTTTGTCGCCTTCCAAGTTAAACCCTACTTCGATATGAAGTGAAAAATTAGCATTCGGTCAATGAAGTTCGATTTGTTGGAATAATCAATCCCTACAATGAAGGGTTTCCTGCACGTTGTGCTATAGGTTTACCGATTAAGCACAAACATTCCCCGAGTTGATTCCAGTGCTTCTCTGAACTGTTCTAATGATCTCGAGTACAAAATTTTGCTTAATTGAAAGTTGGCCAAGTGTGGCAAAAACATTTTTGAAAAGAGCCAACAAAACATGCAGAAATCTGAATGAAAAGCGGGAGATGCTGCACCTTTACAGCGGGCCAGCCAACACCCGGAAGGGCGAAGATAGGTTAATATTTCAGGTGGGTCGCTCCCAGCTCACTGCTGAAACATCGCAGGGGCGTTGGTTGAAGAAATACACCTTGGCAAATCGAGCATGAGTTCCAAATTGCATAGCATAGATGAAGGTAAATCAGGAATAGACCAACCTTGAATTTTCGCCCTTTTTTGACATCATGATAAAAGTAAGACGAATATTCATCTTGATAAAAATGGTTATTAGCCCGTTTAATATCCTCTACTTCACCTGAGGCCTGCCTTCATTTAATTTGAGGAGATTCTCATCTGGGAATCCAACCCCGTTTGCAACACATTTAAAAAGAATTCGACTAAATAGCTTTTTAAAAGAAGGCCTTTAATAAACACGAAGCAACGCTCTGAATGCAATTTACAAATGCACATTAGCAGATTTGTTTCGTTTGAACATATTCACAGCGATTGCCAATTGTGTTAGCGCAGAATGTCCTACAGTTAAAAAAAAATGAGTGTTTGCCGGTCGATCTGAAATGTTTTATTTGGTTCTCTCAGAAACCATCTGGCATGTGAGTGCAGTGGGTATTGATTGAGCTCAGTTTGCCGCAGACCCCATGCCAGCGTTACTTGCAAATAGTCAGCCCATGCATGCATCTGTGCGCTATCAGCACCAGGAAGAACTCTTTTATATATATATACATATATAAAATATATATATATGTGTGTATGACTGTTCTAACTATACCAACGGGGCCTGTGGTAAGTGCACCGTGTTCCTTTGCAATTTGACGTTAAATTGTAACTTCGCTGTCCTCATTGGCTACCTCCAGAGAAGTAAAACCTTGTGTTTCTATTAACTAATGAGCATTACAATTGAACTGCGATGTGTAGATCATTTAATATAAGCTGAGCAGCAAACGCAGGTCCACCCCACCCCCTCCCCGTGTATAGTCTTTCTGAAGTGAAAACATTTGAGTAGGAAAGCAAGAGGAGTCGCAGGGGTCTTGGGGATTGGGGGGGGGGGGGCGGCGGGTGGGTAGGGGAACTGTATCAGGTGAAATGTTTAACAATGAATTTTAAAATATCCTTGCTGATGCGTGCAATTAAATAAATGATTTCCCCCCAATCTGTCCAAATTTAACCCAACTTCGCGTGTATTCTTCAATAAAAACACATATTTCATATATTTGTACATGCGCCTACTATCTTATTTGTGCTTTGAAAGCTGTCTGCGTTGTCCCGTTGTGAAGTTGGTATCAGATGTGTGTTTTATTCCGCAAACATTAAAAGTGCGGGGGCAGTTTTTCGGTGTCAGGAATCCCCAGGTCTTCATTCTGTCTTTCATTTTAATCAGTTAGCACGGACACGATAAGAGAAAGAGAGAGAGAAAAAGAATGTTTCGAATCAATTCAACTATTGGAAAAAGTATCTTCTGCCAATTGCCAAGCAGAATTCTGTAGCATGTCTAAACCTTTTTCTGAATGAAAAGGGTGTTTAAATATTTTTAACTGAACCGATTCAGCACGTTTGCACTTGAACAGTTGAGACGCCGCTCCAAGATTGTTAGGGCAGATATAAAGCAAAACAGGGCCGTAAACTATTTCATTATTTGGCATTGAGGATTTACACATGCCTTGTGTAAGATTTACCCTGGCCAAAGGAAACACAATTCCATCTTCGGAACGTGCAAAGTTTTTGAACATTTTGGGGGGGTTTTCTCTCTCTTCCCAGAGTACTTTAAAACTGTTAAATAAACCGAGGTTGCTCCACTCTCTGCCCAGTTTATTTGTTGCAAAGGCTGATAACCGGGTGTTGGACGAGTACAAGGCCAGGACTTCTAAAACCTCACCAGCACTGAAGCCGAAGAAGCTTTCCTAAAAACCCATTGTTAAGAAGTCAAGCAATGGAGACAACCTTTGGCGTGAGGTACCTTTGTCAAAAGGCAGCTACGCGTGAAATCTTTTTTTATTGTCCCTGACAAAAGGAAGCCCAAGTCGCAGTTGATTTTAAAAGGCCGCCCGAATGCAAAGCTGTTTTACATCTGGAGCTGGCAGTGTTGAGAGAACGTTCTTCCATGTGTGCTATTAACGTTTAATTCCAGCCAGAGTTTGTGCTGGTGAGATTCTCTCAGTTGAGGGTTCAGAAGCTGGCATTTCGTGCTTTGTTTTTAACTAACCTTTATTGTTATATTGACAACAAGGAAATCGAACAGTCCATTGGGTCCCATTCATTTTTTATTTCTGGCCTACCCTTTGCAGTTTCCCCCGCGCCATGTTTTATTGCGTTTTACTATAGTCGCAGTGAGTAATCATGTAAAAAAAATAGAGTAGGAAGACATTCCAGCCAAGTTCACAAAGTTTGTGTAAAGTTTTATAAAGGCCGACAAGCAAGATGCAAATTCTTTCTCAGCTAATAACATATCCCGGGAAAGTTGCATGCAATATACCTGAGGTATCATATTGTAAGTCAGGTGATTATTAATGAATCGAAACAAAATGTATTACAGTATTACATTATTACGCAGTTAATGTATTACATCCTTTTTTTAACAATTAACCTGCAAGATTAGCATTCGCTGTATTTTATATTTGGTCCTTCATTCTCATTCTAATTATTACATAGCGATTGTGTTGTCAGGAAGTAGTCAGCACCCGCCCCCCACACACACCAACTAAGTAATCATATTGGTATTAAAATAAAGGATTTCCAAATAGTTTGAAATCTCAAGTTTAATCGTGGAAGCCGGTCGGGGTTGTACACGAGCCGTATGGTAAGGAACTTTCTGTTTGTAAAGATATAGGTAGAATAAATACGCATTGCAGAACTGAGCTAATGTTAATTATTTCAAGCACTTGGTATACCTGAGGATTTTGTTTTGTTTGCATTAAGACTGTGCGACGCTACACCGGCACCAATATCACCTGACAAGTATATATTCTAATATTATCAGCCTTGCCTCAATGTATATAGTTAGGAATAGTGCAATGTTATTAACGGCGGCGCTTTTAATAATATTCGTTCTCGTCAAGAAACGCAGTGCATTCCTGCAGCCAAACACAAGCATAAAACTACGACAGATCCAGAAACTGTAATGTAATGTTTCATTGTGTTATCAACTAAAAGGGAGGTGGAAAAAGGGCAAATGGGATTTATGTACAAAGAGCTGTGCAGTTGTCCAGTGCGACAAGACACGCGCCATCTCACCCCCCCAGTGCTAACACAACAGATGTTGGTCAGAACGCAATGATTTGGTGGACAAGTTAAAAACTTGGAGACTTTCTAAAGTTGGTGCGGACAGACATCCGATCTACCGAGAGCCGTTTACTTGCAAAGATGAATAATCACCACACATTGTGGCTTTCTTGCATTTTAAACTCGACGGATAACGAATTGCTTTTATAAATAGGCACCAATGGATGGGAGGAATGACCGAGAGGAACTGGAACACTATCGTTTAAATATTTAGCTCTCTTCTACACGGTACTGCGATTATCTAATCATTAACACTGGAGTGAAAAGCATTAAGGAATTGTTTAAAGATAACTTGTAGACACCGCACCCCTCCGCCCCACCGCCCCCTCTACTCCCCGAGACAAGAATTTACAAAACTTTTATTTTCTTTAAAGAATACATTTACTGCATAATTTTAAACGGAGAAAACGCGCCCTTGCCTGGCAAAGGACACGAAGAGAAGATTACGAATTAAACTTTGAAAGCTGCAGGAACTTTGACCTCATTCATTCATTTTTTATTTTAACACTTGTGCTTTTTATGTAGAATCAAAACCCTTAAGAATTTCGTTTCATTTTCTAACGCCTGAAGCAATACTTGTTTTAATCATAAGTTTTGATTTCAAGTTATCGATCAGTGTGTAAGACCGATGCAATCTGCAAAATATGGAGGAGTTGCAATTCTTTTACTGCCAGGCACCGAGCGGGGTGCTTTTACTTCTACTCTCTTTATCGGACTTTTGGAAAAAAAATCTCGGATTCGTCCGGCTTAATGTCATGGGGTAAATATCATTTAAATACATTTTCAATCAAGTAATGAGAATGGACTGAAACCTCGCGAAAATAATAACTTAATTTACAACGGATATGTGACGACCTTCTGTTGAGATTAATGGTTGCATTATAACAGTATTTTGCAATTTATTTAAAACGCTCCCTTTAAATAAATGCAGACTAAGATAGTGAACATCGACTAACCCCAATTAGACCAACTTTGTTTGCACGATACCAATGGGGAGGTTTTGGAAGTTAGTTCGGTTTCACTGTCACGCTGCACTTTGCGTCATTGGGGTCTTTAATTAGTTTAATTAAACTAATCTAGATCTATGCATTTTGGGATAATTTAAAGTTTACTCACACTGGGTGCAGTGAATTTTCCTCTTTCCTACTTTTGTTTGATCCATTTTGAGGTTCGGTTTAATCGTTTATTAATTGCAGTTTTGCAACACGGCTGATGGGATAAGTAACGACCGTTTGTGAAATGTTAAGGAACTGATCTGTCCTGAATTCATTTACCAACTTAAATATGGGAACATTCACCAACGTTTGGCAGTGTTCAGGCTGCTTGTTTTACAGGAGCCGTGCTACACAATTCAAACCACACCACAGAACATAATCCGGACCTGTGCAGAACTAGTTGTCCAAGAGATCCGTTCTGAAATAGCATACTGAAACATAACCAGGATAACTCGTTTCTGGATGAATGGTTGATGGATTAAGTTACTGAAAGGGCCTATACATTTCCATGATTTTTTATACTAGCATATTAGTTGTGCGGGTATTTTATAATATTTATCCATATTAATGTTTATAATTTAGTTAATTGAAGGGATTTTTTTTTTCAACCTAAATTTCTATAACGAAAATTACGCCCTATTTATTTTAGTGTAACTTATGGATGGTCGGGTCGTTATAAAAAGTAACTGGGGTTTTGGAAAGGGAGTCCTCGAGTTGCATTGCAATAATTAGAAATGTCAAAACTATACCGACCTATTGTTAGAAACGCTCATTCAAATCTGACATCCATTATTTTAGTCCTCTGTTATTTCCAAAAAGAAAGACTTTTTGTGGAATTTTACTTGTATCTTGCGAATATGTGGAAGGCACACACCCAGGTTTACCTGAAGATTTCGGCATCTTTTATTATTGCGCAGGTAATCCTTTGGTGTTACAATCTTCAACCGGTAAAACCTCGGAATAAGTAACAAGAGTTTGTTCGACGTGAAATATATTTTGCCCATCACTGGCCTGATTATAGTTTTTTAGGCGAAGAATAATTTAGATTATTTGATGTATATTGTGTGGTAAAGTTTTTTTTAAAAAATCGAGAAATGAAGCGCAGACAAAATTTCTCAAAGGTGAGTGCAGCTCTACACATGGTCAGTTCACCTGTCCACCAACTGGAATATAGACTCGCTGACCCAAATGCAACATAACTGATAGAAATCCTCCCCTCATCCCTCTCTCCATCATTTATTAACAAACGAAAGTGCTATACAAGCATATAGAAGTTTCCCCCCATCAAGGGCGGCATTTAATTTGAGATTTAAATGGCAGCGCATCCACAGAAAATATATTTTTTAAAAACGACTTGGTAGTTACAAGATTCATGTACATTTTATACTTAGGGAAATATCGAGTGTTGTAATTTAGGATTTATGAAACTGTTGAGAAACTTTTCCCGCATGAACGCTGAAGATTTAATAGCATTCACGTTGAATAAACACACGTGTGTGTGTGTGTGTGTGTGTGTCCCATACTTGCCGAGGAATACTGAATAAGTTGCTCACTGGTTTCTCAATGTTATACTTTATGAGCTATTATATGTTATCAGCTTCTTCCAGTTTATGCGACCAATGTAGCTTCTCTCCTTCCCCAAGTGCTGTAGTTCTTCCTCGTTCAGATTGTTGTCGACAGCAAGGCTGATGAACTGTTCACAAACAGCATGAACTTCCCTGATGTTTGTCTCCGTTTGTAGCTTTAATCTCTCGCAGTGCTAGCTCCTATATTCACCATTGTTAATGCATGACAGTGAAAGTGGTTGGAACTTAAACCAAATTCTGCTGAGTAATTCTATTCCTACTAATCCAGCGTATGTGTTTCGCAGGTGCGGCGCTTTAGACAGAGCGAGTAGAAAGTATATGAGCTGCAATCTTAAACCGACCTGAAAATACATGTGAAGTATGTTGATCCGGTTAGCATTACAAAGGGGAAAACATTATATTATCCTTACAGTCTTTAGTGCGGGAATACTAAGGAGCCCGTACCCTTGCCGTATGTTATACTTATTATTAAAATATATCAGTTATAAATAAGTTAAACACACCTACCTACATCTTTATAAATAAGATTCAGATGGACATTTGCTGACCTCATAGTGTATTAGTTTTAGTAGCGACTAATCACGGGGCTTTCTAATAAGAATAATTTAAATAATGATATCGAAGTGAAACTTAGGGCCGGTCGAATTTACAAATGAATAACACTTGCAAATTTATCATTTGAATTAAAGGCTTTCACCGACTATTAATGTTCATAAAGCGCGTGTGAACTAGTCTGTTTTTGAGAAATAGAAGTCAAATCATTGTTTCTGTCATTTGTTTCTGTCATTTGGTACCACTCATTTTGTAATTCTTGCGGATTGTGCGACGTCTCTTGCTTTCCAAGCTAAGGAATTATTTTAAGCATTGGTAAAATATTTTTGGTGAAGCAGAACAGGGAAGGGAGAGAGAAAAAACAAAGTACTTCCACCTCCGGGTTTTAGGCGACTTTCACCTGTACGTGTGTCTCATTGTGCAAGGCTGGCATACTGATGGGAGGCGCGAACCTTGCTTAATGATATGGATTTTTTGAAATATTGATCAGACGGCCGTGGTTGACTCAGTAAACCAAGAATTGAACTGAGAGAAAGCAACAGTCAGCATTCTCCTCTCCCCCCTCAGCAAGGATAGTAGCAAATGGAAGTGCAGCGAGAAATAAAGAAAGCGTTTTGAAGAGCTTTACTTACAGGACAATATTAAGCAACTTCAGATAGACGGTCAAATGCAAGCAGGGTGCATGTATAGACAGTGGAATTGTGCGACGTACAGAGTCACAAAATCGGATAATCCCTTGTAGTATGCACACTGTATCTCGGGAGAGACCGCGTTCTTCGTAAGACTAATTTATGGTTTAAAGTTGGCTTGCAGCTAACTTGACAGTTCTACCCATCTACCATATCCAACCCCCAGAGCTCCAAGTTTCCCGATTCAAATGAAAACAAAAAGTCGGAAAGTCTGCAAGCAAACATAACTTTTAAAAAAATTCATCTTCAAACATAACCCGGCTCTCCCTCCTTCAAGTCGATGTTGAGATGTTATTATACCGTGCCACTTAAGGCAAAATTAAAACAGTAGTTTTTAGTTATGTACCGACGTCAGTCAGACTCGGGTTCTTCTAACTCGTTGAAAACACGAGGAGCGCTGCTTTTTGTTTTTAAATCCCAAAACTCGACATTTATTTTGGGGCACTCTCGCTCTGGTGTCTGAACATTTGTGGAAACTTCATTTAGGTCATTGCCTTTGTTTTGTCAGTTGTTCAGATATGTTAGTTAACCTGTACATTTTCATAATAGTGCAAAGGACTCAAGCCATGATAATTATACACTTAAAGCAAAGCAGAATTGTTCGTAATACTGTAAATGCAGAAGGAGTTTTAAAAAAACACTGCTGTCACGTTTTTGTGCAACTCTCTTTGTTACCGCCCCAAAGGTGCGCTAAGCATTGACTAAAATGTCTACCTTATACAGTCATCAACAACTGGTCACGCCACGGAAACAGAATTCTCACAGAATTTAATAAGTAATTTAATATGGATGAACAATAGCAGGCATGAGAAAAATATTTACAGACAAGAATCAATAAAATTCTTCAATTTCGCAATACAACATAGATTCGAGATTACCTCCTTGAAAGCCCTGCTTTGACACGGCGGCAGGATATATATATATGAATAACAAATTTGCAGTTGCTAAACCAGCAAATAAAAACGTATTCAGTATAACTCCAATATTTATTTGTCTCTTTTAAAGCTGTGAAGGAAATTAAACGTCTGTTTTTTTAAGTACCAGTACAAAAGTAGTACATTTACTGTTCATTGGATGATAAAAAATGAGTGCCACATACATACAAAAGACTTGCGTGTCCACTTTGACAACCATATAAGATATTCTATATAAACAGGACTGGAGAGTTACCAAATGCTTTCCATTTGTGGAATGTTTAAATAAACAATTAATTTGCAACCCTCTTGCATTCTCCTATACTGGGCCGTTTCCACTGAACTCCGTAAGGAGAGTTTTGCTGAGACCCTTCTTCTGCGTGGACCGTTGTTATTGGGGATATGAATTATTTTACGGGCCATTGGCTCTTTTAGAACAGCCCGGATATGTGGAGCTCGCTAGCTGCTTCGCGCTAAAAAAAAATTCTTAAGACTTAAAACGACATAAAATAGCAGGTCCTGAAGTAAGGAGCGCGTTGGAAATGCAGAAATGCTTCATTACCTTGGCACCCATGGACACAAGCAAATGAAGTTTACTTATTAGTCACAAGTAGGCTTACATTAACACTGCAATGAAGTTACTGTGAAAATCCCCTCGTCGCCACACTCCGGCGCCTGTTCGGGTACATTGAGGGAGCATTTAGCATGGCCAAAGGTCAGATAATAAGTGTCTGGGCAAAAATCACTGCAATATATTTTCCTCCCGTTTTAATATTTTTCCCACTGCATTCTCTAAAACAAACTGAGTGGGTTTCGAGAGAAGGGTTGTTTCATTTGAATAATTTATTGGCGGGAAATGGGTTTCGCTAACAAGGCCAACATTGATTATGTATCCCTAATCTGACTGAGTGCTTTTGAAAATAATCCAAGGCCGATTTTGTCGCCAATGAATTGATAGAGCCTGGCCATTTTGTATCCCCCGATACACCAATTTCTGGCTGTAAGTTGATATCTACAAACAGGTTCATGTGGGCCCAATACGTTGATTTAAAAAAAAAGAAATGGCCCAAGCTTCAGGTCCAAGCTTTCGTTTCCGGCTATTTCCCAATGTAAGATAAATGTTTACTACCACATTACACGAAAACTCATGAACAGCTCAGTGGCACAGGATTTGGAATTGCTTGGGAGTTGTGTTCCACGAAGCGTTGGGCACAAAATGCACTTTGAAACATCAACCGAACAAGAATGGAAACAAAGGAAGGACTTGGCACTTCGAAAAAAAAGCATCCCATTAAGAGGCACAAGGTGAAAGAGTCAGCTTGGTCAAGCCATCGTTGTGTAGTTTGAACAGCAGCTTGAATTCTGCGGGAAGCTGGTGGATCTCCTGCCATTTGGTAGTGAATTTGGTCCCCTTTTTGTCATAGTAGTGATATGGCAGTTCCTTTCCTGTGTTGGGATCCCAGGCGAAAGGCCAAAATCCGTACAGGTGAATCTCCTCGCAAATGGCAGAAGCCAGCGTGTACATCAGGATGCCCGTACTTAGCCGCTTTGGCGCCAGTTGTTTGGTTTTCCAATATCTATCGAACGGTAAAGCAACAGACAAGTTCACAAAACAAATTTTCAATTAGAACGGAAGGAATGTACAGTGGATTTATTTTTCATGAAAAACAGTTCTCGCTTTTGGAACCGTTTCTGCCCCCCCCCCCCAAGCTTTGTACTTTAATATATCTTCTACTCTTTCCCTTTACGTCTTTCTATCACTTTCCCTTCGTACCACACGTAGGGAAACAGCGTCCACCGTTTCCCACACTGCCTCTTCTACATTCTACATTCCCAATGTAACGTTCTGTGGGTTCTCTATACGAATTATTTCTCTTTTTTAAATATCCGGCACTCACAGCATTCTTTATCACCGGAAGATAGATTGGGACTTCAAACCTTTGATAACATTCTCACTCCCCCGCTCCCCCCACCCTTTCTCTGAGTGTAAACCATCTCAGTTTCCTGTGCCGTAGTGAGGTTGATGTAGCCATGGTTTGAGACGGTGTAGAAAAGTCTAGGACCTGCGTTCAAGACAAGGGTTGCATGACGGCGGGGGAGGGGGGGGGGCGGGCAGAGAGTTTAGGCAGGAGGCGTGGGTATGACTGCATAAACATTCAACACATTATTCTGAATCCAGTATTGCAAATGATTGTACAAATTGTTAGCAGGTGAATGATTTGCCTGTCCTACCTTGGTTAGATAAACACTTAATAGTTTATGAGTCCAATATTCAGAATGGTAACGCATTGTAAAAGAATGGTGGGGGATGGTGGTGGTGAGGACGGTGGTGGCGGGGGTGCGTAGTGATTGGGAGACGGTTATGTGTGTTCTTTGGATCGTGGATTGGGCAGTAACTTAACTTGCGACGAGGGAACAAAGTAGAATTTCCCGGGTGGTGGAACTTGGTGGTCAGTGAGTCCAGGGGAGGGAAGGGTGCCAGAGTCTTATTAGGTACTCAGGGTATTTGGACACAGCAAAAGGGCGGGGAGAATGTCATGGGTGGTCCACGATGGGGACTAGAAAAGAGACTCGCGTGACGAGCAGCGCCCAGGAATTGGAGGTAGGGGATCGTTCGGTGCAGGCTCTGAGAGGGGGTCGACCTGAGCTCTGTACGCATTGGAACATGTGGAGAAATATTTGTGCGATTAGCGGATAAAATGCTTTTTTATGTGCAGGCCTGTAATTATTTTTAGCTTTTTTTAAAAAAATTGTGTTCACTATGATACGACTGTCACGTCTCGGGATAAACAGTCAGGCGAGTAAAAAGTTACCGTAGCAGTTTTGTTTCTGGACTTCTGGCCGATATGGGATGAGTCATACATTTGAAAGTGAGGTTTTAAAGTTTTTTTTGGAGAATGTAACCAATTAATTTGGCTGAAGTAAGTACACAACCCAAACCTAAGGAACAAGAACTCTGACCCAATTTTTTAATTCCTCTCTGGCAGGGGAGATGCTAGAGCATTGGGGGAGAGCTAAAGTAGTTCCACTTTTCAAGAAGGGTAGTAGGGGTAAAGCGGGGGTTACAGACCAGACGTCAGTAGTAGGGAAACTATTGTAAAAAATTCCAAAACAGAGAATTAATCTGCATTTGGAGATGCAAGGTTTGATAAGGGATAGTCAGCCTGGCTTTGTCAGAAGGAGGTCATGCCTAACCGGAGTTGAGGGGATTGAGCTATGAGGAGAGGCTGAATAAACTAGGCTTGTACTCGTTAGAGTTTAGAAGAATGAGGGGAGATCTCATTGAGACGTATAAGATGATGAATGGGATGGATAGGATAGAGGTGGAGAGACTCTTCCCGCTCAAAAAAGACAGTAGGACTAGGGGGCACAGCCTCAAGATAAAGGGGAGGCGGTTTAGAACGGAGTTGAGGAGGAACTTCTTCACTCAAAGGGTGGTGAATCTCTGGAATTCTCTGCCCGTTGAAGTGGTGGAGGCTGCCTCGCTAAATATTTTTAAGAAGCGGGTTGGTGGGTTCTTGATAAGCGAGGGGATTAAGGGTTATGGGGAGAGGGTGGGAAAGTGGAACTGAGCCACAACAGATCAGCCATGATCTTATTGAATGGCGGGGCAGGCTCGAAGGGCTAGATGGCCTACTCCTGCTCCTATTTCTTATGTTGTTATGTTCTTATGTTCAAATTTGACTGAACTTTTTGAAGAGGTGATCAGGTATGTAGATGAGGGCAGTGCAGTTAATGTGGTTTGTATGAATTTCAGCAAAGCCTTTGACAAGGTTCTACAAGGGAGATTGATTGAGAAGGTTGAAGCAGATGGGATCCAAGGTACCTCAGCAAATTAGCCCCAGAACTGGCTGAGTGGTAGAAAACAGAGGATGGTGGTAGAAGGCTGTTTGTGTGACTAGAGGCCGGTATCCAGTGGTGTGCCATAGGGGTCAGTGCTACATCCCTTATTATTCATGATATACACACCAATATATACAATATACATAAACAATATAGATGAGAACATGTGTGTATGCGGGGGGAGGGGGTGACAGGTAAGTTTGCAGATAAACTGAAGATTGGCAGCATGGTTAATGATGAGCAAAAAGGTCTTAGGTTGCAAGAAGATATAGATGTGTACAGCATTGCAGATAGAATTTAACCATGAAAAATGTGAGGTGATTCATTTTGGAAGGAATAACATAAGAACATAAGAAATAGGAGCAGGAGGAGGCCATCTAGCCCTTTGAGCCTGCCCCGCCATTCAATAAGATCATGGCTGATCTGAGGTGGATCAGTTCCACTTTCCCACTTTCTCCCCATAACCCTTAATTCCCTTGTCTATCAGAAATCTATCTACCCGTGACTTAAATATATTCAATGAGGTAGCCTCCACCACTTCAATGGACAGAGAATTCTAGAGATTCACCACCCTTTGAGTGAAGAAGTTCCTCCTCAATTGCATCCCCCCCCCTTTATTTTGAGGCTGTGCCCTCTAGTTCTGGTTTCCTTTCCAAGTGGAAAGAATCTCTCTACCTCTACCCAATCTAGCCCCTTCATTATCTTGTAGGTCTCTATAAGATCCCCCCTCAGCCTTCTAAACTCCAATGAGTACAGGCCCAGTCTATTTAATCTCTCTTCATAAGCTAACCCCCTCATCTTCGGTATCAACCGGATATAACAAGACATC
Organism: Carcharhinus amblyrhynchos; assembly: GCF_965287045.1. Classification (NCBI taxonomy): domain Eukaryota; kingdom Metazoa; phylum Chordata; class Chondrichthyes; order Carcharhiniformes; family Carcharhinidae; genus Carcharhinus; species Carcharhinus amblyrhynchos. The sequence continues at coordinate 50,552,680 of NC_137324.1, forward strand.
AGAGTACTTAATGAATGGCAGGATACAAAGAAGCTCATAGAAACAGAGTGATATTGGGGTGCTTGCCCATCGATCCCTAAATGTAGCAGGATGGGTTAATAGGGTAGTAAAGAAGGCATACAGGACACTTCGTACATTATTTCATAGAATCCCTACAGTACAGAAGCAAGCCATTTGGTCCATCGAGCCTCACCAACAATAATCCCACCTCATCCCCGTAACCCCACATATTTACCCTGCTAATCCCCCTGAGACTAAGGTCAATTTAGCATGGCCAATCAACCTAACCTGCATGTCTTTTGGACTGTGGGAGGTAACCGGAGCACCCGGAGGAAACACATGCAGATATGGGGAAAATGTGCAAACTCCACACAGACAGTGACCCAAGCCAGGAATCAAACCTGGGTCCCTGGCGCTGTGAGGCAGCAATGCTAACCACTGTGCCACCATGCCGCCCTTGCCTTTATTAGTTGTGCCATAGGTTATTAGTGCAGGGAGGTTATGTTCCCTGCATGGTTTACGTTTTTGTTCAGCTGTACAAAGCTTTGGTTAGTCTACAGCTGGAGACTGTGCAGTCCTCATCACCTCACTATAGGAAGGAGGTGATTGCACTGGAGAGGAAGAGGAGATTCACCAGGATGTTGCCTTGGATAGAGCTTTTGAGCTATGAAGAGAGACTGGATAAGCTTGCGTTGTTTTCTTTAGAGCAGAGCAGGCTGAGGGGAGGCCTGATTGAGGTGTATAAGATTATGAGGGGTTAGGACAGGGTGGATAGGAAATAGCTGTTCCCCTTAGTTGAAAGGTCAATAAGAAGGGGACATTATTTTAAGGGAGGTTCAGAGGGGATTTGGGGATGTATTTTCACCCAGGGGTGGTGGGAGTCTGGAATGCACAGCTTCGGAGGGTAGTAGAGGCAAGAAACCTCACAAACTTTAACAAATATGTGGATGAGCACTTGAAATATAACATTCAAGACTATGGGCCAAGTGCTGGAAGATGTAATTAGTATAGATTTAGTGTAGTTTTGTTAGTGCAGACTTGATGGGTTGAAGGGCCTCTTCTGTACTCTTGGACTACTCTAAGACTGGGGGCAAAAAAGAGAAAACATCAACAGGTTAAAATGAGAAACAATGACACCAGCATTTGTGTTATCAAATATTAAAACTGGAATTAATAGCATGAACTATCCTTAGAATATCAACAGAAATAAAGTAAAGTTTATTTATTCAAATATGCTTACATTACCATTGCAATGAAGTTACTGTGAAATTCCCCTGGTCGCTACACTCTGGCGCCTGTTCAGGTACACTGAGGGGGAATTTAGCATGGCCAATGCACGTAACCCGCATGTCTTTCAGACTATGGGAAGAAACCCACACAGACATGGAGAAAACGTGCAAACTCTGCACAGACAGTGACCCAAGCCGGGAATTGGAGCCAGGTCACTGGTGCTATGAGGCAGCAGCGCTAACCACTGTGCCACCCTGTAATGTCAAAACAGCTGCCCACTTTCAATTTGAATCTTCGTATAAATTCTCCTTAAACCATACTTACTTATTGATATGTTGCATTATATTCCCAGGCCAGGCCAACTGAACCTTCAGTTGGGCTCTATACTCTATAAAAAAATCTACCAACGTTCTTGTCACCGGAGCGGACGTGTGGAAGAAAAAAGCGGGGATCCAAAGGATCGCTCCATCCAGCTTTTTAAGATTCAGAAAAAACTTGTTTCGATCTTGGATTGTTAATAGATTGTTGTAGTACTTCTCGAGGATGCTCGGGTTGAAGGTCGTGAGGTTGGTCTTTCTGCCAACGTCTTTCTCGAAAGATTCAGTTGGTGCGAAGTTGCAGCGGAACACGAAATCGGTCTTATCGATGTCAGCTCCGCAATGGCTGCCGATGAGGATCCCACTGTTTCCCACCACTGCACAAGTGTTGTAGTGCATCTTCAATATAGGGGGCACATCGGGGAGTAATGATCGGAAACTATTGCTGACTGAAAAGACATATTTGTGGTTGGAATAGTCATAGTGCAGCAACTGTCCAACTCGCACACTTTTCTTGACCAAGGTAAAATTTTTATAAATGTCGACATAGCGACTGATGTCTTTCCTAAAACAAAAAAAAAGATAAAGAAGGAGTTACTTCAGTTCATTCTCGGCAATGGATTTGAATTCAGAATGCACACTTCTAGGACTGCAAGGGGAAAAACAGTAAGTTTAAACTGTGGAAAAGAAAACTTGAAACAAAAATGCCCTTTGAGAAGAATTTCAGGATTAAATCATATCTGCTACTGTACTGCCCATCTGACCAACCTATCTATATCTTTCTTCAACCTGAGACCTTCTTCCTCACTCTATCAACCACCCTGTCAATCTTCATGTTATCTGCAAACTTATCACCATCCTCCCCACCCACCCACCCACACACACACACACACACACACACATTAATTATTAAAACCTTCCTTGTAGAGAAGCTGTAACTTTGAAATATGCCTATTACTGATAGTAAAGTGAAACATCTCATTCACCCCCTGGTCAGTCTTATCTCTAATAGCGACTCAAAATAGTTCTATATAACAAGAATAGTGTAGGTTAGATGGGCTTTAGATTGGTTTCACAGGTCAGGGCAACATCGAGGGCCGAAGGGCCTGTACTGTGCTATAATGTTCTATGTTCTAACATTTTAAAAATTCTTTCCTGAGGCATGTTGCTGGCAAAGTTGCCATTTATTGCCCATCCCCAATTGCCCCTTGGGATAAATGGCTTGGTAGTAAAGAGTCAATCATATTCACCTGGAGTCACATGTAGGCCAGATCAGCTAAGAGCCACAGATTTCCTTTGCTAAAGGGACATTTGTGAAGCAGATGGGGTTTCAGGACAATTGATGATGGTCTATTGGTCACCATTACTGAGATTATCTTTCAATTCCAGAATTGTTAATTGTCTGGTGTTGGGGTTTGATCCCATGTCCCTATGAGGCCTGAGCCTCTATGTTGTCAGTCCACCCATCGCCCCCATCATGGAGGGCACCGACCTCTGCCATAATGAAGACTGTATTGGTTTTCTGATTTTATCTGAACATTTCCCCCTTATGGGATGAGGAGAGGGTAGAGCAGGGAGTCTGTACATTGCAGACATAAAAAAAACTCTGCAGCTTCTGAAAATATGAAATAAAGAGGAAATAATGATAATCTTTCTGGTCTAGCTGTTTGGAACTTTACACTTTTCAGAGTGGCTTGCCTTTGTTTTAAATAAGATGTTGTGTTGAAAGTCCACTTTGCAGGTTTGCCACGACCATTGTCATTAAGGCCACTTCCAACTGGCACAAAAGAAGGATCCAGAAACTTCAAAGAAAACTGTGACCTGCAGAGAAAATCACCAACACGGTTTAGAATATTGCCCTGTCAGTTTATCTATATTACTTTTAAATTTACACCACTCAGTCAACAAAAGAGCCAAATTCACTATCAAACTTTAACCGATTGTAACAAATGCGTGCTATTTCAATTTATTGATAGCATTTATTTGATCATTTATACTAAATTGTCGAGAAAAGCATAACTCCAGTTGCCATCCCTGTGCAACTATCTAAGCAAACACCTAAACTTACTTATCAGAGCCAAGTTCTGGATGAAAAACCTACAAATTACTTTGTTCAGAGGACTCATGTATTTGAAATCATTTTCTGTACCCCAATAAATTATTCTTAATATTTTAAAATTTACCTCTAGACAGGCAAATTATTATTTTAGCAATTTAATTCTTTCCGTCAGTAATTTTCAACTCTGTCCCTCTGGGAAATACTACTTGTACATTTCCTGCCACTGATTTTTCCGTGCAATAATGCCTTTTCTTGGACAGTGAATGTACTCTACAGGTTCCATTATCCAATTTGCTACTGTTTAATCCTGAGAAACTCTCCCCACCTTTTCCGAATTAAATACCCGTCCCATGAATGTGAAGAAACCCAAGGAAGGAACAGGTTGCTCCGAAGAGCCAAGCTCTCTTTTCTGGTTTTACTCACTTTTGTTTCCATTTGCATTCTGAAAGCTCCCAGCATCTTTGACTCTGCCAGTAAACTGGATTATTCCAAGCATTTCAACTTGTAAGGATATAAACATGGTTTAAATATACCAATTTTAATCCAAGTCATCTCACTTGGAATGTTTGGCATCATGTATTTTTTTTCAAACTCAGTGAAATTTACCCCTTCACATTTTTTCCTTCTTCACTATAGAGCCTGCATGTCTTTTATCTTTCAATTGATACTTATGGTCAATCTTGTTATTCCCCTTTGTATCTAATCCATCTGATCACACTCAGCAAAATTGGACTCACCAGTTGCATATAAGGTCTATACATAGTACATATATATATTTACATATATACACATATCATTAGCAGACATGGATTTTCACCAGCCAGATAAGTATCATGATATCTTAATAGATTTTATTTTAATTGTTTTTCTGTTGAATCATTGATCTTTAGCCTCCTCTTCTTTAGAACTTTCATGTATTCTGATTCTTATCCTCTGATTACTGTTTTCATTTCCATACTTCTTACTCATTTTAACCTAGTTCTAAGTACTCTCATGATTTTCAGTTTTATTTGCACCTTCTTGTGGTTTAGTTGGCTTTCTGAAGTCTAAATAAATAATATCTTCCAGAGTTGCACTGCGTAGTTGATTTGCAACACAGTCAGGATGGACCCAGGGGATTTATCAATTAGGTACATTTCTTCCAGTTCCAGGCTGTTTCTTATTCATCTATTGCTATACTGGTATTTTTCCACCCAACACCTTCCTATTTTTCTTGATGTAATCCCTTTGTGGGAGCTATGCAGATGTAGAATAAATAAAGAGAGTACACCAGAAAGAATAGGAATGTCAAAGAATGATTACAACTAAATAATTTTCAGAATTGGATGGTCATAAATCTGCAATGGGCAGCGTGGTGGCACAGTGGTTAGCACTGCTGCCTCACAGCATCAGGGATTGGAGTTTGATTCCCAGCTTGGGTCACTGTCTGTGTGGAGTCTGCATGTTCTCCCCATATCTGCATGGGTTTCCTCCGGGTGCTTTGGTTTCCTCCCAGTCTGATAGACATGCTGGTTAGGTGCACTGGCCATGCTAAATTCTCCCTCAGTGTACCCGAGCAGGCACTGGAGCGCGGTGACTAGGGGATTTTCACAATAATTTTGTTGCAGTGAGAACGTAAACCTACTTATGACACTAATAAATAAACTTAAAAAAAATCAAATCTGACCTAACCATTGCAGCCCCATTCTCTGAATGTTAGAAAGGGGCAAAAGGATGGAAGGTGTTGGAAGGTGGAGGAGTACCAAATTAGCAATAGGTGAATATGAAACAGTGTCAATATGTTGAGTCACAAATCCATTTTCGTGCATTACAACAGTGACTACTTTACAAAAATTCAGTATTTCATTGGCTGTCAACACTTTGAGATGTCCTGAGCTTGTAGAACATGTTGTATAGATACAAGTCTTCCTTATGAAGGGCCTTTGAAATGCATGGTGCTCAAACTAGTTTCCTTAATTGAGCCAGCTCAACAAAAATGAATTTAATGTCATCGACTGCATTTCTATTTTTGACCAACAGTACTCATCACCTGTTCTGCTAATCGAGTTGTTAATTTTAAATTTGCTTGATTTTACACTGGCTTTGTTAAAATATTTATGGAATCTTCTCTCTTTTACTGAGATTGCAGTAAAGTTTATTGTCATAATTCTGACCAATTGTGCATGCTACCTCCCTGACCAAGCTTTGAGATACCCATTCTAGTGTTTCCATTGCCATTTTGTATCTGATTACTTCCTTGTGAAACACCTTGGGATATTTTAACCACTTTAAAGGCGCTATGCAAATGTAAGTTGCTGTCTCTGTAATGGACCCTTCACTGTCGATCAGCACCATGGGGCACACTGGATTGGAGAAACAATCATAGCTCGTTTAAAAAGTTGCATCTCAATTCCAGAAACAGTAGGAACCATCTCACCACCGCCCCCTCCAGCCATCCCCCCCTGTCCCTTCCACCACCTCCACTCCAAACCCCAAGTTACTTACAGGAATATTTAAAGCACATATCCCTTGATATCCATGTAAGATGAAGAATGTTGTGCTATCAGTAATATTTTCAACTTGAATTTTGATAACAGGTCTTAAGAAAGGCATAAAATGGGTAGTATTAGAATTGTGCCTGGGCGACGCAATTAATTATACCATTGGAAAAAAGTAAGGCACCTAATCAGATCCTTTGTATTTTGTGAAGGAATATGCTTACTTGTTCGTGACGCTCCCCCCATCCGCATTTCGTCTGTAAATGTGAATGTTCAAGTCAGTTGTACAGAAATTGTGCGGGTCCTGTCTGCCAATATCAGGAACCCTGCAGCCTTTTACACAGCATAGATGTAACTTGTTTTACAGATACAACATTGAGCATATTGGTCATCACAATGGAACCGAGGCAACTGTAATTTTGTTATATATATATACGCACACACATGTATATACACACATGCACACAGACATACAGCACTTCCGAATGAAGCATTTAGCCCTCTCTTAAGTTCGGGATGACGGTGCTGTGGGAAACAATCAGTACCCCCGAGGAACATCCCCCTCCCCCGGGAAGAGAGGGACCCCCAACGCGCCCCCCCCACCCCGTGGAGTTTCAGCTCCAGGCCCAGCAAGGGCCACTGTGCGGATAACAAAGCGACAGACATCTGCACATCATTCTGCAAAGGGGTACAATCCATGAATGCCGCAAACATCTGGTAGAGTGACACCCCCTCCATGCCCTCCCCCTCCCCCCCCAACCTTGTTATTTCCATGAAACGACGTGATAGGCGGGCTATAGAACTAAAACATGCCGAATTAATCGTGGTACCTGAAGAGGGGTGGGTGGGAGGGAAATTAGTTGTGTGTGGGGTGGAGGGGGGGGGGAGGTGGGGGTGGTGGTGTGGGGAGAGGAAGGAGAGACTGAACATGTCAGGATCAACACACACAGAAAGATGCTTGCACGCCTGCCAGGATGCAGGGAGCTGCGAGCCTCTTTCGGACAATACGATTATTACTAGAAATAATACGGGGGGGGGGGGATAGATTTTAGATTTGAAGACCAGAACCAATAGCTAATCAATTGGGAAACAATGTGGGGTGGGGGGCTGCAAGCTGACAACACGTCTTTTTTTCCCCTTGGCTGCACAGATTTTGCTGATTTTGGAATTTAATTTTTAAAAAAAAATATAGTTACTTACCGAAATCCACTGTGTAACATATAGAGCCTCGGGCCGGCTGAGCCTAGGTATCTCGGAGTGGAGAAGAGATTGTCCTTTTTGAGTGAAACATAGCTGATCAATGATAGAATAAGCAGAGCGACGCTTAGCATCACCAAGCCCAGCACACTCGCCATGCGAACCATCCTGCAAATCCTCATAGTGCAAACACCTCAACAGTAAAACGAAAACAGGCCCATCATATCTTTGCGTTTACCTTTTAACGAGAGAGGGAGAATGACAGCGAAAGAAAGAGAAAGGAAAGTAAGTCGATTATATTGACAACCTATTGTTGTGCTTTATATGTGAAATAAAAATGGACGGAGTCAAAAAAAAATTCTGCAATGCAGAAATGGTAGGTGGTTGCGTTGGTGATACGTCGCGTTGCTCTGTGATACCCCCACACTCCACATGCACACTGCACCAGCGCAGCCTCCATCCATTCCCCGGCTGCAGACTTAAATGTGACTGGAATAGCCTTTCTCCATTTACCCGGCAAGCTTAAAGCTTTCTCATTAATGAACCCTTATTCAAATGCCTGAGTGGGTTTCAATATTTTGTTTTAAAAAAAAAGCCGGCAGCAGGGATAAGGATATTGTTACTTGACTTAGATTGGCTGCATTTAGGGAAAAATAAAAAATTAGACCTGTCACATGGGAAATAAAGAGACAGATATTTTGCCAGGGGTGGTGGGGAAGGGGAGGGGGAGGAGGGGGGCGGTGGGGAGGAACTAAGTGGCAGTAATTATGGATTTGCTAAGGAGCAGGAAGGCCCATAAAACAAAACTTTAATAAGTCAGCACTTGGGGAGACGGGCAGACAGGTGGCCTATGCAAGTAAATGTCTGTATTTTAATATAAAGAGAAAGTGAATGGCACTGTAATGATAACCTGTTGAGGGGATATGCTGCTGATGGCGGACATCTGAAATCAAACTGAAATAAACTCAGCAGATCTGGCAGTATCTATGAAGGATTTGATTTCCTCAGAGGTGAAGAGTTATGTCTGTCTATTTGTGGGGTACGTGGAACATTCCTTGTTCCAGTGCAATTCAGGACCCCTGCAACACCTCTTTTTCAGTTACACTGATGACTGTATCAGTCCCACTATATGCTCTCGTCTGGACCTGGAAATTTTCACCCCCTCTCACCTTCACAAGGTCTATTTCCAACACTTCCCTTTCCTTCTGTCTCCAATTCCAGTGGTGGACAGACCACAAATATTCATTACAAACTCACTGATTCCCACAGCTACCTCGACTACAGATCCTCACACTTCTCCTGCCTGTATGGGCACCATCCCATTCTCCCAGTTTCTTCACTTCTGTTGCATCTGATTCAATGATGCTACCTTCAAAAACAGTGCTTCTGACATATCTGTCTTTGAAAGGTTAAAAGGGCGCTCAACCGTGTCCGACCAATCACCCACACGTCTGCCCTCATCCCTTCCCCTCCTTCCCTGGACCATGATAGAGTCCTTCCCATGGCACCTTCCCCTGCAATCGCAGAAGGGACAACACCTGACCCTTACCCTCCTCTCTCCTCACTGTCCATGGACCCTCACTTGCACCTTCTTCAATTTAGTCTAATGCATTCGCTGCTCCTAAAGTTGTCTCCTCCACACTGGAAAACTAAGAGTAGAATAGGTCAACACTTTGCGGAACACCTTCACTCAGTCCACAAACAGGCCCCAAACCTTTCCATTGTTTGCCATTTCAACTCAGCATCTTGCTGTCATGCCCATCTTTGGCCTGCTGCAATGTTCTAATGAAGCCCAATGCAAACTGGAGGAACAGCAACACATCTTCTGATTAGGTACTTCTAGCCTTCTTGATTCAATATTGAGTTCAACAGCTTTAGAGTGGAAACTTTCCTCTCCATCTTGACTCCCCCATTTAAATAATTTTTGTCCCAATGCAAAGGCACCACACCCACCGCCCCCCTCCCCCCCTCCAACATCATTGGGTTATCAGTCACTTGTTCTTAAGTTTTCTTTCCCATTAACACTCTGCTATTTTACCTTTATGCCAATATCAAAGTATAATTATTTCTCAGAAATATTCTTACATTAACACTGCAATGAAGTTACTGTGAAAATCTCCTAGTCACCAGATTGCGGCACCTGCTTGGGTATATGGAGGGAGAATTTAGCATGGCCAATCCACATAACTAGCACATCTTTTGGACTGTGGGAGGAAACCAGAGCACCCGGAGGAAATCCACACTGACACAGGGAGAACGTGCAAACTCCATACAGACAGTGGCCCAAGCTGGTAATTGAACCCAGGTCCTGGTGCTGTGAGGCAGCAGTGCTAATCATTGTGCCACCATGCCATCCCCCAGTGTCTTCTTTAATGTTTAATGCTACCAATAACACTCCCATTGTCTTTTGTATATTACAGCTTTGTCAATCGCTCCTTAGTTCTCACATATCCCTGATCTTCAATTCTGTTTCACCTTCTCCCAACTTGATAATCCATCACAATTCTACTCTTCTTCAGTTCCAAAGAAGAGTCCCACAGACTTGCAATGTAAACTCTGTTTGCTCTTCACCTGTTGAGGGATGTTGAGCAAATGACAGCTCCTAAATATTATCACCATCCCCACTCCTTCTCCAGCCTTTCTACTATTAAATTCCTTATTCATGCTTTTGTTACAACCAGATTCAATTATTCCCAGGAGTACCCGACTAGTATCCCATTTTACATCTCTATTGACTTAAACTAGTCCAAAACTCTGCTGTGTATATCCTGTCATGGACTAAGTCTCATTCATACAGCATCTGATGGCTCCCAGTCCAGCAATGCCTCAATTTTAAACTAGAAATACAGAAACATAGAAACTAGAAGCAGGAGTAGGTCATTCCACCCTTCGAGCCTGATCTGCCAATCATCTTGATCAAAGCTGTTCATTGAATTCAATATTCTTATCTCCCCTTCCTCCCATGTCCCTTGACCCCTTTATCCCCAAGAGCTATAGCTAATTTCTTCTTGAAATCAGATGTTTTGGCCTCAACTACACTCTATGGTAGTGAATTCCACACATTCACCACCTGCTGGGTGAAGAAATTTCTCCTCAGCTCAGTTCTGAAGGGTTTACCCCTTATCCACAAACTATGAGCCCTGGTTCTGGATTCTCCCATCATTGGGAACATTCTTTCTGAACCTACCCTATCTAACCCTGTTAGAATTTTATAAGCTTCCATGATACTTACACAATACTCTAGGTGTGGTCTCACCAACACCCTATACAATTTCAGCAAAACATCCTTTTACCATTTGCTCTCTTTACTGCCTGCTGTACCTGCGTACTTACTTTCAGCAAATGAAGTATGAGGATTCCAAGATCTTGTTGAGTATCCACCTCTCTCAATTTACACCTATTCAAGTAATAATCTGTTTTCCTATTATTGCTACCAAAATGGATAACCTCACATTTATCCACATTATACTGCATCTGTCATGCACATGCCCACACACTCAGGCTGTCCAAATCAAGCTGAAGTATCTCTTCATCCTCCTCACAGCTTATCCTCCCACGAAACTTTGTATCATCTGCAAATTTGGAGATAATACATTATTTTTCCTCTTCCAAACAGTCGGGATCCTAGCACAGATCCCTACAGAAGCCCCTAGTCACTGACTGCAATTAAAAAAAGACACATTTATATGAACTATTTGTTTCCTATCTGCTAACTAGCTCTCAAGACATTATCTGCAAACCCGTGTGCTCTAACTTTACATAATAGTTTGTTATGCGAGATTTTGTTGAAAGCTTTCTGAAAGTCTAAATAAATCACATCCACTGGTTCTCCTTGGTAAACTCTACTAGTTGCATCCTCAAAAAATTCCAACAGATTTGTTAAACATGATTTCCCTTTTGTAAATCCATGTTGACTTTGTTTGATTAGACCACTTTCTTCCAAGTGCCAAGTTATAGAAATCTTGATAATAGACTCTAGCAACTTTCCAGTTCCAATGTTAGGCTTACTGGTCTATGGTTCTCTGTTTTCTCTTGATGTCCTTTTTTGATTATGGGCTTACATTAGTCACCCTCCAATCTGTGGGAACTATTCCAGAGTCCAAAGAATTTTGGAAAATAACCACCAATGAACCTTCTATTTCCAGGGCCACTTCCTTAAATACTCTGGGATGAAGATTATCAGGACCTGGAGATTTATCCACTTTCAAACCCATCAATTTCCCCAAAATGTCATCCTTTTACTCAAATCTCTCCATGGACTCATCCCCTCCCTATCTTGTAACGTTCTCCAGATTTACAGTCCCGTGAGAACTTTGCATTCCTTCAACTCTGACTTCTTGGCCATCTTCGACTTCCTTTGCTGAATCATTGGCAGCCATATCGTCAGCAATCTGTATGTATAAGAGAAATAATTGTTACTTCTACAGACTCTAAAAGTGAGTGATTTGACTTCACCAGCACTGCCAGGATCTTTGTGTGGATAATGTATGTCCATGTGACAGCCCTGTATTTGTATAGAAACTATCACTAGATCAGCTGTTAAAGAATGTGGACTAGAAACCCAGTTGCAAGAGGTGGGACATGTACATTCTGTGTCTGTTGAATGTAACTCAGATAGCATGTGATTTTTATGCCGTTTGATCATTGTCATCATATAGGAGAGTCAGTACTACCCTTGCTTTTCATTTGCTCCATCCCTGTAAAGTAGGGACCAAATATTTGGTGTTGCAGATTCAACTTAACAGCAGTCAATATCCCTTAAAGAGGAGGTTCTTGCTCCTGACTCCAGGGAGATTGTTCCGAGTGAGGATATGGGAGAAGCGACTCCTGGCAAAAAGGTTCTCTACTGATGCAGTGAATAGATTCATCCTTTTCCCATTGTGACATGAAAGCCTTCCAGGGATCCATTGGGAAGAGCATGTCAATCCAAAGAAACACTGCGTGCAAGGAATGTAATGATCTAACCAGAGCATTAAGCTAACATAATTAGCTCCCATCGGCACCTTTTTTCTCATAAATCATAATACATGTAGTACTGACACTCTCTGATTTGAATCACAACTCTGTCTCCTAATGCTCACACACATCCTTATTACAATCCTTGCTTGCACACAACTCACATCTCGCACACTATTCCATTATGGGAACCTCCTGCCTCTTTCTCCGTCGCTTCCAACGAGTATGGAGAATTCAGCTGAGGTTAAGCTCCTCTTCCAAATCTCAATGTTTCCCTTGGCCACCAGCCTGTTTTCAGGAACCCCTCCCTACTCTAACCCTGAGACCATGGGGGCGATTCTCCCCAAAAAATTCTGAGTGTTGAAGTCGCATAAAAACTGGAGTAAACCCCATTGTTTTTTTCAGTGGCAGTTAAAAAAACAAATATTCCACACTTTATGCACTGCAGAATGCCCTAGTGTGAATCAGTCCAGAATCAGTAGATGGGACCTATTCCTGCTGGAGAGGTCAGCAGCATAGTGCTGAGCAGGCCATTGTGCATGCACCGATCTGTCAGTGCTGAGATCAATGCATGCACAATGGCCCCTGTCTGCCGGCTTCCCGATTGCTGGCCAGCTCGATCGCCGGCCACTCCTGCAGGCCCTCCAACTACCACCCCCCACAGTGGCCTGATGGCTGGCCCCCCCAGATGTGTCCACACCCAGCTCCAACTCCTCCCCATCCCCCCCCCATGGTCTGCCCTGACAAGTATACAAGTGGAGGATTTTACGTGTGTAAGACAAACATGATAACCATTTACACTACAGGAACAGTTGGCAAAATGCACAAGTGGGGAGTTACATTAAACTCCGCTGGAATATAATATTCCTGGCGGCAGAGGGGGGTTGGGGGGGGGGTGGGGGGTAGGGGGAGAGACTAGTGGGCCCGGAAATTTTAGTCCCGGGACAGCTAATAGCATTTAAATTATATTAAAATAAGCTGCTGAATACATTAGGCAGTTCCACGCTGATTTTGCATATTTTAACACCATTTTCAACATCAGAGATTTCATCGCTTATCAAACTTGATAAGGATCTGCAATATTTCCTCACTAGATAACAATTATAAGTGAACTTTCAATTTATATTCATGATTGTATCTTTCTTCTCCTTCTCTGTCATAAATATGGAGTCATGTTATCTATAAATGCTATATAATTACAGCAGTCAGGCTTAACTCCTCCTTCACTTCCTGCAGCCTTTTTAAAGTAGAAGATGATGTCTTGGTGAGTGCTACTGATGACTTAATGGCAACATTTCAGGGGTAATTTCTGTTGTTCATGTTCAATATTACTTTGGCTCAATAATATTTTTATAATTATCTGAAATACCCACGCCTGAGACAAACAACCATTTAAATGTAATGGGCCATAGTAACTCTGGGATCACCCCGCTGGAAACTGCAGCCACTGGACCTTGAGAGCCGGGGACATTCCATTGCTTAAGTAATCCTGGCAGACACATTTCATGGGGCCACAGGTCTGCTGCTAAGTGCAATAGATGTTGGTTGCTCTTGGAGGGGAAGATCAGCCACTTTGTCTATCCCAAAAAATGCTCCACAGAAACTGGCAAAGAAAACCTGGAACACAAGAACAGAAGCATTTGGCTCCTTGACCTCTGGCACAAATGAAATCCCCACTGAAACATTAAAGTGCGGTGGAGAGGCACTTCTGACATTAACCCACAATCTCATCACCCTCACCTGGAAGGAAGAGAGCATGCCAGGAAATCTCAGAGATGCCTTAATTGTGACTATCTTCAAGAAAGGACCCTACATGATGAGATGCAAGCTGTGATCCTCACCAATGGAAACGCCACAGACCCAATACGTGTGCAAACTTGGGTCAAACAGGGCTGCATCATTGCACCAATGCTCTTCTCCATTTTCCTCACAGCAACACTCCACCCCATCATCCTGAAGCTTCCAACTGCAGTGGAGCTAACTTAACGGGCAAGTGGGAATCTGCTCAGCCTCTGATGTCTCCAGGTCAGATCCAAGACCAATTCCTGTCATCGAGCTGCAGTATGCAGATAATGCCTGTGTGTGTGTGCACACTCAGAGGCCAAGCTACAAACTGTCTTCGCTGCATACACCAAGGCACATCAGAGAGTGGGCCTCAAAACATCTGGAAAATAAAGGTTCTTGACCACTCTACTTCTGTCACACAAAACTTCCCCCTGACAACCAAGATCCATAGTGAACCCCTGGACATCGTGGATGATTTCCCATACCTCAGGAACCTCTTCTTGGCATGAGCAGACAGTCTTCGGATGCCAGAGGAACAAAGTGTTCGAAGCCCGAACTTCAAATCCAGCAGCAAACTCATGGTCTACAGAGTGACCATGGTTCACACCCTCCTGTATGCATCAGAAACATGGACAATGTACAACAGATGCCTCAAATTCCTGGAGAGATATCACCAATGTTGCCTCCACAAAGTGCTGCGAGTGCAGTGGCAGGATAAGCATACCAACGTGAGCATCCTTCCCCAGGCCAATATTCCCAGTATCAAGGCAATGGTCACGGTTGACCAACTGTGATGGATGGGCCACATTGACTGCATGCCTTACACAAGACTCCCAAAATAAATATGCTATTCTGAGTCCCACAATGGCAAGCAATCACTAGGAGGGCAGAGGAAATGCTAGAAGGACGCTGTAGCAACATTGCCATCAACACATGGGAATCATTTGCCTTAGAGTGAACAAAATGGGGTAGAAGCATCCGCAAAGGTGCCAATCATCTTGAGTATCATCGATAGGCCAGACAGAGGCCAAGTGTGAACAATGGAAAGCGAGCACAGAATCCAGAGCGATCTGCCCACACACATCATCAATCGTCACCTACCAAACCAGCGGCTCCAGGATTGGACTATTCAGCCCCCACAGTACCACCTCCTCAGAGTGAAGCAAGCCAACCTTGAGGGACTGCCAAAGAAGAAGAAGGGTTTGATCCAACATACAATGAGTTCACTGCTGATCTGTATCCTAACTCCTTCTGCCAGCCTCGTCACCATAGTTCTTAATACTCTTGGAGTAGCAAAACGCTATCAGTGCCAGATTTAAAATGATTAATCTGGTAACTACTGCTTCTTGTGGAAGATGATTTCACAGTTCTACCACAAAAAGGAGGGCAGGGATCACAACTGCTCTGTATACCATGAGCTTGATGATGGATTTGAGGTCGCTGGCTCCGAACACTCTGTTCCTCTGGCATCTAAAACTGCACTGGCACATTGGAGTGGATGCTGAATTTCATCAACAATGTCTGCTCGCACCAAAAGGAGGCTCCTGAGGTATGAGAAGTGATTCACATTGTCCAGGGGTTCATTATGGAACTTGATGGTCAGGGGATGGTTTTGTGTGGCAGAAGCGGGCTGCCTCCACCACACTTCCAGGTAGCGCATTCCAGACTTAAACTACTTGTTGTGCAAAAAAGATTTTTCTCACATCACATTTGCATTTTTTGAAGATCACTTTAAATTTGTGCCCTCATTCTTGATCTTTTACAAGCATCCCTATCTACTCTGTCCAGCCCCCTCATGATTTTGAACATGTTTTCTTAGCTTCCTTATCTTCTCTTAGCTTTCTTTTCTCTAAGGAGAACAGACCCCAACTTCTCCAACCTGGCCACATACTTGAAATTTCTTATTCTTGCAACCATTCTTGTAAATCTTTTTACACTCTCTTCAATGTGTTCACATCCTTATTAGAGTGTGTCACCAAGAACTGTACACAATATTCCAGCTGCGGTATAATTAATGCTTTGTATAAGTTCAGCGTAACCACATTGCTCTTGTACTTTATGGCCCTATTAATAAAGCTCAGAATACTATATGATTTATTCACTGCTTTCTGCATTTGTCCTGTCACCTTCAATGATCTAGCCACACATAAATCAAGGTCCCTCTGCCCCTGCACCCACTTAAGAATTTTAGCCCTCATTTTATTTTGCCTGTCCATGTCCTTTCTATCAAAATACTCTTCCTCATACTTCTCTGCATTGAACTTCATTTGCCATCTATCTGCCCAGTCCACCAACTTGTCCATGTCTTTTTGAAGTTCTAGGCTGTCGTCTTCACAATTTAGAATACTTCCAAATTTTGTGTCAGCGCAAACTTTGAAATTGTGCTCTGCATATCAAGGTCTAGATCATTAAGAGATATCAGGAAAAGCAAGTGTCCCAGAACTGATCTCTGATGAACACCATCACAAATCTTCCTCTAGCCTGAAAACTATCCATTGACCACGCTGTTTCATGTTATTCAACCAATTTTGTATCCAATTACTTCTCTCCCTTTTATTTTATGATCTATAACTTTTCTTACAAGTTTGTTGTGTGGCATTGTATTGAATGCCTTCTGAAAGTCCAAGTACATCACATCAACAGCATTACCTTCACTGACCCTTTCGGTCGCCCCAAAGAACTCCAGCAAGTTAGTTAAACGTGATATTCTCTTGAGAAGACTATACTGTCTCTTCCTAATCAAATTACATTTTTCCATGTATTCTTTAGTATTCTGGTCCCAGCCTTGGTCACCCTGCCACCATGTTTCCATGACAGCTATCATGTCCTACATATGTATTTCTATCTGTGCTAACGATTCATCTATTTTGTTATGATTGCTACAATGTGTTCAGATACAGAGCCTTTAATTCTTTTTTTAAAGCCATTTTGCAATCTCTGGTACTCTTAAATTTCTACTCTCTGTCCCTTCCTGCCATACTCTGGCTATCTTTACCCAAGTCACTACTTTGCTCTAGTACCTCATTTTTTCTTTGAATTATTCTCACACGATCCCTTTCCTTCTGCTATTAAGTTTAATACTCTCTCTGCCACCCTAGTTATATGATTCCCCAGAACACTTCTCCCAACATGGTTCAGGTGAAGCCCGTCCCAGTGGTACAGTTCCAACTTTCCACACTACTGGTGCCAGAGCCCCGTCAATCAAAACCAATTTCTCCCACACCAATTTTTATACCACACGTTCATCTCCAATCTTATTGACTTATGTCAATTTGCTTGTGGCTCAGGTGATAATCCAGAGGTTATCATCTTTGCGATTATGCCTTTTAACTTAACCCTTAGCTGTTGATAGTCCCTAAGCAGAACTTCTTTCCTGGAACTATCTGTGGAATTGGTATGGATCATAACAATTGGATCGTTTACACCTCTCATGGGAAATTCCTCTCCAGTCCTGAGCAAATGTCCAGAGCTGTAGTGGTAGGCAAACTATACAGCTGCCTGGCCTCTCACTCTCGGTCACATAGGAATCTGTCAATCCTCCTGACTATACTGTCCCCTGCTACCACTATGTTGCTGTTAATGCATCCCGCTTGAATGTCTTCTGGTAACATGGTGCTATGGTCACTTTGCTCGTCCACCTTGTAGCCTCTGTTTTCATCCCCATGAGCTGCAAGAAACTCAAACCTATTGGACAATTCAAAGGACTGAGGCTCCTCCACTTCTACCTTTGTGATCCCCTTACCTAACCAATCTTTAACAGCTCAATAGTTTCCATGAGCTTTAATTTTAGCTAATGGTCTCTTATGTGAAACTTCATCTAATGCCTTCTGGGAGTCCATATAAGCTATAGTCATAAACATTATATCATTAAAAAATCAATTGAGGTTAATTAAACATGGCCTACCCATTGCAAATCCATGTTGGTTTTCTGCAATCAGTTCAAATTTCTCTAAGTGCGCAATCATTCTGGGCTTAATTATAGATTCTAATACATTTCCCACAAATGATGTTGGACAATAAAAGTCATAGGGTCATTAGGACACAAAAGGAGGCCATTCAGCCCATCAAATCCATGTCAGCTCACCGTAGAGCAAATCCATTCAGTTCCATTCCCCTGCTCTATCCCTGTAATCATACATGCTTATTTCCTTCAAATGCCCATCCAATTTCCTTTTCAAAACTTTTATCACAAGTCTTTTATGAGGCCATGATTTAATGTCTCATCTGAAAGATGACACCTCTGAGAGTGCAGCATGTCCTTGGCACTGTACTGGAATGTCAGCCTTAATTTTTGTGCTCAAGTCTGAGCATAGTACATGGGCCAGAACCTTGTGATTCAGAAGTGAGAATGCTACCAAATGAGTTGCAACTGATATAAGTTCCTGATTTCTCTCACTATTTTTTTAAGTAATGGAGTTAAATTTACAATTCCCCAGTCTAAACCGAGACAATTCCTTCATCAAGAGAGCCTTGAAAGATTGTGAAAAATAAAACATCTGCAATTTCCCCATCCACTTCTATAAAAGTCTGGAGCAGTTAGGTCCTGGGAATCTGTCAGTCTATGGAACCAAGATTCTTTTCTAACACTGTTTCCTTGCTTTTGTTAACTTCTCGGAGTTCTAGTCTTTAATGCATCATTAGTTTCTCAGGAATAACAGGTGCATTATCCTCAATGTCAATGGTGAAGACTGACACAAAATTATTATTCTAAAATCTACTATTTCCTTGTTTACATTTGCAGTATTACCCTGTCTATTTTTAAAGGGCCCATATTATTCTTGACTACTCTTTCTTTTCTAATATAATTGTAGGAACCTTTTGTGCTCAACTTGATATCCGTTGTAAGTTTCTTTTCATATTCCCTTTTAGCAGCCCATTTTTCTCTTCCTCTGACGGCCCCAAGGATCCATCATTCATTTTTGCATTTACATGTTGCACTTTGGTTTAATCACCGCCAGTTTCATATGAACATTGACAACACCTAGATAGAATCATTACTGAAGGAGGCCATTTGGACTGCCATATGTCTGCTTGCACTTTGCAAAGGCAAATCAGATAGTGCCATTCCTTTTGTTTTGTCTTTTAGGGAACTCCCCTACCCTTTTCTCATAGTTCAATAAATCATTTTTTCTTCAGGTATTTATCCAATTCCCTCTTGAAAGCCACAATTGTATCTGTCTCCCCCATTCCAGACCCTAAATAATTGCTGTTTAAAGCAATTTTTCTTCAACTCTTTTTTTTGTCAATTACGTTAAATCAATGTCTTCTGGATTTTGACAACAGTTTCTCTCTATCAATCCTGTCCACACCTTGAGCATGGTTTTGTACACTTCTATCAAATCTCCCTCAATATTATTTTCCTCAAGAAGAACAATTGCAGCTTCTCCAATCTATTCACACAATCGAAGTCCCTCTCCTCTGGAACCATTCTTGTTAATCTCTTTTGCAGAATAGTTCGTTGCTTTTCATAAAGGTTGATCATAATTTACCTGCTTTTGAACTCTATGCCTCTATTTATAAAATCTACTTCAGAGCTACGTGCTAGAAAAGTTATATAAGGCTTTGTTTCCAGTACTGAATAAAGTTTTCAGTTTGCTTTCAGTGGTTGTTCAAACATTTTTAAGTTTGTTTAAACACATTATGTATGCTTGGCTGAGAACCCAAACTCCCATAAGAGTCTTTATTTTGTTAACATATCTGGAGGAGAAGAGAAATTTGCATGATTGACAGTCTATGGAATTCTCCACCCCAGACAGCTGTGGAAAGCTCAGTCATTAAATATGTTCAAGATCCAAAAAAGCAATGAATAACACATTTGAAAAGGGAAGCTAGAAATGGGGCAGGCCAAGGAAGGAGGGTTACTCTTCCATCTTTAGGTAAAGAAAAATGAAGCATATTCAGGTCCATATTGGCAACTTTCCCAATGCTATGACTACTGTGAATTCTTTTACAAATAATATTGCCGAGTGTGTCGCAAGTGAAACTCCCTGTCTGGACTATGACAAAGCATTTTTTATCTGTTCTATGTGGTGGTTAAAATCAATTAGTTTATCAAAGATATCCTCAGAAGTCAGATGTCCATGGCAGACCACAGTAGTCTCCATCTCCAAACCCTATGGCCCGGGGCTTGGTTCCTCCCTCTGCGACTTGATCCTGACCTAACAACACCTCCTCCATGATCATCCTCAAACTGGTGCCCCACAAGGCTATGCTCTCATCTCTCTACTATCCTCTTTATACATCTATGACTGCACGGCCAAATTCCCCTCCAATTCGATTTTCAAGTTCGCTGATGACACCACCACAGTGGGACAGATTTCAAACAGTAATCAGAGGAAGTATAGGAAAGAGATGGAGAATCTGGTGAACTGGTACGACGACAATAATCTCTCCCCCAATTTCAACAAAATGAAGGAGATAGTCATCGACTTCAGGAAGTGTAGCTGAGGACATGCCCCTGTCTACATCAATGGGGATGAAGTATAAATGGTTGAGAGCTTCAAGTTTTTGAGTGAACCAATAACCTGTCCTGGTCTGCCCATGCTGACACTATAGTTAGGAAAGCCCACCAACATCTCTACTTTCTCAGATGACTAAAGGAATTTGGTATGTCAGTACAACTCTCACCAACTTTCACAGATACACCATAGAAAGCATTCTTTTCGGTTGTATCACAGTTTGGTATGGCTCCTACTCTGCCCAAGACTGCAAGAACCTACAACAGGTTGTGAACGATGCCCAATCTATCGCTCAAACCAGCCTCCTACCATTTGACACTGTCTACACTTCCCGTTGGATTATGGGGAAAAAGTAGGAGAATGGGGATGGGAAAAAAATCAGCCATGATTGAATGGTGGAGCAATCTTGATGGGCCAAGTGGCCTAATTTGGATCCTAAATCTTATGATTCCCTCGGGCTAACTCTCTTCCACCTTCTTCCATTGGGAAAAAAATACAAAAGTCTGAGGACACTCACCAATTGACTCAAGAACAGCTTCTTCTCTGCTGCTATCAGACTTTTGAAAGGACCTACCTCACATTATGTTGATCTTTCTCTATACCCTGGGTATGACTGTAACACTACATTCTGCACTCTGGGATTTCAATGTCCGCCACCAAGAGTAGGGCTTGGCAGCTGCACTACTGATTGAGCTGGTCGGGTCCTAAAAGATATAACTGCTAGACTGGGACTGTAGCAGGTGGTGAAGGAACCAACAAGAGGAAATAACACACTTGACCTCATCTTTACCAATCTGCCGGCTGCAGATATATCGGTCGATGACAGTATCGGCAAGAGTGACCACCGCACAGTCCTTGTGGAGATGAAGTCCCACCTTCACATTGAGAATAACCTCCATTGTGTTGTGTGGCACCGTGCTAAATGGGATAGACTTTGAACTGATTTAGCAACTCAAGACTGGGCATCCATGAAGTGCTGTGGGCCATCAACAGCAGCGGAATTGTGCTCCAGCATAATCTGCAATCTCATGGCCTGGCAGATCCCCCATTCAACCAGGGGATCAATCATGATTCAATGGAAAGTGCTGGAGGACATGCCAGGAGCAGCATCAGGCATGCTTAAAAATGAGTTGTTATCCTGGCGATGTTACCAAACAGGAATACTTGCATGCCAAATGGCAAAAACAGCAAGTGATAGACACAGCTAAGCAATCCCACAACCAATGGATCAGATCTAAGCTCTGCAGTCCTGTCACATCCAGTTGAGAGTGGTGGTGGAATCACTGGAGTAGAGGCTCCACAAATATCCCCATCCTCAATGATGGAGGTGCAGAGCACATTAGTGCAAAAGGTAAGGCTGAAGCATTTGCAGCAATCTTCAGCCAGAAGTGCCGAGTGGACGAGCTGTCTCTATTGATGCTATTCTGGTTGGCAGTTGGTGACTAGTGGAGTGCCGCAGGGATCGGTGCTGGGGCCTTAACTGTTTACCATTTACATAGATGATCTGGAGGAGGGGGCTGAATGTAGGGTAATGAAATTTGCTGATGACATGAAGATGAGTGGAAAAGCAAATTGCGCGGAGGGTGTGGAAAGTCTGCAGAGGGATCTGGATAGGCTGAGCGAGTGGGCGAGGACCTGGCTGATGGAGTATAATGTTAGCAAGTGTGAGGTCATCCACTTTGGTAGAAATAATAGTAGGAGGGATTATTATTTAAAAGGCAAAAAGCTGCAGCATGCTACAGTGCAGAGGGACCTGGGGGTCCTTGTGCATGAGTTGCAAAAACCCAGTCTGCAGGTGCAGCAGGTGATCAAGAAGGCAAATGGGATGCTGGCCTTTATAGCGAGGGGGATAGAATATAAAAGTAGGGAGGTCTTGCTGCAACTGTACAGGGCATTGGTGAGGCCGCAACTGGAGTACTGTGTGCAGTTTTGGTCGTCACATTTGTGGGAGGATGTATTGACCTTGGAGGGAGTGCAGAGAAGATTCACTAGGCTGATGCCGGAAATGAGGGGGTTAGCCTATGAGGAGAGATTGAATAGACTGGGTCTGTACTCGTTGGAGTTTAGAAGGCTGAGGGGGGAATCTTATAGACTCATATAAGATAATGAAGGGGATGGATAGGGTAGAGGTAGAGAGATTCTTTCCGCTTAGAAAGGATAGCAGAACTAGAGGGCACAGCCTCAAAATAAGGGGAGGGGCAGTTTAGATTGGAGTTGAGGAGGAACTTCTTCACTCAAAGGGTGGCGAATCTCTGGAATTCTCTGCCCATTGAAGTGGTGGAGGCTACTTCGCTGAATATATTTAAGTCACAGGTATATAGATTTCTGATAGACAAGGGAATTAAGGGTTATGGGGAGAAAGTGGAAAAGTGGGACTGATCCACTTCAGATCAGCCATGATCTTGTTGAATGGCAGGGCAGGCTCGAAGGGCTAGATGGCCTACTCCTGCTCCTATTTCTTATGTTCTTATCTTGGCCTTCCCCAACAGTCCCCAGCATCTCAGATGCCAGTCTCCAGTCAGTTCGATTCACTCATGTGATATCAAGAAACGGTTGGATGCACTGGATACTGCAAAGACAGTGGGCCCTGATAACATTCTGGCAATAGTACTGAAGACATGTGCTCCAGAACATGTCGTTTCCCCTAGCCAAGCTCTTCCAGTACAATTACAACTCTGGCGTCTACCCAACAATGTGGAAAATTGCCTAGGTATGTCCTGTAGCCAAAAAGCGGGACAAATCCAATGTGGCCAATTGCCACCCAATCAGTTTACGCTCGATCATCAGTGAAGTGATCGAAGGGGTAGTCATCAACAGTACTATCAAGCAGCACTTGCTCAGCAACAACCTGCTCAGTGACGCCCAGTTTAGGTTTTGCCAGGGTCACTCAGCACCTGACCTCATTACAGCCTTGGTTCAAACATGGACAAAAGAGCTGAATTCCAAAGGTGAGGTGAGAGTGACAGCCCATGACATCAAGGCTGCATTTGACCCAGTGTGGCATCAAGGAGCCCTAGCAAAACTGGAATCAATGGGTATCAGGGGACAAATTCTCTGCTGGTTCGAGTCATGTCTGGTACATAGGAAAATGGTTGTGGTTGTGGAAGGTCAGTCATCTCAGCTCCAGGACATGTCTGTGGGAGTCCTCAGGATAGTGTCCTAGGCCCAAAAATCTTCAGCTACTTCATCATTGATCTTCCCTCCATCATAAGGTCAGAAGTGAGGATATTCATCGTCAATGACTGCACAATGTTCATCACCAATTGGAACTCCTCAGATACTGAAACAGTCCATGTTCAAATGCAACAAGGTCTGGACAATATCCAGGTTTGGGCTGACAAGTGGCAAAAAACATTTGTGCCACACAAATGCTAGGCAAAGGCCATCACCAATAAGAGACACTCTAACCACCACCCCTTGACATTCAATGGTGTAACCATTACTGAATTCCCCACTGTCAACATCCTTGGGGTTACCATTGACCAGAAATTCAACTGCACTTACCACATAAGCACAAATGTCACAAGAGCAGGTCAGAGGCTAGGAATACTGCAGCAAGTAACTCAACTTCTGACTCCCCAGAGCCTATCTAATGTCTACAAGGCACAAGTCAGGAGTGTGATGGAATACCCCCTCTTGCCTGGATGGGTGCAGCTCCAACCACACTTAAGAAGCTTAACACCATCCAGGACAAAGCAGCCCGCTTGATTGGCACCTTATCTACAAACATTCAACCCCTCCACCACCAACACTCAGTAGCAGCAGTGTGTACTAGCTACAAGATGCACTGCAGCAATTCACCAAAGATCCTTGGACAGAGCCTTCCAAACCCATGACCACTTCCATCTAGAAGGTCAAGGACAGCAGATAAATGGAAACACCACCACCTGCAAGTTCCCTTCCAAGCGACTCACCATCCTGACTTGGAAATATATCACCATTCCTTTGCAGTCGCTGGTTCAAAATCCTGGAATTCGCTCCCTCATTGCATTGTGGGTCAACCCACAGAACATGGACGGCAGCATTTCAAGAAGGCAGCTCACCTTCTCGAGGACAACTAGAGATGGGCAATAAAATGCTGGCCAGCCAGCAACACCCATGTCCCATGAATGAATATAAAAATCTCTCTCCTTTCCTTTTCTATGAATGGGATGCTTTCGTCTTAGCATGCAAGAAACAATACTTTTCACTGTATACTAATACACATGACAATAATAAATCAAATCAAAATCAAAAATACTCAAAAGGTAATAGCGCACAAAGGCATTTCTCCAAACATTTCACTTTTCGTTAAGAAGAAAGCAAACTGCAAACATTACCATTTGCTGTCACAAGGAACCCACATCAGTGACCTAAAAACAAACAGAAAAAAATGTTTATGCTTTCAAGCATTTTCTGGGGTGTCATGAGTCACGAACAGCTCTTTAGTTTGCTTAGCTTGATGTTCCTTACAAGCACTGCAATGACTCATCTGCATTTTGGCCTCATTACTCATGTTTGGCCAGTGGAGCACTTCTCTTATGTTCCTCAGATTAGACTCCATTCCTTGATGGCTTGCAAGGATGAGCTTCAGCAACTCTCTCAAGTATTTAGGGATAATGAATTTAGTCCTTTGTATAAGATGCCATCTTGGGCAATCACTTCATCTCTGTATGCACAATATTCTCTTACAGCAACAGGTTTCAGGTCATCCTTTCATCACTACTTCCCGCAACACTTGGAGAACTGCATCTTATTGTGTAGTTTGCTTGATCTGAATGAGTTGCTTGTCTGTTTGATTTGATGTCACTGCTCAGTTGATGAGTTATAGAACATTTTGCTTCACCTTGATCCTGGAAGATTTCACACTTTGTACCAGCATCATCAACTGCCCTCAAAGAGAGAGCAGCACTTGACAGCATGCTGGCACTTTAAATTTACTTCCCTTGCTTGTACTTCACTTCCATCTCTGCAAAAAAAGTAACATCCTTTGCAGAAACGCCAGCGCAGAAGCAATTTTAGAAAGACGCTTTGAAGTGGCTTGTGATCAGTGTCGACCATTGCAGTCTCCACCACTGGCTCAATGGCACTGCTGCCTCACAGTGCCAGGGACCTGAGTTTGATTCCCAGCTTGGGTCACTATCGATGTGGAGTTTGCACATTCTCCCTGTGTCTGCTTGGGTTTACTCCGGCTGTTCCAGTTTCCTCTCACAATCTGAAAAAATGCAAGTTAGATGGATTGGCCATGCTAAATTTTCTCTCAGTGTACCTGAACAGGCACCAAAATGTGGCAACCAGGAGATTTTCACAGTAACTTCATTGCAGTGTTAATGTAAGCCTATTTGTGACTAAAAAATAAACTTTAACTTTACTTCATGCTGTCTCTCTCAAACAAGTACTGGTTAAAATGCATACAAGCATTTCTCAATCTGTGCAGTGTTTTTCAGTTTGCAGAGTCTTTTTCCTAGGGTCAAACGGTCAATTACTCAGGGGTGTAGATTGAAAGTGAGAGGGGGAAAGTTTGAAAGGGACCTAAGGGGCAGGTTTTTCACACAGAGAGTAGTGAATGTCTTGAACGTGCTGCTGGAAGAGGTGGTGGAAGCAGATTCTATAACAACATTTGAGAGGCATCTGGATAGAGACATGAAAAGGCAAGGAATAGAGGGATATGGATCACAAATAGGAAAGATCATATTAGATTAGAGAGGCATCTGTGTTGGCACAGACTTGGTGGGCCGAAAGGCCTGTTCCTTTGCTGTACTGTTCTTTGTTCTAAACATTGTGAAATTGACTTCAGGAATCAAAGAGATTGAGCAATCAATTCAGCAATATCTTCTCTATGGTGCAGCTATTTCAACAAGAGTAATGGTTGTATGGGCTCTCAGTCAAGGATACATTTGGCATTGGATACGGGGAACGATGTAAATGGGTGGACGGGCAGAGCTTGGCATAGGAGGCCTGAGTAGGGCCTTCTGAACTCACCTTTTTAAAGCTTCCCTCACGTTGTTGACTATTCATGAATCCTCTGGGAGGTCATGAAGCACAACTCTTTAAAACCCAGCCTGACTCCATGAAAATTGTGGAAGAGTAAGCCATGCTTTTCTCCTTGATGGGGCCAGCCAAGTCAGGAACGCTGAGTGAGGGCTTTTGATAGTGACCAGCTCACAGCTATAAAGGCACTTTTGAAAATCAGACAGCCCACGGAAATGGGGTCATGAATCCCGGAATGGGATCCACCCACCATTTTTAAAGGAGTCCCCAACCATCTCGCCGCGATGAGTATTCAGCCCTGTGGAAAAGGCAAGGGAATGGTTATTGCAGTCCCTAGGCAGACTGGAAGAAAGTAATAGCAGGAAAAGTTGCAGTAGGACTGCCACGCTCTCACTGGTAATGGAATGGATCCATTACTTTCTGATTAAGTGGATGCCTCCTATCATTGTCTAGTTCTGTGAATCATAAATGAAAGCGCATGCTCTGTTACAATTATGAAGTTCATAAGATTGTTACGGCTTGAGATAGTGCACTTATTTTCAGTTGAAAGAGGCCACGTGAGCTGCTCTGAAGTCCGCCTGTCAGCAAACCTGGGTTAAATAAAAACAGAAAATGCTGGATAAACTTAGCAGGACTGTCAGCATCTGTGGAGGGAGAAACAGAGTTAATCTTTTGAGTCTGCATGGCTCTTCTTCAGTAAACCTGAGTGTAAGAGATCAAAGAAAGCCTAGACTGTTTTATTGAGAAGAAGGTATTTCAATGTGGAGTCAATGGCAGCAGCTAAGGTGTTAACAGTGGACATTATGAGTGGGATTTTCTGGCCATACTTATACCAAAATTGGAAAATCTCGCTGATGTCAGTGGATCTTTCCCTGTTCTGGCTGTCGCCTGCTTCAGTTCCTGTGGTGGGCAGAACAGGAAAACTCCCCCCCATGAGTCTTCAAAGTCCCAGAAAAATTTTGAGAATGTCGGCTTGTAAAAGTGCCTTAAACTACCCATTTGGTTCCAAAATGGAAGAAAGTTGGACTCTCGAGGATAGGAGATTAGCATTTTTACATAGATACAAGGCCCATGTGAAGGGGCTGCCTGGCTTTGCAATCTACCGTAGCCGAATGTGAGAGTGAGAGTATTTTTATTAGTGCCACAAGTAGGTTTACATCAACACTGCAATGAAATTACTGTGAAAATCCCCTAGTCGCCACACTCTGGTGCCTGTTCGGGTACACTGATGAAGAATTTAACATGGCCAATGTACCTAACCAGGATGTCTTTCAGACTGTGGGAGGAAATTGGAGCACCTGGAGGAAACCCACACAGACACAGGGAGAACGTGCAGACTCGACACAGACTTGACCCAAGCCAGGAACTGAACCCAGGTCCTTGGGACTGTGAGGCAGCAGTGCTAACCAGTGTGCCACTGTGCCGCCGTAAATCAAAGTGGAGAATGTGGGCATCGATCCCACTACCTCTAACATGCAAAGTCATTTGAGCTAATCCCCCCGCCCCCCAACTCCCACCTAAGGATTCTGGGAGATTAATTCTGGCATGGCCAGAGGAGAAGGTTTACTGCTGTTTGTGGATTTAGGAACCTCTCTGAAAATCAAGGGAAGTACCTGGAGGCAGTCGCTCAATGAATGAGGGAGGTGCAAACCCATTGGAAACTGGGTGCAATTGTGGATCATTTGCTGTAATTCCATGGAAAGTGTGTTGTGTGATCACTATAAAAGGGGAACAGTCCATTTTGTGATTTAAACTATAAGTTGCTGACAAAGATAATGGCCAGAATTCTTCGGCTATTTTTTCTGTCCCGCTGGCGGTGCACTCCCACCGTAGGTTTCCTGGCAGTCAGGGGCGCAGCCAGTGGGAAATCGCATTGACAGTCGAGGAACCAGAGGATCCCGCCACTGGTGAACAGCGGTGCTGCCTCTTGCCACACTGCGGGGAGGCCAGAGAATTCCCCCGCCTCCCCATGTTTAGTTAATAGTGATTTTAGTCACTAGTTACAGTTTAAAAGACATTTTAAAATGGTTTGCATGTAATTCGAGAGCCACAGCATTGTGGTTGACTCTTATACTGCTTCTGAAATGGCCCAGCAAGCCCATCAGTTCAAGGGCAATTAGTGATGGGTGACAACTGCTGGCCTGGCCAGTGATGCCCACATCTCCATGAAAGGATAAAGAAAAACATGTAAAATCTTTATGTGTTATCCTGACAGCAATTAACTGGAAGTTCAGATTTATTTTTAAAGTTATCAGTCTCTACGTGGATTGTAATGGATCTAAAACTGATTGGCCTTTGTATCCGTTACAGGTTCTGGATTGGATAGGACTTTTAAAGTGCCTTTTACAACTTCAATAGAGTCATGGAAATTTTTAACTCCAACTGAAAAGACAGGCAGGGTTTAATATTTCACTAAAAAACTGCACTTCCAACAGTGCAACAGCCCCTCAAAAACACTCTGAACTACCATGAAGTGCTCAAGTTTCTGAAATGGAGCTGGAACTCAAGACCTAACTCAGACATGAATGTGCCCACAATGAGCCATACTTAATACTTAATACTTGATACTTAAAGAAGGAGTGAACTGGTGATCAGCCCAATGGCTTCACAGTGCCTGACTCACCAACTCACTTTTTCAAGTATTAATACTACAACTAAGGAGGAGGATGTAACCAGTGCAATGGAGGGTGTAGCATGAGAGCAAGAGGAGCTGTGAGAAGGTTATGAGGAACCAGCATTTACTCTAGGGTGGGCGTCGAAGCAGCTGCCTTTCTGAGGGTTTGCCGTGGCCCATTCCTCAAATGAACGATGGGCTGGATTTTGCAGCCCTACACTGACATGTTTAAAGTGACGGAGCTTTTACAATGCAGGGCATAGCCTTCAAACCATTTTCCCACTTGCCCCTGACTTGTCTCCTGTTTTACACGGGCGTTGGGGGGGGGGTGGTGGTGGGTGGATTGCGGTAGGGGCCTTGTGGGTCCTTTTGTCCTTGAGTATCTTGAACTCCAGAAGTGGCCAATAATGACCAATGTAATGGCCTCACTCATCACTGCTGCTATTTTACCCATGTCAGAGGGAGGCCCAGGAACAGCTAGTAGTCTGGTAGTTTTCATTAAATAGATGCCAGGCAAGAAGGGAGGGACCTTTTTTCTTGGAGGGGGAAATCCCCTATGCCCATTGGAGGAAACACACCCTCCCTCCCTCTCCAGCCCCCTCTACCTGCCCTCCCCACGCCCCCACCCAAGATCAAACTATCTCCCCTCTGTTAATTTTCCTCCTTATGTCTCTCAAATCCAGACTCCAGCTTCCTAACCTTCCTAGCTGAAGTCAACCAACCAGCCTCCACCAGTATCGTGATCTAACTGAATTCTGGCTGCCATATTCTTCTCTGGATGTATTCCCAGCAATGGCCACCAGTCCAACCTGGCACTGCTGGGTCTACAGAGCTGTCAGTCAATTGCATTGGCCAGCTGCTAAGCTAGGATTTTCTCTCCAACCAGGGTGGAAGTCTCATCCTGAGCCAATTAATGACCTGCCGAGTGCAAAATGGTTTCGTGACTGGGTTCCCAGTGGGTGTATTTTCCAAAGCCTCAACCTTGGTGTGATTTGATTTCTATGAATAACTCCAAAGCAAATTCATGATGGGGTGAACTCAAAGGTTTAGTTTACTTGCACACACTTAAGACGCAGGAGGAGGTTGTCGCAATGTAGCCCCTGTTTTCTCATATAGTAAAAGAGCAATAGAGAAAATAAAGATTTACAGGGCAAAAACCACAGAGGAAAATATTGTTTCACATGTGTCCAGAGTCCAAAATCAAAGTCCAATGCAGTACAGTGTGTATGAGAGATTTCTGGTCAGCCAGGTGATAGAAAGAAATACTGTCACTATCCATAGCTCCAGCCCACAACACATATCAAAGTCAAAGTTTATTTATTAGTCACAAGTAGGTTTACATTAACACTGCAACAAAGTTACTGTGAACATCCCCTGGTTGCCATGCTCCAGCGCCTGTTCGCGTACACTGAGGGAGAATTTAACATGGCCAATTCACTTAATCTGCACATCTTTGGACTGTGGAAGGAAACCGGAGCACCCGGAGGAAACCCACACAGGCACAGGGAGAATGTGCAAACTCCACACAGAGGATGAACCAAACCAGGAGTCGAACTGGTGTCCCTGGTGTTGTGAGGCAGTAGTGCTAACCACTGTACCACTGTGTCACCTATGTATGTAAACATGTATGCTGACATAGAAACATGACTTCCTTAGGGAGCCAATTGGCTGGGTGGCTGTTGTGGATCAGATTGCTTTCCTTCGTGCGGGGTTTAATCCAAGTATGGGCTAAATGGATTGATACTGCCTCAAGGTACTGCCTCCTTGCCTTACTCAAGAGGGAGATTGCTCTGGGTCAGACCTGCATTTGCCCAGAGGACACAGGAAGAAGTCTGCCCATCTGCCACTTGATGATTCTCTTATCTGGGATTGGTTGAACTCAGTTGGCTGGATGGCTGGTGTGTGATGCTGAGCGACACCAACAGAGTGGGTTCAATTCCTGTACCGACTGAGGTTATTCATGTAGGCCCCGTCTTATCAACCTTATCATAGAAACCCTACAGTGCAGAAGGAGGCCATTCAGCCCATCAAGTCTGCACCGACCACAATCCCACCCAGGCCCTACCGCCATATCCCTACATCCACTAATCCCTCTAACCGACACATCCCAGGATACTAAGGGGCAATTTTTTTAGTATGGCCAATCAACCTAACCTGTACATCTTTGGGCTGTGGGAGGAAACCGGAGCACCCGGAGGAAACCCACGCAGACATGAGGAGAATGTGCAAACTCCACACAGACAGTGGCCTAAGCCGGGAATCAGACCCAGGTCCCTGGAGCTGTGAAGCTGCAGTGCTAACCACTGTGCTACCATGCCACCCTTAGAAATGAAAGTTTATTTATTAGTTACAGGTAGGCTTACATTTACACTGCAATGAAGTTACTGTGAAAATCCCCTCTTCACCACAATCTGGCACTTGTTACACTGAAGGAGAATTTAGCCTCGCCAATTCATCTAACCTGCACACCTTTGGACTGTGGGAGAAAACTGGAGCACCTGGAGGTAACCCATTCAGACATAGGGAGAACGTGCAAACTCCACACAGACAGTGACCCAAGCTGGGAATTGAACCTGGGTCCCTTAATGCAATAAGGAGAGATGATATCTTGGAAGGGTATTCAAACAAGACTTGGTGGGTAGAATTTACAAATATAAAGGGGGGAGCCACATTACTGAGAGTTTTTTATAAGTTCCTAAAGATCAGCGGGAAATAGTGAACAGATATGTCGACAATTCACTGAGATGTGTAAGAATAATAATTAGGTAATTATACTAGGGGATTTCAAATTCCCCAACATAAATTGGGATAGTCATAGTGTTAAGGCTTTAGAGGGGTTGGAATTCTTGAAATGTATTCAGGAGAGTTTTCTGTATCGTTATGTAGAAGGCCTAACAAGGTTTGGTGCAATGTTGGATCTGGTTCTGGGCAATGAGGCTGGACAAGTGCTCAATGAGGCAATGGAGAAGCATTTTAGTGATAGAGACCACATCAGAGTACAGTACATATTTGTTTTGGAAAAGGAAAAAGATGGTCTTCAAAAGACAGTTTTGGGTTGGGCAAATTTTATTAAAATAAGGCAGAATCTAATCAAAGTATACTGGGAACAGCTTCTTATGGGGAAAATCTACAGGAGAGCATTCCGAAAGGAAATGGGGAGAGTACAGGTCCAACATTTTCCCTACAGAGGGAAATGTAGGAGCAATAAGTTCAGGGAACCCGGAATGCCTCGGATAAGGAAGAAGAGAAAGACTTTTAGCAAGTTCAAAAGGAGCAATTCAGCTGCAGCCCTACAGGAATATAGAAAGTGCAAGAGGGAACGTAAGAAAGTCATTAGAGGGGCATGAAAAAGGCCTTGCGCACTGGATTAGGGAGAATCCTAAAATATTCTATAAATACATTATGGGGAAGAGGTTAATTAGGGTAAGAGTAGGGCCCCTTGGAGGCCAAGAGGGCAATCTGTGTGTGAAGCTGCAGAACATTGGAAAGGTGTTAAATGAGTTCAGGGAGACTTGGTGAGGTGAATCTGAAAGTAAGTTAGTAATAGGATACAAAGGGTGGTGGTAGAAGGTTGGTTTGACTGGAGGCTGGTGTCCAGTGGCATATAACAAAGATCAGTGCTGGGTTCCTATTGTTATAAATGTAAGTGATATAGATGAGAATGTGGGGAAGAATGATAAGTAAGTTTGTAGTTGACACCAAGATTGTATGATGGTTAATAGTGAAGAAGAAGGTGGTAGGTTACAGGAAGATATAGATGGGTTGGTCAGATGGGCACAGCAGTGGCAGATGCTATTAACCTCAATAAGTGCGAGGTGATACACTTTGGAAGAAGTGAGAGGATAAATGAGTATTTAATGAATGGCAGGATTCTAGAGGAGCAGATGGGTCTTGGGGCCCCTGAAAGTGGCAGAGCAGGTGAATGAAGTAGCTAAGAAGGCCATGGGATACTTGCCTTTATCAGTCGTGAAATGGAGTATAAAAGCAGGGAGGTTATGTTGGATCTGTATAGAATGTTGGTTATGGCACATCTGCAGTACTGTGTGCAGTTCTGGTCACCTCACTATGGGAAGGATGTGATTGCACTAAAGGGGGCACAAAGGAGATTCACCAGGATGTTGCCTGGGATGGAACATTTAAGCTATGAGGAGAGACCGGATAGCCTTGGTTTGTTTTCTTTAGGGCAGAGAAGGCTGAGGGGGTACATGATTGAGGTGTATAAGATTATAAGAGATTAGGACAGAGTGAATAGGAAGCAGCTGTTCCCCTTGGTTGAGGGGTTGTTCATGGGGGGGGCATAATTTTAGGATGAGGGGCAGGAGATTTGGAGGGGATTTGAGTAAAAGAAATTTCATCCAGAGGGTGGCTGGTATCTGGAATGAACTGCCTGGGAAAGTAATGGAGGTTGGAAAACCTGACAACCTTTAAAAGTATTTGGATGAGCATCTGAAATATCATAACATTCAAAAATATGGAACAAATGTCAGAAAATGGGATTAGCGTGACTTTAGTGACAGATACTGGCGGTGCAGACTTGATGGGCCAAAGGGCCTTTTCTTCACTGTACGACTCTAGGACATGCTTTGCTTATCAGATTCTGACCAATCTGCTGTTGATTTCTAGAATTCTGTGTTTTTATTTGAGATTCACACACCTTGTGTGCTCTTTTTTCTCCAAAAAATAATTAATAGCATATGATATTTTAAAGAATAATGATTCCAAGGCTAGAGCTGATGGCAGTATGAATTTCACAAAATTTCCTTTGTGTCTTTTGAATCTCTTTGTTCAGCTATATATTGCTGCTAACGTTTATTATTCTATCCAGTTTTCACACAGTACACTAATCTGAAGACTGATCTTTATTGGCCAACAAAGCCAATAATACTTCCCCTTTTATTATGGTTGCAGATGCTTACAGTATTTTGAAGGGCTTGGATCATTCTGTGTTCTGAGAAGAACTGAAATATTCTTATTTCAAAGGTTAAGCAGTTCTCTTGTAAAATTGGTAAAAACGAGAAAAATAAAATGATGCCTTAAGCACTTAGATTATCTGTCTCCACATATATACAAGATATATATAGATTCGAGGTCAGTGCGCAACCGGCCACTCTGGGACAAAGGCTACTGCACGCACTAACTGACCACTACTGACCAAAGGCTACAGTTGCCTAGCAACCAACTGTCTCAAGAGCTTTCTCTAAATTACAGCCTGCTCTGATCAATTTTTGTCATGTGATCAACTGACCAGTATCAATCACTGTGTTCCAATAGTGAGCAGGAAAGCAATTCAATAAATAGGTTCTGAAATACCCCCAAAACATACTAAAGTAAAGGTTTGGTATTAGTGATGGTTTAAAGATGAATCAATGTTGCTTTGCAAATCTCCGGGAGGACAGTCCCTCCCCATTAACCCAGTGCTTAAAGTTAGCAATACGGTTCAGATGTCTCATTTTAGAATGGATACCTCCTGGCTGCAACACATTTAATGAGGCTTATATCTATCTATATATATATAAATTGTGTCTCTGCGCTCTGCTTTACACGAAAAAATGTTTTATTGTTGTTTCCTTTTTAAATTACAACACAATCGTTGTTTTAAAGTTTTTTTTTAGAAAATCTGTCTTTTTATTAACTTGGAAACACAGTGATGATGATGGAAGGCTGTAATCTATCTTTTCTAGAAGCAGGGCATAAAGATTTCCAATGCTGTTTTCCAAAGGTATCTCCCAAACCATTTACAGTTCTGTTCAAGCCTACAGGAGCTTTGTGTCATTTTCTAATCAAACGTGATGTGGGCTGTTTTCTTTGAAGGCTCCCACCGCTAGGTTTTTCTCTCAGTTGGGAGACCTGGAATGATTAGGCTGCAGTGTTCTTCGTGTTTGAGATCAGCCTTCCTGTTTTGAGTCTCCACCATCAGCTAACAGAAGATGTGCCTCTGTGCGATGGGACCCAGTATAGCTGTTTTCTTCTTTCCTCCCACCCCCTCCCCCACTCCTCCCAGCTCAGACACACACCAGTGAGATTTATGCACAGCAAGGCACAAACAGAAAAAGTGTGACTGCTCAAAATCAGAAATAAAAAAAGGGCATGTTGCAAATGCAAAACAGCACCTGAAAGATATTTTTACTGCATCCTTTAAGAGGACTCGTGGATCAGCTAAGAATGCAGACCAAAAGGAATGAGACAATAAATAATAAACCAATGACAGAGCATGGCTGTGTAATAGAAGAGGCTGGGTTGAAACCAATGGTGTTAATGGCTATTAAATTACTAACCCACTAGAGTTGTTAATTGACCAGAATTATGTTTCACCACTAATGCCTCCACAAAATTTCATTGAAAAAGGAACTCACTGGATGGTACATCCAGCAAGACCCTACTCCTTGGCGTGGAGCCTTACTGGGTGGGACCCCAGACCCAGATCGACCCAAAGCATTAATTGATGTATCTGTGATCACGTTGCTCTTGAGTGACACTCCTCATCAGGAGAGCAGCTTTGTTCAATGTAATCTTATGTCAAGAGACATACAACTGGCTGTAGAAGTCAAACAATAGAGTAAACAGCATTGGATCAACTTCAATTATTTCATTTATTGAACTATATTTGAAAAGACTGACCTGAAGAAAATCCTGCAATCTCTCCCCATGTGAGCCTGAGCTAAAATACTATTTTGTAAATTCCTTCATAGGTTGTAGGCATCAGTGCAGAGCCAGCATTCCCTAATTGTCCTTGAAAACAATTAAGAGTTGACCATATTGCTGTGGGTCTGGAGTCACATGTAGGGCAGACCAGGTAAGGAACTCAAATTTTCAAAGGACGTTAATGAAACCAAATGGATTATACAACAATGATAGTTTAATGGTTACCATTACCAAGAGGAGCTTTCAAGTCCGATTTTATTAATTGAATTTAAATTCCATCAGCTGCCGTGGTGAGATTTGAACCCATGTCCCCAGACATGGTGAGGTCAGCATTTATTGTCCATTCCAAATAGCCCATGAGAAAATGGCGCTGAGCTGCCTTCTTGCATGATGGCACTCCATGCGTGTAGGTACACCCAAGGTGTTGTTAGTGAGGGAGTTCCAGGATTTTATCCAGCAACAGTGGAGGAACAGCAACATATTTCAAAGTCAGGATGGTGACTGTCTGGGAGGGGAAGTTGCAAATGGTGGCATTTCCATGCATCCGCTGCCTTTGCCCTTCTGGGAAACTCACAAGTACAGCTAGTCTATTGGGATCCAGGAGAGAGCAATAGTGGGAGCAGCTAGAGGCTAAAAGTCTCCATGCTTCACCATGGAGGAATATGGAGTTCTTTTGTCCACTCAAGATGAATGCAGGAGAGCATGCCAGGAGTAGCAGCAAGCAGACCTAAAAGTAAAGTTCAATCTAGTGAAGCTAAAGCACAGGACCACTTGCATGCCAAGCAGCCCAAGCAGCATACCAGAGATAGAATAATAGATCAGAACTAGATCTTGCAGGCCTGCCACATCCACGACTGGGTAATTAAACAACTAACAACTGGAGGGGGCCCCATCCTCAATGATGGAGGAGCCCAGCACATCAGTGCAAAAGATAAGGCTGAAGCATTTGCTACAATCTTCAGCCAGAAGTGCCGAGTGGGTGATCCATCTTGTCCTCCTCTTGAGATCCCCAGCATCACAAATGCCAACCTTCAGCCAATTATATTCATTCCACATGATATCAAGAAGTGGCTTAAGGAATTGGTTGCTGCAAAGGCTATCGACCCTGACAACATTCCGGCAATAGTGCTGAAGACTTGTGCTCCAGAATTAGCCACACACCGAGCCAAGTTGTTCCAGTAGAGCTATTGATACCTACCTAGCAATGTGGAAAATTGCCCAGGTATGTCCAGTCCACACAAAGCAAGACAAATTCAACCTGACAAATTACTGCCAGATCAATCTCCTCTTGATCATCAGCAAATTAATGGAAGTTGTCATCGACAGTGAGAACAAGTGACACTGGAATCAAGGTCATAGAGATTCGACATGGAAACAGCCCTTTGGTCCAACTTGTCCATGCTACCCCTAAGCCTGCATTTGGCCTATATCCCTCCATACTCATCGTACACATGTCACTGTCTAAATGCTTGTTAAAATACAAAACCAGCTTCTACTACTACCTCTGGCAGGTCATTCCAGACATTCACCACCCTCTGTGTGAAAAAATTGCTCCTCGGGATACTTTTGTATCTCTCCCCTCTCACCTTAAACCTACGCCCTCTAGTTTTAGACTCCCCTACCTTTGGGAAAAGATGTTGATTATCTAGCTGATCTATGCCCCCCATTATCCACCTCTATAAGATCAACCCTAAGTCTCCCACGCTACTGGGAAAAAAGTCCCAGTCTACCCAGCCTCTCCTCATTACTCAAACCAGGACTTATTACTTAAGTCCTGAAAGTATCCCAGTAGATCTTTTCTGCATTCTTTTAGTTTAGTAATATGCTTTCTGTAATAGGGTGACCAGAACTGTACAAAGTATTCCAAATTGGCCTTACCAATGTTTTATTCCTGTATTCAATGTTCTGACCAATGAAACCAAGCATGCCAAATGCCTTCTTCACCATTCTGTCCACCAGTGACTCCAGTTTCAAGGAGCTAACAACACTGTCCATATCCTTATACCTATTCCTATACCTTTACCAAGGACATAGGTAGGTACAGGGATGAAGTTCTGAAGGCAGATTTCAGGGACATAGGAAGGAAATTAAAAATATCTCCAGCAGGAATCTCTGGATTCCTACTCACTAGCAGGTGAATGTGCTAATGAGTATAGGAATAGGAGGATTAATTGATTAAGTACATGGCTGGAGAAATGGTATATGAGGAAGGGCATCAGATTCCTGAGGCATGAGGACCATAAGCTGAATGGGTTACATCTTAACAGGATTGGCACCGATATACCCGCAAGGAGATTTGCCTGTGCTGTTGGGGTGGCTTTAAACTTGCTTGTCAAGGGGGGTGGGAACCTGAGTTGTGGCCCAAACTGGAAGGAAGTAATGTTGGTGATAGGAAGTAGTAGTGGGACTAGAAAGCAGGAGAAACAAAGCAAAGCACTGAGTATGCACCAAATGTGGAATGATGTCAAAAACACAGAATGTGGAATGATGTCAAAAACTCAGGCTTAAGGGCGCTCAACCCGAAAGCACACAGCATTCGTTGCAAGGTAGATGATCTAAAGACACAGCTAGTGGGAAATGGATATAATTGTCATTACGGGAATATGGCTGCACGGTGATCAAGACTGGGAACTAAATATTCAAGAATATTTGGCTTTTAGAAAGGACAGACAAGGAAGCAAAAAAACAAAAACGGAAAATGCTAGAAAATCCCAGCAGTTAAGACCACACCTATGGAGAAAGAACAGAGCTAATGTTTTGAATCTGGATGACTCTTGAAGGAGCTAGGGAACCAGAGCATTATAGAGCTTACAGTACCTATACATTCCTCCAGGGTGCAACTCTCACTCCCAACCAGTCATCCATTGCTAACCAAGGAAGTTAAGGATTGTATAAGATTAAAATAAAGACTAATAAAGTTGCCAGAAATAGGAGTAGTCATGATGATTGGGAAGATTTTAAAATACTGAAAAGGAAGGCTAAGAAACTGATAATGAAGGAGAGAACTGAATATGATTGCAATCTAGCAAAAAAAGACATAGGAATAGACTGTTTCTACAGATATCTGAAAAGGAAGAGTTTGGCCAAGGCAAACGTGCATCCACTACAGGTAGAGTCAGGAGAATTCAAAATGGAGAATAGTGAAATGGCAGAAAAGTTGAATGATTATTTTTGTGTCAGCTTTCACTAAGGAAGAACAGGAAATCTCCCAGATGTAGAGCTCCAAGGGACTAGGGAGAATGTGGAGTTGAAGGAAATGAGTATAAGTAAGAAAGTTGTATTGGAGAAATTAAAGGGACTGAATGTTGATAAGACCCAGCACCCGATAATATGTAACCCAGAGTGTTGAAAGTTTTTTTTTAGAGATAGTGAATGATCATCTTCCAAAATCCTGTGGATATTGGAATGGTTCCTGAAGATTGGAAGGTAGCAAATGTCACCCCACTACTTAAGAAGGGAGGGAGAGAGAACACTGACCTGTTAGCCTTACACCAATAGTATGGAAAATACTGGAATCTATAGCGAGTTTAATTTATTAGTGTCACAAGTAGTCTTACCTTAACACTGCAATGAAGCTACTGTGAAAATCTCCTAGCCGCCACACTCCGGCACCTGTTCAGGTATACCGAGGGAGAATTTAGCATGGCCAATCCATCTAACCAACACGAATTTCGGAATGTGGAAGAAAACTGGAGCACCTGGCGGAAACCCATGCAGACACAGGGAGAACATGCATACTCCGCACAGACGTGACCTAAGCCAAGGTCCCTGGGTCGCTGGTGCTGTGTGGCAGCAGTGCTAACTACTGTGCCACCATGCTGCCCATTATTATGAAGGATATGATAAATAGACACTTGAAGAATCATGATTGGGCTGGTCATAATCAACATGGATTTACAAGTGGGAAGTCATGTTTGATGAACTTGAAGGTTTTTGAGGAAGTTACTAACAAAATTGACAAAGGAGTGTCGATGGACATTGTGTAATTGGATTTTCAGAAGGTTTTTGATAAAGTGCTCCACAGGAGGTGAAGTAGCAAAATAAAAACACATGTGATAAGGATCAACATACTGTCATGGATTGAGGATTAGCGAGTACGCAGAAAATAGTAAGTTGGAATAAATGGATCATTCTCGCACTGGCAGGCTGTGGCTAGTGAGGCACTGCAAGGATGTGTACCTGAGCCTCAGCTCATCATAGCATATATCAATGATTTGGATGTGGGGACCAAACGTAATATTTTCAAGTTGAATTGTGCCTGGATTTTTCAAGTGCAGGAAGGGGGACTTCCCAAACTGATAAGAAAATATGAAAGCATCTTCTGTGAAGAATTAGACAAAAATCACAGGGCTAAAAACTAAGATATATGTAGATCCAGAGATGAAGGCAAGATCAGTACCACATGCCTTATGAGAGAAAATAGATACTGAATTAAATGGATTGGAAGAATCAGGCATTATTCAACCAATTCAGTTCTCAGAATGGGCAGCACTAATGGACAGCATGGTGGCACAATGATTAGCACTGTTGTCTCCAGGTTAGATTCCGGATTTGGATCACTGTCTGTGTGGAGTTTGCATATTTTCCCTGTATCTGTGTTGGTTTCCTCTGGGTCTTGCAGTTTCCTCCCACAGTCCGAAAAACATGCTGGTTAGGTGCATTGGCCATGCTAAATTCTTCCTCAGTGTATCTGAATAGGCGCTGGAATGTAGCAACTAGGAGATTTTCACAGTTACTTCATTGTAATATTAACGTAAACCTATTTGTGATAATAATAAATAAAATAGTCCCTGTACTGAAACCGGACAAGACCGAGTGCATTTGTGCTGATTATAAGCTAACAGTTAATCAGACCACCAAGCTGGTTAACTATCTAATCCTGAGAATTGATGTATGCAAAGCTGGCAGGAGTTCTATCTTACATGAGACTGGATATGTGTTACAGTCGAATTAGACAATGACAAACATACACAAAGGCCTATTACAGTATACACACCTGTCTTATGGCACGTCTTAGGCATGTGCTGTATTCCAAAGGAGAATGGAAAATATGCTACACGGACTACCACAGATTGTAATATATCCTTGATGATGTCCTTTATAACTGGATCAACAGAGGCCGAGCATCTAGCAAACTTAGAAGAGATGTTAGAGATTTCAGGAGGTTGGAGTTTGCCTCAAAAAGAGAAATTTGCCTTTCAAACCACTGAGGTGACCTATCTGGGACACAATGTAGATACACAAGGCTTACACCACATGGAAAACAAGGTCAAGATGATAGGGGAGGCACCTGGCCCCACAATGAACTCAAATTCAAGGGATGGCAAACTAAAATGGATTTTTTTAACCAAATTTATTGACAGTATTGGCTCTCTTGCATTCTCTGCTAAAGAAACATCATCAATGGTCTTGGAAGGCTCCTCAAGAGGAAGCTTTCAATCGAGCAAAGCAATTGCATTTCTCAAACCTATTACTGCACTTCAACCTAACTAAAGAACTGATATTGATCTGCAATGCCTCTCCATATGGTATCTGAGCGGTGAGTCAAGCACCCTCTCAGAAGCTGAGAAAGGCTACTCACAAATCGAAATGGAAGGACTATCAAGAAATTCCACCAGTACTTACATGGCAGACACTTTTTCATCGTTCCTGACCACAAACCGCTCCTGGGTCTCTTCCAAGTGGACAAGTCTATCCCACTGATTGCCTCAGTAAGGATTCAATGGTAGGCATTAATTCTGTCCACCTATCAATATACTTTCAAGCAAAAACAGAAAGAGCTGGAAAATCTCAGCAGGTCTGACAGCATCCATGGAGAGAGAATAGAACCAACATTTTGAGTCAGGGTTACTCTTCAAGTTCTCGAAACATTGTCTCTGTTCTCTTTTCACAAATGCTGTCAGACCTGCTGAGACTTTCCAGCATTTTTTGCCTTTGTTTCAGATTCCAGCATCTGCAGTATTTTGCCTTTAATGTATTTTCAAGCACTGACCTGGAACACACAGCGATTGTGGATGTTCTGAATCAGCTACCCTTGCAAGAAAATATCACACGTACTGCAGTATCACAAGAAATCATCATGGCAATAAATTTTTAGACACATTGCCAGGCTCTGTGAAGTAGATCAAGAACTGGACCAGTCAAGATCCACTACTGTCCAAAGTGAGAGACAAAATACTCATAGGAGAGGTAAATGAGTCAGTTTCTGAAGAAATGAGACCATTTTTTACCTGTAAGAGTGATTTGAATTGTTAGGATGCCTTCATACTCTGAGGAACAAGAGTTGTTGTTCTGGTAGTAGGTAGAGAGCAGTTCCCAACTGAATTACACAGTGCCCAGCCTGATATCTCCGAAATGAAGATACTTGCCAGGGCTTATGTGTATTGGTCTGATATTAATGCTGATATTGACAAGTTAGACAAGCACTGTCATCAGTGCTAATTGCAACAAAAGTTGCCTGTTACAGCCCCACTGAAGCCTTGGGAATAGCATGGCTGGCCATGGGTACTAATCCACATCAGTTATGTTGGTCCTTTCCTGGGCACAATGTTTTTGCTCATGATTGATGCACACTTTAAATGATTGGACATTTCTGAGGTGAAGTCACCTACACCGCATGTTACCACTGAAAGATTATGCCAATGCTTTTCAACTCAGGGATTACCTGAGGTCAAAGCATCAGACAATGGAACCATATTCACAAGTGCTGAGTTTCAAAACTTTACCACTTTCAACGGTATTAAATACATTACCACTAAATCTTACTCGCTGAGAGAGCTGTCCAAACTTTCAAGTCTGCTGTAAAGAAACTGTTAGGAGGAATCTTGGAGACCAAAATCTCATAACTCTTCCTGAGCTATCGCACCAATCCACATGTAACAACGGGAATTCCACCAGTAGAACTGCAAATGAAATATTGGGAGAAATT
Organism: Carcharhinus amblyrhynchos; assembly: GCF_965287045.1. Classification (NCBI taxonomy): domain Eukaryota; kingdom Metazoa; phylum Chordata; class Chondrichthyes; order Carcharhiniformes; family Carcharhinidae; genus Carcharhinus; species Carcharhinus amblyrhynchos. The sequence goes on from NC_137324.1 coordinate 50,595,313, forward strand.
TTACCGATATGTCCACCCGAGATTCATGCCATCCTGCCCAAGGCAAACAGAGGCCATCTACCGTGCCTCGCCTGCCCTTAGAATCGGGGCAGGCATGCTGGTAAAGTTTTCTCAGTTTGTGACTGAGCCTCATGTTTCCAAATTTTCCAGGAGGGGTCGAAGCCAGCTAAAGTAATCAGAAAGCAAGCCATGATTCACATGGTACAGCACAATTGTTTTTGGTAAATGAAGCGTATATATATGAGGAACTTTGCTGGTGAATCAAGTTTGATCCTTGGAACTTTGTCTCTAAGACAATACCATCCTTGCCTTTCCATACCAAGTCAACGTGGAAGGATGAATTGTTCATAAACGTGTGATTCACCCGAGGAATAGAAAGATGCTCCAGCAGGCAATGTTGCTATCAAGAAATGTTTCCGAACTCGCCTGTTATCAATATAACTGATGTCTCTGTGGAAACAAATGGTGATGAATTGTCTGTGCCAGAAGAGGTACTCGTTGTTACAATTCCTATTATTGTCAATCCTGTGGAAGCATCTCAGACAACAGAATTAAGCTGCTTTACAAGGAATAGAGAAACCTCTCAAAGATTCGATTTACAATTGTCCAATTCATGTATGTATAATGTTGAGTCAATTTTTCACATGGAGTGAAGTAGTTATTGAGATTGTATAATGGACTTAAAGGGGCAGGGATGTGGTGATTATCCCTTAAGGGCAACACAGCAGAGTAAGGGTCACATGGCTTGTGTGACCAATTGGCACTCAGAGTGCGTAATCACCCCATGATGAGACAGGCTCCAGGGCAGGGACATTTTGGGAGCTGGCAACAGCCATGAGGTTGCTGTACAATTCGTGTTAATGCATACCTTTTGTATTCATTAATGAAGTTTGTGAAAGTGCATCTTTTCAAAAACTGTTGTAGCAGCATTAAAATATTTGAGTATTATTGGCACGTCACTTCATTCTGACATACATCACCCACTCATTCCCTAAGAAAAAGGAAATTGCTCTTTTTAAACCTTAAACTGGAAGTTGTTGTGAAAATCTGATTTGTGTGGCTTGTGTGGAGCATAAACACTGGCTGTATTGCCCAATTTGGGGCTGTAAACACGATGTAATCATTTCTTTTAAACCGTCTAACACCTTTGTCAAAATAGTGGCTGGAGGAAAGGCATACAAACAGCATTAAGGATTTGTCTGCTCGGGCCCCACCCCCTTTTCTAACAATGCACAGTACTTTAAATTGGATCTGTGTGCCAGTCTTATCTCCCAAGACTCATTGTATTGTAGGTTTACTAACCTTTCTCCAGCTGACTCCTGCAGCTTTGTCTCTCAGCACTGAGTGGTACAATGATGTTACAAGAATTACAGTAACAGTTCAGCAAGTTATAAGTTCTGGTACAGATCGTTCTCTTCATGCAACCAGCACCACCCCCACCCCCACCCCCCGCCTCTCCACACACACACACACACACACACACACACACACGTGCATAAGAAGCTGTCTGCTCAATTGGATTATTATTATTAGGTTCCATCTGTTATTATGTGAGCTGTATTTTTGTTTCTTTTTTATTCATGTCACAAGGGGGCTTACATTCACACTGCAATGAAGTTACTGTGAAAATCTCCTAGTCGCCACACTACAACGCCTGTTCAGGTCAGTGCAGAGGAAACCGGAGCACCTGCAGAAACCCACGCAGACACAGGGAGAATGTACAGACTCTGCACAGTCAGTGACCCAAGCCAGGAATCGATCTGGGGACCGTGGTGCTGTGAGGCAGCAGTGCTAACCACTGTGCCACCGGCTTCTCAAATTGCCTAAATTTTTAGCAGATTAATGCAAAAGCGTCTGGAAATCACCAGTGATAGAGAAAGTGACTCAACCCCCGTACGAGTTGGCCTCCTACCGAAGTGATAAAGCAGAAGCTGTGGGCCTTTTTGTTAAGAATGTAAACCAGATGGGGACAGCAGTCTCAGGAGGCTGTGAAGACCTGAGCAGGGCAATTTGGAAGACAAGCCAGAGAAAGAGAACTTCAGGAAAATGAATTACAACAGATGGAAGTGAGAAATCATATTATTTGTGCAAGATTTGTTTGAGGCATTCAAATATCTCGAGAAGAACAAGTGTTCCACTTGCTGAAAAATGCAGCCATGTACAACTAAAGAGGTAAGGGACAATGCAATATTATAAGGAAAAGCATACGGAAATGTAAAGAAAAGACCACAGGTCTGGGTGAATGGGAAAAAATACAAAGAGCAGCAAAGGTGACAAATCAGGTAAGAGCTATAAAAAGGGAGCAAATAACCAAACAATCCTTGCAGTGCAGAAGGAGGCTATTTAATCAATCAAGTCTGCACCGACCTCTTACCACAGAGTGTCTTACCCAGGCCCTCTCCCCTGTCCTATCCCCGTAAGCCCACACATTTACCTTAGCATTTGCCATAAGGCAGCACAGTGGCACAGTGGTTAGCACTGCTGCCTCACAGCACTATGGGCCCGGGTTCGATTCCTGGCTTGGGTCACTGTCTGTTTGGAGTTTGTACATTCTCCCCATGTCTGTGTGGGTTCCCTCCAGGTACTCCAGTTTCCTCCCACAGTTTGAACGATGTACTGGTTCGGTGCATTGATCCAAACAGGCACTGGAGTGTGGCAACTAGGGGAATTTCACAGTAACTTCATTGCAGTGTTAATGTAAGCCTTACTTGTGGCTAAGAGCTTAAACTTTGCTTTTGCTTTTTTTATTTTACTTTTTAATCCATGTAACCTAAGGAGCAACTTAGCATGGCCAATCCACCTAACCTGTAAATCTTTGGACTATGACTGGAGTATGAAAAGAAACTTCCAATGGATGTCAAAATCAAGAGAAAAATACTCTCCCCTGGAGGGTTGTACTTACCTGTATACCCCTTGCCAGTTATCTTCACCAGGTCTGTTTGTCAAAAGCTATTGTAAACCCTGTCAACATGACGCACATTGCATAGGAAGGGGATTAAGTTTAAGTTTACTTATTAATGTCACAAGTAGGCTTACATTAACACTATAATGAAATTACTGTGGGACATTCTAGGAAGAGAAGTCAAATTCTTAGGATAAGGGGTGGCAAGTTTAAAGCAGAGTTGAGGAGAAGCTTCTTCCCCCAAAGGATTGTGAATCTGTGGAATTCGCTGTCCCAAAGTGCAGTGGATGCTCGGACAGTGAGTAAACTTAAGGAGGAGGCAGACAGAATTTTAATTGGTGATGGATTGAAGGGTTAGGGGGAGAAGGCAGGAAGATGGGGATGAGGAGCACATCAAGTCATGATTGAACAATGGAGCAGACTTGATGGGCCAAATGGCCTAATCCTGCTTCTATATCTTATGAACTGTGAAAATCAGCCGGGGGGGCGCGGGCGGGGTGGTGGTAGTGTGGAGAAATACAAACGTGTGGGATAATTGAGCGGGGAAGCCACTAATGATATTAAAATGTATGGTAAAGAGGCTCTTGACCTTCCATGGCGGGAACCCCATTATGTCATTGGTAGGGGTTGAGCAGGGACAGAATTAGAACTACGTAAAATCCGACTACATTAAAGCTGTCCCCGCTTCCTTTCCTGGAATTCCACCACCTCCCCCCAACCCCGCCCCCCCCCCACCCCACCCCACCCCACCCAAGTTAGAAGATACTCACACAAAACATTTATGTCAGTGAATTTGGCATCTTAACAACCAGATATTCAGGTCTACTCGTCCGCCCAGCACGGAACTGACCCTAGAACACAAAAAAACAAGGCTGCTCTGCCAGTTCACTGTCCAGAGGATCGGCCTGCGGAATCACCATTGCAGTTTTCAGGCAAATATCCATTAAAAACAAACCTGACAAATTAGATATTGTGTCTGTCCAGATGAAAAGAGAGCTGATATGAAAAAATTTGAGGAAAGACAGACAAAAAACTCAGTCAGCCGACTGAATGAAAGGGAATCAATGTAAACCCCACCCCAGACAAGAATTTATGATTAAGACACACAAGGCCTTTTGGAATCAATAGTCATTTTATCAGTGTACCTGAGGGCCTTGAGGGAATTATTTTCAACACTCGCTATATTCCAAATCCTAGCCCAGCTCCCAAGCTATGTGGATACCATTTTTGTTGCTCAGGCATTCACTCTCCTGATGGGAATCAGTGAAAGATTAGTGGTTTTCAAGAGCCAAATATTCAATGGAATAATTTAGCTGTCAGTAACTTCTATACCAGATGAAGATAGGGTGCTGTGCAGACTGTCAAATTTTATCCTGCATTACACTTCTCATATCCCTGCCTTGCCCCCGGTAACAATGGCCAAGGGAGGTAAAATGTTTACTCACACATTTCCTATTAGAGATCAGTAATCGTAGTCTGAGATGGGGAGAGTTTGACTTGACCTGAGCCAAGGCCTAGCTGAGCCAATTGCTGTCAGAGTCACGCTCTCTGCCTTGTCATCTTTAACTCCTGTCAGTGCGAGGACCCTCCTCCCCCAGAGCTGAAGTAATTCAAATAGGTGCCTGTCGCTAACAAAATGCTGCTCAAAAGTTACCAATTCCAGAAAGCTTGACACCTGATTATGCTAATATGTGGATACTAACCATTTATTTAAAAAAAATTGTCATGAGAGAGCCTTCCCTGTGCTTAAAAATTTCCATATGGTGTGGAGTTGTACTAACCGCTGCTGGAATAAAATGAAGCTTTGCGCACCAATTTTGTAATATTCCACAAATATAAATATGGATAAGTGACAAATATGATTAGTGAACTAACTAAATAAATAGCGCCTATGGCCCTTGTGAGAAAGGATAGTTGCCTATGTTGTTCCTCATAAAGATTTCATTTTATCTGCAAACGGTATATGTGTACATATATACATACACATTTAGGCTCACAATCAGTTTTAGAAAATTACTTAGTAACACTTTAGAATTTTATTAAGCTCCACTGTCATTTGCTTGATATATAAAATTGCAGGCATGTTTTGAAATGTCTCAACATCAGGTGGAGGGGAGGGCGGGGCTGGTCCTTGCCAGTGTCAGTGACAGCATCAGCATCTCTTGTGTCATAGAATCCCTACAGTGCAGAAAGAGGCCATTCAACCCATCAAACCTGTACCGATCACAATCCCACCCAGGTGCTATCCCTGTAACCCCACATGTTTACCCTACTAATCTCCCGACACTAAGGGACAATTTAGCACCAATCAACCTAACCTGCACTTTTTTGGACTGTGGGAGGAAACCAGAGAACCTGGAGGAAACCCACGCAGATATGGGGAGAATATGCAAACTCCACACAGGCAGTCACCCAAGCCGGGATTTGAACCTGGGTCTTGGCGCTCGTGAGGCAGCAGTGCTAACCATTGTGCCACCGTGCTGCCCCTTGTCCTTGTGGAGTAGACAGAGAGGGTGAGCAATAGCATTCAAGAGTTTTCATCTGCTTTATTCTGATTCCCTTTATCTTGAATTGTGATGATTTAAATTCTGGCACCTTTTTTTTAGACTATTGTTAATTTTCCTCCTGCCAAAATACTTCTGGGCCAAATGAGGGCCAGAATCTTACTAGCCCTCTAATGAGAGCCTGAAGGGCTGGTAAAATGGCAGCGGGAGGCATCAGGATGGAAGCCTTTTGCCACCAAGTTATGTTCCCAGAAGCGGGAATGGTGGTGTCTAATTAATTCAATTCAGGGGCCATTTAGCAGACATTTTCCTCCATGCCAGTATCTTACTGATGTCACGATGGGCTCTCCCAGTGCATGATGACCTCCCAGCTGATCATAGCCTTCAGGAGGGGATCTTCCTTTCTGGGGGCTCCATGGAGCACTGAGGTGACAATGGCTGCACTGACAACAACCCCACCCAAGTCCCATCCCCCTAACCCCATGTATTTATCCTGCTAATCCCCTGACACCAAGAGTCAATTTACCCTCTCAACCTTCTCTAAGGCAAACAGTCCCAACTTTGCCAATCAATCCATGATGCGCAGTTACAAATGATATACAATTCTTATTTGGCTTTGTTGTGAAATTAGAATTGAGACTGAAATCTTCGAAGTTTTTAGAGTATATAACTGATTGATTTTATCACATGCTGTTTGCACTGTTCAGAGGTGGAGTTCAAAGCTGCTGAACTGAGGGAAAGTTCCACTCATCAAATCCGGGAGGAACAGGTATTCAACTTCCTCATGCAAGTGGTGCGAGAATCAAAGAGGGCAAGGCATCACACGGAGTGATCCATACATGTACCACAGCTCCACTTAATACAGAGGACTATGACTTTAGAATTTTAAAAGTCTGCATCTCTCTAAAAACGAGAGTGATTTTTGCAGCCCCATTGCATTGCTTTAGCATCGCAGTGGGCTGGGAGACTCTAACGTTTAGTGGGCTGCCCACTGGAAGCCGTGGCCTCTGTAAGTCTCCAGGTGCCAAATTTCCGGTGCTGTCAGTTCTGTGCCAGAAATCAGCGTGGAGCTGTATAATTTACTTAAATTGTTATTTGCATCTAAGTAGCAGCCCCTGGACTGAAATCTGCAGGCCCAACCTCTACCCCCGCGCCCGCCAAGGGCGTTTCGTTCCAGTGGGGTTTACAATAGCTCTCCACTTGCGGGGAGCTGGCAGCCTGACCCTGCTGGAGTGAAGGGAGGCCATCAAGGCCCCCAGGAGGCCGGGGCTAAGGTGGGGAGGTGGGGGGGGGGGGGACCACCAGAGCATTGCCAGCTTGACAGTGCCAGCCTGGCCCCTGAGCACTGCCCAAGGGGCAAGTGGCAAAGCCCAGTGGGCACCTGGGCACTGTCCACCAGGCATCGGGTAGTACCAAGGAAATGAGGCCAGAAGGGACGGAGCCTACTGGGGCAGGGGTAAAAAGGCCTGTTTCAGGTGCTTTGTGAAATTGCACTGCAAACTCTGCTGTGGACACTGCATTCAGTTTCTTCAAGCACTCAACAGCTGAAACAACAGTCCTTAAAAGGGGTCACCAGAGGCTGAAGGATAAGTTTTATATTTTCTGCTCTCATTATTGTTGAGACAGTGGCAGAAGGATTACTCTTCCCATTTCTTACATAATATCGGGGGCTGATGCTGCTGGCCATTGTATGCTTTTTTGCCTAGCCCCACCTGCGATCTTTGGCCAGAATTCAAGCCAGCTGACCACATTGCCCCACAAGACTGGCAGGCTGCCTCGGGGGCAAAAAATGGTGCCTACAAGCTTTCAGGTTAATTAGCCCAGCACAACATCTGCTGTGGTTCTGCTGTCAGTCACTTAGATGAGTGCAGTGAGCTCTGCACTGGCATTGTGTCTTCATGCAGTGTTGCTCCAATTCTAGGGCAGTGTCTTTTGCTTAACAAATGTCGCTTACTATTTTAGTGGATAATTGTAGAACAATAGGTGAAATCTTCTGGTCTCTGGATTGTGGTGCTTGGATGTACCCTGAACGTACACCGGAAGATGCATGGTGGGGGTAGGGGTTTCCCTTGCTCATCCAAATGCAAGGACTCCATGGGAATTACCAAAGAAATTTCAATTTCTGATGGGCAATCGCCTGTGTTCAGAACCCTCCGAAAAAACCTCTAACTCTGTTCAGGAGTCAAAGAGTTCAGAGAGTTCTGACTCACTTACCTGGATAGATGTGTTTTCTCAGTCTAATGTTTCCTGGGTAACTAAATCTTCAGTTACTATACAACTGACGCCCTCCTCTCTGATCCTCCGACTCCCCTCCAGCCCATCTGATTCTCCAACTCCCATTCTCCTGTCCCCCTAACTAACCTCGACCTCCGACTGTCCCCAGCCTGACCTCGTCGCCATACCCACCCTGCCCACTCTACCTAGTAGGCAGTCTACCCAACCTTGCCACCCACCCACCCCGCCACCTTCCACCATGCCACCTTACCATCTTTCCAGTTACCTCATTCACACTCATTCACTCAAGCCCTGAAAAATAATTTATATCTCCCAAAAGCTATGTGTTAGTGAATGAAGACCTAACACAATACAGCAGCTAGTGCTGGAGGAAGTGAGTATCGCTTGACTTCCCCTGACGATCCTGCCATATGAAAAAGGATTTTCAGAATAGGGTTTGCTCCGCATTTCTAAAGAGACCAGGTTTGGATATCCCAAAACGCTTTACAGCAATAAAGTGCTTTTGATATGTAGTTACTGTAGGGAAATGATGCAGTATGTACTGAGGAGGGAATGATCTATTTTCCACCAGAGAATGATGTGGTACATTCCACAGTACAAATGCATCCATTTGTTCGTTCCCTTCACAGTTTTTCAAAACTATTTTTTCCTCTTTTCCCTTGCTGATTTTTGTGCCTGTCAAGATGAGGAAATGGAAGCACTTTTCCCCATTTGAGCCCATTTGTTATTTTCATGCACCCTCAGAAAAGAAATTGCAAAGCTATGTTGCTCTAATGCTGGTCTTGAAACTGATATTTCTTAGAGACTGTGGTTATTTTACTTCAAAACCTAGCAAACTGGGCAACAAAGGATTTTCACATGGGCAAGACCAGTCTTCAACATGCAGCTTGAGATTGGGAAGTGTAATTTTTAATGTTGAGAGATGGGCAATCACGAATATTTGTTCTCATGGAACATTGAAAAATAAATTAAAGTTATGGAGAGACAAAAAGACTGTTAGATAAAAATGTATGATTGCAAATCTATCCACAAAATATAGAAAGGTTATTTGGGCCATTGTGATTGCTCTGGCTGTTAGTTGCATGTTCCCACCACCACCGCCCACCTTTGTTCATAAGGTTTGCCATCCTCAAGGATCTGTCTAATTTGCTGAATTAACTATGGAGTCAGTTCCACCACCTTTTCAGGTGCAGCATTTCAGATTCTGTCAACTTTGAGTGAAAAAAAATTCCCCTCACATTTCCTCTAGACCTTATGTCAGTGATTTTGAATCTATGATCTCCACTGACCTACTCACTATCGAGTTAGTATTTCTCCGCTTAGTCTGTCAGAAATGAGGACAAAATCCTTTGCTGGATAAATAAATAGAAATAGAAATAGAAATATATTTCCTTGAATATGGATACGTTAAAGCAATTTTATAAAACATAATGTCAACTGACTTTGCAATTTTGAAGATTGCTTAGCCTAAACAATTCCTAGCCTATGGCTTGTGCTTATTTAGATTACACACAGTGGAAATTTAATTTTTGTAATACTGATGAATATTGCTTGAAGCTAATGTTCTCCTCTCCGCTCCTCATGCTGGGATGCTAGTTATGAAAACAGGAATGTGGGATCAGGAATGGGCCATTTAGTTCCTCGAACATGTTGTACTGTTCGTGGCTGATCTGGTACCTAGCTTTATGTACCCTCCTATTCTCCATATCTCTTTAGACACAGAGGTACAGTGGCAAGCTCTGCTGCCTCACAGCGGCAGGGACCTGGATTTGATTCCTGGCATGGGTGACAGGGTGGAGTTTGCATGTTCTCCTTATATTTGCGTGGGTTTCCTCCCAGTGCTCTGGTTTCCTCCCACAGTCCAAAGATGTGCAGATTAGGTGTTTTGGCCGTGATAAATTGTGCTTTAGTGCCAGGGGATTGGCAGGATAAATACGTGGGGTTACAGGGATAGGGCCGGGGTGGGATTGTTGTCGGTGCAGATTCACTGGGCCAAAGAGAAGCCAGACAGCATACCTTAATGACTATGGTCTGGTGGCTCTGACATCCATCATTATGAAGTACTCCAAAAGGATAGTCATGGCACGAATCAATTCCAACCTTCAAAGTTGCCTGGATCCACTATAGTTTGCTTATCGCCACAACAGATCCACAGCAGATGCCATCTCCTTGGTCCTGTATTCAACCCTGGAACACCTAGATAACAAGGACAGCTATGTTAGACTCCTATCTATTGACTACAGCTTAGCCTTCAATGCCATTATTCCAATGAAACTCATCTCCAAACTCTGTGACCTGGGCCTCGGCTCCTCCCTCTGCGACTGGATCATGAACTCCCTAACCCACAAACTGCAATCAATAAGGATAGGCAAGAACATCTCCACAATCATCCTCAAACCCAACAAGACTATTCTCTTGCCCCTTATTATACTCTTATACACCTATGACTGTGGAGCCAAATTCCCCTCCAATTCAATTTTCAAGTTTGCTGATAACACCCCCATGGTGGGTTGTATCTCAAACAATAGTGAGACAAAAAGAGATAGAGTACAGGAAGGAGATAGAGAATCTGTTGAATCTGGTGAACTGGTGCAACAACAATAATTGCTCCCTCAATGTTAGCAAAATGAAAGAGATGGTCATTCACTTCAGGAAGCGTATGGGAGAATATATCCCTGTCTACATGAATGGGAACGAAGTAGAAATGGTCGAGAGCTTCAAGTTCTTAGGTGTTCAGATCACCAACAACCTGTCCTGGTCCCCCCATGCCGGCACTATAATTAAGAAAGCCCACCAATGCCTCTACTTTTTCAGAAGACTAAGGAAATTTGACATGTCAGCTATGATTCTCACCAACTTTTACAAATGTATCATAGAAAGCATTCTTTCTGGTTATATTACAGCTTGGTATGGCTCCTGCTCTGTCGAAGACTGTAAGAAACTACAAAGGACTGTGAATGAAGCCCAATCCATCACTCAAACCAGCCTCCCATCCATTGATTTTGTCTACGCTTACCACTCCCTCAGAAAAGCAGCTAGCATAATTAAGGACCCCATGCATCTTGAATATACTCTATTTCATCGGGAAAAAGATACAAAAGTCCGAGGACATGTGCCAACTGACTCAAGACTATTTTCTTCCCTGCTGCTCTCAGACTTTTGAATGGACCTACCTCACATTAAGTTGATCTTTCTCTACACCCTAGCTATGACTGTAGCACTACATTCTGTATTCTCTCCTTTCCTTCTCAATGTACAGTATGCTTTGTTTGTACAGCGTGCAAGAAACAATACTTTTTATTGTATACTAATACATGTGACAATAATAAATCAAATCAAATCAAGGATAATTAATCACAGAGCAATCAACTAATATTAGCAAAGTGGCTACAAATAAATCACTACATTTATAAAACACTGTGGCTAACACAGCCTTATCATTCTGACTTCTCTGATGTCAACCCACGATGTACCATATGTGGGGAGATGATGCCCTAGTGGTACTATCGCTAGACTATTAATCCAGAAATACAGTTAATATTCTGGGGACCCTGGTTCGAATCCCACCACGGCAGATGGTGGAATTTGAATTCAATAGAAAAATCTGGGAAAGTTTACTGATGATCATGAAACCATTGCCGATTGACGGAAATACCCATCTGGTTTGTTAATGCTGTTTAGGGAAAGAAATCTGCCATTCTTACCTGGTCTGGCCTACATGCAATTCCACAGCCATAACAATGTGGTTGATTCTCAAGTGTGCTCTGAACAAGGGCAACTCGGGACAGGCAATAAATGCTGGCCAGCCAGCAAAGCCCATGTCCCACAAATGAATTGAAATAAAGGCATCTGCTCCTTTTATGACTCTTTCCCCTGCGTTTGTCAGTCAGACCTCTACCAGCAGCTTAGGAAAAAAGTAGATTGAATTGTTGAGCTGAATTTTTCAGGGAAGAATGATACAAGGTACGTAAATTCAGTATGGTCTTAACTCAAGAACTGGTTTGTCTCCCTTTCGCCCACATGCTGACAGACAAATTGTGATATGCACTATGAATTTACAGCCTAAAGTAGAAACATAGAATTAGTAACTGGGAAACACCAACAGCAGAAAAGAGTGACACCTCCACCATGTGCCACTCCGCCAGCTCCCTTCCCAACCTCTCCCCCACCCCTGCAGAATGCCACAATCTTCCCCCAGCCCACTACCAGCCCCAACCTCTCCTCTCTTATTTGCCCAGCATCCAATTGACTCTAAGACAGTGATTTCACTTACCATTTTTCAAGCAAGAACTCTCTCTGCTCCTGCTTTGCTGCTTTGTAGTTTTTCTGGCAAACCTTTCAAAAAATAAATCATAACCAGAAAGCTGCCCAAAAGATCGGAAACAGCAGTGAGGCAACGAGTGAAATTTGATACGACAGACTTGAAGTTAAACAATTGGAATCTCGGCCTGAAGATTCTGACGCTTTTTAAAGTTGGTTGCTCAGGCCTGCACCGTTTCTGCCTGATCAGGCTGTGGAATAGGAAACAACATTTAAAAGTTTAAAGTTTATTTATTTATTAGTCACAAGTAAGGCTTACGTTAACACTCCAATGAAGTTACTGTGAAATTCTCCTAGTTGCCACACTCCGGCTCATGTTCAAGTTAATGCACCTAACCCGCATGTCTTTCAGACTGCGGTAGGAAACCGGAGCTCCCGGAGGAAACCCATGCAGACACGGGGAGAACATGCAAACTCCAGACAGACAATGAAGTGATCTGAGCCTAGAATTGGACACGGATCCCTGGCGCTCTGAGGCAACAGTGCTAACCACGGTGCCACCTTGCCACTCCATAGAGCAATGAGCCCACCTCACCACCCCCCACAACCCTAATCACCCTCCTCTAGTCCCCAGGTCCTGGTGTTTGGCACATCCTGCACCCACCTCTCCTCGGCCCTTGTTGCACCAGCATTTGCATCCATTCCTCTTTCTAGACAGTGGGTGGAACCCACGCATTATTCGCTGAAACTCGGGTGGGAGAAGCAGAGGGCCGCCCATCGGCTGCTCTGCTGGGCTTTTCCTGCTGTAGTTTTAAACTCTTTGACAAGAAGAATCCAAGGGGCAAAATCAGCCTGACCCCACGAAGGCCTGATGCGAAAAATTTAAAGATAGCGCACCCTGCCTATGCCCTCACCTCACAGAAACTCTCAACTCCAAAGGCACAAAACCTGCCCCCCTCCCTTCCAACCACGAAACCCCCTGGCACATCTCACACCACGGAACCTCCCAGCAGTGCCAGGGTACTGCTCAGGTATTATCCTCTCTCCTGGGAGCTTCATTTATCTGAGGCGACACAGTGGCATAGTGGTTAGCACTGTTGCCTCAAAGCATCTGGGACCCAAGTTCCAAGGTGACTGTCTGTGTGGAATTTGCATGTTCTCCCTGCGTATGCATGGATTTCCTCCGGGCGCTCCCATTTCCTCCCACAGTCCAAAGATATGTAGGTTATATTGATTGACCATGCTAAGTTGCTCCTTGGTGTCCCTAGATGTGAAGGTTAGGGGGATTAGCCATGGTAAATGTGTGGTTTATGGGGATAGGGCCATGGTGGGATGCTCTCTTGGGGAATCAATGGGCCGAATGGCCTCCTTTGACACTGTAAGGATTCTATGATGCTATGTATACCTCTGGCAGGTTCTGATCGCCAGTTGAATGGACAATTTAATGTGAGGCAACTATCAGACGTGAAGTCCTGATTTGCATAATCAACTATATGCAAATGAGACCCTGACTTCCCATGATGTAATTGACAGGAGAGATGTTGAGGGGGTGGGGGGTGGGAGGGGGGAGTAATTGAATGGGGAGAACCCATCAGTGTAAAAGCTGTTTAGTAGCTCCAATTTCTCCAGCCCCTCCACCGTTCCCACCCGTTGAAAACACGAGCAGAAAATCCCTCCCTGTAAGTCTCAGAGCACTGAACGATCTAACTGATGTTTAAACTCTACTGCTCAGGCTGGAAGTGGGAGCCAGGGTGGAATATTCCCACTCCTGGCCAATTAAAATGACACTGCTTCGTTTCAATGAGGTTATCACTTTAGAAATCTACAAGCAAACTTAAGAAAAGTCATGAATTTTTTAAAGGATCTCAAAGACATTGTCCTTATATAAGGAAAACAGAAAGTTTGTTGGATGAACCTGCAAGCTATTAGGTCCTGTCTGGGGTTGCTGTCCGCTTAAAGATGGTGACCTGATCTCAAAGGTAACTCTGTACCCATACAGAGGGTTGACAGAATAGCAGTTTGAATTGCGCCACCAATAGAGGTGGCCATTGCTAAGTTAGCAATTCCTCCTCAAAAATAAGATGCCATTCAAGATCTAGTTGGTCTTGGGGTGGAAGCTGGAGCTAGGGAATCTGGCCCTGATGATCAAGGGTATAGGATTGCAGAGCACCGACAGCACCGTTGACATGAGGGTGGCCGATATGACTGGGGCTGGAGAGGCCAGAAAATGCCCATTAAGGAGAGGCACAAGAACCCATTGAATGTCATCTTTCTGGCAATATGGCCTGGTGGTGGAAGATGTTGGGCAGCCCTCCCTATGCCTCCATCCATCATTTTGCCAACCTTTCTGACTCCCAGCCCACGGCCAATGGGCTGAGAAAATTCAGTCCAAAGCATTTACAGCATAGAGACAGGCTATTTTCTACATTGGATCTTTGCCAATATATATGCTCCACATAAGCCTTGGGTAGACAATGGCCTAGCGCTGTTATTGCTAGACTCGGGGTGGCACAGTAGCACAGCAGTTAGCACTGCTGCTTCACAGCTCCAGGGACCTGGGTTCGATTCCCGGCTTGGGTCACTGTCCGTGTGGAATTTGCACATTCTCCTCGTGTCTGTGTGGGTTTCCTCCGAGTGCTCCAGTTTCCTCCCACAGTCCAAAGATGTGCGCATTAGGTTGATTGGCCATGCTAAGAAAATTACCCCTTAGTGTCCTGAGATGCACAGGTTAGAGGGATTAGTGGGTAAAATATGTAGGGATGGGGCTTGGGGGTGGGATTGTGGTCAGTGCAGACTCGATGGGCCGAATGGCCTCTTTCTGCACTGTGGGGTTTCTATGATTTCTATGATTTATTCATCTAGAAACTCAGCTAACTGTCTGTGGATCCGGGTTCAAATCCTGTCACAGTCGTTGGTGGAATTTGAACTCAGTAAAAAATATCTGGAATTAAGAATCTGACAATCATGAATTCATTGTTGAAAGTCGGAAAGACCCATCTGGTTCACTAATGTCCTCTAGGGAAGGAAATCTGCCATCCTTACCCAGTCTGGCCTACACGTAATTCCAGAGCCACAGCAATGTGGTTGACCCACAACTGCCCTCAGGCAACTAGGGATGGGCAATAAATGCTGGCCAGCCAGCGACGCCCATGTCCCATGAATGAATAAAAAAAAGAACACTGTTCAACCATGAAGGGAATCACAAGCAACACTCACTACCATCCGTTTGAACTGTCCAGTAGATTTTTCAACAGGATTTCACTGCACAGAGATTAGCACTGGGAATCGTCCATGATTTTGTCCCTTTTCTAACCCAGGGCCACTGGAGCTGAATGCAGTGCAGCAAATTAAAGTCAGAGTAACACAGTTTAACAACAGACTGGGTTCTCTATATCTATTTCACCAATGGAGGAGCTTGAGGATTTTCTAAATGAGATATTTTAATACAGCTGGTTGTGAAGAAGAAATTCCACATGAAGAACATGATAATCCGAACAGATCTTAGCAAACACTTTTTTATCAATGTATGTTTATCTAGTTCTCACAAACTGCATTAAAGCTGAAGTGATGTCTCTTGTGATGAGTACTTAAGGGATTAAGTTTTTTTAAATAGATTTTTGTAATGTTGCTGTTAAAAGAACTCTTCACTAAAGTGTAGATTTGATCTCACCAGGTATTAATTAACTACCTATTACTTCACCAAATCCCAAATGAGCTTTCTTTTCAGATTTTTTTCTGCCTAAATCCACTTTTCCTACTTACTGTTTTGTTTTGCCATGTCAATCCTTTTTGCATATCTTCATGCTTTTGCTGCCCTGTTTCTCATGCGTATTGGTTGAACAGCAATATGGAATTGACCCCTCCATTCCCTCCCCTCTCCCACACAACACGACAATAATGTCTCCCTCAATATCAACAAAATAAAGGAGATAGCCATTGACCTCAAGAAGTGTAGTGGAGAACATGCCCCTGTCTATATCAATGAGGACGAAGTAAAAATGGTCGTGAGCATCAAGTTTTTAGGTGTCCAGATCATGACAACCTGTCCTGGTCTCTCCAAGCCAGCACAATAGCTAAGGAAGCCCACCAACTCCTCTACATTCTCAGAAGATTAAGAAAGTTTGGTATGTCCGCTATGATTCTCACCAACTTTTACAAATACACCATAAAAAGCATTCTTTCTAATTGTATCATAGCTTGCTTGATATGGCTTCTGTTCTGTCTAAGACTGCTAGAAACTATAAAGGTCATGAATGAAGTCCAGTCCAACATTCAAACCAGCTTCCCATCCATTAACTCCATCTACACTTCCTGGTGCCTTGGAAAAGCAGCCAGCATAATTAAGGACCCCATGCGCCCCGGACATTCTCTCTTCCACCTTTTTCCATTGGGAAAAAGATACGAAAGTCTGAGGACACATACCAACTGACTCAAGAACAGCTTCTTCCCTGCTGCTGTCAAACTTCTGAATGGACCTACCTTGTATTAAGTTGATCTTTCTCTGCACTCAAGGCATGATGGTAACACTACATTCTGCACTCTCATTTCCTCCTCTCTGTCTGGTATGCTTTGTCTGTATAGTGTGCGAAAAACAATACTTTTCACTCTATACTAACATATGCGACAATAATAAATCAAATCAAACTTACTGCAGCTACTGTTCTGTGTCTCTGACTGTAAATATTTCTACCTGTCATGTTGCAGTGGATTGTAACATTACACTCCAGATAACCAATACACATCACTCTTCCTTCAGTGAGTCCCAAATACAGTGATAAGGATACACAGATTTATTTACAATGTGCCATTGTTATGGACAGGAGAGAGTTTCTCTGTGCTCAGGAACATAGGAATATAGGAATTAGGAGTAGAAGTAGGCAAATTCAGCCCTTTGAGTCTGCTCTGCCATTCAACCATATCATAGCTGATCTCTACCTGGGTTCAAATTGACCTCCCCACCTGTTCCCCATATCCCTATATCCCTTTTTTAAAATCAAAATTATATCTATCTCCTTCTTGAAATTATTCAATAATTCAGACTCTACCGTGTTACGAGGCAGCGAGTTTCACAAATTCACCACCCTCTGAGAGAAGTAGTTCCTCCTCATCTCAGTTTTAAGTCTACCACCTCTCAACCTATATCTGTTACCTCTTGTTCTAAATTGTTCCATAAGAGGACACATTTGGTCTATGTTTACTTTATTAGTCCCTTTTCATATTTTATGTACCTCAATCAGATCTCCTCTCATCCTTCTAAACTCCAGCGAGTACAAGCCCAAACTGCTCAATCTCTCCTCATATGTCAACCCTTTCATCCCTGGAATCAATCGGGTGTACCTCCTCTGAACTGCCTCCAAAGCCACCATATCCTTCGTCAAATAAGGAAACCAAAATTGGACGCAAAACCGAGGTATAGTCTCACTAACATCCTATACTTCCCCTTTACTTTCATTGATTGGTAAAGTTTATTTATTAGTCACAAATAAGGCTTACATTAACACTGCAATGGAGTTATTGTGAAATTCCCCGCGTTGCCACACTCTGGTGCCTGTTCAGGCCAATGCACCTAGCCAGCATATCCTTCAGACTGTGGGAGGAAAGCAGAGCACCCAAAGGAAACACACGTGGACATGAGGAGAACATGCAAACTCCACACAGACAGTGACCCAAGCCAGGACTCAAATTCGGGACCATGGCACTGTGAACAGCAGTGCTAACCACTGTGCTACTACTAGGTCTAAAGCTGAATTGTGAGATCCCAGTAGCTGAGAGAGGAATTGTTTTCTTCTTGTAACTCCTGGTGCTAGCTCCCAATACAAAGAGCCTGTCCTGTAATCATGTGGCATGTCACAGTCAGCTTTGCTTGTTCAGCAGAACATCCATTCTTGGCAAACAAATGATGTTTTGGATTTATTTTCATGTCATGTGGACCCAAAGCTACCTTCACACTTTTTTTCTAACATAGACAACTGTGGATGGAGATTTTGCAATTTACAAGGTTTTTGGAGCTAATAATTTTGCACTATTCCTTTTAATGTCACAAAAACACCAACAGAAATAGAATAACAATACATAGGCAATGGACAATATTTTAAAAAAATTACATAGCTTACAGCAACTATACATTTCCCTAAAGCACAAAATCTCAACTTGAAAAGTCATTAAATTGGCTAAGAAAGTTATGGATTATATATTAAAATAAAAGGTCCGTAAAGTTGCCAGAAATAGTAGTAAACCGGAGGATTGGACACATTTTAGAATGCAGAAAAGGAGGATCAAGAAACTGATAAAGAAGGGGAGATTAGACTATTCATGTAGCAAAACCATAAGAATAGACCACAAAAGCTTTAGATACATAAAAAGGAAATGTTTGGTGAAGGCATATATGGGTTCATCGCAGGCAGAGTCAGGAGAATTTATAATGGGGGTGGAGAAAGGACAGAGAAGCTGAGTTATTACCTTGTGCATATCTTCACTGAGGAAGATACAAGAAATCTCCCAGGGTCTAGGGAGAATGAAGAATGGAAGGAAATTAGTACTATTAAGAAGGTTGTCATAGAAGCATAGAATCATAGAATCCTACAGTGCAGAAGGAGGCCATTCGGCCCATTGAGTCTGCACCGACCACAATGCTACCCAGGTCCTATCCCCATAAACCCATGCATTTATTCTAGCTTGTATCCCGGACACTGAGGGGAAATTTAGCATGGCCAATACACCTAACCCACACATCTTTGCAGGAGGTATTGGGAGATCCCACTGTAATGTCTGAGGGTGGACAAGAAAAATCTGCAACCAAAGCCATGTACATAGATCATGCACTGACAACAAAAGGACTTTTCCCTTGTCCTGATAAGGTGTGAGCTAAAGCAGAGATGCAACAATCAATAGAAGTGAAGGCAGTGCAATTATTTGTTGGATTTGTGAACCTTGGTCAATTTGTCATCAGAGTGTGAACCTCTTTGCAAGCTCACAGCAAAGGATGTGGCATTGGAGCACAGCAGAAGAAGCTGCTTTGATTTGCATCAAACCTGAGTGCTGATGTCAAGAGTTAACCCTAAAACTAACCCTAATAGATACTAAACATGTGTAAAAATCAAATTTTCGATCTACACGCACTCCTAAAACAGGGCAGAGGTGAGCTAGAGGTGATGCTTCAACAACCAGGGTGCTTATTTCACCAGTCATGGACATTTTGGTATGGTACCAGTTTTGCAATCTCTCCTTGCTCCCATTAGTCATTTACCTCCAGCTGTTCCACCCCCTTTTATACAGCTTAAAGTCCAGCATCCTTTCCCTCACTTTAGTTAGGAAGAGGAGTCATGTGGGCTCAAAACATTACCTCTATTTTTTTCTCCCTACAAATGTTGCCAGACCTGCTGAAAGTTTCCAGCATTCTTTGTCTCTGATTGAAAAAGAATGTCTGGCTGTTCTCTTGTAAGCATTTTAATCAGTACCTCTTTGGTAGAGACAAAGTGATGGCAAAGCCTGACCACAAGCCATTTCAAAGCATTTCACTGAATCTGTTTTGATCTGCTCCAAAGCATTTGCAGACGATGTTACTTCTTTTGCAGGGATATCATTCGAAAGCAAAGTAGAAGCAAGGGAAGTAGATAAACATCTCTGACATGCTGTCAAGAGCTGCACATCTTTTGAAGGAAGTTGATGATGCTGGCTGGAACTCCACCTCCTTGCCTGCCATGGAATTGGCATGGGCAAGGGCCCGACAATGGAAATTTCCATTGATCTCAGGCGGGAATTTCCAGTCTCACCTGAGCACCACTGTGATAGTGGAGTCAGACACCTCAGGAACTTTCAAGCGGTTATTGGATAGGCACATGGAGCACTCCAGAATTATAGGGAAGGGATAGCTTGATCTTGGGATTGGACATAGCTCGGCACAATATTGAGGGCCGAAGGCCCTGTACTGTGCTGTAATGTTCTATGTTTCTATGTTTCTAACCGCTATTAAGGAGTGTGAAATCTTCCAGATTCAATGAGAAGCAACATCATGATGTACATCTTCGACCCTGCAGAAACATACAAACATACAAATTAAGTGCAGGAGTAGGCCACTCAGCCCCTTCAACCTGCTCTACCATTCAATAAGTTTGTAATGACAACTCCAGATTCCCACCTACCGAAATGATCTACCATTCCTTCTGCCTTAAAAACATTCAAAGATTCAGCTTCCACCAACTTTTGAGAAAGAGTCTCACAACCCCCTGAGAGTATTTATTCCCCTCATCCCTGTCTTAAATGGTTGACCCTTTATTTGTATGCAGTGACCCCTGGTTCTACAAGAGGAAACATGGGCAAGTCCAGAACTAGGAGTTATAATTTGAGAATAAGGGATAAGCCTTTTATAACTGTGGTGAGGAGAAATTTCTTCACCCAGAGGGTGGTGAATTTGTGGAATTCAGTACCACAGGATGTAGTTGAGTTGTCTGATTTCAAGAAAAATTAGATACAGCTCTTGGGTTAAATGGATCAAGAGATATATGGAGGGGAAGATGAGACTAGCCATCATCAAAATGAATGGTGGAGCAGGCTCAAAGGGCCAAATGGCCTACTCCTGATTCTAGTTTCTACATTTCTATCTTCTCCAGACCCACCGTGACAAGGCTCCTCAGGATATTATATGTTCCAAACAAGTCACCTTTTACTCTTCCAAACTCCAGCGATACAAGTCCAGCCTTTCTTTTTTTAACCTTTCCTCATAATCCAGCCGTTCTAGGCAATAGTCTAGCAAACCTTCTCTGAACTGCTTCCAATGCGTTATATCCTTCCTTAAATAATGAGACCAATACTGGACACAGTACTCCATCAATATCCTGTGTAATTGAAGCATAATCTCTCGACTTTTGTTTTTTCCTCCATAAGCAATAATATATTATGAGCTTTCCTAATTATTTGCTGCATCTGCCTACTTACCTTTTGTGATTCATGTACTGCGATCTCTCACCATTTAGATAATCTGTTTATTTTTCATTTTTCCTACCAAAATAGGCAATTTCAATTTTCCCACATTATACTCCACTTGTCAGATTTTTACCATCTCACTTGTCATATCCATAGCCCTTTTTTTAGCCTCCTTATATCCCCTTCATATCTTATTTTCCAATCTATCTTTGTGTCATCAGCAAATTTAGCAACCATCCCAAATCTAGGTGCATCTGAACCTGCAGCAGAGTGGATTCAGCCTCATCCTTAACAATCTGATGGCTGCAGATGCATCTGTCTATGACAGAATCGGTAAGAATGATCACCGCACAGTCCTTGTGGAGACAGTCCCACCATCACATTGAGAATAACCTCCATCGTGTTGTGTGGCACTATCACTTGATGGACCAGGCTTTCAACAAACGCATCCCCTATGCACCCCAGCTTCACCAATCTGGGACAGCACGGTGGCACAGCGGTTAACATTGCTGCCCCACAGCACCAGGGATCCAGGTTCAATTCCCAGCTCAGGTCACTGTCTGTGTGCAGTTTGTACATTCTCCCCGTGCCTGCATAGGTTTTGTCTGGGTGCTCTGGTTTCCTCCCATCATCCAAAGTTGTGCAGGTTAGGTGGTTTGGCCATCCTCAATTGCCTGTTGTTGTCAGGGGGACTAGCTAGGGTAGGTGCATGGAGTTATGGGGATGGAGACTGGGTGGGATTGTGGTTGGTGCCGACTTGATGGGCCGAATGGCCTCCTTCTGCATTGTATGATTCTATGAATCCCTTGTGCAGATTTACCCCCGGCAGAATCTACAATTGGCCAATATGAGAGACAATAGGAACACAAGATCTGCAGCTTTGGGCTTTGCCCAGAGGTCTGATGGATTTCTAGTTGCTGCTCATTAACAGCAACCTAAGGATCTCAGAGCCCAGAAATCCACTTGTTCTTTTCCAAAACTCGTGGGGAATCTACCTTTTGTTGCCAAGTCCTATCAAACATTCAGATCAAAGGTGGGGCGCAGGAAAAGGTTGTGGGGTTACTAATACCACCAAGCTCTTGAGAGGATGCCCCTGTAATTGAAAACCTGGAGTGCTTAATCACCAGGGTTATGAGGGCTGGGGATTTCTACTGCATTAGTCCACATGTGTTACTGCTCCATCCACTGCATTTGCAGACTCTGCCCTTCCCGCTGGGGGATGCCCTGGAAATTCTGGCTTATAATAAGTGGGTGGGGATTCACTGTGTTGAGTCTCATCTTCACATCTACTGAATGGACATTCTCCAGAGATTCAGCTCAGGATTATCTGCTCACATATCACAGACATTAATTCCAGAAACTAAAGGTTTCACAGAACTGCAGATCCTTTCTGCTTCCACTCAGTCTCATGGTTCAATCTGTTTTCAAACGCAATCCACTTATATTGTCATGGTTACAAACTAAGAGCAACCTGCCATAAATACCAGAACATTTACAACAGTTAGATAATATGATGATCCTCACTGATCAGTACAGCTTTCTTAAATACTGAACCTTTTAACAGCTTCTATTCTGAGAACCTTTCCACTTCAACCTTCCTAATATTTTTATAGAAACCATAGAAATCCTACAGTGCAGAAGGAGGCCATTCAGCCCATTGAGTCTGCATTGACAACAATCCCACCTTGGCCCTATCCCTGTAACCCCACATATTTACTCCACTAATCCCTCTAACCTACACATCCTGGGACACTAATGGGCAATTTAGCATAGCCAATGCATCTAATCCAAACATCTTTAGACTTTGGGAAGAAACTGGAGCACCATGAGGAAACCCTTGCAGACGCAGGGGGAACATGCAAACTCCACACAGACTGCGACCCAAGCCGAGAATTGAACCCAGGCCCCTGGGACTATGAGGCAGCAGTGCTAATAAAACATTGGGATGAAACGTTTAATCTTCTGCAAGCACTGCAGATCCTGTGTGGAATAGGGGAGGCAGTGGCATATCGGCATTGCCACTAAACTAAAAATCCAGATACTCAGAGCAAGATCTGGGGACCTGGGTTCAAATCAAAGAACAAAGAACAATACAGCACAGGAACAGGCCCTTTGGCCCTCCAAGCCTGCATCAATCATGTGTCCTTAACTCGACCATCTGTTTGTATCCCTCTATTCCCAGTCTCTTCATGTGGCTATCTAGATAAGTCTTAAATGATCCTAGCATGTCTGCCTCAACTACCTTGCTTGGTAGTGCATTCCAGGCCCCCATCACCCTCTGTAAAATACATCCCCCGCATATCAGTATTGAACATTGCCCCCTCTTACCTTGAACTTATGGCTCCTTGTGTTTGTCATTTCTGACCTGGGAAAAAGCTTCCAATTGTTTACCCTATCTATGCCCTTCATAAGTTTATAAACTTCTATTAGGTTGCCCCTCAACCTCTGTCTTTCCAGGGAGAACAACCCTAGTTTACAGAGATACAGAAGTTGATTCTTTTCTGATGTTGGATCTCAGCACTTTACTGTGACACTAGGTGCGATCTTACCTATAGAGAACAAAAATGCACTTGACCTGATATTGGGTACAAAAAGTGGAAAAGTCTTTGAAATGCTGACAACCCAGACTTTGCTAAATACAAAATAAGACCAAAAAAGTGAAGGACTGGTTAATCTAAAGCAGAGCTGCTTAAAGTTTTGCATCAAATGTCTGGTTTCCATACTTTTGAAATATATTCAATCTGTTTTTCAAGATTTTTTTTCTATTTATTAGGATGCAATAATACATGTAACAGCAACATACACAAAAACATTAGTGTGGTTGAACATTGTGCATCATTCAATGTCCAGGTACAAAGATATCTTAAAATCAAGAAAAAAAATCACAAAATAAATTTAAAATTGTGTGCGTGCCCTGTGCTTTATGGAAAGCAAGTCGCATGTATCTAGGCTGACATATCTCATTTGTGTCTACATTTCCTGTGAGGTATATACGGTAATTGCTGTTGAGTGATTTATTTCACTTAAACTTCTGGTCCCCAATGCATATCCTATTCATGAACAGTGTTAGATTTTCAGTTTTCAGTGATCCATGTACACAGACTGATTGTGCAAGGTTACAACACAGGAAGTGCCTAACCTTATTTACAAAGATTGATCACAAGGAATTCAGATTCATACAAAGCAATGCATTGCATCTTCCCCCTTTATTTCAGTTTGAATTGACTGATATTTCACCTAAAATAAATCAATCGTCTGTACAGTCTCTGTGTTTCTTCCATTCACTGTCTACACCCCTTAATTTTAAAATTCTTCATTTCAAAATATCTGAAGATTAGTTTTGTAATACAGATGGGGGAAAGCAATTAAGTTCTAATTCACAATGATACACAAAACTAATGAAAGAAGCACAAAACACTTATAAAGGAAGTTTGACATGATTTGAGCATTGTATCTGCATAATCCCATTAAGCCAAGATCAGTAAACATGGTTTCTACTGTACTTGTAAGTTTTTAATGGTGCTTTGTTTCAAACATCTACAGCTCCAGAAGCAAAAGAAACCTTTCATTATCTAACCCCACTATGGTTTATTAATATTGCACTAGTGTCCAATATGTCCACAATCAATATTCTAATTTCATCGACATTTAAAAAACCTGAATTGTGTTGCCTTTCAATCTTCAGTGAAAACCAATTTTATCAGCTTCTATTCATAACAAAAAAAATCAAAGCCCAATAACCACAGGGGTCACTCTTCCCTGAATTGTTCTCTCCGTATAACTAACTAAATGGATAGATGTTATTATGTGGGACCCATGACTTCTATATCAACATTTATTTGCATTTGTATAATGTCTTTAATGCAATAAAGCATATCAAATACTTAGAAGGCTTATCATATTATTGTCAGCCTGAGATTTAATTATTGACAGTTAGACTCATATTGCTTTAAACTGAATTAAAGATTTGATGAAAAGGCAGAGGAATGGGACAAACTAGAAATACGCTTAGACAACCAACATAAAAGTGATGTCCTGGACTGCCATCTAGAGAAAGAGTTATCTGGCATGTCTATTTCTGTTGATATAGTTGCTAAGTGGCCTCATTATAAATGTTTGGTTGAGCTTCAGCTCAGGCTGAAGTGGAGTATTAGCTTTGATTGATTGACATCTTTATGAGATTATAATAAGTTATTCTTTCTTTGATCTTTTTTCAAAATCTGTAGATTTGGATAAGATTATGAGGTGAAGCTTCTGTGATTGAAATTGTAGGTGGCACTGTCTGACACTTTAGAAGGTTTCTATTTTCGAAGAAGCTTTTTGAATGCATGCTCAATGACAGTGGAGTATATACTTAACAAGATGCACTTCAGCAACTCACCAAGGCTCCTTCGGCAGCATCTTCCAAACCTGTAACTTCTAAGGCCAAGAAGAGCAAGGGAACATGCGATGAATGGGAACATCACCACCTGAAATCCACCCCTCAACCCCCCGCAAGCCACACTTGGGACTATATCACTATTTCTTCAATATTATTGTGTTAAAACCCAGAACTCCCTTCTTAACAGCACTGTAGGTGTGCCTACACCACATGGACTGCAGCTGTTCAAGTGGCTCACCGCTATCATCTCAAGAGTAATTATGGCTGGGCAATAAATGCTAGCCTAACCATCAATGTGCATATCCTACGAAAGAATAAATTCAAAAAACTCTGAATGGTGAGCACTTGGCAGGATTATTTCATTCCTCCCAAGGACATGAAAGACACTATACGAATGCATATTCTTTCTTTCTTCAAGTTTTGTTGTATTTTTAATTGGGTAGTTACACTTCACCTCTATCTCATGTGAAATACTTCACTTAGGAATGGAGGGCAATCCAGAACAAATGATGCCATCTCCCTTCCTTGATTGAGTTTGTATTGTTCATTTTTCAGGTAAGAGGTTTGAAATGTTAACAGGAATAGAAGTATCTCAGGTGAGAGATATTTTTGTTTTACACTTTGGCTATATTAATTTTATCTTGCAAATGCCAATCCCCCTACTATTGGCTTGAGCAACGTATCCCACTATTTGCTATGGTGCTCTGATTTAATACAAGATTCATAAACCACTCTCAATTGTCAACAAGCTCAATGTCACTTTTCTCTTTTGAAAACGCACAGCGGACCCTGAAAAAGATAAACTTCCTTTCACGCTCACGATCTTTGTCAAATCCTTACACAGGGGTGCCATTCAGTCTGGTTGACAGAACCACTCAATTGTAAGGAGAACTAGCAAAGACATGCTTATTGGGTACTATTTCACACCCCGGGAATGTCGAGTTCATCAGAGCTCTCACTGAGCTTTACAAGCTGACAAACATCTAAAAAAATGTTTGGCATTGGTTTAGTGTTGGTACTGATAAAGATTCTCAAATATCAGCTTGTACATTCTCCTTGTCAGGCTGAAGTATAAATGGTAAACGTATGATGTCCTAATGACTTGGCACACAATGGTTGCCTTTCCAAAGGACAAAAAAAACAACCTTTTTTCTACCTGCTGGTAATAATTATCACAGACTACCTATCAACATTCAGTCAAATAAATAATAGAACAAAGTGCCCTGTGGGGTCTGAATTTGGATTATTTCACAGTTGCCAGGAAATTGCAGTTAATGTTGCAGTAAATGCGGATCCTTTTCAGATGATCGAAAAAGGTCTATTCTTCAGTGCAAAATTTATTTTTTTCTCCTGAGTGAGAAGCTGAATGATTTTTGAGTGTATGGAAAGGGCTGTCATATTCGTCTCTGTGGGACTGGGAATAATTTATATTCTGCACTCGTATGTTACTGTTCTTACAGATACTGTTAAATCACTTCATTACTGAGTGAAAAGAGGAGAAACAAAGACTACCACTGGGGACTTGACAAATGGTATATTACATATTTTAGGTTGACCAACTTAAATGGATTCTTCCATAGAATTCCAACAGTGCAGAAGGAAGCCATTAGACCCATGAGTCTGCACTGATGTTCCAAAAGTGCATCTTAACCAGGTCCACCCCAAGTGCCCTATCCCGATAATCCCTTGCATTTACCATGGCTAATCCAAAGTATGTATATATCCTTGGATATTAAGGACACAATCTTACCGCTGGTTCACACCATACTCCCATTGCAGTGAAGGCGGAGAGTTTGCAACAAGCCAAATCTCTGTTCACTGCCCACAGGCAGTGTCCCAGAGTGCGAGCTGTTGCAGGAGTTGTAGCCTGGAGCTGGGGGGTGGGGCAGTAGTGCTGGACCAGCAGGAACTGCAAGGCAGAAGGTTTTGCTGAAGACCTACTGCCAGACTTTCCCTGCAATCCTCTTGATAACTAAGGTTCAGTGCTGAAGGAGGCTCCATTTCTCTAGAGATATTGTGAACTCTGCACTGCTGCCTCACAGGGACTGGGTTCAATCCTGACCTCAGGTCACTGTCTGTGTGGAGTTTGCATGTTCTCCCCAAGTCTGTGTGGGTTTCTTCCAGACGCTCTGGTTTCCTGCCACTCTCCAAAGATGGTGGGTTAAGTTGATTGGCCATGTAAATTTGCCCCTTTGTATCAGCAGGACTAGGTAACTGCATGGGGTTATAGGATAGGACCTGGGTGGAATTGTTTTTGGTGAATGGACTTCATGGCCTCCTTCTGGTGGAGTTGTTAGTGCAGGCTCAATGGGCTGAATGGCCTCCTTCTGCACTGTGCAGATTCTTGGTTTGCCAGGTGATTGGCTCAGAGATCACCTCAAATTGGGCCATCTGGTTGTTCAGGTACAGTGGCCCTGAATTTTTTTACCTCCAGTTTCTTCGAAGACTCGGAGGAAGATCTATGTGATGTTTCCCAATCTATCGCTCACAGCTGAGTGAAGCTGGTCAGTGACCCTTTGTTCAGAGAGGTCAGTAACTGACAAAGCCAGTCAGGCTGAGCGAGCGAGAAGCTGCCATTGCTGGGTTTTCCCAGCTCCAGAGTCAGAGATTACACACATGAGAGTGCAAAGCTGCCAATGGGTGAACCTGGTGCTTTCATCAACAGCAAGAAGTTCCACTCCCTGAACATCCAGCTTGTTTGCAACAAGGCTCAGATATTGCAGGTCTGTACCAAGTAACCTGGCAGCTGCCATGATCCTATATCGTCTGACACTCCCAGATGCCAGGCTCTTTGTCGTACCAGTTCTGGTGAATGGTTGGCACTTCGGGGATAAAGCCCTTACTGTAAAGGTAGCTCATGACGCCACTTAGACACATAAGGACAGAAATGGGGGAGAGCTACAAGCAAAGTCATGTTTGTATAAGGGATGTAATAGAGAGGACCATGGGGCTACTGAAGATGAGGTTTCGCTGCCTGGACTGTTCAGGGGGAGCACTTCAATATCCTTCACAGCATGTCTCACTTATTGTTGTAGTCTGCTGTGCTCTGCACGGTCTGGCTGTGGAGGATTGATTGGAGGATGAAGACAGTGATATTTTGCTTTACAGATTGCAGAAGATGACTCAAGTGATGTCTCTGAGGAAGAGACCCAGAATGAGGAGCTGGATTTTTTTTTCTCTCATTCTTGGGGTGTGGGCATCACTGGCATGCCAGCATTTACTGCCCATCCCTAATTGTCCTTGTCCTCACTTTCAAGCCATGCCTTAGAGGTCCAGCTAAAATAACGGAGAATCAAGGCCTGCCTGGTCTCCCTGCCTCCCAAAACTAAAAACTTCTTCCGCAGTTTTCCAAATAGGCAGGCAGAGGTCTTCATTATGGGAGAACAATATTGTAAAATTAGTATATGTTTAGTTGTGCAGTGACAAAGGTGCTCTTAAAATGGGAGTCATTTATTACTACAATGTCTGGATCATCTGTCAGAGGAAAACTGGCAGGAGGTGAAAGGGTCTCAATAAATAACATTATGCTAATTGTTGCCACTACTTCACATAGAAGAGTTGATTCTGTGCTCTCAGTGATGAAGCTGATTGACAAGGAGTCCAACTCAAAGAACTGGGGTTATAATGCTGCAGTCCAATGCCCAATCTGTCTGCCATTCGGGATTCCACACTTATATTTTCTGCTGGGCTCCATTTGTGTCTTGTTGGTGCTACAAATGACCATAAGATATCGGAACAGAATTAGGCCAGTTGGCCCGTTGAGTCTGCTCTGCAATTCAATCATAGCTGATAATTTCTCAACCCCATTCTCCTGCTTTTTTCCCATAACTCTTGATCCCTTTACCAATCAAGAAGGTATCTATGCCTTAAGTGCACTCAATGACCTGGCTCCACAGCCTTCTGTGGCAATGAATTCCATAGATTCACCACCCTCTGGTTGGAGATATTCCTCCTCATCTCAGTTCTAAAAGGTTGTCCCTGTACTCTGATGCTGTGCCCTCAGGTCCCAGTCTCTCTACAAGTGGAAACATCTTCCCCAAGTCCACTCTATCCAGACCATTCATTAGTCTGTAAGTTTCAATGAGATCCCTCCTCATTTTTCTATATGCCATCGAGTACAGATCCAGAGTCCTCAGACGCTCCTCAATGGATGGGAGTCTTGAGAAAAGAGAAGACTATTGACTGACCTGATAGGGGTCTTTATGATAACAAATGGGCTTTATATGGTGAACGTAAAGAAACGTTTCCACTTGTAAGCTAGCCAAAAGCTAGAAGTCAATACTATAAAGTAACTATTAATAAATCCAGTCAGTAGCTATGAATAAATTCAGCAGAAATGTCTTTACCTAACAACGTTGATTGTGCTACCCATTGGAATAGTTGAGGCAAATAGCATTGATGCATTACAGGCGAAAATAGATAAGCACACAAGAGAGACAAGAAGGATATTCAGACAGGGTTAAATGAAGTAAGGTGGTGGGATAAAGGAGGCTCTGGTGGAGCATAAATGCTGACATAGATCAGTTAGGCCAAATGGTCTGCACACTCAAGCACTCAATGAAACCTCTGAGGAAACTAAAGGTCCATGTGATGTTGGATTCTATTTTTGACAGATTCTGTTTGTTTAATATTTTAAATTGGTGTTGTTCTTTGCTGCCCTGGTTCCTCATTTCCACTTATATTTTAGTACTATGGAGAAAACCTGCAGGAATCTGAAAAATAACGATACGCGATACAAGGAGAGGAAAGGCTACATGCTGGGAATCTCTGAATCAATCTGTGAGGTTATGGAAACCTGTAACCAGTGCAGCCGGATGCCTATTGCCAACTGAATTACAATTTTGTTAGGCTGCAGGTATGACTGGTGGCGAGTTAAGGGATTTTTGGTTCTAATCTTGTCTGTTGTGCTCAGAAATTCCACAAAGACAGAAATCAAGGCTTAAGGAGTGTGACTGTACTCCACATCTGGTTAGTCAGTTCAGCATTAATTTCAGACATAGGTTCCGCACCAACATGTCCTTCTAACTGGTATACTGATTACACCATGATGTCGACAGCAGGCATTAATTAGGGCCTTTCTGGTACTTACTCATATGTGTAAATTTGTATGTGTGAACATGTTACATGCCAATTCTTTTAAGAAGGTGCACAGTCAATTAATGAAGGTGATTCGAGAAGGCAATTCTACAAGGGTTAGCCAATGTGCTGAGTGCTGCATTCTGGAACAAACACATTTTTCTGTGAGGCTGTGCCATCAGCCAGTATCAGCCTCAATATAGTTTTCAGATCACATTAATGACCCCCAAGCTGAAATCTAAGATTATTCACTGGCAGAAATCGCACAATAAGAAGTCTCACAACACTAGGTTAAAGACTTTAACCTGGTGCTGTGAGACTTCTTACTGTGTTTACCCAAGTCCAACGCCGGCATCTCTACATCATGACCACCAATGAGGCTGCATAATCCAGCTCTAACAGTTTAAATTTTTTTTAAATGACAACTTGCATTTAGACACTGACTTTAACACAGTAATACATCCCGAGGTACTTCATAGTAACTCAGTAAAAGATCGCAAGGTATTTCACAGTAACTCAGTAAAACATCGCAAGGTACTTCACGATAACTCAGTAAAACATCCCGTGCTATTTCACAGTAACTCAGTGAAACATCCCGAGATACTTCACAGTAACTCAGTAAAACATCCCGAGGTACTTCACAGTAACTCAGTAAAACATCCCGTGCTATTTCACAGTAACTCAGTGAAACATCCCGAGATACTTCACAGTAACTCAGTAAAACATCCCGAGATACTTCACAGTAACTCAGTAAAACATCCCGAGGTACTTCACAGTAACTCAGTAAAACATCCCGAGTTACTTCACAATAACTCAGTAAAACATCCCGAGGTACTTCACAGTAACTCAGTAAAACATCCCGAGTTACTTCACAGTAACTCAGTGAAACATCCCGAGTTACTTCACAGTAACTCAGTGAAACATCCCGAGATACTTCACAGTAACTCAGTAAAACATCCCGAGATACTTCACAGTAACTCAGTAAAACATCCCGAGATACTTCACAGTAACTCAGTAAAACATCCCGTGGTAGTTCACAGTAACTCAGTAAAACATCCCGAGGTACTTCACAGTAACTCAGTAAAATATACCGAGATACTTTACAGTAACTCAGTAAAACATCCCGAGGTACTTCACAGTAACTCATTGAAATGTCACGAGGTACTTCACAGTAACTCAGTAAAACATCCCGTGGTAGTTCACAGTAACTCAGTAAAACATCCCGTGGTAGTTCACAGTAACTCAGTGAAACATCCCGAGGTACTTCACAGTAACTCAGTGAAACATCCCGTGGTAGTTCACAGTAACTCAGTGAAACATCCCGTGGAACTTCACAGTAGCTCAGTAAAACATCACGAGGTACTTCACAGTAACTCAGTAAAACGCCCTGAGGTACTTCATAGTAACTTAGTAAAATATCAGGGGATACTCCTCAAATGCCAATATATGAGAAATGTGACATGGAGTCACAGTATAGGATATTAGGTTAGGTGACCAAAAGCATTGTCAATGAAGTGGGCTTATGGCGTGTCTTAACGGAGGAAAGCAAGATGGAGAGGCTGATAGTTTTGCAGAAGAATTTCCAGACCTTAGGTCTGAAGGGATGGCTGTGAATGGTGGAGTGATTAAAATTTATGATGATCCTGAGGCCAGAGTTAGAGGAAGGCTGGTGTCTCAGAATGAGGGAATGGCGACATCACCAGGCTGTGTTTGACCCCAGTTGCCTGCTGTGGAGCTGAAACTTCCAATGCTCCTGTGAGTTTGAGCTGGGAAGAGGAAAAATTTACCAGAGTTTCTACAACTGATTATCAGGTGACACCAGCTGAAAAAAGCACCCTACATGAATGTTGGCTGAGGACAGATTTAAGCTGGTCTATGATTCCCCACACAGTAAAAAAATCACTCACTAAAAGTACACATGTATAATGACTGCTGGGATGAGATACTAAAGGCAGCTAAATCTGCAGAAGACAATTGAGTCAATGTGTCTGTAGGCAAAGATGAGCATGTTAGAAAAAAAAGATAAAAACAAATCGTCAATGCATTATGACATCCAGGCAATGAACTATACAGTGAAAGGACACCACTAAACTTGATCCCCAGTTCAATACATGTTGTGCGTCTGAGATAATGTCCAATATTTGACAATCATTCAAAATCAATGGAATATATTAATAGCAAGTTGTATAGTTTAACCCCTAAAACATGTCAAATTCAATAAAAGGGGCACTGACACATATTGATTTTTTTTTGTATTTTTGCAATGCAGTTTTATTGGATGTAACATTTAATGAGTAAATGCTTTGTTTAACAAAATGCAAAAAGAAAAGAGCACTTATCCAAATGTGATATACTTTTGACTTGGTTCAGAATGTTATCTGCTTCATAGCTTACAGCAGCACGGGTTACATTTTCCAGCAATGCTTAAAATTAGTGAAAAATTTGGATACATGGAAGTTAATGACTAACTGTTGGTGTAATAAAAGGCAGCAAATCAATCAAAGAGCCTCAGATGTCATAGCAATATCCTTTTTTAAATTAATTTATGGGATGTGGGCACAGCTGGGTAGCCATGATGTGGAGATGCCGGCGTTCGACTTGCTGGGGCTTGCAAAATCTCACTAACTGTCCGGGCTGGAGACAATACTTTGACTTGTGCTTATCCCTTCTCCACTCACATTGTCTGTACCTTTAAGACTTAATTACCTGTAGAGACTGGCATTCCAACCATTATCTTGTAAATTGAGTTTGTATCTATATATGCCCTGTTTGTGAACAGAACTCCCTCTCACCTGATGAAGAAGCAGTGCCCCAAAAACTTGTGGCTTGTGCTATCAAATAAACCTGTTGGACTTTAACCTGGTGTTGTGAGACTTCTTACGTGGCTGGGTAGGCCAGCATTCATTGCCCATTCCTAATTGCCCTTTAGAAGGTGGTGGTGAGCTGCCTTCTTGAATTGCTGCAGCTCCTAAGGTGTAGTTACACCCATTGTGCTGTTTGATTGCGGCCTTAAGTTCACAAATACTGAGTGGTCCTTTCTATATCTCTTGTTGCAGGGGTTCATGTTAGATGAATTCTGATCCAGTTTTGCTGGGAATAATTTGCCAGTAGCTATTGCCAAGCATGGCTTTATATGACAGCTTGCCTAACTTATTGATAGCACTCTCATTTTTAAGTTGTGAGACAGTGGATTTGAGGACCACAGCAGGACTTGAGACATAGTATAAAATTATGTTCTATAGTCAGAACTGAGGGAGTGCTACCATGCTAGAATTCCTTAAGCTGAGACTCAAACCGAGGATGATGAAAATCTCAGTTTTGGGCATGTCGGCTATGATCTGTTCAACTGTCTTCATAGGATGGTAAGGTCTCAGAAATGCTTCATTTAGGTGAACTGAGTCAATGCAGAATTTGACTGAGCCACCTCTCTTTATCATAGCTTTGCAGAGACCCACTCTGCGGCCTGATTCATGATACCCAGTCTTGTCATTCTATCCACTTCATCAACTATTTTTTGTTTCATGGGAAGGGGTACTCTTCTTGGAGCACAGACCATGGGTGTTACTGAGTTGTCCAGCTCCATATGACATATGATGGCAGTTTCCCAATAATATCACAGTTGAACAGGTCATGTATTCCTACATCTCTGGGGCTTGGAATGTGTCGGATGTGTACTTCCAATTCAAGATGGATTAGCCCCAGTGTCCTGGAGACCCAGCAGTGGTTGACACCCTGGTTGACTACGTGGAATTGAAACTTGCCCTATGTGCAGTGCAGGGTGACTATGCTTTCTGTGCATATGGGTTGTCTGCCATATGCAATTAATTTATTTTGTTGGTGGAATCTAGTACAGCACACGGCTTGACTTCCAGCAGAAGCGACTTTGACAATACGTTGCATTTGCCCTGGTGTTGACTTTGACTTTATATTTTGCAATGCTGTGACCAATGTTTAACACTGTGAATATTTCACCTTTTTTCTTGATAAAGTCAACACTTTATCAGATGACTATTTTAAGGGGTTTGATGCTCTGGTTGTTTTGATTTATCTCCAGCTCATTCACTTTGCTCATGTTGCAAATCTTGGAGAGGTAGACAGCTGCAATATGACTTGTGGTAGTGGCAAGTTGCTGTGGCTTTGACCTGTAACACTTAGCGAAGCGATTTCATTTGCTACACTTCTTGCAACACTTATTAAATGTGCAGCATGTGCTTGTTTCTTGTGGGTGCTGGTTGCTGCTGTTCAGGCGGGGGTGTTCTGTACTGGGAAAACTTCCATTTCTCTCTTTATTTCCTTGGTGTTACTCTCGGACTACTCACTCAGCATGCAAATACTAATGGCAAATCCTAACATGAGGATTATTTTCAGAACAATTGCATCATTGTGTAATTCACACATGATATGATCCCTTACAAGCTAATCAGTAAGTGTCTTGAATACACACCTTTTTGCCAGAATTTTCAATCTTGAGGGATAAGATTGTAGTGATTCATTGGGTTTCTGGTTAGTGTTGTTAAAAACGTTGTACTTCTTGAAATATTGTGTTACTGCTTTGGAATTATGTACTCTCATGAGGTAAATGTACGTTCTTTAAATTGTATACCGGAGAGCTGAAGTGAAAATACCTTTTTGTGATGCCATGCATATTTTGGCAGCTAATTACCATAATATATTGCCAGCTGGACATCTGAAATTCAAAATAGAAAATGCTAGATATGCTCAATAGGCCAGGCAGCATCTGTGGAGAGAGGAACAGAGTTAACGTTTCAGGTCGATGACTTTTTATCACACTGATTTGATTTGATCTGATTTATTATTGCCGCATGTGTTAACATACAGTGAAAAGTATTTTTTCTTGCACACTATATAGACAAAGCATACTATTCACAGAGAAGGAAACAAGAGAGTGCAGAATGTAGTGTTACTGTCATAGCTAGGGTGTAGAGAAAGATCAACTTAATGCAAGGTAGGCCCATTCAAAACTCCCATTCAAAGCAGCAGGGAAGAAGCTGTTCTTGAGTCGGTTGGTACATGGCCTCAGACTTTTGTATCTTTTTCCTGATGGAAGAAGGTGGAAGAGAGAATGTCTGGGGTGCGTGGGGTCCTTAATCATGCTGGCTGCTTTGCCAAAGCAGCAGGAAGTGTAGACAGAGTCAATGGATGGGAGGCTGGTTTGCATAATGGATTGGACTACATTCACAACCACACTGATACTGCTGATTGTTTGAATGATACCTATGTTGCCAGGCAACACCGTACCTTCAGTCATCTGTTCCAGCAGGCCTTCTTGTAATAACATGGCACACTTCAGACATTGTCAGGAGGCTTCAGACTTTGATGGGACTAAAGGGATTTATTGTTAACGAAACTATGTAGATGAGGTTGCAGACCTAGGCTGCCTGGTGCAGCACTCCAGCCTTTACATGCCCACTACACGGCTGTCAGATATATCCTAACCAGGAAAGAACATTTTTATTTATTTGTGGGACATGATGTCATTATGTGGCCAGCATTTATTGCCCATCCCTAGTTGCCCAACGGCAGTTGAGAGTCAGCCACATTGCTGTGGCTGTGGAGTCACATATAGGCCAGACCGGGTAAGGACGGTAGATTTCCTTCCCTAAAGGACATTGGTGAACCAGACGGGTTTTTCTGGTAATCCATAATGGGTTCATGGTCATCAATAGATTCTTAATTCCAGATATGTTTTATTGAATTCAAATTCCAACATCTGCTGTGGCGGGATTCGAACCTGGGTTCCCAGACCATCAGCTGAGTTTCTGGATTAATAGTCCAGAGATAGTACCACTAGACCATCACCTCCCATGGGATGATCATTCTCTCTCAGTTTCCATTGATCCCTCAAGTCAGGTGACCCACTTCTGCGGTACTGTCTTATAGAGACAGACATCACATTGAGAACACATCTCAAGCTCAGGTGCTAGAACATTTCTAGCTGCCTTTGTTGTGCAGTTGAAATTCAAGAGGATTTGGTCCCTCCACCCCTTTAAGTAAGCTTTCCCATACTCAGAACCAGTAAATTACATGCTGTGTAGTAGTACAGTGGTTAGCACTGCTGCCTCACAGTGCCTGAGATCTGGGTTCATTTCCGACCTCGGGTCACTATCTGTGCAGAGTCTGCACATTGTCTATGTGGGTTCCCTCTGGATGCTCCAGTTTCCTCCCATAGTCCAAAGATGTGCAGGTTAGGTTGATAGGCCATGCTAAATTAACTCTTAGTGTCATGAGATTAGCAAGGTAAATACATGGGTTTAGGGGATAGACCCTGGGTGGGATTGTGGTCAGTGCATGTTTGATGGGCTGAATGGCCTCCCTCTGCACTGTAGAGATTCTATTATTCTATGAAATTATCATCTGAAGGCATTCTTCTTGCTGGTGGTCACTGACATGATAATTAAGGAGAACCCACAAGAGTCAGATTGGAAAACTTTATTTTAAGTGGAACAGTCTCAGCCATTTCTGAGAGACATGATAAAATGATAAATAATCTTTCCCTCCCTTCACTCCTCCCTTCCCTTTCCACCTTCCCTACCTTCCTTCCCACACTGTGAAAGACAACATTCCCCAATCAGTACATCCTCACAGTGCATCAAAAACCTAGATTTGAAATTAGGTACTAAATAAACTAACACCCCACAAAACCATGCTATCTATCTGAAATATGTTAAGGAGTAGACAATATTGTGGATTTTCTTTACAAAGGCATGTCTTTATAGATTTTCAGGGTTATGGGGAAAGAGCAGGGAGTGGTTCTAATTGATAACAATTTCAGAGAATAAACTCAGACATAATGGGAAGAATAACCTCCTTCCTTGCCACATTTTTAAAAAACAATTCTATAAAACAGATTTTCCATTCCACAGAGACCAAAGGTGTACCAGATTTAATCCAAAGAATTTGAAGCTGATTTGAATTGGCATGGTAGGATATATCTATCGTTCACTAATGAACATTCATCATAACTGTGACATTAAAAAATATAGCTTACATTTAATAAATCTTTATCTTCAAGATTGGTTCCTGCCAAACGCCTGAGAACGTGAAC
The DNA here is from genome assembly GCF_965287045.1 of Carcharhinus amblyrhynchos. Lineage (NCBI taxonomy): Eukaryota > Metazoa > Chordata > Chondrichthyes > Carcharhiniformes > Carcharhinidae > Carcharhinus > Carcharhinus amblyrhynchos. Next base: position 50,632,659 of record NC_137324.1, read on the forward strand.
TTCTGTTGAGTGAATACTCCCCACAAATGAGGAGAATTTGGTGGCAGGAAGGTTACTCGCTTGTCAGACACAAATTGTAAAGAGAAGCTAAGATAAAGAGATTGATTTGTCTTGACCAATATTTGACTATCGGCCACAATTAATCAGCTCACTAAAATCTGTGCTCGGTGCTCTTCCAGTTATTAATTGAATAGTCATTGCACCCTTAAGGCCTGGTTCTAATGCTGCAGTTGATACTGTCGATGCATTTCCATTAGCTCTTCGGTTTCTGCTTGTGGAACCTCAGTGTGATGTTCATCTTCAACCTCCCAAGTGCACTGTAATTCTCTGGAACAGTACTTACTGCCTGTAATAATATTACATCTCTGTATACTACATGGTCCCTAAGCCAGTTTTTCAATTAAAAAGGGAGCACTGCTCTATTAACCTTTTGGCTGCTAACCACATTTTTCATGTAAACAGTGCACTAAGCTCACAACTATAGTTTAACCCTTTGAGAACTCTTGTAATGTTCAGCAACAGTTTTAAGAAGAAATTCCTTACTGATTCCTTACTGTATGTCTGTTATATCTTCAAGGGTGCATTTGTGGAACTAATGTTTGGAGGTAGCATTTACTCCAAAACACCATGTGAGTATGTAAGCCAAAATGCAGACCTTGGTTTTAATTTGCATGTTGAGGAAGGTGGGATTTGATAGTGTGGGAGATAGCGGCCTAGTGGCAATGTCACTAACTAGTAACCCGGGGACTCATGACAAGATCTGGCGACCTGGGTTCATATATAAAAAGGAAGAGGCTGGCTAGGGTGAACGTTGGTCCTTTAGAGGATGAGAAAGGGGAGCTAGTGGTAGGGGATGGGGATATGGCTAAGGTCTTGAATAACTTTTTTGTTTCTGTCTTCACGGAGGAGGACGTGAATAATTTGCCGGGTGTTAGCGATGGAAAGGTGGTAGGAATGGAGGGTCTTAATGACATTACTGTTACTAGAGAGGTGGTGCTCGACAGACTGGAGGGGCTGATTGTGGACAAGTCCCCAGGACCGGATGGAATGCATCCGAGGGTTTTGAAAGAAATGGCGGAGGTGATAGTGGATGCCTTGGTGGTTATTTTCCAGACGTCGCTGGATTCTGGGGAAGTGCCGGAAGATTGGAAAACGGCTAATGTTACGCCGTTGTTTAAGAAGGGTGCCAGGCAAAAGGCGGGGAATTATAGGCCGGTTAGTTTAACGTCTGTGGTAGGTAAAATGTTAGAATCCATCATTAAGCAGGAAATTGCGAGGCATCTTGAAGGGAATTGCTTGATAGGGCGGACGCAACACGGTTTCATTAAAGGGAAGTCGTGTCTGACAAATTTACTGGAGTTCTATGAGGATGTGTCTAGGGCAGTGGATAGAGGAGAGCCGGTGGATGTGGTCTTTCTGGATTTTCAGAAGGCGTTTGACAAGGTACCTCACAAGAGGTTATTGCAGAAGGTCAGGGGACATGGAGTTGGGGGTAGGGTGTTAGCGTGGATAGAGGATTGGTTGTCAAATAGGAGGCAGAGAGTGGGGGTCAATGGGTGCTATTCGGATTGGCGGATGGTGACTAGTGGGGTGCCCCAGGGGTCGGTGCTGGGGCCTCAGCTATTTACCATTTATATAGATGATCTGGAGGAGGGAACCGAGTGCAGGGTGTCGAAATTTGCTGATGACACCAAGATTGGGGGAACGGCAAATTGTGCGGAGGGTGTGGAGAGTCTGCAGAAGGATCTAGATAGGCTGGGCGAATGGGCCAGGAAATGGCAAATGGAATTTAATGTTGGCAAGTGTGAGGTGGTCCACTTTGGTAGGAAGAATGGTAGGAAGGACTATTACTTACGTGGCGAAAAACTGCAGCAGGCGACGGTGCAGAGGGACCTCGGGGTCCTTGTGCATGAATCGCAAAAACCCAGCTTGCAGGTGCAGCAGGTGGTCAGGAAGGCGAATGGGATGCTGGCCTTCATAGCGAGGGGGATTGAATATAAAAGTAGGGAGGTCTTGCTGCAGCTGTATAGGGCATTGGTGAGGCCGCAGCTGGAGTACTGTGTGCAGTTTTGGGCGCCGCACCTGCGCAAGGATATTTTGGCCCTGGAGGGAGTGCAGAGGAGGTTTACTAGGCTGATACCGGAGTTGAGGGGATTGAGCTATGAGGAGAGGCTGAATAAACTAGGCTTGTACTCGTTAGAGTTTAGAAGAATGAGGGGAGATCTCATTGAGACGTATAAGATGATGAATGGGATGGATAGGGTAGAGGTGGAGAGACTCTTCCCGCTCAAAAAAGACAGTAGGACTAGGGGGCACAGCCTCAAGATAAAGGGGAGGCGGTTTAGAACGGAGTTGAGGAGGAACTTCTTCACTCAAAGGGTGGTGAATCTCTGGAATTCTCTGCCCGTTGAAGTGGTGGAGGCTGCCTCGCTAAATATTTTTAAGAAGCGGGTTGATGGGTTCTTGATAAGAGAGGGGATTAAGGGTTATGGGGAGAGGGCGGGAAAGTGGAACTGAGCCACGACAGATCAGCCATGAGCTTATTGAATGGCGGGGCAGGCTCGAAGGGCTAGATGGCCTACTCCTGCTCCTATTTCTTATGTTCTTATGTTCTAAATGTCGCCATGACAAATGGTGCAGTTTGTATTCAGTAAACATCTGGAATTAAAAGTCTAATGATGACCATTGAACAATTGTCTTAAAAACCTACCTGGTTCACTAATGTCCTTTTGGGAAGGAAATGTGCCATCCTTATCTGGTCTGGCCGACATGTGACTCCAGATCCACATCAATGGAGTTGACAAATGCCCCCTGAAATGTAGGGCAGTAGGGAAGGGCAATAAATGCTGGCCCAGTCAGTGACACTCAAGCCCCATAAATGGATAGATAAAAGTGAGTGCTGTGTATCTGTCACTGGCTTTATAACTCAGCTGCCTCATTACAATTTTACTTCCAGGTTTTCTGTTCAATCAGTAGTAATGGGCATAATGTGAACCCTCATGGTGTGATCGCAACTCCAATCTTTAAAGAGAAACTCACAACATGTGGTTTGCAGGAGTTCCACCAATGGGTAGAAGAAGCCTGAGGTGGAGACTAAGAAGATGTGGTTTAAGGTAGAGGAGCATCCCAGCAGCTCCCAGGTGATGAACATGTTTTAATTCCAGAGTTTATTGAACACAATCTGCACCATTTGAATTCAATTCAGAAAACGCATTAACGATCCAACAAAAATTGAGTGCACATCACCACAGCCCTTTTCTCTGACTTCTCAAACCCAGTCCAGCACATCACATCTCACACTCACTTACCTTCTCTTTCTACGCACTTCCTCACCACTATCCAGCCATCCACAAATTCTATCCATGCTCAACCATTGCACTCATACATGTATCTCATCTTTCCCTCCTCGCAAGAGAAGAGAAAACAGGACAGCTAGGATGCTGAGGGAGAGAGCCCGGTCCGCTGAACATTTTGCAGTGGGCAAATGCAGAGGAGGAGGCACAGGAGATCGGTGGAGTTTTGACATCCCTGGCCCTCGGTGACAGGAAATGTGAATTTAACCTGGATCACAAATAAAAATCAACCATATATCATCTGGCACTCAGTCACATTGAGTTGATTTCAACAACAAGTGAAATTAGATCATCTTCATAATGACAACTTGCGACACATTCTCACCTTGCCTGGTCTAATTCTCTTATCCCTGAGAGGGCCTTCACACAAACAACAGTGTCAGAGATCTCCGATTAAGATTCTTCAGAGGAGCTGGGGTCCTTCTCAGGGTTCACCATCGCAACACTCATACAGACCAATTTTGCCTGCACACTTTTCAGGTAGGGAGTCTCAATCAACACCCAGTTCAGCAAATCAAAGATGGATGGAACATTATGGGAGAGTGTGAGTGATTTTTTTTGATTCACACTCTTTCAGGGGAAAACTCCCCACGTGAAACGCAATTTTGGAAAGTCATTGCAGGGGTGTCATGGTGGCACAGTGATTAGCACTGCTGCCTCACAGCACCAGGGGCCTGGATTCAATTCCGGACTCAGATAACTGTGTGGAGTTTGCCCATGTCTGTATGGGCTTCCTCTGGTTTCTTCCCACAGTCCAAAGATGTGCAGGTTAGGTGCATTGGCCATGATTAAATTGCTCCTTCGTGTCAGGAAGGCTAATCATGCAAGTAAGTGTGCTTACAAGGATAGGGTCTGGGTGTGATTGTTGTCGGTGCAGGCTCAGTGGACCAAATGGACTTTCTGTGCTGTAGGGATTCTATGAAAACCAGTATAACATAATGCCTGATCCTGTCTTGATTAAAAGGATCTTAAAATGTAGCAGGTTATGAAATGATCTAGACATTTCAGATCAGATCAGAACACAGAGGGGAGATATTCCCCAGGGCACTTTTATTGCTGTAAATATGTCAGCTGTGACATTCATACAGATAGGGTGGAATAATGGCTGATGTTTTGGAAATTCTCATCCAATGACCCGCAGATGCAAGAGGAAATTTCATAGAGTTTCTTATTTTGAAGGTTGTATACCTGCTTGCAGAGAGTAAATTAATTAAAATAATTCCAATACACAATCAGGCAGAGCCTGAGGACAGAATGGCCTGCAGGTTGCATGGGTTTTTGACATCCGATCCAAAGAACAAAGAACAGTACAGTACAGCAACAGGCCCTTCAGCCTTTTTTATCTTCGGTACATGGTTATCTTCTTAAATTTTGTGTTTAAAATTAAAATTCAGATAATTATTTTCAGTAAAGAAAACAGAAAATTCTGGAAATGCATATCAGGCTGACCTACATCTGAAAATATGGAGTGATATGCTTGATCTCCAAACTGCCAGGCTATAAAAGTGCTTGGTGGTGAAGCCTAGAATAGAATGGCTCCTCCTGCTGCATTGGAGGCAGGATTTCTGTCCTGAGGGACAGGAAGTCCCACCTTAGAGCACTGCTGGTCAATCTGAGGCTGCTCAGGACATTGACTAGATTGGGATTTGGGGTCTCGCTGGGTGCCCGTTTGGTCCCCCTTGATATCACTTTTTACCAAACCAGCCTCTGCATTCAAAAGGTCATCGTCTGCCATTTCCACCAACTCCAGCACATTGCCACTACTCAATACATCTTGCCCTCACTCTCCCAGTCAGCATTCCACAGGGACTGTTCCCTCCGGGACACTCTGGTCGACTCCTCCAACACCTCACCCCCTGCCCTCAGCACCTTCCCATGCAATCGTAGGAAGTGCAACACCTGCCCCTTTCAGCTCACCATCCCAGGTCCCAAATATCTCTTTCAGGTGAAGCAATGCTCCACATGCATCAGTCTGGTCTATTGCATTCACTGCTCACAATGCGGTCTACTCTACATTGGAGAGGCCAAATGCAGACTGGGTGACCGCTTTGCTGAACACCTTCGGTCTGACTGCAAGTAGGACCCAGACCTTCCTATCACTTGCCAATTCAACACACTATCCTGCTCTCCTGGTCACATGTCTGTCCTTGGCCTGTTGCAATGTTCTAGTGAGCCGCAATGCAAACTGGAGGATCAGCACCTCATCTTCTGTTTGGGCACTTTACAGTTTTCTGGACTGAACATTGAGTTCAACAACTTCAGGGGATGAACTCTCCCCTCCACCTTCAGCCCATTTCCATTTATGTTATTTCATTTTGTTGTAGGGATTCTATGATTCTGTAATTCTATGTTTCTTCTTTTCATCTCATTCATCCACTTTTATCATCCTTCTTTCTCACTTCCATTTTTCCACTTCTCCATTCATGCTCTCCATCCTGCACTGTCCCCACCGCCCCCATCCCCCACCCATCCCCGCCGCCCCCAGTTCAGGGACAACTGCCTTCGCCATCTGTCCCTCTGTTCTGCCATTCACACATTCTGATCGCTTAATGGACACTTTTAGCACCTCTCTCAGCCTTCTTCATCCTCATTTACATTCCCTTTGTCTAATTACAGCCACACCCCCCCACCCTCATGGTACAAATCTCTTATACCATCTCTTCTGATTTTCTTTGCTCTTAGCTCTGATAAAGGGTCATCCAGACTTGAAACGTGGCTCTATTCTCTGTCCACAGATGCTGTCAGACTCGCTGGGATTTTCCAGCATGTTTGTTGCAGGGGGACCAACTATCTGGTGTGGGTCTCTCCTAACCCCCACTTAAGCCTGGGTGAAGGACAATTAATTACGTACTTAAGGACTTCAATTGGTCAACTGGCAGATGGGCAGCATGACTCCACCCACCGCTGATATAATTGCGTTGAAGGCAGGGACAGATGTGTTAGCAGTGAGCAGCACGCCAGTTGGATTTAAGCCCTCCCCTGTCTTCAAATCAGAGAGCAGGGGAGCATAAGATTCAGCCCAGAGTAAATCAGAAAACATCAATGGTTCAACAATGGGAAAACTGCAGTGTCAGTGACTGTGACCTCAATCCTATATCATATTATCTGGGAATATCTGGGGCATAGCTTTTTGTTTTTGGCTTGTTAGCAAGCAATCCCCCCTGACCACATTGCTGCAGACAAGACAATGGCAGAGTGCAGCTGTGATCTGTGCCTGCAGCACTGGAAGCTGAGAGGCAGCATGGCTGACACAAGTAATCTGAGAAGCTGTTGGAAAGATGTGGAAAATTGCAGGGTTTATCCTTCACCAGAAGCCCGGTTCTGGGAATCGTACCTCAAGATAAATAAAACCACAGCATTAATTAGTATGAAGCCAGTATTGGTAACTCAGCAGTCTGGATGTTACCATTCGTAATGGAGACGTTAATCGTATCAAAATCTTATTAGTCATCCTTCCTTTCACTAGACACTCACATAAGCAGCCTTATCACCACACAGAATTATCTTGCTGGACGACTTGTGCAGCCAGAGTAAATCCTAACCTTGTCAATACGATGCCAAGAGCAAAGAAACAGCTTTCATGCTAGATGAGTAATCGAAATAAGGTACAGGCTCATTTTTCTATATGATGGAGAAGGTTCATACATTATTTGCATGTGTTGGTACTAATTTCTGTAGAATGTGGGATTTTGAAATATCAGTGTGATTACTAATTATTTGGATGTGAAGGTATTGGAGAAAATACATAGGAGATTCACAAGAATGATTCTAGGGATTAAAAAAAACTGAAGCAATGAGGATAGATTGGGGAGGTTGGGACTGTTTTCCTTGAAGAAAACTTGATGGAGGCACTCACAATGGACAAGATAAATAGTGAGAAACTGCTCCCGCTGAAGAAATCATCAACAACTAGTGGACACAGATTCAAAATAACTGGCAAAAAGAGTAAAAGTGATGTGAGGAAAACATTTTTCATCCAGAGGATGGTCGGCATTCAGAACAAACTTCCTGAGAGGCAGGTTCGATTGAGGTATTCAAAATAAAATCGATTGCTATCTGAAAATAAAGAATGTGCAAGGTTATGGGGATAATGCAGGAGAGCGGGACAGGCGGAATGCTATTTCAGAGAACCAGTGCAGTCCAGGTGGGACAAAGGGCCTCCTTCTGCACTGTAAAGATTCTGTGTTTCTATTTCAGCAAAATGAAACTCTAGATATATGAAATATTTGTAGTACATGCACATGATGTAAGAAAAGTACCCAGAGTACATGTATACATTTTAATCGCCACCCCCTCCCGCCAAACGTGGATTATGTCTGCAGAGAGTATTTTCAATTGTATAGGCTACAGATATGTGATTGGTGATGGCAGTGGTGAGAGTAGTTTATATTGGTACATTAAGAGCACAAAACAAAAGTCAGAAGTGAATAGTGAATTTTCAAATTGATTATATATTAATACCACTATGTTAAACAAGCCTTCAATCCAATTCTAAAATATTATCCTATAATTTCATTTGGTTAGATTTATGATTTAAAAATAGTAGACACTGTGCCAAATAATTCATATTGTTGGACTCAACATTCTATTTAAACCTGAAAGATATCTGCTTAAACAAAATGATTTGCAGGCATTGACCAAAAATCTTTTAAAAGGACAGTGTGAGATTTAGTATGTAACATGACCTTATTCCCAAGAACGTTGACCTTTAAATACAAATTTCTGTCATTTCTTGCCCAGTTTTTTTCCAAGCAATAATTCTCAGTGGAAAAAAGCTAGGAAAAATAACATTAACTGAACGTTGTATTATATGAAATCAGCACAGCTTTGTAATTAAACATTTACTGATAAATAACTACAATCTATGTACAGTGTTGCGTACTGAATGGAGGTGATGGGCTGGAGAGATAACAAGGACCTCTTTTAGAGAAGGCCCATCAAATTATGTGTTATTCAAGTATTGGACAGGCCAGCAGCAAGCCTTCCCTGAGATCAAGGACACTGGGGGAGGGAATGGGTTGCAGGGGGAGGGGGTAGGTGAATGTCCTTCCTGCTAAGAGCTCCCACCATTTGGTGGTTGGAAGCTCTATTGAGCAACAGTGTCACCAGAGAGTGGTGGCAGCTGCCGGTACTACATCCACCCAAGGCTGTGGATTGTGGAGGGACCCAGACACACAGTTGAGTGATGGTGATTGAAAGCTTGCAGGGTAGGGTTGTGGAAGAGAAATGTCATTGGCAAGTAGGTGGGGGGGTTCGGGGGTGGGGTGGGGCTGGGACGGGGGGAATGTTTCACTCTCAGCAGGCCACGACATCCTGACATTGGGTCCCTCAATCAAGCACTGAGGCCAACCACACTCCCAATGCCTCCCAACCCCCAGGATCCAGCAAACAATCCTCATGGGTTTGCATGTTATGTGGGAAGTCCCCACATGCTGAGGAGTTAATACCTAGCATTAATTGTTCTCTTGAGGGGCTCAATTTGTGGGAGGGTGAGGAGGCCATATCTCACCCATGGCAAATTCAGTGGCAGTGAGGGCATTCAATCAGGCAGAAGGATAACAGGCAGGGAACTCAAGAAAGAGGAGCAGGAATAGGCCACATGACCTGCTTCACCATTCAATATGATCATAACTGCTCTTGGGCTTCAACTCCATTTTCCTGCCTGCTCTCCATATCCCTTAATTCCCTGAGAGACCAAAAATCTATCTATCCCAGCCTCCAGTGATGGAGAATCCTGTGGGGTAGAGAATTCCACACATTTATAACCCTTCAGGTGAAGTAATTTTTCCTCATCCCAATCCTAAGCAACTAGCTCCTTATCCTGAGACTGTGCCCCAAATTTTAGATTCCTCGACTAGTGGAAACAATTTCTCAGCATCTACAAACAAGTCCTTTCAGAATTTTGTCGGTTTCAATAGGATTGCCTGTCATCGTAGGACAAATCCCTCATCCCAGGGACAAACTTAATAAACCTTCATTATCTCGTTTCCAAGCACTTTCTTAAAAGTGGAGACAAAACTGTACACAGTACTCCTGATGCCATCTCACCAAAGCCCTGTACCCTGACTTTGCCGTTTCCCACCTCCATCCCTGATTAGGTCCCTGGTGGGAAAGCCATGCACACAAACAAACCCATGTAAAGTTTGTTGTGGGATCCTGGCTGGGGGGGAGGGTTCCTCCCACAAAGGCACTCAGTGTGAGTGGACTGACATTGGGAACATGGGGGCCTGCAGAAGGCCACCCCATGCCTTTTTGCCGATTGCCCCTTCTGCATGACTCCGAGCTTGCAAACCCTCTTCCACCATCACTCACCTATGCGCCTGGGCACTTCCAAAATCTTCAGTCTTGGGTGGGTGCAGTACCAGAGGCAGCCCCTGCCTCAATAATGACACTGCCATCCAGAGAGCTGCTGGTCTCTGGTTGGCAGGTGGGAGTTTAGCCCCTGAGATCTTAATCCCAAATGCCTAAGCGGCATTTAATTTGACAGGCCATCCTTAAAAGAGGTGATGCAGGTTTCTTGCTGGCTGTCAGTGGACGAGACCCACATCACTTTCATTCAGTATCACTCGATGAATTCCTGATGGCAAACAAATTTCCAAAGAGGATCTTTTAAAGGTTGACAATGATTGGAATGTGGAATACTTACTCCATCCTCACATTGAAAGAATGGATGTAAATTTAGTCCCCAGGGTGCTACTATAAATATACCTGTTGGTGCCTACCTCTCCAGAATTTGGTGTACAGTGATCTTTACAGTTTAATTGATGGCCATTAAATCCATTGTAGCCCATGAAAACTGTTTTCAGAAAAACCCTGCTTCCATCTTGAAACTGAATGATTGAAGCCAGAAGGAAAGGGGATGGAATTCACTGGACATGAAATCAGGCTCAGTAACATTTTGGAGAACCTGCCCCACAAGAGAGAGGGAGGTGTGTCATGTGTATTGTGCAATGTATGAGTGTTGCAAGGTGCTAGGCATGTGAGAGGGAGGTGAAACATATGAATGTCAGATATGAATCCTGATTGATAGAGATTGTTGGTAGGTGTTACATTTTGAGCAGTATTTGACTCTTGTGTTTCAGTTGGTAGGATATGGTGTTTGAAGATGCATTCACTGACTTTGGCCACTCATGTGATGTCTTTGAACTTTTTGCGCATAGCATCTTGGTCATTGGGGCTTAACTCCTGGCATTAATCTCCAAGGTTATCTTTTAACCACAGGCAGGATTTAATGGTCCCTACACAGGTCTTGCCCAGTAGTTGGAGAACTGTTGGGGAAGCCTCATCAGTTCTGTGGGGCAGGCCCTGAAGAATTAAGGAAATCTTCCTCCAAGTGTTGAACAGCATGTTTAGCTGTTGGTTTGGAATCGGGGCGGATGTGCCGGTAAAATTCCGGCCCCTGTGTCTACGTGGGTTTCTTCCGGGTGTTCTGGTTTCCTCCCACTGTCCAAAAGGCATGCTGGCTAGGTGCATTGTCCATGCTAAATTCTCCCTCAGTGTGCGTGAACAGGTGCTGGCGTGTGGCATCTAGGGGATTTTCACAGAAACTTCATTACAGTGTTAATGTAAGCCTACTTGTGGCACTAATAAATGAACTTTAAACTTGAAATGAAATAAGACTCAGTAGGTTATTTCCTGATCTAACATTCATTCCCACTATCTCAAAACGATGACACCCCTTTAGCACCTGCAGTTTCCCCTTCTTGTCCAATCTTCAGTTTTTTAATTTCAAGCTTCACATCATTTAATCCTTTCTTTCCCTCCTTCCTTCATTTTCAACTAGGTATTGCTCAGCAATACTGGCCCTTGTCCAGGTTTTGTATGAGTCTTGGAGAAAAAAAACTATAGCTGAAGATTTTTATGCTAAACTAAAAATTGTTTGTAAAAGTTCCAGTTATTAGATTATTGAAAATGAATGCAGTAACAATGTAAGAGCCACTTTGATCTCTGTTCTTACAAATAAGTAAGTTAAGCAAGAGAGCCAATAAATATTGATGTAATTCAATGCTACCCTCATTTAACTGTGGAAAATAATGTTAAAGCTCCCAAACAATCAATATTTTGGAATGTAAAATAAGAGCCAATATTACTTGTTTAATTTTCAAAAATGTGGCATGGTGATAGGATGAACTTCCCTTTCTACAAACCTTAATAGGATGTCCTCAGATGTTATCTTCTTATGGACATTCTAACCTCTACAAAGGAAACAATCAATGTGTTTTAAAGACATTTTAGTCACATAATAGGGTAGTTATTCTGCAAAAGTCAGCAATCACCATTTTATGGGTCTGTAAAATGGATTATAATATGAATATTACTCAAGTCTATTTGAAAGTACTTTTTTTCTGAATGGTATGTTAAGTGTATTTGACTAAGAAGTAAAAGCTAAATTTTCCATTGATCTTTCCCAGTCTTATATGTATTTACAGTTGTACTCTTAAAGTGCTGACAATCAAAGAAAGAAAAATGCATTTAAGTCATAGAGTGAGGATACCCGGTTGTTAAAGTAGAACTCAAGTAGAATATATGGGCAATTTGTTGTTTCCCTTCCGTTGTTCTTTGAGTACTCTCTGGATAGCTGATTTTTCCCTAGAGACATTTCATGACGTGACAAGAAGTATGGACACTCCAATGTAATGGCAATGGGGACCTTTTTTTGCTAAAGTCTGCAGGTTTTTTCTGACATTTTTCCATTGATGTGTGACATCCATCAGGTAATATGGCTCAAGGCTTCAAATCGTAAAGCTCAGCAAACCTTTCTGTCAATTGTTGAATTTTCCAATGAGCAAAAAAATGATTTCACAATATATTAAGTTAGGCTTAAAATATTGTCCAAAATGGAAACAATGGAGTAAAAGTTCTAAGAGAGAAAAATCTATTAGTTTGTCAAAGTGCTAACTTGTGTTATGCCATTTGATTTTTCTTTCATGGAGAAACTCCAGATGAAGAACTGGGGTCCTTCATGCAAGACAGTCATAACTTTGCAAAGAGTTCAAAAGCAGGCTCAGGAAGTGTGGAATTTAAGTTTTTTTCAAGGTAATGAAAGGCATGAATTTGCTAAATAGTTCACATATAGTAAGGAGTTTGAATATAGCAAGCAGGACAGGATCAAGATTAGGAGAAAGAAAGGGGGTCACTAATTTTTTTTTATTACATGAACATTAGTGGGGTTGTTCAGTGGTTTATGAGATAAGATTTGAAGTGGACAACATAAAAAGGTACCAAAAGGAATCAACTTCCTTTTAAGAGAAAGGTGGGTTCTTGTAGAATGGTGAGCTGATGGGGATGCAAGTTGGATCACTGAAAATGCCACCCACCCACTGTGTTCTTATGTTCATTTTCTATTAGTGTTCTTAATACTTCCATATCGAGTAGTCATGAGATAACCCAAATGAAAGGGTTATCATATGTTGCTCTCTCTAAGAAGGCATGATTGGCACTGAGGAAGAAAGCAGCAGGAGCATTGTACCCTGATTTATTTATTTATTAGTCACAAGTAGGCTTATATTAACATTGCAATGAAATTACTGTGAAAATCCCCTAGTCGCCACACTCTGGCGCCTGTTCGGATGCACTGTGGCAGAATTTAGCATGACCGATGCACCTAACCAGCATGTCTTCTGGACTGTGGGAGGAAACCGGAGCACCTGGAGGAAACCCATGCAGACATGGGGGAGAACATGCAGACTCCACAAAGACAGTTATCAAGCTGGGAATCGAACCCTAGGTCCTTGGCGCTCTGAGGCAGCAGTGCTAACCATTGTGCCACTGTGCCACCTGTCTTGTATACAATGCAGTAAGTAATTTCATAACCTAACACTTGCTGATTTACCTAACTTTAAAATTTATTTATTAGTGTTACAAGTAGGCTTACATTGTGATCAGGCTATTTAGCCCAATCACATCACCTAACTATCCTCCCCTCTCCCCACCCCAGTCTCTGCTCTCATCCCCTTCAGAAAGCTTTGGGACGTTTTGCTGCATTAAAAATGTATATATGTCTAAGTTAATTTATTACTGTCAAAAGTAGGCTTACATTAATCCCCGAGTTGGGACACTCCGGTGTCTGTTCAGGTACACCAGGGGAAAATTCAGCATGGCCAATGCACCTAACCAGCATGTCTTTTGGACTCATCCTGTGGTTGAAGCCCATTCCTCATTTTATTCTTTCTTAGCAAGTATGAGCAGCCTGCCTCTGTCTCTGTTGAAACTGTATGTAATGTAATGTGAAATGTAAATCAAAGAATTGTAATTCACCAAGGATGTTTGACAAAATGTTATGATGTTATAATAGCACATAAAAGTTTTTGGTTAATACCACTTTCATGCCTTGCCCAATATTGTTTCCTTAGTGTCTTCTTGCCCTTTTGCTTGTTTCATAATGAATATTAACACGTGATGGCATCCATTGGACAGATGTGCTGTTTAGTGCAAAGGATGATGATCTTGATTAATTCCTTTATGAGGGAACACCAGCTGAATCAACACAATATTGGGAGATCCCAGTTATCCTGGACAGAAAAGTATGTGGGTGGACTGGTGAAGGCTGTCAAGCTCCTCTTCCATGTTCTTCTCATCCAAATATACGGGATAAATAAGATTCTTCACCATCCTTCGGTGCAATATTGTGCAGGATATGTACACCACTGAGCTCCCTCACTGACCAATACTGAAATGTACAGGAATGATAAAAGTCATGACTTCAATGAGTAGGTTCTTCACAGAAATTCTAATCTAATCTATTTATTACAGAATTTTGTTGGAGCCGAGTTGCAGCTACAATGTCTACTGCAAGTATTTTAGCCACTCATCTTCACGCAAAACACCTATTCTCAGGGTTCATTAATCTCTAATTAATAATCCTGGGTATTTTATATTCCCTGTCTTAAATTGTCACCATTCAGCCATAGCTATTGTGCAATGATTTTCTATCTTATTCAATGAATTTAGTCCCTCAACTTTGTTCTTGTACTGTGTGATAATACACCCACATTTTATTGAAAGAGTGACTGCTGATGCCATTATCTAGAGCCCTGACTTGAAGGGGTTACTGAAATCTGACATTGCGAGGAAGCTGGATTGATATCAGGGGAAATATAACTATAAACTTGATAACGCATAGCAGCACTTCAACTGGGAAATTTCAGCTTCCTCTGTCAGGGTGGGTGAGCTCCTAGCCAATAGAATCAATGTTGAGTTTTAAACACTTATTTTAATATTGAAAGAAAAATCAAATTAAAATAGTTTGGTGACCAATCTCCACTGCTGAAGGTATTGGTTGAGGATTTGGCAGTGGTGGACAGTCCCAGCTACTCATCATACGTAATCCCAGAAAGTAAAGTCAGCAAGCCATTTTACCGTGGAAAGGATTCTGGGTGAGTCCACCTATGGGTGGCACAGTGGCACAGTGGTTAGCACTGCTGCCTCACAGTGCCAGGACCTGGGTTCAATTCCTGGCTTGGGTGACTGTGAGGAGTCTGCACATTCTCTCTCACATCTTATGAGGAAAAGCTGAGGGAGCTGGGGCTTTTCTCTTTAGAGCAGAAGAGAATGAGAGGTGACGTAATAGATGATGAGGGGGATAGATAGAGTGGACATTCAGTGACTATTTGCTTGGATGGATGTAGCTGTTACTAGGGGGCATAACTATAAGGTTCATGGTGGGAGATATAGGAGGGATGTCCGAGGTAGGTTCTTTACTCAGAGAGTGGTTGGGGCATGGAATGGACTGCCTGCTGTGATAGTGGAGTCTGACACTTTAGGAACTTTCAAGCAGTTATTGGATAGGCACATGGAGAACACCAAAATGGTAGGGAGTAGGATAGGTTGAAGTTGACTTCGGACAAAGCTCGGCACAACATTGAGGGCTGAAGGCCCTGTACTGTACTGTCTGCGTGGGTTTTTTCTGGGTGCTCTGGTTTCCTCCCACAGTCCAAAGATGTGCAGGTAAGATGCTAAGTTCTCCCTCAGTGTACCTGAACAAGCGCCGGACTGTGGCAACTTGGGGAATTTCACAGTGACTTAATTGCAGTGTGAATGTAAACTTACTTGTGATGAGGAGCTTTTATATATGTCAAGATAAATGCTATTTTTCCTCTCCATAGCTGAGTATACTGAGCTCAAATGTAGCATTTCATCAGTAAGAAGTCTCACAACACCAACAGGTTTATTTGGTAGCATAAGCCACTAGGTTTCGGAGCGCTGCTCCTTCATCAAATGAGTGGGATTTCAGTTCACAAACAGGGCATATAAAGACACAAACTCAATTTACAAAATAATGGTTGGAATGCGAGTCTTTACAGGTAATCAAGTTTTAAAAGTACAGACAATGTGAGTGGAGAGAGGGTTAAACACAGGTTAAAGAGATGTGTATTGTCTTCAGCCAGGACAGTTAGTGAGATTTTGCAAGCCCAGGCAAGTCGTGAGATACAGATAGTGTGACATGAACCCAAGATCCTGGTTGAGGCCGTCCTCATGTGTGTGGAACTTGGCTCTATTCAATGACTCTGCATTGTAGTATGTCGTGAAGGCCGCCGTGGAGAACACTTAACTGAAGATCAGAGGCCAAATGTCTGTAACCGTTGAAGTGTTCTCCAACAGGAAGAGAGCACTCTTGCCTGGTGATTGTTGAGCAGTGTTCATTCAATTGTCATAGCATCTGCATGGTCTCCCTAAAGTACCATGCCTTGGGACATCCATTCCTGCAGCGTATCAAGTAGACAACATTGGCCGAGTTGCAAGTGTATGGTGTACCTGATAGATGGTGTTCTCACGTGAGATGATGGCATTCGTTTCGATGATCCGGCATATTCTGCAGAGGTTGCTGTGGCAGGGTTGTGTGGTGTCGTGGTCACTGTTCTCCTGAAGGCTGGATAGTTTGCTGTGGACAATGGTCTGTTTGAGGTTGTGCGGTTGTTTGAAGGCAAGAAGTGGGGGTTTGGAGATGGCCTTGGCGAGATGTTCGTCTTCATCAATGACACGTTGAAGGATCCGGAGAAGATGTTGTAGCCTCTCCGCTCCGGGGAAGTACTGGATGACGAAGGGTACTCTGTTTTCATGTCCCATGTTTGTCTTCCAAGGAGGTCGGTGTCGTGCATCGGAACTGTCAATCGATGAATCGAGAACCATATCCTGTTCTAATGAGGGCATCTTTCAGCATCTGGAGATGTCTGTTGCAATCCGCTCATCTGTGCAGGTCTTGTGAATATGGAAGGATTGTCCGTAGGGGATGGCTTCTTTAACAGCAGCGCTCCAAAAGCTAGTGGCTATTACTACCAAATAAACTGTTGGACTTTAACCTGGTGTTGTGAGACTTCTTACTGTGTTCACGCCAGTCCAATGCCGGCATCTCCACATCATGGCATTTCATCTGCCCAGCTCTTTTCCCCCATATCCATTCACCAACCCAGCCCCCTTGCCCCCCCTGCTCTACTAGTCTGGTTAAGATCAACTAACAGAGCAGGGATCAAAGCTGCAATTTTCCTTAACTATTTAGTTCAATTTACTCATAAGCCATCTGGGGGCCTCAAAACAAATGGATGTTGAAGCTAGTAGGAATTACTTGGGATTGCTCTGCTGAAAAAAAAATTTATCCTGATCCCACCAGTTGCTCACTAAGCAAAAGAAAAAGGCAAAATGTAAATTTAGTCGCGCTTTGTTTTGCCTGATAGAAAGCTAGACATCTAAATGCCAATTATTTCAACACTATAGGGCTCGTGAGTGGATAAATCATATTTTTTGTAAAGCTGGCAAAAATCGCCAAGGTTAACAAACATCAAACAGGTGAATAACCCCAAATACGTTGTGCCGAACCTCTGGACAATCAGTGGGGTGAAGCAACATTCATGAAAATAAAAGGGTAAAGTCACCATAGTACCAGATTACCAGAGGCCTCTCCCCCCCTTTTTGAGAGAGAGAGACCTGACTGGTGGTGATTTTAACTTGAGGGTCACCATACCTCAGGCAAGGGGCAAAGTTGAGAAGCGAGAGCCTTCATGAATAACCTCAGCCGCTACAGGAATTGAACCCACACTGCAGCACTAACTAGTTGTCCAGCCAATTGAGCTAACCAACTCCCTCACTAAAATATTGCCATCATCTACAGCAAGATGATTTAATTTAATTTCAACCAAAAAATTGATAACATTTAAAGTAACCTATATCATTCAAGTGAATCTGAGATTTCTTGCAGAGGTACATCAGCAATATATAGGGAAAATAAGAACTCAAAGGTATTTCAATGTAAGGAACGTTCCATAGTCCATAGTTCCATAGAATGTTCCATTGAATATAAAAGTAGGGAGGTCTTGCTGCATCTGTACAGGGTACTGGTGAGGCCGCAGCTGGAGTACTGTGTACCGTTCTGGTCGCCACACTTGCGCAAGGATATTTTGGCCTTGGAGGGAGTGCAGAAGATGTTCACTAGGCTGATACCAGAGATGAGGGGGTTGGACTATGAAGAGAGACTAAATAGACTGGGTCTGTACTCGTTGGAGTTTAGAAGGATGAGGGGGGATCTTATAGAGATGTATAAGATAATGAAAGGGATGGATAGGGTAGAGGTTGAGAGATTCTTCCTGTTCAGAAAGGACACCAGGACTAGAGGGCACAGCCTCAAGATAAGTGGGGGGGGGCACAGTTTAGAACGGAGTTGAGGAGGAACTTCTTCACTCAAAGGGTGGTGAATCTCTGGAATTCTCTGCCCGTTGAAGTGGTGGAGGCTACCTCGCTAAATATATTTAAGTCACGGGTAGATAGGTTTTTGACAGACAAGGGAATTAAGGGTTATGGAGAGAAAGCGGGAAAGTGGAACTGAGCACTTCAGATCAGCCATGATCTTATTGAATGGCGGGGCAGGCTCGAAGGGCTAGATGGCCTACTCCTGCTCCTATTTCTTATGTTCTTATGTTCTTATTAGTCTTACTGCTGGTTATCCTTCCTGATCAGGAATACTGTAATACACAACAGAAAAGAATAGTACAGCACAGGAACAGGCCCTTCAGTCCACCAAGTCAGTGCTGACACAGATGCCTCACTAAATTAATATTTTCTTACCTCTACGTGGTCCATATCCCTCTATTCTCTGCCTATTCTTGTATCTATTCAAACGCCTCTTGAGCACTATTATAGAATCTGCTTCCACCACCTCCTCCGGCAGCACGTTCCAGGCATTCACCACCTGCTGTGCGAAAAACTTGCTCCTTACATCTCTTTTAAACTTTCCTCCTCTCACTTTCAACCTATGCCTGCAAATAATTGACCCTTCAACCCTGGGAAAAAGGCTCTGACTATTCACTACCCAAGTCCATCATAATCTTGTAAACTTCTACCAGGTCTCCCCTCATCCTCCGACGCTCCAATGAAAACCATCCAAGTTTGTTCAACCTTTATTCATAGTTTATACCCTCCAAATCTTGAGGCAGTATCCTGGTGAATCTCTTTTGCATCCTTTCCAATGAATCAACATCCTTCTGGTAGTGTGGTAACCAAAATTGTACACAATACTCCAAATGCAACCTAACCGAAATCTTATAAAGCTGCAAAATGATTTTCCAATTCCTATAATCAACACCCTGACTGATGCCACATGCCTTCTTGCCCACCTTGAGTTGTTGCCTTCGGAGAACTGTCCTCCTTCTGCACTGTAGGATTCTACAATTCTACACTTTGAAAGGTGCTGGTCTCCCTGCATTTGGGCTCCCAAACGTTTCATTAAAAAAAAAGTATCTGGGGCAACATGGTAGCACAGTGGTTAGCACTACTGCTTCATCGTGCCAAGGACCCAGGTTTGATTCCCGACTTGGGTCACTGTCTGTGTGGAGTTTGCACATTCTCCTTGTGTCTGCGTGAGTTTCCTCCGGGTGCTCCTGTTTACTCCCACATTCTGAAAGGTATGCTGATTAGATACATTGACCCAAATAGACACCAGACTGTGGCAACTTGGGGGATTTCACAGTAACTTTATTGCAGTGTTAATGAAAGCCTTACTTGTGACTAATAAATAAACTTTTAACTTTTTTAAAATCATTAACAGCAGTTTAGCCATGAGACTTGATAGAGTCATAGAGGTTTACAGCATGGAAACAGGCCCTTTGGCTTAACTTGTCTATGTTGCCCCTTAGTCCCAATTGCCCGTATTTGGCCCATATCCCTCTATAGCTATCTTAGCTGTGTAATTATGTGAATGCTTTTTAAAAGACAGAATTGTGTTTGCCTCTACTACTACCTCTGGCACTCACCACCCTCCTTGTGAAAAAATTGCTCCTCTGGACTCTTTTGTATCTCTCCCATCTCACCTTAAACCTATGCTCTCTAGTTTTAGACTCCCCTACCTTTGGGAAAAGATATTGATTATCTAGCTGATCTATGCCCCTCATTATTTTATATGGTAGCACCGAACAGAGATATTTCCATACTCATTGCACCAAGTCCTGCTCCAATTCATTCTCTCACAGGCCCTCAAATCCTGCGTCTCTTTCTGCACACCCCCAGTCCCCTTTGCTCTTGAAACCAACGAGCTTTTAAAACACAAGCATGCAGCGCCTAATCACTGCTTCCTCATCCAACTTTGGCAGATGGGCAGCGCAGCACTTCCATATTATCACTGATAGAAATACATTGTATCACAGCAGCAGAAATTTCTTACACAGTTTCCACCTAGGTGAACATGCAGTGAAGCATGAAGCAGATCTATTTTGGTGTGGAAACAGGAAGGTTCGGGCTAATTTTAATTGCTGGGTCTCATTAACAAACCACAGAAGGAGGCCATTTGGCACATCGAATCTGCAGTTGCAGGTGCAGCAGGTGGTCAGGAAGGCGAATGGGATGCTGGCCTTCATAGCGAGGGGGATTGAATATAAAAGTAGGGAGGTCTTGCTGCAGCTGTATAGGGCATTGGTGAGGCCGCAGCTGGAGTACTGTGTGCAGTTTTGGACGCCGCACCTGCGCAAGGATATTTTGGCCCTGGAGGGAGTGCAGAGGAGGTTTACTAGGCTGATACCGGAGTTGAGGGGATTGAGCTATGAGGAGAGGCTGAATAAACTAGGCTTGTACTCGTTAGAGTTTAGAAGAATGAGGGGAGATCTCATTGAGACGTATAAGATGATGAATGGGATGGATAGGATAGAGGTGGAGAGACTCTTCCCGCTCAAAAAAGACAGTAGGACTAGGGGGCACAGCCTCAAGATAAAGGGGAGGCGGTTTAGAACGGAGTTGAGGAGGAACTTCTTCACTCAAAGGGTGGTGAATCTCTGGAATTCTCTGCCCGTTGAAGTGGTGGAGGCTGCCTCGCTAAATATTTTTAAGAAGCGGGTTGATGGGTTCTTGATAAGAGAGGGGATTAAGGGTTATGGGGAGAGGGCGGGAAAGTGGAACTGAGCCACGACAGATCAGCCATGATCTTATTGAATGGCGGGGCAGGCTCGAAGGGCTAGATGGCCTACTCCTGCTCCTATTTCTTATGTTCTTATGTTCTTATGTAACCTCACATATTTATCTTGCTAATCCTTTGACATGAGGGGTCAATTTAGCATGGCCAATCAACCTAACCTGTACATCTTTAGACTGTGAGAGGAAACCAGAGCACCCAAAGGAAACCAATGCAGACACGCAGAGAACATGCAACCTCCACACAGACAGCGACCCAAGGCTGGAATTGAATCCAGGTTCCTGGCGCTGTGAGGCAGCAGTGCTGACCATTGTGCCACCGTGCCACCCACTGACCTGGCCAAAATGGTCTGGGACTAAAGGGAAGTGGTTTCCTGGGTGTCAAAACTCAGTAAGAAGTCTCACAACACCAGGTTAAAATCCAACAGATTTATTTGGTAATAAATGCCACTAGCTTTCGGAACACTGTTCCTTCGTCAGGTGACTGGAGAGTTCTGATCACAAACAGGGCATATAAAGGCACACACAGTTTACAGAATACTGATTAGAATGCGAGTCTTTACAGCTAATCTGCTATTCAAGTTATGCACGCTGTAAAGATTTGCATTCTAATCAGTATTCTATAAACTGTGCGTGCCTTTATATGCCCTGTTTGTGATCAGAAATCTCCACTCACCTGACGAAGGAACAGCATTCCGAAAGCTAGTGGCGTTTACTGCCAAATAAACCTGTTATCCTTTAACCTGGTGTTGTGAGACTTCTTACGGTGTTTAACCCAGTCCAACGCCAGCATCTCCACATCATGTCAAAACTCAGGCAGCTCAGAGGGAACTGCCAAGGGACCTAGCATGAGGTAAGTACATACTGGAGGACTTGGAGAGGGCTCTCAGGAGACAGAAGTAAAGATGAGAGCAGGATCAGTTGTAGGGCAGGGAAATTTATACTTAACTCAGCCTTTTCTGACTTCAGCCCTACATTCAGACAGCTATGGTGCCATGAAAAAGCCACACTGCTCACTCAATCAGACCCTTAACAGATTTCACCAGAGCCTGGTCTGCACATTTAAAGAGGACCACAGTGGTTTTCAGCAAGATCCTTGCCACTACAATTTAACATGTTCCTTAGCCAGATGGGATGTGTCTCTGTTTCATTTTAATTGCAAACAGGCAGTGGAAGGTAAAAGCTTCCCCCCAAAATGTCTGCCCCTTTTTATTTATTGTACCCTCCTGCCAAGTTTAAATACTACTGAATGAATAAGACACTTATTTCTTTCAGTTCAGCTGCCACAAAGCTACAATTGAAGCTCATTTGTTCATTAACTTAACATCAGATTCCTAATTGTTCCTGATGCATGCATCCCTGAAGACTTAACAATGGAGTAATGAGAACAGAGTATTTAGGCAGCATTGTTACTTTTAATAGGCAGATAAAAGAAAATGCTACAAATCAATTATTGTGCTAATTAAAGAGTGTTTATCATTAGCTACACACCATCTTGATGTGGAAATATATCCTGATTTCTTCATTGTCACTGGGCCAAAATCCTGCAACTCTCTTCCTAACAGTACCTGTTTAGCTACACCACATTGAATGCAGCGGTTCAGAAAGTAGCTCACTAATATCTTCTACAGAACAATCAGAGATAGGCAGTAATTGCTGGCCTAACCAGCGATCTCATATCCCATGAATGAATGAAAACTTCAGAAATGTTTATAGCTTTCTTTTCCGTAGCTGCTGGGTGCTGAGGTAGTAGCAGCGTTACTACCATCGTTCTGACTGGAAAGAGCTAATTCGTCGCAGAATATTGATTGAATTGACCATTTTACAAGCTTTGCAACAAAAACATATCTTTGAAGTAGACAATGCCGAATGTATGTCAAAGGAAGATATGAATTGGGCGGCATAGCAGCACGATGGTTAGCACTGCTGCCTCACAGTGCCAGGGATCAAGGTTTGATTCCTGGTTTGGGTCAGTATCTGCAGAGTTTGCATATTCTCTCATGTCTGCGTGGGTTTCCTCTATGTGCTCCAGTTTCCTCCCACAGTCTGAAACTCATGCTGGTTAGGTGCATTGGCCATGTTAAATTCTCTCTCAGTGTACTGAAACAGGTGTTGGAGTATGGCAACTATGGAATTTTCACAGCAATTTCATTGCAGTGTTAATGTAAGCCTACTTGTGACTCATAAATAAACTTTAACTTTGAATTGAGTCTTCATTGAAGAGAGGAGGAGGAAGATTTTTCTTTTCAGCATGTGAGCTTAAAGTAAACCAGTGGTTAGCACTGCTGCCTCACGGCGCCAGGGACACGGGTTCAATTCCCCGCTTGGGTCACTGTCTGTGTGGCATTTGCACGTTCTCCCTGTGTCTGCATGGGTTTCCTCTGGTGCTCCGGTTTCCTCCCAGAGTCTGAAAAATGTACTGGTTAGGTGGATTGGCCATGCTAAATTTTCCTTCGGTGTACCCAAATAGGCGGCTGAGTGACACAATTAGGGGATTTTCACAATAACTTAATTGTAGTGTTAATGTAAGCCTACTTGCGATTTATAAATAAACTTTAAAACGCATCACAAATTAGGGGACAAGCTTGATTTGATCTAGACTAATGTTAAAGCATTTTTGTTCTGCCAAACTCTCACTCTTTGATATCAAAGGGGCAACTCCATGTGTGAGAGACAATTTAGGAGATTAGCTTTTGATTTTAAATTGAATTTTAAAAGAGAAATTTACATGGAATACAAAACTGAGGGATGCGGTGATCACATTGTCACTTGTCACTTGTGTTTTCAGAATAAAAGCACAGCAGCATTCACCATTTTTAGCCAAAATGACCACAGTTGGATAAACTTTTTTTATTCTTTTATAGGAATTTGGCATTGCTGGCTAGGTCAGCATTTGTTGTCCATCCCTAATTGCCCTTAAGAAACTGAAGGTGAGCTGCTTTCGTGAACTGTTGCAGTCCCTGTGGTGTAGGTACAGCCTCGGTGCTGTTTGGACAGGAGCTCCAGGACTATGACCGAGTAACAGCGAAAAAAGACCAGCAATATATTTCCCAGTCAGATATATGTTGAAGCTGGACGGGAATTTGCAGGCAAAGGTGTTCCAAAGCATCTGCTGCCCTTTCCTGAGATGATGGGTTTGGAAGGTGCTGTTGAAGGAGGCTTGATGAATTGCTGTAAACCTGGCCTGTAAATGTACCATAATTCACCAAAGAAACATTTAAGATAGGAGTTTGATATTGTTCATATTTATCAGCATGAACAATTTTATGGCAAGTTTAGATAAAGCAAGTTCTTTTGATTCTAGTGTACGTGCTAGACATTTATTTGATATACTTCTAAAAAAATCAATATATTTCAGCCTCAGAATTCTTTTGGATTCTGACATTCAGGTTTTGGAAAAGCATTGCAGAAATATTTAACCTATGACCTTTTGCTAATGACAGCAATTTCACTGTTCATTCACTTCCCTTGACATCTGTCGCTAGGTAACACTCTGATAAACCAAGAATGAGGGGTCATTTGCCACCTACACACACCCTATTTGTACTGTAATAAATATTATGTGATCCCCTTGACAGTCTGTGCATGTTGGGTAATGACCTTGATTACCACAGGGTGAGAAAGGTTCAGCGACCATTGCCTTACATTTCCTCTTATCTCAGCTCTTTAATGTATTGCTTTCTGCATAATGGGAGGGCAGGCCCTGTGGCTGCTGGTTCCACAAGTTGCTCACAGCGCCTCTGACTCACAAAAGCTCTACCTTTTTAGGCTCTGATAGGGGTCATGCACATCTGCGATGCTCAGCCACACTCTATCTGCACACCCCTGCCCTGCCACCCCTCTCCGCACGCCTGGCTCCTCACACCCCCAACCTATTCATCTGTAAGAATAGTGCTAAAAGCTGCTGACCTGTCCTGCAGGAGAGCTTTGTGTCGACCACCCTCCATCTGAAAGAGATGCAAATAGGAGGCTCTTCACTGCATTGTGCCTCCTTGCTCCCTTTTTTATTGGAAGTACAATGGATGACCATGCAGGCATGAATTATGGGTGTTGAAGCAATCCTGGTCTAGCTTCACCCTGAGCGCGCCTAACAAATCCAAAACCAACAAAAGGGCCACGTACACAATTCCAATTCACTCCCGAACGTCTTTTATTTTTCCACAATAGGAACAAGATATTTCTGATTTGCTTCCTTATTTATGCTCCGTAAAAGATGGCTGACCGAACAACTCGACAGGTTGACACAGCTAAAGAAGCCAAGGCCAGCTGCAATGTAGAAGAATGGGTGCATGACACCAGCACTACAGCCCCAGACTGAGCAGCTGAAGCTAAAGAGACAATATTAAAAGAATCCACAAGCTTGAATGTGAGAAAGAGCAATTTAAAACAATAGCAATTTGAGGCAGGGTAATGTATTTAGTGTACAAATTGTCTGTAGATTATTCAGTTGTTTATGGGGTTGACATCAGAAGAAGAAATGTTGAAAAAGTAAGTCACCGGATTTTTAATGATTATTTAATATACATTTGAAATGCTGAGATCCATTCACCAAGTTTAAAAAAAAACGAGGTTGAATGTGAGAAGGTGACCCTTTTCCGACGTAGTGTAGAGGATGAGCTATCATCGTAGTGATCCACCATGGGCTCTCACAGGCTGCCTTTTACTAAAAATTTATGAATGTGCCAACTCTCACTTGCTTTTAGGCACTGACTGAAATTTGTAAAGTTTTTCTGACAGAATAGAGTATACTCTATAACTCTGTGCTGTGAATAGGGGAGTTGTGATCACAGGGAGATGGGACCAGCAAGTCAAAGGTATGGGGAAGCAGTGGTATAGTGAACTAATAATGCAGAAACCCAGGATAATTTTCTGGGGGCCTGGGTTCGCATCCTACCATGACCGATTGTGAAATTTAAATTCATTAAAAATCTGGAATTAAAAGTCTAATGATGACCATGAAACCATTGTTGATTGTTGTAAAAACCCATTTGGTTCACTAATGCCCTTTAGGGATTGAAATCCTTACCTGGTTTGGCCTACATGTGACTGTAGGTGCACAGCAATGTGGTTGAGTCTTAACATGCCCTCAGGGATGGGCAACAAACAATGCGCACTTCCCATGAACAAATTTTAAAAAATAAAGGCACCCTAGGTAGTCAAGACCACAATATGATTTAATTTTACATCCAGTTTGAAAGGGAGAAGAGTGGGACTAAGACTAGTATTTTAAACTTAATTAACAGCATCCATGTGAGCATGGAAGTGAGCTAGCTGAAGTGAACTGGAAAACTAGCCTGGAGGATAGATCAATTGAGAAACTGTGGCAGGCGTTTAAGGGGGTATTTCAGAATACTTAAAATATATAAGTTCCTACTATAAAGAAACATCCTAAGGAATGCTCTACCATCCATAATTAACTAAACTGTAGAATCATAGAATCCCTATAGAGCAGAAAGAGGCCATTCGGCCCATCGAGTCTAGGTGCTCCAAAAGAGCATCTTACCCAGGCCCACCCTTCTCCCACCCTATCCCTGTGACCCTGTGCATTTACCACGGCTAATCCACCTAATCTACACATCTTGGACACTAAGGAGCAATTTAGCGTGGTCAATCCACCTAACATACGCATCTTTGGACTGTGGGAAGAAACCAGAGCACTCAGAGGAAACCCACATTGACACAGGAAGAAGTTAAGGAAAACATCAAACTCAAGGAAAAAGCATGTAACTGAACAAAGGTGAGTGGCAGGCCAGATGATAGATCAGAATATAAAGAATGGCTGAGAATGAATCAAAGGTTAATCAGGAGAATGAAATTAGAGTATGAGAGGAAGGTAGCTAGAATGTAAAACTGGATAGCAAGTGCTTTTATAGGTATTTAAAAAGGCAAAGAGTAAGTAAAGTGAGTCTTGGTCCTCTAGAGAGTAACAATGAAGAGTGATAGTATAAAATAAGGAAATTGTGGATGAAATTAACAAATATTTTGCTTTTGTTTTCAAGAAGGAATACACAAAAATATTCCAGTAATAGTTGTAAAGCAGGAACTGGAGGAGAGAGAGGAACTTGGTGGAAGCGGTACTAAACAAACGGATGGAGCTCTGGGCTGACAGGTTTGCAGGTCCTAGAGTCATGAAAGATGTGGCTAATGAGGTGGGAGATGCATTGGTGTCAATTTTCTAAAATTTGCTAGGCTTTGGAAAGGTTTCATCAGACTATAAAGCAACAGATATAACCCCAATATAATGGTGCCAGAGTTTGGTGACTTCTGGCAAGCTGTCCCCAGCATACCCTCTAATTCTATCTTTTACTCTCATTCGATGCTTTTAAAACTGTACTCTATGATTGTAACACTATATTCTGCACTCTCTCCTTTCCTTCTCCCCTTTGTGCTCTATGAACGATATGTTTTGTCTGTATAGTGCGTAAGAAACAATACTTTTCATTGTACACATACACATTAAATTCAAGAAGGAAGGGATGCAGAAGAAAGGAAACTATAAGCCTTTAAACTTGATGTCTATCATGGGGAAGGTGTTAGAATCAATCATTAATGAGGTGTGCACTTAGAAAAACTCAAGGTAATAGAGAAAAGTTTTCATGGTTTGGTGAAAGGGAAAATGTGATCCATGATATTAGAATTCTTTGATGGAGTAAAATGCGCTGTGGATAAAAAGGGAGCCAGTAGACATGTTGTACTTGAATTTCCAGAAGGCATTTGATAAAATGCCACATCAGAAAATAAAAGTTCATGGTGTGGGTGAGAACATATTAACCTGGATAAAAGATCAGCTGGCAGTAAATAGAGAGTATGCATAAATTGGTCTTTTTCTGATTGGCAGGGTGTGATGAGTGGCATCCCGTCTGGATCTTTGCTGGGGCTTCAACCTTTTGTAATTTATATTGGTAACTTAGATGAGGAGAGTGAAATCATGGTAGCTTATTTTGCAGATTACACTAAGATAGGTAGGAGAGTATGAGGCAAAGAGATCATAAGGACATAGATATGTTGAGTGAGTGGGCAAAAATCTGCCAGGTGGAGTATAATGTGGAAAAGTGTGAATTTGTTGACTTTGGCAGGAATGAAGTAGATTATTAAAAGGAGAATTGTTCCAAAAGTGCAGAGGGATTGAGGCATTCCAGTGGATAAGTAACAAAAAGTTAGTGTGCAGATACAAAAAGTAATTAATGAGGTTAATGAAATAATCATAAAAGTAAGGAAGTTATATTTCAGTTATACAGGGCATCAATGAGATAACATCTCAAATACGGTGTGCAGTTTTCGTCTCCTTATTTAAGGATGCAAATATGTTAGAGGTGGTTCAGAGGTGGTTTGCCAGATTGATACCTGCAATGACCAGGTTGTCTAATGAGGAAAGGTTAGACAGACTGAGTTTGTTTCTGCTGGAGTTTAGAAGAGTGAGAGATGACTGGAGTGAAGTGTATCAGATCCTGAATGGTCTCGACAAGGTGGATGTGGGAAGGATGTTCCTGCTTATGGGTGAGTCCAGAAATAGGGCACTGTTTTAAAATTAGATTGCTCTTTTATTACAGAGATGAGGAAATATTTGTTCTCTCAGAGAGTTGTGCGACTTTGCAACTCTCTGCCTCACAAGCGGTGGATGTGGGCCATTCAACATTTTTAAATTGGAGGTGGGTGGATTCTTGTTAGTCAAGGGAATCAAAGGTTGTCAGGGGTGAATAGGAATGTGGAATTCAAAACACAAATAGATTAGCCATGATTTTAGTAAATGACGGAGCAGGTTCGAGCTCCTAGTTCATACATTTGAAGTACAATTCATACTATTACTATCTGCCTCTTCAAAATATAATTCTAGTATGTGTGAATCCAGTCAGTTGGCTACTTAACTACGAAGGTGTCACAGGCAAGTCAGATTCCCTTCTTATCTGGTGCATGCACAATCTTCAGTGGGAACTCAGGGGGAAGAATAGCCCAGAAATCATTGAAAGAAATAGACAAAAAACTAACAATTATAGACCACTTCTTGTGTCCTCAGGTTGTGTCAAAATGTTTCACAACCAACCAGTTATTTCAGAACTGTTGTCAAAGTTACTTTTTCTGAGGAAGCAAAACAGCCAGTTCTTGTACAACCTGGTCTCACAAACAGCAATGAGAAGATCAGTCGGATAATCCACTTTGGTAGTGCTGATTGAAAAATGCATCTTGACCAGGTCAATGAGGGAATGAGGTCTATTGAAACATTGACATGGGATCCTGTACATGCATTTGAACGAGCTTCTGTATAATGGCTTGTCTTAAAGAGGCCACCCCAACAATGCAGAATTCCTCCAGGCCTGTACTGATGTGTCACTTGGACTGGTTGACAGTACAAGCACCTTTGAGTTCGATGAACATTCATTCACATGAAGATTTCCAACCAAAAGGCTCTGTCTTAAGTTGCTGATAAAGATTGTCAAACTAAAAAGTTACCAGAAGCTGTGATGTGCATTCTGTGTCTTCAACCTCCATCTCTGAACTCAGTACCCTGCTCCTACAGTTTAATGGTTATTGATGGTCTATTGATATTCTTTTATGCAACTTCATCATAGACGTAATATGCTGCATTTACTTCCTGTGTTTCAACTTATTTAGTACGTTGAACAGGAATGAACATTCAGATTCTGAGATTTTAATATACTATTTGGACTTAAATGCATTGGTTTCGATGGGCTAAGTGCATACATAAGCACTTTTTATGGCACTAATGCAAAGAATATTCTTATAGATTACCTTTTCAATGGTTTAAAATTTGTTTGGATAGGCAACAGAAAGGGGGTATTACAGCTTTTAAAAAAATCAATCATTGTAAAAAAACAAAAAAAACTATAACTACCGATTTCACATTGTGCTGCATTAAGTGACAGAAAACTACACTAATACACATCAATTATTAAATTCTGTCTATGTCTGCAGGGCTACAAACATGTTTTCAGACTTTAAGGAAAATAACAGGAACTCCCAATGACATGACTAAACTGCTGAATGTAATAACGATGGTTTGAAATGGTAGCGAAACTGTAAATTATGAAAGTTGATCATAAAAACAGAAAATATGGAGATCAAAGCAGATGTAACAGTATCTCAGATAAAGATAGGTTTATTTTCCTAGTAGGTATTCTTGAACAGTACTGGAGTTCCCATGATGGCTCCCACCCAGAAAATTAACTTCATTGTTTTGCTCTTCAATATTGATGGATTTACTGTATTCCTTGAGAATCTTCTGTTTTTATTATTACATCTGTACTTAAAAAGATTTATTTTGGTACTAAATCTAGATTAATGCACCTTATTATATCGAGATTGATCTAGATCTTCTGCAGCTTGAGATAAAGATACGAAGGAAAACTGTGGAACTTATTATCCAATTATGCCTCAGTGAACAACCTTGGGATACTTTGCAATGTTCCATGCAAGCTATTGTTGTTTTTGCTTTTGTTATTATGGGCTATAGCGCAAACATTATAGTGAAGATGTCTGAGTTTGGATCACGACTGAAATGTGGAACTGATGACAACACGACAACGACTATGTTGTACAACTGCTACTTAAGAAGCAAATTATACATTTAACTGCTTTAAAAAGGAGAACATTACTTAATCGATGTTTGTACAAATGTTGCTGTGCAAACAGATACAGACAGGCAGATTTGATGACAGGGGCCCTTGAAGTCCTTGTGCAGGACATAATGCACGGGTAAGAGATATAAACCAGGGGCACAAATAAAAATTAATCTACCCTTATTTTTGTTATGTTAATCATTGCTCTCTTGACTGATATTTTGCTCTCTTTACCAATTATCTTGCTATCTTTACCGATATTTTGCATTCCTGAATCAATTTATACTGTATGTGTTAAGAGCCAATCTCAATTCCTCAATTCGGTTGCACTTGCCTGAAGAAGCTCTACTTCACTTTCCCATCATAATCCTAATGCCTTCATTCTTAATTTGTGACACCTATTATTTGGACCTTTTGCCATTGTAAAGTAAATATATTTTGGCGATTTCTTTCAAGGTCTTAATCATTTTGCCGACCTCATAACAGTGAACATATATCAACTAAAGTGTTTTTGGACTTCCTGAGGGTGTGCCATAATTGCAAGGTATTTCTTTCTCCTTTAATATCCCCAATATTTTCCTAACATGGCAGCTAACACAAAAGGGAACCCAAAGCTATTCTGCAGCTATATAAATTGGAAAAGGAGGAGAAAAGATAAGATCGAATTGGACGAAAAAGAATATCTACGCATGGAAGTGTAGACCATGGCTTAGGTACTAAGTGAATAATTTGCATCTGTACTAGGGCTACTACTTTTTTTAGATATATATTAAGGACCTAGACTTCAGTGTACAGAACACAATTTCAAAATTTGCTGAAGAAACAAAACCTGGAATTGTTGCAAACTCTGAGGAGAATATAAACTTGAATGGACAGGTGGCAGAAGACATTTATAGCACAGAAATGCAAATTGATAGTGCAAAGGAAGTACATGAAGAGGTACAATGAAATAAAGGGTCCAATTCTAAAGGAGGGTGCAGGAGCAGAAAGACCTGGGGACGTATGTGCGCAGATCATTGAAGGTGGAGGGGAAGGTAAAGAAAGTGTGAAAACGTAAATGGGATTCTGTGTTCCATAAACAGAGGCATTAAAAATCAACCTTTAAAAAGCAGTCGTTCACCCTCAAATGGAGCTTTGCAGCTGATTTTGGATGCCGCACTCTTAAAAGGATATGTAAGGGTTGGGGAGTGCTGCTAAAGAAATTAATGAGAATGGTTCCAGGGTGGATAGGTTTAGATGCTGGAGCTGTTCTCCTTAAAGAAGAGGAAGTTCAAAGCAGATGTAATAGAGGTGTTCAAAATCATGAGGGATCTGGACAGAGTTGTTTGAGGGAAACTGTTGGCAGAAAAGTCGGGAAGCAGAAAACATCGATTTAGTTAGTTGGCAAAAGAGAAAACTTCTTTATGCAGCGATCAGTTGGGATCTGAAGTGCACTACTTGAGGGGGTGGTGGAGGCAGATACAACTGTGGATTTCAAAACGGAATTGATCAACAACTGGACATAAAGAAATTGTAGGACTGTGGTAAGGGATTAGCTGATTTGCTGTTACAGAGAGCTGGCATGAAGATAACAGGCCAAATTGCCTCCTTCTGTGCTGAAACAATTCTGTGATTCTATAATTCAAGATTATGTCAAGAAACATCTATCTGTTTTTTAGAACAGCACTTACTGAAGCATGATTTTAATTGTTTTTACTGCTATTAATAATCTATGGTCTATTTTTGTTCCTTATAATCCTCAACTGATTTCTCTCTCTCGTTACCCTGTGATTATTCATTCTTTTTAAGATTATTTTTCTTTTTCTTTAGGCTGTTTTGAATCTCTTTAGTCAGTCACTCCAGCCCTGACCCTGCTACATTTGTTTCTCATAAGAATACGTTTTCTTTTTGCGTCCTTTGGATCAAAATACTCCTTTTGAAAAAGATTTTTTCTTCTTTATTTATTTCATTGAACACCTTTTGTTTAGTACCCCATACAGCTCCGTGCATCTGATACACTTATACCAATATTGATATTAACTACATGATCATCGTACAGCTACTTTTGAGTTACAGGTTAGTTAGTCCCCACGGGCTGAATCTAATATGACATCTGCCCAAAGGCTCCCTCCACCATTGACGATGCAATGCCAGCAATGTGTATCATTCACAAGATGTATTACAGCAACTTGCCAAGGCTCCTTCAACAGCACCTTCCAAACTCACAACTCCACCATCTAGACATGTAGCTTTTACAACATCGCTCGGGTGAGGCTCATAAAATCCCGCCTGGGTCCAACGGAGAATTCTGTTCTGCGAATTTCGTCTGTCCCGATCCCAGGCAGACATGCTGGTAAAATCCAGCTGTAAAGGCAGAAGCTGCATGGGAACACCACTACCTGCAATAATATAAAAGCAACACACTTCAGATGTTAGAATCTGAAACAAAAACAGAAAATGCTGGAAAATCTCAGCAGATCCAACAGCATCTATGGAAAAAGAATAGAGGCAATGTGTTGAGTCTGAATGATCCTTCATCAGAGCTGTGGACATCGCTCTGATGAAGGGTCCTCCAGACTCGAAACGTCGGCTCTATTCTCTCTCCACAGATGCTGTCAGACCTGCTGAGACCACCATGTGCAAGTTACCTTCCAAGTCGCGTATTATCCTGACCTTGAACTGCATCATCATTCTTTTGCTGTCGCTGGATCAAAATCCTGGAACTCCCTTCCTAACAATATGTGTGTTCCTACAACACATGGACTGCAGTTGTTCAAGAAAGAAAGCACATTGTCTCCTTCGAAAGGTGAATGAGGAATGGGCAATAATTGTTGGCCTAGCCAGCAATGTCCATATTCCATGAACAGATAAAAAACAGTAAAATATCTGTCATCCAAAAAAAACAAAATTAACATTGGAACATAGCAATTAGAAGCAGATGTAGGTAAATTCAACCTTTTGGGCCTGCAGTTGTGGCTGATCTCTCCCTGGTCTCAAATCCATCTCCCCACCTGTTCTCTATATCCCTTTTTCCATTTTTTATTAGAAATATGTCTATCTCCCTCTTGAAGCTATTCAATGATTCAGACTTCACTGCGTTAAGGGGCAGTGGGTTCCATCAATTCACCACTCTCTGTAAGAAGTAGTTCTTGCAATAGAGAAGTAGTTAACCAGGAATATGTAATGATAATTACAGTTATATTTTGTTAATGTCACCGGTTTATTCATCTGCACATTTTCCCAAGAAGGAAACAGGTCAGGAATTTCAAAATTTTGAGTTTCAAAGCTAGTGAGACAGTTTAATGATCAGGTCTGTTGGGGAGTCAGTTAGATCAGTTGCTTGGATGGCTGAAAAATATCTGGAATTAAGAGTCTACTGATGACCATGAAACCAATGTTGATTGTCAGAAAAAACCCATCTGGTTCACTAATGCCCTTTAGGGAAGAAAATCTACCGTCCTTACCTGGTCTGCCCTACATGTGACTCCAGAGCCACAGCAATGTGGTTGACTCTTAACTCCCTCTGAAATGGATCAGCAAGCCACTTAGTTGTATCAATCGCTACAAAGTTTCAACAAAGAAATTAAACCAGATGGACCATCTGGCATCGACCTAGGTACCGGAAAAAGCATAGGCAAAACAAACAGTCCTGTCGACACCAGGAAGCCGTCCTTACTAACATCGAGGGCTAGTGCCAAAATTGGGAGAGCTGTCTCACAGACTAGAACATAGAATAGTAGAGCACAGTAAGGCCCTTTGGCCCTCAATGTTGTGCCGAGCTTTGTCCGAAACCAGGATTGAGCTATCCACTCGCTATCATTCATTCTGGTGTGCTCCATGTGCCTATCCAATAACTGCTTGAAAGTTCCTAAAGTGTCCGACTCCACTATCACAGCAGGCAGAGCATTCCACACCCCAACCGCTCTCTGAGTAAAGAGCCTACTTCGGACATCCCTCCTACATCTCTCACCATGAACCTTATAGTTATACCCCCTAGTAACAGCTACATCCACCTGAGGAAATAGTCTCTGAACGTCCAGTCTATCTAACCCCCTCATCATCTTATAAAACTCTATTAAGCCGCCTCTCATCCTCCTCCTATCTAAAGAGAAAAGTTCTAGTTCACTTAACCTTTCCTCATAAGATCTACCCTCCAAACCAGGCAGCATCCTGGTAAATCTCCTCTGCACACTCTCCAATGCTTCTACAACATTCTTATAGTGAGGTGACCAGAACTGCACACAATATTCCAAATGTGGTCTCATCAAGGTCCTGTACAGTTGCAGCATATTCCCACAGTTCTTAAACTCAAACCCCCTGTTAATAAGCGCTAACACACTATAAGCCTTCTTCACGGCTCTATCCAGTTGAGTGGCAACCTTCAGAGATCTGTGGATATGAACCCCAAGATCTCTCTGTTCCTCCACATTCCCCAGAATCCTGCCTGACATAGTTATTCTCATGGAATCATACC
Organism: Carcharhinus amblyrhynchos; assembly: GCF_965287045.1. NCBI lineage: Eukaryota > Metazoa > Chordata > Chondrichthyes > Carcharhiniformes > Carcharhinidae > Carcharhinus > Carcharhinus amblyrhynchos. The sequence continues at coordinate 50,667,425 of NC_137324.1, forward strand.
TTACAGGTAACACCCCAGGCCACCATAGCCACCTTTGGATATGTCCTGTCCCACTGGCAGGACAGACCCAGCAGAGGTGGCGGCACAGTGGTGTACAGTCAGGAGGGAGAAGCTCTGGAAATCCTTAACATTGACTCTGGACCCCATGAAGTCTCAAGGCTTCAGGTTAAACATGGGCAACGAAAAAGGTTACCATGTTCCGTCCTCTTTCGGCTGATGAATCAGTATTCCTGCATGTTGAACAGCACTTGGAGGAAGCTCTGAGGATGGCAAGGGCACTAAATGTATTCTGGGAGGGGGATTTTAATGTCCACCACCAAAAGTGGCTCAGCAGCTGCACTACTGATTGAGCTGGTCGGGTCCTAAAAGATATAACTGCTAGACTGGGTATGCAGCAGGTGGTGAAGGAACCAACAAGAGGAAATAACATACTTGACCTCATCCTTACCAATCTGCCAGCTGCAGATGCATCTGTCCATAACGGTATCGGGCAGAGTGATCACCGCACTTTGTGGAGACAAAGTCCCACTTTCACATTGAGAATAACCTTCATTGTGATGTGTGGGACTATCACCATGCTAAATGGGATAGACTTCGAACTGATCTAGCAACTCAAGATTGGGCATCCATGTGGTGCCATGGGCCATCAACAGCAGTGGAATTTTACTCCAGCACAACCTGCAACTTCATGGCCCAGCATACCCCTCACTCAACCATTACCATCAAGCCAGGGATCAGCCCTTGTTCATTAGGGAAAGCAGGAGAGCATGGCCAGGAGCAGCACAAGGCACACCCAAAAAAATGAGCTGTCAACTGGTGAAGCTATCAAACAGGACTACTTGCGTGCCAAATGGCAAAAACAACAAGTGATAGAGCTAAGTGATCCCACAACCAACGGATCTGCAGTCCTTCCATATCCAGTCAAGAATGGTGGTGGACAATTAAACAACTCACTGGAGGAGGAGGCTCCACAAATATCCCCAACCTCAATGATGGAGGAGCCCACCACTTCAGTGCAAAATGTAAGACTGAAGCATTTGCAACAATCTTCAGCCAGAAGTGCCGAGTGGACAATCCACCTTGGCCTCCTCCAGTGGTCCCCAGCATCTCAGATGCCAATCTCCAGCCAATTTGATTCACTTCATGTGATATCAAGAAACAGTTGGAGGCACTGCATACTGCAAAGACAACAGGCCCTGAAAACATTCCAGCAATAGTACTGAAGACTTGTGCTCCAGAACTTGCCGCTCCCCTAGCCAAGCTCTTCCAGTACAGTTACAACTCTGGCATCTACCCAACATTAGAAAATTGCCCAGGTGTGTCCTGTCAACAAAAAGCAGGACAAATCCAACCCAGCCAATTACTGCCCAATCAGTCTACTCTCAATCATCAGTAAAGTGATGGAAGGGATCATCAACAGTGCTATTAAGCAGCATCTGCTCAGCAATAACCTGCTCAGTGATGCCCAGTTTGGGTTTTGCCAGAGTCACTCAGCACCTAATGTCAACAGTGGACCAAAGAGATGAGGTGAAGTGACAGCCCTTGATATCAAGGGCCGCATTTGACTGAGTGTAGCATCAAGGAGCCCAAGCAAAACGGGAATCAATGGGTATCAGGGGGCAAACTCTCTGCTGGTTGGAGTCATACCAGGTACATAGGAAGATGGTTTTGGTTGTGGAGGGTCAGCCATCTCAGCTCCAGGACATCTCTGCAGGAGTCGCTCAGGGTACTGTCCTGGACCCAACAATCTTCAGCTGCTTCATCAATGACCTTCCCTCCATCATAAGGTCAGAAGTGGGGACGTTCGCTGATGATTGCATAATGTTCACTACCATCTGCGACTCCTCAGATACTGAAGCAGTCCATGTTCAAATGCAACAAGATCTGGACAATATCCAGACTTTGTCATCAAGGGGCAAGTAACATTCGTGCTACACAAATGCCAGGCAATGATCATCACCACGAGAGACACTCTAACCCCTTGACATTCAATAATGTAGCCATCACTGAATCCTCCACTGTCAACATCCTTGGGTTAACATTGACCAGAAACTCAAGTGGATTCACCAAATAAACACAGTGGCTACGAGAGCAGGTCAGAGACTAAGAATACAGTGGCGAGTAGCTTACCTCCTGACTCCCCAGAGCCTATCCACCGTCTAAAAGGCATAAGTCAGGATTGTGATGGAATACTCTCCACTTGCCTGAATGGTGCAGCTCCAACAACACTCAAGAAGCTTGACACCATCCAGGGCGGCACGGTAGCACAGTGGTTAGCGCTGCTGCTTCACAGCTCCAGAGTCCTGGGTTTGATTCCCAGCTTGGGTTATTGTCTGTGTGGAGTTTGCACATTTTCCTCGTGTCTGCGTGGGTTTCCTCTGGGTACTCCGGTTTCCTCCCACAGTCCAAAGATGTGCGGGTTAGGTTGATTGGCCATGCTAAGAAATTGCCCCTTCGCGTCTAGGGATGCGTAGGTTAGAGGGACTAGTGGGTATAACATGTAGGGAGATGGGGGTAGGGCCTGTGTGGGATTGTGTTCAGTGCAGGCTCAATGGGCCGAAAGGCCTCTTTCTACACTGTAGGGTTCTATGATTCTATGACAAAGCAGCCCACTTGATTGGCAGCACATCTACAATCATTCAATCCCTCCATCACTGACACTCAGTAGCAGCAATGTGTACCATCTACAAGATGCACTGCAGCAATTCACCAAAGGTCCTTAGACAGCACTTTCCAAACCTATGACCACGTTCATCTAGAAGGACAAAGTCACCAGATAAATGGGAACACCACCACTTGCAATTTCCATTCCGAGCCTTTCACCATTCTGACTTGGAAATATATCGCCATCCCTTCACAGTCGCTGGGTCAAAATCCTGGAATTCCCTCCCCAACGGCATTGTGTGCCAACCCACAGAACATGGACGGCAGCAATTCAAGAAGGCAGCTCACCACCACCTTCTGAAGGGCAACTATGGATAAGCAATAAATGCTGGCCAGCCAACAACATCCATGTCCTGCGAATGAATAAACAAAACTACTCATATTCTCACAGACAGTATTCATATTATTCTGAGTAAACTGTCAGCCAGTGCTTCTCACCGTAAAGAAGGCAAATAAGGTATGCGGTTACATTAGCAGAGGAATAGTGTACAAAACATGCAAGGTCAATGTTCGTCTCATTTTGTCATTTAACCAGAGGAAGAATATTGTTCCCTTGAGAGGATACAGAGGACAAGAATAAAGATTAATTCCTGGCGTCAGGAATTTAAATTATAAGGAAAGGTTAAATGGTCAGATTTAATTTCTTTGGATACGAGCAAGCTTTGAGGTAACCTAACTGAAAGAATCGTCAAAATTGTTCCGGACAAGTTGTTTATTATGTTCGGGGGTCTGTATACAAGAAGACACTGGCTAAAAAAAGAATAGGAAAGAAAATCAGGCAAAATAATTTTACATAAAGGAAAATAAATGGCATGCTATTTAATATAGCACTATCTAATTTAACACAGATTATAAGGTTTTAGATACATTTCTGGAGGAAGGAGAAACTGGTGAGAAGGCTTAGGTGGGGTTTATCTATCAAAAAGAGATAAGTTTGTTTAACCTCCAGACAATAGCCTTGTGTTGTTCCTTTACAAATTATTTTGTGGCACTCCATGATATTGCTGCTCATCTGGGTCCCAAACAGAAAGTGGCCCAACAGGCTGGCACTGCACAGCATTACCGAGAAATCAAGCAATGCCAATCCCTCCTCATATGAAAAGCTCCACGTGATATGTAAACTTTAATTTACAATAAGAAGTTCAGTTCACGCTCAATATAAGGGGATTATCTGACTGCCTCATTGCTAAAAATGTCAGATCCTTATAGAGAAGAAAGGGCATGTCAATTACAGCATTTAAATTAAAGTTGATATCAAAGATATGGTTAAACAGCTGCCATCAAGAGCAGCTGCATTTTGCTCCATGTTCAGATATTTTGAATAAAGCATACCATATCACTTTCAAAGTAGATTGCCTTTTAGTTTGATTTCCTTACAAGTAATAAGAATGAGCAGCTTCAGTGCCACAAAATCTTGGCTGGGCTTCTCCCAAAACAAAACTGAAGTGGCCCAACAAGCAGGAAAACTGGAATATTTCCTGCCCATTTTTTTGGGCATACCTCCCTGAACGAATCTCTAAGACTCTGAGCAATGCTAATTGCCTCAGCATGATTCATGCTGAACTCTAGTGGGCTGGGCCTATTTCTGCCCAAGAGCCGGCAGCGTAGTGCTGACCGGGCCATTGTGCATGTGTTGACCACACGCCACCCCCCCCCCCCCCGCCCCAGGCGCTACCAGCATCTGACGACCAGCCTCGATCTATACGCTCTCCGATAGCCATCCCTGACTCCACCCTGCTTGGCCAGCCCTATAACCCCACTCTACTTTGAGAAAGTGACCAAAGAGGTGGATGGGGGTAAGGCAGTGGACGTGGTATATATGGATTTTAGTAAGGCGTTTGATAAGGTTCACCATGGTAGGCTCCTGCAGAAAATGCAGATGTATGGGATTGGGGGTGATCTAGGAAATTGGATCAGGAATTGGCTAGCAGATAGGAGACAGAGGGTGGTGGTTGATGGTAAATATTCGTCATGGAGTTCGGTTACGAGTGGTGTGCCTCAGGGATCTGTTTTGGGGCCACTGCTGTTTGTAATTTTTATTAATGATCTGGATGAGGGTATAGTTGGGTGGATTAGTAAATTTGCTGATGACACCAAAGTCGGAGGTGTGGTGGATTGTGAGGAAGGGTGTCATAGTTTGCAGGAAGACTTGGACAGGTTGCAGAGCTGGGCCGAGAGGTGGCAGATGGAGTTTAATGCGGAGAAGTGTGAGGTAATTCACTTTGGTAGGAATAACAGATGTGTTGAGTATAGGGCTAACGGGAGGACTTTGAATAGTGTGGATGAACAGAGGGATCTAGGTGTATGTGTACATAGATCCCTGAAAGTTGGGAATCAAGTAGATAGGGTTGTTAAGAAGGCATACGGTGTCTTGGCGTTTATTGGTAGGGGGATTGAATTTAGGAGTCGCAGCGTCATGTTGCAACTGTACACAACTCTGGTGCGGCCGCACTTGGAGTACTGTGTGCAGTTCTGGTCCCCACATTACAGGAAGGATGTGGAGGCTTTGGAGAGGGTGCAGAGGAGGTTTACCAGGATGTTGCCTGGTATGGAGGGGAGGTCCTATGAGGAGAGACTGAGGGATTTGGGGTTGTTTTCGCTGGAAAGAAGGCGGCTAAGAGGGGATCTTATTGAAACATATAAGATGATTAGAGGTTTAGATAGGGTGGACGGTGATAGCCTTTTTCCTCGGATGGAGAAAGCTAGCACGAGGGGGCATGGCTTTAAATTAAGGGGGGGTAGTTATAGGACGGATGTCAGGGGTAGGTTCTTTACCCAGAGGGTGGTGAAGGATTGGAATGCCCTGCCCGCTGCGGTTGTAAATGCGCCTAGTTTGGGGGCGTTTAAGAGATCCGTGGATAGGTTTATGGACGAAAAGGGATTGGTTTAGGTTAGAGGGTCATTGTTTTTTAACTGGTCGGCGCAACATCGTGGGCCGAAGGGCCTGTTCTGCGCTGTAATGTTCTATGTTCTATGTTCTACTCTGATGACCAGGCCCTACATCTCACCAGTGGTCAGCCCAGATCACCTTCTTCCTCCCTCTCTCACCAATCTCACCTGCAGAATTGGGGGTGGCTGCCCCCAATAGGCTCTGCCACCCAGTACGCCTCGTCCCCTCCAGCCCCGACCTTTTGGCACTGCTTGGTGCTTGGTGGACAATGTCAAGGTATTCAGTGGTCAGTGCCAGTTTGCTCCTTGGGCATTATCAGGGTACCAGGCTGGCACTGCCCAAATGGCACCCACAAACACCCAGTGGGGCTGAATGGCCTCTGTCCCCACCAGCAGGTTGAGGAGACCTGTTCTCCATTCATGTGGAGCAGTTGTAAACCCTGCTGGTGGAACCACACCTAGCGGGTGGGGGTCGGGGAGATGGTAACTGGACGCCAGTCACAAATCTCATGAAATGCTCCCTGCTGGTTTCTCCTGGCATGCTGCTCTGCTCGAGCAGCACAGCGGGCCAAGAGAATCCCAGTCTGTGTCTTAAACCCTGGCCAGAATTCTCCGATCCCACCTGCAGTTGGGACCCTGATATGAAAGGAGATTTGGCTGAGCACGAGAAGACCCCAAAATCAAAATCTTGCATTTAAGTCGTGCTTTTAACATCAACAGCAGCAGTGCTGCTTTGCTGATGAAACCAATCTTAGAATAAGGAAACCAGTCATTTCTTTGGATCTAGAACTTTATAAGTAATTGCCCCATGGCAATGGTTTTTGCAGTTTGTATATAAGTAGCTACGTGCTTGCATAGATTTTGCCGTTTGGAAAAAAATCACCTCAAAGGGACAGTCCAGATTTGTAGCTGAACATCACTCACAACTTTGCTCAAGACCATAAGACCATTAGATATACGAGCAGAATTATACCACTTGGACCATTGAGTCTGCTCTGCCATTCAATCATGGCTGATATGATTTTCAGTAAGAAGTCTCACAACACCAGGTTAAAGTCCAACAGATATATTTGGTAGCACAAGCCACTAGTTTTTGGAGTGCTGCCCCTTCATCAGGTGAGTGGGAGTTATGTTCACAATCAGGGCATATAAAGACACAAGCTCAATTTACAAAATAATGGTTGGAATGAGAGTCTTTACAGATAATCAAATCTTAAAGGTACAAACAATGTGAGTGAAGAGAGCATTAAGCACAGGTTAAAGAGATGTGTATTGTTTCCAGCCAGGACAGTTAGTGAGATTTTGCAAGTCCAGGCAAGTCGTGGGGATTTCAGATGGTGTGACATGAACCCAAGATCCCGTTTAGGCCGTCCTCATGTGTGTGGAACTTGGCTATCACTCTGTTCAGCGACTCTGCATTGTCATATGTCGTGTGTCGTGAAGGCTATCTTGGAGAACGCTTACCCGAAGATCAAAGGCCAAATGCCCATGACTGCAGAAGTGTTCCCCAACAGGAAGAGAACAGCCTGCCTGGTGATTGTTGAGCAGTGTTCATTCATCCACTGTCTAGCGTCTGCATAGTCTTTCCGATGTACCATGCCTCAGGACATCCTTTCCTGCAGACAATATTGGTCAAGTTGCAAGTGTATTTACCATGTACCTGATGGATGCTGGTCTCACCATTGTTCTCATCATTAGTTCCGAAAGGTAGTGGCTTGTGCTACCAAATACCTGATACGCTGTAGGAAAGGATGTCCCGAGGCACAGTACATTGGGGAGATCATGCAAACGCTACGACAACGGATGAATGAACACCACTTGACAATTACCAGGCAAGAGTGTTCTCTTCCTGATGGGAACACTTCAGCAGTCATGGGCATTTGGCCTCTGATCTTCGGGTAAGCATTCTCCAAGGCGGCTTTCACGACACACGACAGCGCAGAGTCGCTGAGTAGAGACTAATAGCCAAGTTCTGCACACATGAGGGCAGCCTCAACTGGGATCTTGGGTTCATGTTACACTATTTGTAACCCCCACGACTTGCCTGGGCTTGCAAAATCTCACTAACTGTCCTGGATGGAGACAATACACATCTCTTTAACCTGTGCTTAATCCTTTCTCCAATCAGATTGTCTGTACCTTTAAGACTTGATTATCTGTAAAGACTTGAATTCCAACCATTATTTTACAATTGAGTTTGTGTCTTTATATGCCCTGTTTGTGAACCGAACTCCCACTCACTTGATGAAGGGGCAGCGCTCCGAAAGCTAGTGGCTTTTGCTACCAAATAACCTGGTGTTGTTAGACTTCTTACTGTGTTTACCCCAGCCCAATGCCGGCATCTCCACATCATGATTCTCGTCCCCATTCTCCTGCCTTCTCCCGTAACCCTTGATCCCCTTATTGACCAAGAATCTATCTTTTTCTGTCTTAAAATCACTCAATGACCTGGTCTCCATAGCCCTCTATGGCAATGCATTTCATGGATTCACCGCCTTCTGGCTGAAGAAATTCCTCCTCATTTAGTTTTAAAGGTGCATCCGTTCACTCTGAGGTTGCGCCCTTGAGTTCTAGTTTCTCCCATTAGTGGAAACATCCTCTCCACATACATTCTATCTGGACCTCTCAGTATTCTGTAAGTTTCAATTTGATCCCCTCTCATCCTTCTAAACTCCACTGAGTATAGACCCAGGCTCCTCAACCGCTCCTCATATGACAACCCCTTCATTCCTGGGAATGACTACACAAAAGCAATGCCATTGAAGATGTGCTAGTAATCTACTGACACTGATATAGAAAAGAGATTATTGCACTAAATCAAAGGGCACTCTTATTTATTTGCTCAATTTCTTTCTGCAATGAACAAGAATTCTCTCAGTTATGTCAGAAGTATGGATGTCTTGCATTCTAAGGATCTCCGTATGTCACACTAAGTAGCTAATGATTTGCTCAAGGCATTCATGATTTGAACTGAATGTGGGATGAAGTGGCCCAAAAAGGTTCGCTGAAGCTATTGTAGTTTTGAGGCCTGCTGTAACATTTTTATTTTGTTTTAATCGCAACGAGTGGGCTTGTGAGTCAAACCACACAGTTGCATGCTTTTTTAAGGATACAGAAATAATGGATTGGTTGTTCAGGGAAGGTTATATCTCGGACTCAGCAGCTTGGGCTCAATGCACTGTGCAGTAATACAAATGGACTGAGGCCCTGATCGATAGGCTTATGAAGGCTTCCATCCTTTGGTCGTTTTACTAACTTGATACGGCCCCAAGCTTCAGCTGTTTGCATCAATATTTCAATTCCGCAACCCCCGGCTTTAACAGTAGCAGGAGTAATCATATTGTTTCAGGGTGCGTCTGCTCACCCTCTTCAACCTACAGTGCTTCCAGATGTTTGGCAAAGTTAGAACATGTTTTCAATTCAAAGGAATTAAAAATTAAGCAAAATATTTAACTGCTTCAGAATCAGCACAGTGATATTTAATTTTTGTTGTGCTGCATGGACTTACTTAAAATATGTATCACACCAAGCTGCTTCAAGCTTTTGCATTTGTTGGAGCAATTGAGTAATATTAAAACTCCTAACTGGGTTAACTGATGTTAGCTGGGGCAGCAGTTGAATGACTACAGTGGCACAGCGGTTAGCACTGCTGCCTAACAGTGCCAGGGACCTGAGTTCGATTCCTGGCTTGGGTCACTGCCTGTGTGGAGTTTGCACGTTGTCCCTGTATCTGTTTGGGTTTGCTCTGGTTTCCTCCCACAGTCCAAAGATATGTGGGTTAGGTGCATTGGCCATGCTCAGTGTACCTGAACAGGCGTGGCAACCAGGGGATTTTTACAATAACTTAATTGCAATGTTAATACGTGCATGCTTGTGACTAATAAATTAACTTTACAATTGGTTTTCCTACCTTTTGGATGGTGAAGAAAGCGAATCTTCTATGGCTCCTGCTCCTGTTTAATTGAATGGTAATGCAAGACATATATATGAAGGCACTGAGTTAGCACAAATTTTGTGTCCTCCCTCATTATCTGCTCTTTTGACAAAGCTCATTAGAAGAATGGAAAGTTGGGTGAGATATAAGAGGCCTGCCGATACTGGCAAAAACCCACCCATTGTGTTATTACCTTGTAGGCCAAAATAAAGAGAGAACATTTTGGAAAAAGAGGAAGTATGACAATACCAACAAAGAATTAAACTTTATTTATTAGACACAAGTAGGCGTACATTAATACTGCAATGAAGTTACTATGAAATTCCCTGAGTCGCCACACTCTGGTGCCTGTTCGGGTACATTGAGGGAATATTTTTCATGGCCAATGCATCTAACCAGCACGTCTTTCAGATTGGGAGGAAACTGAAGCACCTGGAGGAAACCCACACAGACACAAGGAGAATGTGCAGACTCTGCACAAACAGTGACCCAATCTGGGAATCGAACCCAGAGTCCAAGTATATAATCCCTGGTGCTGTGAGGCAGCAGTGCTAACCACTGTGCTGCCCTATTCACAGTTTATTTTAAAAAAAACAATTACCATCAGCATAGCAAGTTATTTAATAAATAGATTGCTGACTCCCCATCCAGCGACTGAGAGTTCAAAATAAATGTGTGGCTGAGATTGCAACTTGCCTACTGCCACTGGGGAAAGTTGAACTAATTCCTGAGCAAGCTGTGTGCTATGGAAGATTGTGTTGCTATAGACTGTCTAGAGGCATCTGAGACAGTGGAGGGGAAAGAGAGGAATAAAAACAGACGTGTACGTTGACTATGGATCAGTATTGACAGCAGCTGTGGGAGAGGTGACAGCTGAGATCATTCTGTCCTCTCGGCCGAAAAGGTGATGGGGGGGAGGGGTGGGGGAACTACAACACTGGTCGGGTAGCAGCTATGGGGACCAAAGCTGGCACAATGGGGAGAGGGAAGGGGATGTTCTAAGATTTTTGTGCCAAACCGTAACATTATGATAATCAACAAAAAATATGCAGCAGCCTTATACTGTATCCTTCTCTCTCAGCTGTAGCAAGAATAAATCTAATATAAATTGAACTGCAGTGCAACACTTACTGGAGCTCTTTGTTTATTAGCTGTGTGAGTCACCCATGTCACATTTGGTTTAGTAGCATAAGAAATTTAATTGGAGTTGTTCACCGAGGCTGAGTAGTGCGTCTTCATGAGTCCAAACATATAATTCAAATAATGGATGACTTTCAGTGATGCCAGAGCATATCTTAGAAGTGAGGGGCATCAAATAATAAGTAGGCCCTTTGGACATGAATGGGTGGCTGGTGTCTGTTCATCAGAGGACAGCTTCTGGATTTAGAGGCTTAACATTACCAACTTGCTTAAACCAGGAGTTTAAAATAAGAAGTGACAGTAAAATCATTATATTTATAATCATATCAATCTTACTCCACTACTGTCACCAGAAAAAGAAACAAAACATGCTTTAATTGCTTCCATGCCTTTATGTGAAATGGCTTTCGCTCTATTCAAAAGTTTGTTTACCATTTTGGAGATTCCATTCTGGGATTTAATAGTGTAGCTATGCTTTAACCCTTCCAAATTTAAAAATAAACAGGAATGAATGGTCTAGCATTAACTTTTAAACGCAACAACATTACCTAAATTTTCATGCTACACTTTCTTCTTCTGCAGGTAGCAGCCTCAATTATTGCGGGTCATCGAACCATGGCTTTACGCTATGATTGTACTATGGGGAAGTCTACCCAAACTGGAACAGAGATCGAATCCTGTGTGGTTGGCACAAGTTTGAACAACATGGATATCTGCTTAGCCAGCAGAGCTAATCGGCCTCCACTTTAATGAAAATAAAATCTTATCTCTATTACTATTTATTGAGTGGTGTATTAATTTGTTTTTTGTTTGGACAGAATAATCTGAGCAATACAAAAACACTTAAGTCAACGAGGTCACAGCACTGGGGCCACGGTGGCCCAGTGGTTAGCACTGCTGCCTTACAGTGCCAGGGGCGTGTGTTTGATTCCCAGTTTGAGTGATTGTCTGTGTGGAGTTTATATAGTCTTCCTGTGTCTGTGTGGGTTTCCTCCAAGTGCTCCGGTTTTCTCCCACACTCCAAAGATGTCTGTAAGGCCACAGCTGGTGTACTGTGTGCAATTCTGGCCACTGCACTATTGGAAGGATGTGATTGCACTAGGAAGAGTGCAGAAGAGATTCACCAGGATGTTGCCTGGGCTGGAGCATTTCAGTTAGGAAGAGAGACTGATTAGACATGGTTAGGTTGATTGGCTATGCTAAATTGCTCTTTAGTGTCAGGGGGTTAGCAGGGTCAATAAGTTGGATTATGGGGATAGGGCCTGGGAGGGATTGTGATCGGTGCAGACTTGATGGGTCAAATAGCCACTTCCTGCACTGTAGGGATTCTATATGTCCAGAAATTGTGTGAATTGGATGGGTGAGTGGCATTAGAGTTGGGGTGCGACTGGATATAACTTGTGATTGAAAATATGGTGAGGGGTCAAGATACAGGGGGGGGGGGCGCAGTGAGAGGGGTGTTTAACAAAATTAAAATGCATGCACAAGCAACTGAGGAGATCAGAAATAAGAGGCCATTGCTATGTTCCAAATACACTTTCAAGGCATGCTCATATCTACAGAACATAAATCCTACATAAATGGAAATGTAGTTAATTAAGTATGAGAAGTTATTAAAATATATGACAAGGTTGAGAAAGAAGGGAAAGGTGGTGGTGAGGAATGTTTAGTTGTTTGGTATGTGTGATGGATTGGTAATGTATGTTGCAGATCGGGATGTAATAATGACACCAATAGTCATGTGCAAAGACATTTGAGAGAGAGTTTAGAACAGTCTGCACTTATGAGTGACACAACTACTCTAATATATGTTACGTTATATTTATATATTAAATATATATCAATTAGTATTAATAATTCATGGACAGCATGGTGGCATGGTAGTTAGCGTGTTGCCTCACAGCACCAGGGATCGAGTTCATTCCTGGTCTTGGGTGTCTGTCCATGTGGAGTTGCACATTCTCCCGGTATTTGAGTGTGCACATGTGTTTGTCTGTCCTGTGATGGATTTGTGTCCCATCCTGCTTATCCTGCCTAGTGCCCAGTGTCTGTCAGGATAGGTTCCAACACATCGTGACACTGAATTGCAGGAAGCGGTTTGCGAAAGTGAAGAGTGTTAACAAACCAGTTTGAAGTAACTGCCAAAGTAACACTACAGTGTCTCTGGATAAGATATACTAAAAACCAGCAACCATGCTACCACTATATGAAACAGATACTTTCAGCACTAGAGTTGGAAATAACACCCGGATAAATTGCGAAGCGTGGGCTACAGACAGCATGTAGGTGTTACTTTATGTCAACCCCAGCTGGAGGAGGCAAGTTCAGATGCAGTGCTTGCATTTCCATAGATAGAGGATACACAAAGAATAACAAGGAGAGAATAAGTTGTTTATTAAGGAAATAAACATTCATACTGCAGCAACCACACAGTACTCAGTCAATCACTGGAACCAATTTAGTGTCAAGTTTCTATTTGTGCATTACAATTGGTGAATGATAAATTCAGTGACTAATAAAATCTACTTTCCAGTAATTTTCAATGTGCTTTCTGGTGAACGCAGATATGGTAAGAGTAACATAGGAATGAACATTGTTGCGAAATGCAAGTCCCACTGCTGTAGCCATAAGCTGGAGCTCATCCTGCTTTATTTGGTGAAGGGACATGGGGCAGCATATTGATGATGACAGCCAATTAAGCAGTTGCTGCTGGGGTTGCCATCCAATTAAGAGCAGTGAGCCATCGGCCCAATCAGAGGTGACCACACACAAGGTCAAAGAAGAATTAGTACAACTCGTTAGCACTGGTGTGTTAAGAGCAGTTACAATGAGTAACTGGGCTACCACCAACATACTTGTCATGAAATCAGATGGTTCAGTTCATATTTGTTGTGATTTTAAAACAATTATAAATCCAGTGTTGTGTGCTGATCCAAATCAGCTTTCTTTAATTGAAGATTTATTTCCTGGGGTTATCAGGTAGGCAGAAATTCAGCAAAAATTGATCTTTTACAAGCATATTTTCAGAGGAATGTAGCCACAGAATAGCAACCAATGCTTACCGTCGTTACTCATAAAGGTATTTTTCATTATAAAAGATTGCGTTTTGGAATAACATCCACAACAGCCCTATTCCAAACATTGATGAATCAGATTTTAAGTGGTCGCTCAGGTGTACAATGTTTCTTGTATCTAGAAACAGTATGTTAGGAGGTTTATTTCCTCAACCAGGCTAGCAGTAGCAGACCTCTGTCAGGGACTGTAAGTCATCAGATCCCTTGCTTAGTTTGTCATTAGTTCATTCCAGTATATTACAGGGAAAGTTCTTTGCTTTTTCCAATCTACAATGTCCATCTGCATGAAGAAGATCACCAGTGTAAGTTCTGGAAGAAGGGGTGATAGTTTTAAGACATGTGGAAAATTAAGGAGTGAGATGAGGAGAAATTTCTTCATCCAATGAGTTCTAAATCTTTGAAATTCTCTAAACTACTGGCTTGCAGATACTCAGTTGTTGAGCAACTTTCAGACTTCTTGTGCTGAATTCTGCACTTGTATCAAGGCATTTGGAGGAGATGCGATAGCAGAAAGACAATGTGAAGGTGAGGAAGAGACAGAAGGAGGAGATTAAATGCAACACATTTCCAGGCTATGCATTAATTGCACAATGATTCTGGTGGCCTGCTCATTTCTTTACTCCATAATTGACAGGCAGCCCTTCTGTGACAGTGATATAGTTCCACAACCTTCCACATTTACTCCCTGCACCCACCAGAACCCAGGCTCATCATGAAGGAGTCCATTCCGGAACCTGATGGCAAATGTGGCAGATTTTGTTGGATGGCTTTCTGCAGGTGCAGGAAAGCTGTTCAGCCTCTGTTTAATTACTGAGTCATCACTGAATTGCGGTGGGTTCAGGGATAATGGTGTCATTGGTGAGCCTAACCGACAACCCAGCACTAGTCACCAGGAATGCTGCATGTCAGTCCCTTCCATCCTCTGGTTTCACTGAGGGGAAGTCTTTGCCATTGCTGGGTGATTAACTTGATTAACTCCCGCAAGCTTCCCATTGCAATGGGCTGCATTAAATCCAGCCCATTGCCTCCGACAATACAGCACTAAATTGGGGATTTCAGCCCACAACTTCCTTGCTCAATGTTGAGAATGTTACCACTGAGGCAAGGCTATCTAAATGGCATAAAATATGTATGACCACTGCTCCTCAGAGTTCAAAAAGGAAGATTTCACTGTTGGTGAGTAATGGCATAAATGACCAAATCTAATCTTCTGGCACACAGTGAACATTGTAAAAAAAAGACCAACATCATTGATAGTTGACAAGTTTTATAACACAGATAAAGTGCATCAATTTTTCATGGTTAATTCTCTTGATACCAACACCTTTTAGAAAACAAACATATATGATTTATGAAAAAACACAAGATTCCTCCCTATAGCATATTAAAGCCAATCTTTTATGTTGTTTCCAGACTAGAGCTCTAAGCTCTCATTACTTTTAGGGGTACATTGTAAGAAAAGAGGGGAAAAAATGGGAGTGCAGTAGGTGGAAACAAGAGGTGGGGGGGGGGACGGGGTGAGTGAAATTTCCCCTTTGAGCTGGGGAGACAACCTGCATTATAGTTAATGCCAGAAATGAATCTGTATCCTACAACTCCATGGAGACTGCTAATTATAAGCCCAAATCCATGCAGTACCATTCCTGATGGTAATACACTAGCATTATTAAGACCAAATATAATTTCCTTTTTCTCTAGATTACAAGGGAAATTTTCTACAGAAATTACTGTTTGACAGTAATAGTGAGTCCTTCATAATGTCCTGGAGACTTTCATGGGCTGATGATATGGTCCTAAAACAAAACTGCTGGAGCCAGTGCCCGTTGCTCCTTGTTAAGATGAGCTGAACTCGCAGAATATTGTTGCGTTTGGCCATTATTGTATTGTAATAAGGCACTGCTGCTGCATTAGGTCTGATGAACCGCGTGCATCCCAGTTTAATTACTGACGAATTGTGTGACAATTGCCAATTAGTGTTGACAATCTGGCTCTGAAGTTTCTACCTATTTTTTTTTGGAGATCAAGGTCCCTTTGCAGATTTGATCATTTGAATGATGATCTTTGAATATCTTGAAGGCAGAACTGGATAGATTCTTGATAAGCACAGGGTTGAAAAGTTATCATGGGTAGGTGGGAATGTGGACTTGAGGTTACAATCAGATTAACAATAATCTTATTAACAGGTGGAGGAGGCTCAAGAGGCCAAGTAGCCTACTCCTGCACCTAATTCATATATTTGCTTTCTTCATTCATTCCTGGGACATAGGTGTCGCTGGCTGGCCAGCAATTATTCCCCACCCCTAGCTGCCCAAGGGCAGTTGAAAGTCAACCACTTTATGGTGGCTCTAGAGTCACATGTGGGCCATCTCAGATAAGGACGGCAGATTTCCTTCCCTACAAGACATCAGTGAATCAGATGGGTTTTTCCGACAATTGTCAATGGTTTTATGGACATCAGTAGATTCTTAATTCCAGATTTTTAAAAATTGAATTCAAATTCTTCCACCTGCCATGACAGGATTCGAACCCAGGTGCCCAGAGCATTAGCTCAGTTTCTGGATTAATAGCCTAGCAGTAATACTATTAGGCCACCACCACCTCCCCATGGAGGCATGTACTCCCACTGCTCATGCTTGAACTGTCAATTATAAAGAAGCATTTAGGGTCCAATTTTACCATTGTGTTGCGCCTGTTTTCAGGAGCAAAAACTTGGTAAATTTGGGCATGAAGCGAGTAGCACGATCTGTGCCACATCCACGCCGGTTCCCCTTTACCAAGGGCCGAAAATGTCCATGATTGGGACCATGCCCGAAACACGCATTTAAATTGACTTAATGGGCTACATGCCCAACCGTACCAGCACTTCCCACTTTACCACCACGTTCGCCCATCCAGATTCCGCACAAAACAGACATGTTCCGTAGAAGTCCGATTTGGGCGCTTCAGCTCGTGAGGAAGTAAGTGCCGAGCATCCGACGGCTGTCTGCTTGGGATCAGTGGTGGGGGGTGGGGGGGAAGAAGAGGACTGCTCTCTGCTTAAGACCAGTGGGAAGAGGAGGTGTCCACTGCCACTCTGCCAGTGATCAGTAGAGGGAAAGGGGGGGATCTGCAGCCACTCTGCCTGAGATCAGTTGGGGGCGGGGGGAGGTGGAGAGGGGAGGAGGAGGAGGCCACAGTCGGTCTGGGTGGGTGAGTGGGGGGATAGAAGTAATATTGTGAGTGGTGGGGCAATGTCTGTGGGGGCCAGGGGGAGGAATTGTCCAGCTCAGAAGTGAAGTGGCAGGGGAGACGCATTCTATCAACTGCATGCGCAGTTGGAGGTGCCGATCGGAGCTTCAGGGTTTCAGGTGCGTTAAGCTCTTCCCACAGACTTCTACAGTGCCATTCAGAATCGCTGATATTTTTTCAGGCTGAGTGTGTATGGGGGCACCTGAGAGCGGGTCTAAAAGTCGGATCTGAAACACAATTTCAAGTCCGCCTAGCACTTCGAATCAAAATAGTAAAATAGGGCCCTTAGTTTCTGAAACATTGCTCAGGTGCTCCAGTTGTTTTATTGAGAAGACACCAATATCAAATGGGAGCAGTGAACTTAGTAACCCTGTGCACAGATGCTGCAGATGCATAAAAGGTCACAATCTTATTTAAATGAATGTCTTTTTTTTTCAAATTTTCTCCTCACTTGTCCTGAAACAACAAGTGCGTTTGGTTTCACACACAGTTAACAACAAGAACTTGCATCTACATTGCACCTTTTAATCTTTATGGCAGCTCAAGTAATAGAAAGAGAAATGGACCCCAAGCCAAGGGGAAAGATGAAAAAGAACCTAGGTTATTTGAGATTATTTTTAAAAGAAAACAGAAAAGTAAAATGAATTTGAGAAACCTGGGTCCTGTAAAGTGACCTCTTAAATGTAAATCCAGAAAAAATATTTTTCAGGAGGTGTGTCGATGAGGGCAGTGGAGATGATATAGTCCACATGGAATTCAATAAGGCTTTTGACAAGGTCCTGCATGGGAGACTGGTAAAGAAGGTAAGAGCGCATGGGATCCAGGGTATTTTGGCAGATTGGATCCAAAATTGGCTTCGTGGCACATATCAGAGAATGATGGTTGAAGATTGTTATTGTGAAAACCTATATCCAGTGATACACATACCAAGGGACGGCACAGTGGCAGAGTGGTTAGCATTGCTGCCTCACAGCACCAGGGACTTGGATTCAATTCCTGGCTTGGGTCACTGTCTGTGTGGAGTTTGCACGTTCTCTTCGTGTCTGCGTGGGTTTCCACCAGGTGCTCTGTTGTCCTCCCACAGATTGAGTGACGTGCTGGGTAGGTGCTTTGATCTGAGCAGGTGCCGAAGTGTGGTAACTAGGGGAATCCCACAATAACTTCATTGCAGTGTTAATGTAAGCCTTACTTGTGACTAATAATTAAAGTTTTTATTTTGGTGTACCACAGGGATTAGTGCTGGCTTTCTTGTTGTTTGTAGTGTACATTAATAATCTAGAGATTGAAGTAGGAAGTACAATCAATAACTTTGCAGATGACATGAAATTTGGTAGTGTGGTCAATAGTGCAGAAAGCCTTAGATTACAAGACAATATAGATGGGCTGGTCAGATGGGCAGAACAGTGGCAAGTGGAACATAACCCTGAAAAGTGGGAGGTTGGGAGGATTAACAAGGCAAAGGAATACATAATGAACAGTAGGATGCTAGTACGTACAGAAGACCAGTGGGAACTTGGGGTGCATGGTAGATCCCTGAAAGCAACAGGATAGGTAGCTGAGATGGTTAAAAAGGCTTATGGGTTACTTGCCTTTATTAGTTGAGTCATAGAATATAAGATCAGGGAGGTTATGACGGAGCTGTGTAAAACACAGATTAAGCCACAGTTAGAGTACTGTGTGCAGTTCTGTTGCCATACTATAGGAAGGATGTGATTGTGTTCGAGAGTGTGCAGAGGAGATTCACCAGGATGTTGCCTGGGCTGCAGTATTTCAGATATGAAGAGAGGCAGGCTAGGCTGGGGTCACTTTCCTTAGAGCAGAGAAGGCTAAGAGAGAACCTCATCGCAGTGTACAAAATTATAAGGGACATGGAGAAAGTAAAGTTTATTTATTAGTCACAAGTAAGGTTTATATTAACACTGCAATGAAGTTACTGCAAAATTCCCTTAGTCCACACTGCAGCACCTGTTCGGGTCAATGAACACAACCAGCATGTCTTTCAGACCGTGGGAGGAATTTGGAGCACGAGGGGGAAGCCCACTCAGACACAGGAAGAATGTGCAAACTCCATGCAGACAGTGACCCAAGCCAGGAATTGAACACAGGTCCCTGGTGCTGGGAGGCAGCAGTGCTAACCACTATGCCATCATGCCACCCACATAGATAATGTAGACAGGAAGGATTTTTCCTCTTTAGTGAAGGGGTCAATAATCAGTGGGCAGAGATTTAAGATAAGGGACAGGAGATTTAGAGGGGATTTGAGGAAAGAACTTTTCACCCAGAGGGTGGTAAGAATCTGGAACTCACTACCTAAAAGGGTAGCAGTACCAGGAATCCTCACAACAGTTAAGAAGCATTTAGAACATAGTTGAAACACATTAGCATACCAGGCTACAGACCAAGTGCTGGATGCAGACATGATGGGTTGAAGGGCCTCTTTTTGTGCTGTAAAACTCTCTGGCATCAAAATATTACAACCAGTTACACTGGCAAAATTCTCCCATCCAGTTGCAGTGAATGGAGATTTGGCTGGGTGCAAAATTCTCCAACCTTGCTGCAATGGGGCCGTGGTATGAAGTGCCAGCAAGATGGTGCCCTATGACTCTACAGGGGCGATTTCGAGCCTGCACTTTCCATCTGCAGGAATGGCAGCACGGGAGAGCCAGATTCCTGGTGGCGAAGTTCAGAGTTCTGATCTTCATGGCCCACCACGGGCAGAGTGACATGAAATATGCCCGGGACCACAGAAGACCCATTTTAATACATCAGCATGAAATTAGCGAGCACTCTCAGGATATTGAACCCGCACTGAATTTCCAGCTGGCACCAGCGTGACACCATCCCAGTGCCATTTACAACAGGTTTGTAGAGGCCTTCACTTCTGAGGGGGGGGTTTTGGAGGTAAGCTCTCAGGCAGTCAAGACCCTCCACACCATGCACTGCTCAGGGGGCACAGATAAGTTTAACTCAGGGATGGGGGCTCCCAGAACCGCTTTTTCGGGGAGAAGGGTCAAGAGAGGTCACTTGCAGGCCTAATCTACCCTTCATATCATGGGTTTTGAGGGCTGGTATGTAGGCAGCACTTCCCGTGCCCGCCGTCCTGTCCACATCATAACTGAGGGAATGCCCTTCCATATTGGGTACGATGTGGGAGGGACATAGCACTGCCATTCTCACACTCCACAACGATGAGGCACTGGGTGAGCACAATAGGCACAGTGATACCACCAAGCTTGGTGGCAGAATGGACAGGGTTAAGTGTCTGTGAGCGAACAAAATCAAATTTACTAACAAACATTCGGAACAAAACAGTGGACTTCCAGCAATAGTGCCTACATTCACCCATGTCCACTAAATGGCTGAGGTTTCTTAATCTTTCTCACTCTCGCACTACAGCTAGATGTCTCTGCAGGATCTACAGCTGAGGTAGAGACGGCCTGCTGACTCCCACACGCTTTTGCCTGAGATGACTTTGGTGCACGTCTCCTGGTGGGGCCAGAACCTGAGAGTCCAGGCCTGCTTTCAGGCAGTGTGCATGTTGGACTGCTTCCCTTCTCAGTGTCAGGAACTGGAGGCATGCTGCTCACAGAGAGTGGGGTGCCAGATAGGCCAGAGATGCTCAAGGTCCACTGGCTGAGGGCCCCAGGCTGTATTCAAGCCAATACTCTTCCCCTTGGGTTGCCAGGGAATGGAATGGAGGGGCAGCTGGAGTGAAATCCTGAAACCCTGCTGTCCTCTGGCGCTGACACTCATGAAGTCCCAGTGCCTGCACGAGGTTCTGTACCATGGTGCGGATATTCCTGCCATGGAGTGCAATCTGTGTACCAAGGTCTCAACTGTGGACACCAACATGTTGTCTTAGGTGCGCTGCTGTGATGGCAATATCTCAGCGGATAGAAGATGATGGGGCTCCTCCAATCGGCCTTGAACTCTGAGGGGGGATGCTGGTATCCCTTCCTGAGCTTTGTGACTCTGCCTTTGCAGCTCCAACAGCTATGGGTCAACTGAGACCAGGGGCATATCATCAGCTTAGGGTTCAGCAGAGTCCCGGGCTCCAGAATCCCTTTGAGCACTGGCTCCCTGGCATTTCCCTACCACCGCCTGCTGTGAGACATCATCCAGTGGGATCGGAGGAGTCCCTTTCTGCACTCCTGGAATCTGATGGCTCCGGAGGTGCGAGGATGGTCCAACATGTTCCGGTGGTTGACCTGCAAGAGAGGGGCACATGGTATCATTCCTATGCAGTGGTATGGAGGGAACATTGATTATTCACCTCAGACTTGAGGAATGACAGCATATGTGTTGAGGATGCTCATGTTTCTTTGCTGCCCCCACTTCAACAGCAGCACAGGAATGCTCTTCCTCCTCCCTGGCAAGCTCAAGGGCCTACTTCTCGAAACATTTGAGTGTTCCCAGTTCAGGCATGACTCCAGCTGGCTGGACCCACGGATGCCTGCTGTGCTCCAGTTTGTCCTGCCATGGAATGGATAGGGCGAGCGTAGATGGCAGTGTGGACATCTAATATGATGATGAGCTGTGGCAGGTGTGGGGCTTGGGTGGGAGCTGGAATGTGCTGAACATAACAGCTACTGGGGGAACATGGTGATTGTGGGAGGGCCTAGTGTTGGCAGAGGCCAAGGTGGCTGAATGAGACAAAGGGGTTGGGCATGCAGGGGGCCCAGTGGGAGACTGGCATTGGTTCACTTACCCTGTCTGAGCAAAGAAGACCATTCATCTTTTTCTGCTGGATAGCCATTGCCTGCATCATGGGCTTCCAGCTTCTGTGCCATTCCCTTCTGCAGTCTGGTAAGGCCTCCTTCTGTAAAACGTAGTGCTGACTTCTTGGCTACCATCCCCTGCAGTCATTGTGGAACAAATGCTGGGGAGCTGTTAATATGGAGTTCCCCAGTGCTTGCAGAAGTTAAGTTATTATGTGGTGGGAAAATCAGAGGGAATGCACCGCTGGAGTGGCATGAAATGCCTGGGAATAGAAATTATAACTACTAAACTGTAAGATTCAGCCCAAAAATACACCAGTACCATTAATGTGAAACACTTTGTTTCCCGCACAGGAACCAACAATGCCATACTTGGGAAAAGGTTTCGTCCTAAGAATGCAGATTGATAAATTATTTGATTATCGGAATCAAGTTATACCAAAATATTATCTGGCAGAATTCAACAGTCAGTTTTTTAAAAACCCATTCTCAGGCTGGCATGGTTTGTATTTATTGCCCATTCCTACTTATCATGGGAAGATGGAGATAAGCATTCCACTACCAAGGCCAATAGACCCTTTCAGAAAACAAGTAAGAATCTCCTGTGGGACTGCCAGACTGGAGATTACAGGTGGCAGGTTTACTTCTCTAAAGGTCAATAGTGAGTCAGTTAGGTTTTAATGTCAATCAGCAGTGATTAGTGATTTGTGGTCACTAATGTTAATACCAGGGTGCTTTTCCAGATTTGGAGAAAATCCGAGTTCAAATCCTCAACTGAACATAAGATTTTAATTCACATCCTTTGAATTATTAACTCAAGACGCTGGATGATTCATGCTATACACCACTATACCCAAGTCCGAGGATTCATAGAATGGCTATAGCACTGAAGAAGGCTATTTGGCCCATTGTGTTCATGTCATCTCTGCAAGACCAACTCAGCTAGTCCCAGTCCTCAGGCACTTTTCCTTTATCCCTGCAAATTATTTTCTCTTCTGGTGATTATCCAATTTGAGAACCCTTTTCCCTTCATAGAATTGTTGAATCTCTACATTATCAAAGGAGTCATTAAGATAGGCAAGACGCTGGGGCCAGTTGAGATCTACCTCACTTTACTGTGGGAGGCAAGGGAAGAAATTGCTGGGCCTTAACAGATTTCATCACATCCTCTTTGACCACAGGTGAGGTTCCAGAGGAGTGGAGAATAGCCAATGTTGTGTAAGAAAGAAACAGGTATAATCCAGAAAATTATAGGTCGGTGAGCCTGACGTCAGCGGTGGGGAAGCTTTTGGAGAAGATACTGAAGGACAGGATAAGTGCACATTTGGAAGAAAATTGGCTAGTTAGTGATAGGCAGCATGGTTTTGTACGGGGAAGGTCATGTCCCACTAAATAGATTGAGTTTTTTGAAGAGATGACAAAAATAATTGATGAGGGAAGGGCTGTGAATGTAGTTTATATGGATTTTAGTAAGATGTTTGATAAGGTCCCACATAGCAGGCTGAAACAAAAACTAAAATCACATGGGATTCGGTGCGGGCTGGCTAGATGGATACAGAACTGGATTGGTTATTGGTGGAAGAGTGTTTTTCAGAATGAATATTTGTAACTAATGGTGTTCCACAGAGATCAGTGCTGCGACCGTTGTTGTTTGTAGCATACTTAAAAGGTCTAGAGGAAAATGTGGGTGGTCTGATTAGTAAGTTTGCAAATGCACGAAGATTGGAGTTGCTGATAGCACTGGGGATTGTCAAGGATATAACAGGGTTTGGGAGATTGTAGACTTGGATACAGAAATGGCAGATGGTGTATAATCCAGACAAATGCGAGGTGATGTGTTTTGGGGGATCAAATTTAGGTGTTAATTATACTGTAAATGGTAGACCCCTTAGGAGCATTGATATACAGAGGGATCTAGGCTTGTAGGTCCACAGTTCCCCAAAAGTGGCAACACAGATGGCCAAGGTGATTAAGAAGGCATATGAAATGCTTACCTTCAGTAGCCAGGGCACTGAATATAAGAATTGGGAAGTCATGTTGCGGCTATAGAAAACATTGGTTAGGCTGCATTTGGAGCATTGCTTGCAGTTCTGGTCACCATACTACCAGAAGGATGTAGAAGCTTTGGAAAGGGTGCAAAGAAGATTCATCAGGATGTTGCTTGGTCTCGAGGGTGTTGGCCATGAGGAGAGGTTGAATAAACTAGCATTATTTTCAGTGGAAAGAAGGAGGTTGAGGGGAGACCTGATAGAGGTCGACAAAATTATGGGACACATTGACAGGGTGGATAGTCAAAGGCTTTTTCCCAGGGTAGAAGTATCTATTACAAGGGGGCACACGTTCAAGGCGTGAGGGGAAATTTTTAAGGGAGATGTGCAGAGGAAGTTTTTTACATAGAGATTGCAACGGGATCATGATCAATTGGGCCAGTGGGCTGATGAATGGCAGATGGCATTTAATTTAGATAAATGCGAGGTGATGCATTTTGGTAGATTGAACCAGGGTAGAACTTATTCAGTTAATGGTAGGGTGTTGAGGAGAGTTACAGAACAAAGAGATCCAGAGGTACAGGTTCATAGCTCCTTGAAAGTGCCATCACAGGTAGACAGAGTGGTGAAGAAAGCATTCAGCATGCTTGGTTTTATTGCTCAGAGCATTGAATACAGGAGTTGGGATATCTTGCTGAAGTTGTTTGTACAAGATATTGGCAAGACCACACTTGTAATATGTACAGTTCTGGTCACCCTATTATAGTAAAACTATTATTAAACTAGAAAAAATGCAGAAGGGATTTACTAGGATGCCACCAGGACTTGATGGTTTGAGTTATAAGGAGAGGCTGGTACTTTTTTCTCTGGAGCGTACGAGACTGAGGGGTGA
The DNA here is from genome assembly GCF_965287045.1 of Carcharhinus amblyrhynchos. Classification (NCBI taxonomy): domain Eukaryota; kingdom Metazoa; phylum Chordata; class Chondrichthyes; order Carcharhiniformes; family Carcharhinidae; genus Carcharhinus; species Carcharhinus amblyrhynchos. Next base: position 50,691,952 of record NC_137324.1, read on the forward strand.
TCTTATAGAGGTCTATAAAATAATGAGGGGCAAGGATCAACTAGATCTTCAATATCTTTTCCCAAAGGCAGGGGAGTCTAAAATTAGAGGGCATCATTTTAAGGTGAGAGGGGAGAAATCCAAAAGGGTTCAGAGGGGCAATTTTTTCACACAGTGGGTGGTGAATGTCTAGAATAAACTGCCAGGTGTAGTAGTAGAGGCAGGTACAATTTTGTCTTTTAAAAAGCATTTGGACAGTTACATAGGGAAGATGGGTATTGAGGGATATGGGCCAAATGCAGGCAATTGGGACTAGCTTAGGGGTTTAAAAAGAGTGGCATGGACATGTTGGGCCAAAGATCCTGTTTCAGTGCTGTAAACCTCTATGACTATGAGAGTGCAGGAGCCTGGAATGCACTGCCAGAGGAGTTGGTAGAAGCAGACACATTAGCAACATTTAAGATGCATCTGGATGGTTACATGAACCATAGAATTCCTATAGTGCAGAAGTAGGCCATATGGCCCATTGAGTCTGCACCGATTACAATTATACCCAGACGCTATCGTCATGCATTTACCCTAGCTTGTCCCCCGACACAAAGGGGCAATTTAGCATGGCCAATTCACCTAATCTGCACATCTTTGGACTGTGGAAGGAAAGCGGAGCACCCGGAGGAAACCCATACAGACATGAGGAGAATGTGTAAACTCTGCACAGTGACCTGAGGCCAGAATTGAACCTGGGTTCCTGGTGCTGTGAGACAGCAATGCCAACCACTGTGCCACACTGCCACCCAGGGTGGACATAGAGGATATGGACCATGTAAGGGCAGAAGATTTTTTATTAGTTCAGTTGGGGCATCATGATTAGCACAGACTTGGAGGGCTGAAGGGCCTGTTCCTGTGCTGTACTTTTCTTTGTTCTTTGAAGTCACTTGGCCCATTGAAGATGTAACAATCTCAACCAAGATCTATCCTCACATATTCGCCCAGCTAAGGCTCTAATTTAGCATGGCCAATCAACCTAACCCACACATCTTTAGACTCTGGGAGGAAACTGGATCACCTGGAGGAAACCCACGCAGACATGGGGAGAATGTGCAAACTGCACACAGACTGTGACCCATGGCTTGAATCAAACCCGGATCCCTGGCACTGTGAGGCAGCAGTGATAACCATTGTCTCCCTTACTCAGAATAACCATGCTCCCTTACTCAGGATAACTTTTAAAAAATCTTACATCAGTAAGCTGTTGAAATAAATGAATTCCCTCATCCTCTCAAGGCCAGCATAATTGCTTGATTCATTCACAAATACACACATGCACTCAGGCACACACTGTCATACAACTGGTGATGGCAGCTGAGGTTTCAAGGTGAGGGGGTGAGGGGAAACTGAAAAATTTCCTCATAATTAATAAATGAAAAATGTTGCTGCTGTTAATCAATAGAGTTGTTAGGATGAATTGATTGGACCGGAATCCTCTTTCTCTTCTTCTTTCCCCATGTTAGGTTGTGCCCATTCAGAACAAAGACTCCCCAGGGTGTCATCAGTTTGATAGGCACTCAGGAGTCCAAGTCAAAAAGAAAAAGAAGAACAGTAATTAATTATCATCAAAAGAAGTGACATCTAATTCCATTTCTGCAGGAAAAAGTCAGCATTCTACTGCTCTCCCACTGTTCATATTCATCTATTCTTTGATGCTCTCTAAAATGCCAGAACAGTGTGTGGGCTCAGAGGAATATCTTTTATTGCTACAGAGCTTTAAGGGGAACAAGAAGAAAAAATATTTCAGTGGAAATGTGTGACACCAATTAGCAACATAGATTAAATTTAAAGGAATTCTCAAACAGCAATATAGAGCATTGTATCCTGTATCATTTAGCTATATATATATGCTGATTATACTGCAATCTGCAATGGTAGAAGGATTTAATACCTTTACAATATGATTTATCTGGCATGGTTATGTGATAACGGATTTACTGCCAATTAGCTTATTGTGCATTTTTGTTTAACTTCCTTGTCTCTTACAGAGCAGGTTTTAAAATCCCACCCATGAATTCATGAAAGATATATTAATTTGAGCTGTCTTTGTTTGGTGATAAGGGGGCAGTAATGGCATTAAGCAGCCTTGTCTGCATTGAACCAAGCAATGCCCAAACCACCAGCCAGTTTCAAGTGATAGACAGGGCAGCACAGTGGCACAGTGATTAGCACTGCTGCCTCACAGCACCAAGGACCCAGGGTTTCAATTCGAGCTTCCGGCCACTGCCCATGTGGAGTTTGCACATTCTCTCTGCGTCAGTGTGGGTTTCCTCCAGGTCCTCTGGTTTCCTCCCACACTCCATAGATGTGCGGGTTAGGTTGATTGGCCATGCTAAATTGACCCTAGTGTCAGGGGGATTAGCAGGGTAAATATGTGAGGTTAAGGGGATAATGCCTGGCTAGGATTGTTGTCAGGGCAGGCTCGATGGACCGAATGGCCTCTTTCTGCACTGTAGAGATTCTATGACTCTATGTTTTCTATGACACCTTCCAATTACGGAAATCCTGAAATGTAAACTGTGGAGAGATGGTAGTGTAGGGGTGATATCACTGAATTAGTATTCCAGAGACCTAGACTAATCCTCTGCGGGCATCAACCAAGGCATATGGTGAAATTTAAGCTCAATTAATAAAATACGGAATTGAAATCTAGGGACTGACTTTCTGGTCTTGCTGCGCCTGGGGTAGATTACTCTGATCCTGGAAAATAATGTGTAGGCCTAAAAATTGGTTTCATGTCTAGTGCCAAACAGTTTGCAATCATCCTGGCCCCTTTCAAATGGCACAACCTTAATTGTGCCCAGAAAGGGTGTGAGGCTGATGAGCATATTTAAAGTAGCATTTAAATATATGTAACCTGTTCGATGCCGGATTCTCACAGCTCCTGGGGCCTTCCGATCTTCGGGCACGGCACGAGACTGCCGAGAATCACCATTGGTTGAGAGTAGGCACTATGGCCATGCTGGGGAGCTTGGAGGCCATTGAAGCTCCCAGGTGGTTGGGGCCATGGCTGAGCAGTGACCATCTGGCAGGGGCAGTGTCAAGCAGGTGGGGCCGGAGTGGGGGCTATGCAGTGGGGTCAGGCAGGTGTGGATCATGCAGGGATGGGTCATGCAAGGGTGGGTCATGCATGGATGGATCAAGCAGGGGTGGGGCATTTGGGGATCATGAAGAAGGGGAGCATGATGAAGGATCATTGGGAGGGCCCCAATGCCCCAGTGCCAGTGGCCCGTTTCACAGAGGGGGCGGGGAGACACGCCACACTGATAGGAGGTGGGTGGGGGGGGGGGGGGGGGCGCAATATCTGTAGGGTAGAGCATTAACTCGCCAGTGAAACTGGCTGCTGATCCTGAGGGATGACATTGCACAGGCACCCCAAATTCCCCATACTGGGGATATCTCCTGCCATCGCTCCAAATCTCCCTCCCCTTCAGAAACCCTGCCGAGGAGATCCGGACCCCCCCCCCCACCCGCCGCATGAATATTGCCCCCACCCAGTCCCCCTCCCCCAGCTGACCCCCAAAAGATTCAGGAAATCTAAGACTTTCCACCACCTCACAACATTACAGAGCTTCAGGCCTTCATGGGAATGTTCAATCAAGTGGAAACATTCTCTCCTAATCTGGCACATATAAATGACCACTGGAACAATTACTTAGACAAGACCAAGTATGAAAAGCATCAACAAATTTCATTCCAAAAGACCAGATATATTTCCTCATTATGATTCAAAACTGCCTCTGAATGTTGAGTAGATGAATCATCCACTGGGCTAAGGACAGCGTGCTTTCAAATTTTAGGAGATGGCAAACACAGACCAAGCCACTATGCACCTCCATCATTGACTGAAATGGAATACAGATACGCTGTAATTGAAAAGGAGGCATTAGCAACTACACGGACCCATAAGATTACGGGGCCAATTTTGCCATTAAGTTGTGCCTGCTTTCAGGTACAAAAACATGGTAAAGCCAGGTGTGAGGTGATCCACACCCGCCTCTGTGCTGGTTCCTCCTTTACTAAGGCCCAAAAATCACTCCCGACACAGAGCTACCACTCTGCCTGAAATCAGTGAAGGGGAAGGAGGGGGGGAGGGTGGTTCCGCTGCCTCCCTGACTGAATTCAATGAAGGGGAAGGGGGAAGTCCACTGCCCCTCTGCCTGAGATCAATGAGGGTGAAGGAGACCCACTGCCACTCTGCCTGAGATCAGTGGGGAGGAAGGGGGAGTCTGCTATCACTCTACCTGGAATCAGTCAAGGGGAAGGGTGGTCTGCTGCCATTCTGCCTGAGATCAGTCGGAGGGGAGGGTGGTCTGCTGCCACTCTGCCTGAGATCAGTCGGAGGGGAGGGTGGTCTGCTGCCGCTCTGCCTGAGATCGGTGAGGGGGAAGGGGGGAGGGATCTGTGATTGGTTTGGATGTCAAAGTGGCTGGGGGCATAAGGGAGGCAGTAATGTTGTGGGGATTGGGAAATGTCTATGGGGGCCAGGAGGAGGCATTATCGGGTCTGGGTGCGATGTGGCAGGGGAGCTGCATTCTATCATTTTTTTCTGCACATGCGCAGTTGGAGGTAGTGATTGGAGCTGCAGGGTTTCAGGCTTGTTAAGCTCTGCCCACAGGCTTGTGCAGTGCGATTCAGAATTGCTAATATTTTTTCAGACAGAGTGCGAATGGGGGCGCCTGAGAACAGGTCAAAAAGTCGGATCTGAAACACTCCCAGTTTCAAGTCCACCCAGTATTTAGAATCAAAATGGTAAAATAGGGCTCTACATCTTAGGACTAAACTTCATTGTTGAGACACACCAAAAGCCATATGTACATTGTCAAATGATAAATGATTGGCAAAGCTGTCACTAAAAATTCCAGAGATTTAGGTTGAGACTAATGTGATTCAATGCCAAACTGGATGAATCCCAGGAAAACAACAAATGACAGGGATGGCATGGTGGCACAGTGGTCAGCACTGCTGCTTCACAATACCAGGGACCTGGGTTCAATTCCTGGCTTGGGTTACTGTCTGTGAGAAGTCTGCACATTCTCCCTGTGTCTGCGTGTGTTCCTCTGGGTGCTCTGGTTTCCTCCCACCGTCCAAAGATCTGCTGGCTAGGTGTATTGGCCATGCAAAATTGCCCCTTAATGTCAGGGAGATTAAGAGGTTAAATACATGGGGTTATGGGGATAAGGCCTGGGTGGGATTGTTGTTGGTGCAGATAGAATGGCCTTCTTCTGCACTGTAGGGATTCTTTGACAATGGACTGATCTGGAGTATTGCACACAGTTTTGGTCCCCTTACTTGAGGGAGGACATAAATGTATTAGAGGTGGTTCAGAGAATGTTCACTTGATTGATTCCTGCTAGTGGTCCATAGTGTCTCATGGATGCCCAGCCTCAGTTGATAGATCTGCTCAAAGTCTAGCCCTTTTAGCATGGTCGTAGTACCACACAAAACGATGGAGGGTAGCCCCAATGAAAAAAACGGGACTTTGCCTCCACAAGAACTGTACTCTGGTCACTGCTACTGATAGAATCAATTACCCTTGAACATTCAGCTTCCAGCTCTAGCACTTAGCAACCTTATCTCTTTAGATACATACTAATTTCAGTTTGTGCTATTCATTCACCTATCCTGTTATAAGTGTAGCTTGCATTCAAGTAACGAGGTTTTAATTTTGTCTTTATGCCATTTTTCCCTACTCTGATCCTATTTTGTATGCTCCATTTCTTCCTGTCATCCTCTGGTTTTCATTATTTGTATTCACTACCCTTCACTGTTGGCTTGTCACTTCCTTATAACTTTCCAAATTTTTCTTCACCTGATGTCCCTCACTGCCCTCTTTCCTCTCCCCCTCCCCAACCCCCAATTGTTTAGTTTAAAGATCTTTATACAGCCCTAGTTTATTTGATTCACCTGGGGAGTGGTTACAGCACAGTTCAGACGAAAAACATGCCAATGGAGCAGCTCCGTCTTTTCCCAGTACTGGTGTCAGTGCCCCACAAATTAAATCATAGAATTCCTACACTGCAGAAGGAGGCCATTTGGCCCATTGAACCTACACCGACATTCCAACAGAACATTTTACCCAGATTCTATCCCCGTGATCAGACTTATTTGTCACACTAATCCCTCCTAACCTATCCATCCTGGGACTCTAAGGGGCAATTCTGCATGGCCAATCAAGCTAAACCCGCACATCTTTGGAATTGAAATCCATTTCTCCCACACCAATACTTTAAATATTCTGTTCTTATTTACCCTATGCCTATTTGCTCATGGCTCAGGCAGTAATTCAGAGATTATTACCTTTGTGGCCCTGATTTTTAATTCCATCCCTAGCTTTAGACTAAAAGCCCTGTGTAGCATGGCCCTTTTGCAAAATGACACTCTTAATACAATAGAAATAAGCAACAGCCAGATGAGAATTGTGCATTGGGTCACAAACAATTCTAATAAGTAGAAAAGGCTAAACACTGGGGCTGATACATGACAACTTCACAGCATATTCTACATTGTAATCTGCTGTAGTTTCTCGTCTGCTGAACACACACTGTCCTCCCCCCCGGGGCTACGGGTACAATCTGTGATTTACCAGATATTCTGGAATGAAAGAGAGAAAAAATTAGGAGGAAAAGGGTAAAGAAATAACTGCACGTTAAAATGATCCGATTCAAAACTGCATTCAAACCGAAATAATATGATTCGGACCCTGTAGGTAGCATCACATTTCCTCATAAATTTCACTTCAATAGCTTGTCATTGTAAATAGAGAGACACTGTTCATTAAATCTGGTGCCCCAGCTATTAATTAATTTTGTAGACTGCTTAGTTAAAAAACGAAATGAAGGACAGATTGAGAGCAGTTTTCTTCCTCAGTTCTGTGGGCCCTGTGAAGACTGCCACTGGCAGTTTGTTAGGCTGTAGTCATCACATTTAGGGGGAAATAGTGACTATTTCTGCGTCTTGAGGGACTGGAGGATAATGGAAGTTTCCTTCCTTCCAGTCTTTTCTCTAGAATAAGGTTTTCAGACGTTTTGACTGACACCCCTAATTACTTCAGTACAGGTTTAATCCCCAGTAGGAAACCTCCCTCAGCCACATGCTGCAAGTGAAAATGTTACTTAACCAGGAGGTATAAAACTGCCCATTCCTCCTTCTTTGTTGCTTTTGGCAGTTCATTTTTCTACCCATTACTCAAATTTGTGTTAGCATCCCCCCCCCCCACCCCCATCTCCCTCTCCCCCACCCATTCCATCCCCACCACAACCCACCTTTTTCATGTTATCACATTTAATAAGTCTCCTTTTAAGTTAAAATTTGACAAGTATGGATTTTTTTGGCAAAGGTTCAGATGAATAGCTGCACACTGATAGATTTTAGTCGCATACAGCTATTTGCTTTTTCTTCATTTTCCTGCTCTCAATTTTATCTCCTGATAGCATTGAGAATACTTGCTGATGTGATTTTATATGGCTCAGCTGACCTCCAGTGCCTTGCCCAAGTGAGCATTTTTTTATCTGTGAAACCTGGCAGATTCTCTCCATGGACTATTTAACTGTGACAGGCATCACACTAAAGTCCCATGCTGCCTTTGCCCAGCACGCATTTTGCTGCAGGCACGTTTGGCCACCAATCAAGAGCTCGGAACCTAACCTTTTGTAGGGCCACTGATGCTAAGTCTAATTGTCAAGCCTCTACTATCACCTCAGGTAAGATCAGCTGTTGCAGTTAGCAGCATTTCTGTGTCTTGTGATGGAATACAAAAAAAATACAAAAGCCTGTATTTTTTGAGATAATTGAAAAAAGGGAAACTGGGGAAGGAAACTAACCCCCCCAGTTTCTAAGGAAGTATGACCGAAACTGAGAAACCAAAACCTCTGGGGATACTGAAGCTGACTGAAATCATACAAAAAGACACAGGGAGCCCTCAGAGCTCAGTAAAGTATCATGAGTCCAGTGGTGCGGTGCAGGCAGGTTACAGAAGACAGATGTTAGATTCAGAAGCTGAGAATAAGCAGATATACAATTGCTGCTGCAGTTTCTGTGACTCGAAGATTAACATTAGATTGCCATCCAGATCGAGCTGAGCAGGTTCTGTGTATGTGCACCATTTTTGATGAAGACCATGCCCACGGAGCTCGGGTTAACTGTATGTTGCTATTGGCTGAAGATCAGTCTAAACCCTAGAAGGAAAGGAGTGCCCAATGCTAAAATTCTAGTATAGCACTCACTTCTTTCACTCAATCTGAACCAGAAATTCTAGCATGCTGTGATTACTCCTTCCAAGAAGATGTTTAACAGCATGACTATTTATCAACCCTTCTTCATTACATAATACTAAATCTAAAATAGCCTGCTCCTTGGTTGGTTCTACAACATGATGCTCTAAGGAGCAATCCCTCATGCACTGAATGAAATCTCCCTTGAGGCTACCTTTGCCAATTTGACTGACCCAGTCAATACGTGTGTTAAAATTACCCATGATCACTGCTGTATCCCTCTCACAAGCCCTCATTATTTCTTGGTTTATACTATGCCGTACTTTGAAAGTATTTCTTGGGAGCCTGTAAATTACTCCAAGCAAGATACTATTTCCTTTGTTTTTATTTCTAACCAGATCAATTCAACTTATTGGCCCTTAGCGCCGATGTCATTTCTTAACACAGCCTTCATGTCATCTTTAGCCAATAAGGCAACTCCACCTCCTGTTCCATCCTGTCCATCCTTGCAGAATTCTGAGTACCCTTGGACATTCAATGCCCAGTCCTGGTCCTCCTGTAATCATGTCTCAGTAATCTTCACCAAATCATACCCATTTTTCTCTAGTTGTGCCATCAACTCATTGACCTTATTCCGAAACCTGTGTGCATTTAGATACTGGGTTTTAACTATGCCCTTTGTCTTTCTATTGTAGGATTTTCTTGTGCACTATACTTTTCACACACTTTGACCTCCCTTACTAATTTCTGATGATCGTTCATTAGTCCAACCTATTAGTCCTATTAGAACATAGAATAGTACAGCACAGTGCAGGCCCTTTGGCCCTTGATGTTGTGCTGAGCTAATAATCTTTATCTTCTCCTCACATAATAATCTGATGCTTATTATTAAGCCATGATACTTCTTTTAGTTTTGTCCTTCCTTTCTCCCCTACTTGCTAGTTTAAAGCCCTTGTGACCATCCTCTATACCCTTTCAGTTAGAACACTGGTCTCAGCTCGGTTCAGGTGGAGACCATCTCCCCTGTTCCAATATTGATGCTAATACCCCATAAGATACTTTTTCCCACACCACCCTCTTTCCCACACCACTCCTTTAGCCATGTGTTTTCTTCCCTAATTTTACCATCCCTATGCCAATTCACATATGGCTCAGGTAGTATTCTAGAGGTTGTAACTGTTGAGGACCTGTAGTTTAATTTAGTTCCTAGTTCCTGATAATGCTCAAGGTCCTCTTTCTTAGTTTTGCCTATGTTGTTTGTCCCAACATGGACAACAACAACTGGATCCTCCCCCTCCCACTCCAATATCCTTTCAAGCCAGTCAGAGATGACCCTCACGCTGGCCCTAGACAAGCAACATACCATGCAGGACTCTTGATCATGCTTACAAAGGATGCTGTCAATCCCCCGAGTTATAGAATCCCCCAGAACTACCACTTGCCATTTGGCTTCCCCTTCTTGAATGGCCTCCTGTACCATGCTGCAGCGGTTGACTAGCTCATCCTTTCTTCAGCCCTTTTCCTCATCCACACAGCGAGCAAGTACCCCATACCTCTTGGACAAGGTCAAAAGCTGAGACTCCTCCAACGCTGGATCTATGGTGTGTGACTGTTTCCTGAAACAAAGTGTCCAGGTAACTCTTTCCCTCCCGGATGTGTCGCAGCGTCTGAAGCTGAGACTCCAGCTCATTAGTTCCTCGAGAAACCAACAATGTGGCCACTGCAGCTCTTAATGGCATCTGCTAGCTCCCACATCATACAGCTACAGCAAATCACCAGCCCAGCCCTCTCTATTTAGTTAATTAATGTAATAATTAGTTTTGCAGTTTTTTTTATGATTTAGCACCAATGTCACTTTTCCAAATATAACGGTTTTGGGGAAATTGATGGGATTGAAGCTGGATAAATCTCCAGGCCCTGATAATCTTCATCCCAGAGTACTTAAGGAAGTGACCCTGCACATAATAGATCCATTGGTGGTTATTTTCCAAAATTCTTTGGACTTATGAATACTTCCTACAGATTGGAAGGGAGCTAATGTAAGCTCGCTATTCAAAAAGGGAAGTAGAGAGAAAACAGGGAAATATAAACCAGTGAGTCTAATGTCAGTTGCTAGAGTCTTATCAAGGATTTCGTAACTCAGCATTTGGAAGGCAGTGGTATAATCAGACAAAGTCAGAATGGATTTTCATGCTTGATGAATCTATTGGAATGTTTGAGGATGTATCTAGTAGAGTTGACCAATGAGAACCAGTGGATGTGGTTTATTTAGACTTCCAGAAGTTTTTCAACAAGATCTCACATAACAGACTGCTATGTAAAGCTAAAGCACATAGGATTAGGGGTAATGTCTTGAGATGGATAGAAAGTTGGTTAGCAGAGAGGAAACAAAGAGTTGGCATAAATGGGTCTTTTTCTGATTGGCAGTTAGTGACTAGTGGGACTCCGCAGCTATCTATGCTAGAACCCCAACTGTTCACATTATATATTAATGATTTGGAAGCGGGAATTAAATGTATTATCTCCAATTTTGCAGATGATACAAAATTGGGTGGGGGGGTGAGCTTTGAGAAGAATGCAGAGATGCTTCAATGTGATTTGTACAGCCTAAGCGTGTGGGCATCTGCACGGTAGATGCAGTGTAATGTGAATAATGTTATCCACTTTGATAACAATAATAAGAAGACAGATTATTACTTGAATGGGTGTAAGTTGAGAGAGGTGGATACTCAACGAGACCTTGAGTCCTCGTGCATCAGTCGCTGAAAGTAAATGCACAGGTACCGCAGGAAGCAAAGAAGGCACATGGTATGTTGGCCTTCATACTTGTTATCAATGGGTGCTATTCTGATTGGCGGTTGGTGACTAGTGGAGTGCCGCAGGGATCAGTGCTGGGGCCTCAGCTATTTACCATTTATATAGATGATCTGGAGGAGGGGGCTGAGTGTAGGGTGTCGAAATTTGCCAATGACACGAAGATGAGTGGAAAAGCAAATTGCATGGAGGGTGTGGAAAGTTTGCAGAGGGATCTGGATAGGCTAAGTGAGTGGGCAAGGACCTGGCAGATGGAGTATAATGTTGGCAAGTGTGAGGTTATCCACTTTGGCAGAAACAATAGTAGGAGGGATTATTATTTAAAGGGCGAAAAGCTGCAGCATGCTACGGTGCAGAGGGACCTGGGGGTCCTTGTGCATGAGTCGCAAAAACCCAGTCTGCAGGTGCAGCAGGTGATCAAGAAGGTGAATGGAATGTTGACATTTATAGCGAGGGGCATAGAATATAAAAGTAGGGAAGTCTTGCTGCAACTGTACAGGGTATTGGTGAGGCCGCAGCCGGAGTACTGTGTGCAGTTTTGGTCGCCACACTTGCGGAAGGATATTTTGGCCTTGGAGGGAGTGCAGAGGAGGTTCACTAGGCTGATACCGGAGATGAGGGGGTTAGCCTATGAAGAGAGACTAAATAGACTGGGTCTGTACTCGTTGGAGTTTAGAAGGATGAGGGGGGATCTTATAGAGATGTATAAGATAATGAAGGGGATGGATAGGGTAGAGGTAGGGAGATTCTTCCTGCTTAGAAAGGATAGCAGGACTAGAGGGCACAGCCTCAAGATAAGGGGGGGACAGTTTAGATCGGAGTTGAGGAGGAACCTCTTCACTCAAAGGGTGGTGAATCTCTGGAATTCTCTGCCCGTTGAAGTGATGGAGGCTACCTCGCTAAATATATTTAAGTCACGGGTAGATAGGTTTTTGATAGACAAGGGAATTAAGGGTTATGGGGAGAAAGCGGGAAAGTGGAACTGATCCACTTCAGATCAGCCATGATCTTATTGAATGGCGGGGCAGGCTCGAAGGGCTAGATGGCCTACTCCCGCTCCTATTTCTTATGTTCTTAGTGAGAGGGTTTGAGTGTAGGGATAGGGATATTTTTCAGTAGTTATATATAGGGCATTGGTGAGACCACACCCGGAGTATTGTGTGCACTTTGGGTGTCCTTATCTGAGGAAGGATGTCCTTGCTTTAGAGGGAGTACAGTGAAGGTTTACCAGGCTGATTGCTGGGACGGTAGGTCTGTCATATGAGGAGAGACTAAATCGGTTAGGATTATATTCATTGGAGTTTAAAAGAGTGAGAGGGGATCTCATATAAATCTATAACATTCTAAACAGGGTTAGATAGGCTAGATCCAGAACTAGGCTTATAGTTTGAGAATAAGGGGTAAACCTTTTAGAACTGAGGTGAGGAGAAATTTCTTCATCCAGAGGGTGGTAAATGTTTAGAATTCACTACCACAGAATGTAGTTGAGGCTAAAATGTTGTCTGATTTCAAGAAAAAATTAGATATAACTCTTGTGGTTAAAGGGATCAAAGGATAGAGGCAGCTGAGGGACTTCACTGGTGCATCTGGGAGAAGTCAGATCAGCAACATTTACCAAGAAGTGGGAAGCAGATCTGGTGTCAAGGAGTGGGAAGCCTGAAACACTAGATTAGTGTTTCCCTCCCTCCCTCCCCTTCCAGCAAAAAAAAAGGCCACTGTGAGAAGGTAAACGTGAAAGTAAGAGTTTTATAACTTTTTTCAAATATTTAATTGGTGCTCAAAATGTCGGTCAGTGGGGTTAAGTATTGAACTTGTGTGATGTGGGAGATCTGTGATGCTTCCAGTGTTTCGGACGACTATGTCTGCAGGAAATGCACCCAATTGCACCTCCTTGCAGAACACATGGATATGTTGAAGCAGCAGTTGGATGCACTTAGGAGCATGAAGGAGGCGGAAAGTGTCATAGATAGGAGCTTTAGAGACGTGGTCACACCAATGGTACAGGCAGATAGATGAGTGACCGCCAGAAAGGGCAGGCAGTCAGTGCAGGAATCCCTTGTAGTCATCCCCCACTCTGACAAGTATACCATTTTGGCTACCGTTGGGAGAGATGGGCTATCAGGGGATTCCAGCAGCAGCAGCCAAAGTAGTACCATGGCTGGCTCTGTTGTTAAGCAGGGAGGGACAATGAGGACTAGAGCAATAGTTGTTGTGCCTGGAGGTCGGGAGTGCATCTGCTTAAATGCAAGGAGCATAACAGGCAAGACAGATGAGCTTAGAGCCTTAATACATGCATGGAACTTGGATGCGGTTGCAGTGACAGAGACTTGGTTAAAAGAAGGACAGGATTGGCAGCTGAATATTCCGGGCTATAAGTGTTTTAGGCAAGACAGAGGAGGGGCTGGAAGAGGTGGGGGGAGTAGCAATACTGGTTAGGGAGCATATTGCAATGGTACAAAGGGTGGACAATTTGGAAGGATCATGTAACAAGACATTGTGGATAGCTCAGAAACAGGAAGGGCGCAGTTACTTTAGTGGGGGTATACTACAAGAGCCCACAGGAAGTTGAAGAACGGATATGTAATGAGATTCTGGACAGGGGTAGAAAAAATACACCTCATACAGACTGGAAATCCCTCATGGCTGGGGGTCTGAATGGGAAGGAATTTGTAAAATGTGTCCAGGAAGATTCTTTGGAACAATATGTTGATAGTCCTACTAGGGAGGAAGCTATACTGGACCTAGTACTGGAAAATGAGCCTGGTCAGGTCATCAAAGTTTCAGTGGGGGGACATGTGGCGAACAGTGACCACAATTCTGTAAACTTTTGGATAGTCATGGAAATGGATGAGTGTTGCCCTATGGATAAGGTGCTAAATTGGGGGAAGGCTAACTATAGCTGGGTTAGGCAGGATTTGGTGGCTGTTGATTGGGAGAGGCTGTTTGAGGATAAATCCACATCTGGCATGTGGGAATCTTTTAAGGAGCAGTTGATAGGAACGCAGGACAGGCATGTTCCTGTAAAAAGGAAGGACAGGAAAGGTAGGATTTGAGAGCCATGGATAACCAGAGAAACTGTGGGTCTAATCAAAAAGAAAAAAATAGACATACATAAGGTCCAGGTAGCTAAAAACAGAGGAAGCGCAGAAGGAATACAGAGAAAGTAGAAAAGAACACAAACAGGGAGTTAGAAAGACAAAAAGGGGTTACGAAATGTCCTTGGCAGACAGGATTAAGGAGAATACCAAGGCATTTTATACATATGTTAGGAACAAGAAGGTTGTCAGAGAAAGAGTCAGGCCTCTCAAGAACAAAGGAGGAGAATTATGATTAGAACCCAAGGAAGTAGGTGAGATCATAAATGAGTACTTTGCATCAGTATTCACAAAGGAGACGGTCATATTTATTGGCAGTGTCTCAGAACAAATCACAATTACAAGGGAGAAAGTGTTAAGCGTTTTAGGAAGCATTAAGGTGGACAAATCCCCAGGGCAAGATGGCATCTGCCCTAGATTACCAAGAGACGCAAGAGGTGAAATTGCTGGGCCTCTAACAGAAATCTTTGTTTCTTCATTGGACACATAGATTCCCTCCCTTGTCTTTGAGTGAGCCAATCCTCTCCCTGGCTACCCTCTTACTCATTACATATACATATATAAAAAAAACCTTGGGATTTTCCTTAATTCTGCTGGCCAATGCTTTTTCATGACACCTTTATCCCTTCTTACGTCTTGCTTAAGTTTCCTTCTACTCTGCTCGTATTCCACACTTGCTTCGTGTGTTCCCAGCCTCCTAGTTTTGACAAATGCTTCCTTTTTCTTTTTGACTAGGCTCACAATATCTCTCATTATCCAAGGTTCCCAAAGCTTGCCATACTTATCTTCATCCTTACAGAAATGTACAGGTCCTGAATCCCCATCAATTTACACTTGAATGCCTTCCACATACCAAATCTCTAGATCTCCACATGTAGACTTCATACAGTGTTTATCCCAGTCCAATGCCGGCATCGCCACGTCACAAGTGGTGTTCCTTAGGGATCAGTGCTGGGGCTTTCGCTGTTTGTAATATATATATAAATGATTTGGAGGAAAATGTAACTGGATTGATTAGTACGTTTGCAGATGACACAAAGGTTGGTGGATTTACAGATAGCGATGAGAACCATCAGAGGATACAGCAGGATATAGATCAGTTGGAGACTTGAGCGGAGAAATGGCAGATGGAGTTTAATCCCGACAAATGTCAGGTAATGCATTTTGGAAGGTCTAACACAGATAGGAAATATACAGTAAATGGTAGGACCATTAAGAGTATTGATAAGCAAAGGCATCTGGTTGTACAGGTACACAAGTCACTGAAGGTGGCAATGCAGGTGAAGAAGGTAGCCAAGAAGGCATATGACATGCTTGCCTTCATTGGCCGGGGTTTTGAGTTTAAAAATTGGCAAGTCATGTGGCAGTATCATATATATAAACCTTAGTGAGACCACACTTGGAATATAGTGTTCAATTCAGGCTGCCACACTACCAGAAGGATGTGAAGGCTTTTGAGAGGGTACAGAATAGAGTTATCAGGATGTTGCCTGGTATGGAGGGCATTAGCTATGAGGAGAGGTTGGAGAAACTTGGTTTGTTCTCACTGGAGCGACGGAGATTGAGGGAGACCTAATAGAAGTCTACAAGATTTTGAGAGGCATGGGCAGAATGGATAGTCAGAAGCTTTTTCCCAGGGTGGAAGAGTCAATTACTAGGGGACATAAATTTAAGGTGCGAGGGGCAAGGTTTAAAAGAGATGTACAAGGCAGATTTTTTACACAGAGTGGTGGGTGCCTAGAACTCGTTGCTGGGAGAGGTAGTGGAAGTGGATACGGTAGTGACTTCAAAGGGGCATCTTGACAAGTACCTTGTCAAGATGACAAGTAACTCATAGGATGGGAATAGAGGGATACGATCCCCTTAAAGACAGGGGGATTTTGTTAAGCTAGGCAGCATGGTCAGTACAGGCTTGGAGGACCAAAGGACCTGTTCCTGTGCTGTCATTTTTTTTTGTTCTTCGTTCTTTGATATCGGAGGAAGGGGCGATCAGGATATTGAATTTGATGATCAGCCATGACAAAATGAATGGGACAGCATGCTCGAAGGGCTGAGTGCCCTACTCCTGTTTCCAATTTCTATGTTAACCCTTACAAACTATAAACCACAATAATTAACTCCTAAACTCTAAGTAATAGAATGATTAAACACTTACCTGACCTTATTAATTATCATCAGCTGTTTCCCTTGTGGCCTCTATTATTGCAGTGGGAAAGTCCATAGCTGGATAGAAAAGTTAGAATGCAAAGAAAAGGCAGAATGCACTTCTTTCCCCTCAGCATTGAATTCCCATTCAGCCGCAAATTTCCAAAACCCTCACTCTGGCTGAGTCTCAATCCAGATGAAGTCTGTCTCCCACTGGTCGTGCACAAGTTCACTAATCCTCACTTTATTACTCTAATCTTTTTTTTTATAGGATGTAATCCTTGTACATCTATGCAATATCCCAGATAGGCTACGTCAGTGACTTGAAGAGTACATTTCTCCTTCTTGAGGCGAACCCCAGCTTCTTGAAATCTTTTTAGCATTTCCTCTAAGTTAGCCAGCTTCTCAGCTTCTATTGATCCAGTTATCAAAACATTACCTGGGAATACTACAACTCATGGAGGTCCTTGCAAGAGCCTTTCCATTGTTTTCTGGTAAATAGCACATGCCAATAACACACCAAAGGGGAGGCACATATATTGAAACATGTTTATTGTAACAGCCTCGGGAAGCATAATTTAATGCAAGTTGCTGATATGTGTGGCTCATATCCAGCTTTGTATAAGACTGACCTCCAGCTAGCTTTGCATACAGGTCTTCAATCTTTAGGATTGGACACTTATCTAATTTGGCAACTTGGTTAACTGTTAATTTTGTAGTCTCCACAGAAGCTGACAGTCTTGTCAGGCTTTATTACGGGGACTATTGCTGCTGCCCATTCTGCAAATTGAACTGGCTAGATAATGTCCAGTTCTTCCAATCTCTTCAATTTGATGCCCAACATTTCTTGCAAGGTATATGGTACAGGCCTTACTTTAAAAGATCAACAGCCGCTTCTGGACACATTTAGATCTTCACCTGGAGGCCCTTTATTTAACCTAACTTATCACAAAAAACATTCTCATATTTCTTCATTAACCCAGGCAGCCCCCTTTCCGTATTCAGAAGAACCCCATCCAGTTTAGCTTGAATACCTTGAGGCAATCACAGCCCAAAAGACTTGGTCTTTGGCCTGACACTATTATTACTGGGGGCTGAGCAGACTGCTGCCAATGGCTTACAGACACTATGATAATACCCTTTATCTTGATGGGTTCTCAAGTGTAAATTGGTTTTGCTTCAATGCCCATTAAGCTCAAAGGCCATACTCCTTGTAAATATTGAAATGTGTTTCTCCTATCACTATGGCAGAGGCTCCCATGCCAACTTCTACATTTAAGGGTCCTTTTACCAAAAACATCTCAGTGATGGAGGCTACCTTTCCTGCTTTCTTATTGAACAATGAGTGAACATCGAAATCCTTAACACTGGACTCTTCTATATTATGCACTTGTAAGAATTCTCTTTTTCTTTCTCCCTTACTGTATATGCGTGTGCATGGGTGTGTGGGTTGACATGCGTGAAGTTGTGAACGCCCCCTTCCCTCCCACTTTTGGTTATAATTTGAAATAAACTAACCTTCTACATTTATCATAAAGAGGGTTTGCTATGTATTACCTATAAAATTGGGTGACACAAACTGAAAGTTTGGTGAAATACAATCTACTTAAAAATAAATCAAAAGCACCTTTGCTTCACCAATTAAACAGTAGAATTATAAAAAAAGTTTTGCAAATTTCCAGCTTTAAACATGAAAGGAATGCAAGTTTCACATCCTTCTTTGAAGGAGTGTAGATAAACTGAACCTTAGGATTAGCCAGAGTTTGCAGAAGTGGGGCACCAGACTTAACCTTGCAAGTTTAGATTCTTAAATTTTCGTGTGTGGTAAGTTGAGCTTGCCAAGTTGATGTACAGGGGTGGAATGGTGGTACAGTGTTTAGGGTAGCACGGTGGCACAGTGGTTAGCACAGCTGCCTCACAGGACCAAGGTCCCAAGTTCGATTCCTGGCTTGGGTCACAGTCTGTGTGGAGTTTGCATGTTCTCCCCATGTCTGTGTGGGTTTCCTCCTGGTGCTCTCCCACAGTCCAAAAGACATGCTGGTTAGGTGCATTTTCCATGCTTAATTCTCCCTTAGTGTACCCAAGCAGGCGCAGGAGTATGGCAACTGGGGGATTTTCAAGGTAACTTCATTGTAGTGTTAATATAAGCCTACTTGTGGCAATAATAAAGAAGCTAAAAAAAATCTTAACTTAGTGGACCTGGGTTCAATTCCAGCCTTTGGTGACTGGATTTTTAACATTCTCCCCATGTCTGCGTATGCTTCCTCCAGGTGCTCTGGTTTCCTCCCACAGTCCAAGGATGTCTAAGTTAGGTGGATTGGCCATGGTAAGTTGCCCCTTGGTATCCAAAGATGTGTAAATTAGGGGGATTAGCAGCATAAATATGTGGGGCTGCAGGGATAAAGCCTGGTGGGATGCTCTGTGGGGGAGTCAGTGTGGACTCAATGGGCTGAATGGCCTCCTTCTGCACTGAAGGGATTCTATGATAAAACTTGAGTTAGCTTTTGATAATAAATTCCATTATCTTATTTGAAGGTGGCATAGTAGCGTAGTGGTTAGCACTGCTGCTTCACAGCATCAGGGACCCGGGTTCGATTCCCAAATTAGGTCACCATCTGTATGAAGTTTGCATGTTCTCCCTGTGTCTGCGTGAGTTTCCTCCGTGTGCGCCAGTTTCCTCCCGCATTCTGAAAGGCAGGCTTGTTAGGTCTGCTGATCCGAATTGGCGCTGGACTGTGACACCTAGGGGAATTTCACAGTAACTTCATTGCAATGTTAATGTAAGCCTTACTTGTACTAATAAATAAACTTTAAGGAATTAAAATAGACAAATCTGACTATAAATGCTTGCATCCTTTTTGAAAATACCTGTCCATATTTACCACTTCCCAATCTGCATTCTCTGGCATCCATTGACTTGTTCTAAATGGTGTCAGTGTTAATAAATCCCATTGTAGTCTCCCTCTACATTTTAGGAGTTATTTGTTTTAAGCAGCTTCAGCTTGTCTGAGACTTGCATATTATTTCTATCGAAATCTTAAACTGCGCCTTGCTAATCTTTTTGGGAAAAATCTGCTGTTCATGTCTTCCTTTGTGAAGACAGTGGTGAAGAATTCATTCAGAATATTTAACCTGCACTTATTGTCAGCTTCAAAAGTACTCAGAATCATAGAATCACTACCATGCAGAAGGAGGCCATTCGGCTCATCAAGCCTCTACCAACAATCCCACCCAAGCCATATCTCCACATATTTACTCTGCTAATCTCCCTGACACAAAGGGGCAATTTAGCATGGCCAGTCAACCTAACCCGCAAATCTTTGGACTATGAAAGGAAACTAGAGCATCAGGAGGAAACCCACGCATACACAGAGGGGACGTGCAAACTCCACACAGACAGTGATTCAAAGCTGGAATTGAACCCATGTTCCCTGACACAGTGCTAACCACTATGCCATCATGCCGCACCTTGCTCTCACATCTCTTCTGACAGCTGTTGCAATACTGCTGCCTGTATTATGTTTCTACTTCAGAAGGAAGATGTGTGGATAGTATGAGATTCATAACTTAATAGTCACATATAAATCTAAATCATGATATTACCACCATGATGTAGTCCGAGATGAGCCAACTTACAGCAAACTTGGGGAATAAAAACATACAATCACTGTCTTCCTATGGCCAGAGAATGCAAAACCACTGCACAGCTGACTGCCTCTCTGACAGATACCACTAGATACAGCAACACACCAAGTGTGAAATCTTTCTGCACTTATAACACCCATGTTCCATCCTCCTCCCCCCAACACTTGATTATGGAAATTAATTGTATATTGATTCCCAAAGATCGGAAGGAGATTTGCTCTATCAGTCAGGGGATCTAATGTTTGCAGATTGAGATGATTACTATTTGCAGGAGCTGATGGCAGAAGCATTTTTATACAGTGGCAGAGGCAGCAAAGATGATTGTAGCTCCATGATTGGATAGATTGAATAAAAATGTTGTCTTAGAAAAAATACATTAGAGCGACCTTACCTTATTCTGCAATTGAACTTGATTGGCTTGAAAACATTTTAACCTGTTATTATGCTTTGACGCTTAAGCATCATAACTGGGAGATTTTGCAATCTTTTTCTCTACATAATTGGTGCAATCAGGTTGAAAGATTCTGGAATTGTAAACGCAAGTTATTCTCAATGCAATTTGAGGTTCAATGTCACCACTGACATGCCATTGGGAAAATTTGTATTTCATTCCCCACAGTATTTTCCTCAGATTGGGTGGGAGCCTTTGGAAAACACCCCAGTTAAAGAGATTGGGAAATGTGGGGGAAGTCTGCTGAGGAGACAGGAGCATTTTGACAGATGAATGTTAAATGTTTTGACAGTTTCAAATGTCCGAATTATCTTATGAGTGAGATGTGTTTGTGCTGTAGCTCTGGCTCTGACCTGCAAGTTGCTCATTACATCACATTAGCCTTGGCAGGATAGCTTGGCCCCATGGAATGCTCTTCCTGTGCAATGTGGGAAGTCAGGGGCATTTCCAGTGTCCACATGTGCAAGAAGTGTCATCGGATCTGGAGCAGCAGCTGGATTCACTGTGGAACATCTGCAAAGTTGAAATCTTTGTGGTCACAAGCAGGTAAGGAGTACGTATGCATAAAAGGGAATGTGTGACTGCCAGATGGAATAAAAGTGCTAAACAGGTATTGCAAGAACCCACTAGGTTCATCTCCCTCTCTAATTGATTCTTCATTTTGGATATTGCTGGAGGAGATGGTTTCTCAAGAGAATGTAATGAGAGCCAAGTCTGTGGTGCAACAAGTGGTTTAGCTGAGTGGCAGAAGGTCTTCGGGGTGGGGTGAGGTGGGGGGGAGGAGATGGAGGGGAGAGAAAAAAGACTGGGAAGGCAATATTATAGGATGTTCTATCATAAAGGTAACAGATAAATGTTTCTGCAGATGTCACATAATGATGGTATGCTGTCTGCCAAGTGATAGGTTCAAGGGGTCACTGAAAGGCTGCAGGACATTCTGAAAGGGGAGGGTGAACAGTCAGAGGTTGTGGTCCATTTTGATACCAACAACACTGATAAAAAGAGGGATGAGGTCCTGCAAGCAGCATATATGAACCAGGAAATACATAAAACAGCACAACAACAACGGTAGTCATCTCAGGATTATTCCCAGTGCCACGTGCTAGCAGGATCAGGAATAGGAGAATAGATTGGATAAATGCATGTCTTGAGAGATGGTGTAAGAGGGAGGGATTTAGATTCCTGAAGAATTGGGACTGATTCTGTGGAAGATGGGACTTGTACAAGATGGACGGATTGCACCCCAGCAGGACCGGGACCAATATCCTTGGAGGGGCATTTGATAGTGCTGTGAAGGAGGGTTAAAACCAGAGTGGCAGGGAATGGAAACCTGAGTGAGGAAAAAAATGACAGAAATGAAAGATAGGAAAGCAAATGCGTAAGGCAGAAGAAACTGGGACTAATAGCAAACAGGGCTATAAAATAAGTTGCATAAAAGGGTTAAAAAGACAAAACTAAAGCTCATGTATTTGAATGCATGGAACATTTGCAATCAGGTAGGTGAATTCACAGTGCAAGAAGCTGAAAACGGTACGATATGATTGTAATTATGAAGACGTGGCTGCAGGATTACCAAAACTGGGAACTGAATATCCACAGGTTTCAATATTCAGGAAAATGTCTTGTTAGTTAAGGATGAAATCAGCGCAATAATGAGAAAGGATATTAGATCAGGAAATCTAGATGCAAAATCAGTCTGGGCAGAGCTAAGAAATAACAAAGGATGAAAAACATTGGTGAAAGTTCACCAGAGACTTCCAAACAGCCGTGGTAAGACAGGGGATGGCATTAAAAAGGAAATTAGAAATACATCTAACAAGCGTGTTAGTAATCATGGGTGACTATAGTCTTTGTATAGACTAGAAAACTACATTAGCAATAATACGGTGCTGGATGAATTCCTGAAGTGTTTGTTGGACCAATATGTTGAGAACTAACTAGAGAACAGGCAATTTTAGATTTGGTATTGTGAAATGAGAAGGGGTTAATTAATAATCTTGTTGTGCAGCGTCCTCTAGGGAACAGTGACCATAACATGACAAAATTCCTTATTGGGATAGAAAATGAAGAAGTCCAATCCCAAACAAGGGTCCTAAATCTAAATAAAGGAAACTACACTTGTACAGGGTGAGTTGACTGCAACAGATTGGGAATTGCATTAAAAGACATGAAGGCAAATATGCAATGGTTTACATTTAAGGCTTGAATGCATGAATTACAGTAGTAATACATTACTTTCTGATGCAAAAACACAACAGGCAGAGCAGCCCAACCAGGGCTAACAAAAGAAATTAAGGATAGTATTTGATCCAAAAAGGAGTCATATAAAGTTGCTAGAACACATAGCAAGCTTGAGGATTGATTTGAATTGATCTGATTTATTATTGTCACATATATTAGTATACAGTGAAAAGTATTGTTCCTTGTGCACATACAAAGTATACCTTTCATAGAGAAGGAAATGAGAGAGTGCAGAATGTAATGTTATAGTCATAGCTAGGGTGTAGAGAAAGATCAACTTAATGCAAGGTAGGTCCATTCAAAAGACTGATGGCAGCAGGGAAGAAGCTGATCTTGTGTTGGTTGGTACGTGACCTCAGACTTTTGTATCTTTTTCCCAATGCAAGAAGATGGAAGAGAGAATGTTCAGGGTGCATGGGGTCCTTAATTATGCTGGCTGCTTTGCCAAGGCAGCAGGAAGTGCAGACAGAGTCAATGAATGGGAGGCTGTCTTGCATGATGGATTGGACTACATTCACAACCTTTTTGATGCAAACAGAAAGAATGCTTTCTATGGTGCATCTGTAAAGGTTGGTGAGAATCAGAGCTAACATACCAAATTTCCTTAGCCTTCTGAGAAAATAGAGATGTTGACGGGCTTTCTTAACTATAGTGTTGGCATGAGGGGACCAGGACAGGTTGTTGGTGAGATCGACAGAATGTCTTGTTGGATCGACAGCAGCATCCTGATTGTAGAACAGTCTATGTATGCAGCCACTGCATAATATCAGCATGAAATAACTTGTTTAACCTTGACTTGACTTGATTTATTATTGTCACGTGTATTAGCGTACAGCGAAATGTATTGCTTTTTGCATGATATACAAAGCATACCATTCATAGAGAAGGAAATGAGAGAGTGCAGAATGTAGAATGTAGTATTACAGTCATAGCTAGGATGTCAAGAAAGATCAACTTAAAGCAAGGTAGATCAATTCAAAAGTCTGATGGCAGCAGGGAAGAAGCTGTTCTTGAGTCAGATGGTACGTGACCTCAGACTTTTGTATCTTTTTCCCGATGGAAGAGGGTGGAAGAGAAAATGTCCAGGGTGTGTGGGGTCCTTAATTATGCTGGCTACTTTGTCAAGGCAGCAGGAAGTGTAGACAGAGTCAATGGATGGGAGGTTTGTTTGCGTCATGGATTAGGCAACATTCACAACCTTTTGAAGTTTCTTGCGTTCTTGGGCAGAGCAGGAGCCATACCAAGCTGTGATACACCCGGAACTAATATTTTCTATGGTGCATCTGTAAAAGTTGGTGAGAGTTGTAGCTAATATGTCAAATTTCCTTAGTCTTCTGAGAAAATAGTGTTTGTGGGCTTTCTTAACTATAGTGTTGGCATGGGGGGGCCAGAGCACCCTGTTGGTGATCTGGACACCTAAAAACTTGAAGCTTTCAGCCCTTTCTACTTCATCCACGCTGATGTAGACAGGGGCTTGTTCTCCTCTACGCTTCCTGAAATCGACGACGATCTTTTTTTTGACATTGAGGGGGAGATTATTGTCACCGCACCAGTTCACCAGATTCTCTATCTCATTTCCATATGGGATATTTTGCCTTTCTAGGGTAATTTGAGGTAGACCAGGCACTTTTCAAATCCAAAAATGAAAGCCTTTGACCCTGGTGAGAGTTTGCATGATACGGTGAACAATGATCTGACCAGTATAGGCAAATTAGGCAGTACATGGTTGTTGTAGTTTCTTTATACTGTTCTAACAATGTGGTTACACCAGGATTGTGTTTTATGTTTCCTACACCAATCTTTCGGTGTCTTTTGTGAGCCAGGTTGAAAATTTAGAACCATTGTGGAGGCAAATTTGTGTTGCAGCATTATGTTTACTGAAAGCTATACTGATATTATCCATTGGTGCTAAGAGTTGACTGACAGACGAGTCATTCACCCCAAACATCTGAGCTGGGTTTTATCAAGGTTCAAGAGGTAAAAAACAATATATTAGCTCAGTCTCTCAAACATGTTAGATTTGTATGTGCAATAGCGTTTTAGCTATTCAGTAACCTCATCCTATACTTTGTGATGTACCTTTGTGATTACACAATGCCCAGTGACAATATAATTATTGAAATTATTTTGAACTCGCCATCTTAATTCATCATGAATGATGAAATTGCAGATGTACCTGTACTTTTTGTGCAAAGTTAAATATTGGTTGTTTGTAAATACTTATCCAGAAAAGTGCTATTCCTTTGTGATGAGGAATAGCTCCCTCCCCCACCCCCAAGGTATTTTTAAGCATAATGAAGCTATTCTTCCTCAGACCCACCACCTCCCTCCCAATGGTAGCAAAATTTTAACAATCACATATCTGATTTTTAAACCCATGGTCTGCAGCACCTCGTGATACCATTTGCTCGCTATCAGCAATGCCCAGTGACAGCTCTCAACAGGCAAAGGGAGCTCCTTCATTCCTGTGCGAATAAATGAAAGGGCTGAGCTCCGCTGAGAACCGGCTGAAGGCTGTGAAAGACAAAATGTAATGGACAGCTTTGGGCGGAACATAGAGGAGCAATACTGGTTCAAGCTGGCTACTGTTAGAAATGCCTTGTCAGGAAGTCTGCAGGAGAGATAGAAAGGGAGGAATTGAATTGAATTGCGTTCCTCAATTAACACGGAACTCTGTTCTTATGCTTCCCATTCAGAAGCCAGGATTTATAGTTACAGACAGTATTCCTTTTTCTAATCAACTTGTCAGTTCCTGAAAGTGACCAGTGACCTTTATGAGTCATGCTAATTTAAATGCCAGATCATCAGTATAGATTATGGCAATAAAATTTGAATAGCTTATACGAGAAAAATATATTTGAGATCGTACAATTGCTGCAATTCATACAGTGCTAATGTACTTTCATGTGATAAACTTCAATATGGATCCATAAAGGGACTTACAAGAGGAATAATGGCACATCAAATTGAATTTTTAATGTTTTCACTGAGTATTATTGCATGGAGTTAATGTAAACGTGATCTGTGGTGGCCAAAAGGGCCTGACAAGCTCATTTTTATTCAATTGCATCCTTTGAACTCATTGGAAGATGGAAGCAGATTTCAACATGGATTATAGAGGTATAAACAATGCAATTTTAAGACAGCCTTCACTGGTTGTTATGCAGACAGTTCCAACTGCAAAAACATCCTCTGCATCTTCACTGTGCCTGTTTAGAATGCGAACAGATCAAAATCAACTTATATCCCATGAAATAAAAATTAATATATTTCCGATAATAAGTATATTTAAACAGGCTTCATGCTGAATGGTCCCTGTCAAATATAAGACCCCATCCACGAGCAATTTCATTTGAGCTGGGAATTTGCTTTATTATTGACATGATGTACAAACATTCTCTAGGCCTATCTTTTAGTATATTTCACTGCGCCTTTGTCACCTCAACCGATCTTGCAGGAATGGGGCGGTGGTAGGAATGGTGTTTGTGCAGGGTTCACCAGTATGTTCTTGATATCCAGAGCCCCAAGAATTCTGAGTCCAGCTCTGCGCCAGTGTGACGTTCTATTGATATTGTCTGTCACAATGAGATTCCCATTTAGTGCTGAATTATGGCTATTGTTGCACTTTGTGTTGCCGTTTGCCACTAAAGAGAATTGGTGCTGCCCCATATTATTTGTAGTTAAAGGCCATACCGTAGCTGAAGAACATTCATCCTATTACCCAAGTTTGGTTTGGAAACACCACTAAGACGGAAGACAAAGATGAAAGGCTTTTCTCAAATGCCAGTGAATCTCTCTCTGTTTCTTCCCCATATTGTGGATATGCCGGCGTTGGACTTGGGTAAACACAGTAATAAGTCTGACAACACCAGACCTGTGCTTTAGATGCTCTGTCTGAGACCAGAACTCTCTGTCTGAGGCCAGAACTCTCCATTCACCTGACGAAGGGACTAACCCCGAAAGCTTGTGGGTTTACCATCAAATAAATCGGTTGGACTTAAACCTGGTGTTGTCAGACTTTTTACTGTGTCTTCCCCATATTGACAGTTTTATTACCCAAACCAGAAATCCTTAGCCTTTCTGAGTAACCTTGCCAATTCAATACTCAATTCAGGACAGTTTTGCACTGTGAAACCATATTCAATAAACATTTCTTTTATATTGGACTGTTACAGCCATCAAAGACAAAATGGACTTTCATTCCATCGTTCTTGCTGAATTAGAATCCAGAGGCAAGAGTGAAATGATGATTTGGTGCCAATACCCCCCAGTTTCTTGATGAAACATGTCACACATCCTAATCCCTGCATCCCTGGCAGGTTTTATTGATCACTATTCAGTGCATACATTGTGAACAGGTTAGAATAAGAGCAGCAGCAGAAATAGAATGCTCTCATCTAGCTCTTTCATTATAACAAATCTCCCTAGCATTTCACAGGCCTACAAACTGGAAAGAAAGTTATGGGGAGTGGCCAAAAATGTTGATTCAAAGAGGGTTGAAGAAACTGTAATAAGCAGAGGAGCAGGTGGTTAACTGGGAACAGAGGGGGGTTGTATGTGTAGGAAGACAGTTCTACAGTATAGATTGCTGGATAAATTGGAAATACTGGGGGAAGTATAAACACAGGGGAGTGAATGTGACTCAGTATGGGTTGTGGAGGCTGGGAGTAAAGGGTACCTGAACGTTTGAGAAGTTGGCTCTAATCTATCATTGGGTTTCTCACTACTGGAATAGGGATTGGCACCTAACCCACTCTAAGAACCGGATAGCTTGCTGAATATATTGTCACCATAGGAGCCTCAGATTTAGCCGTCGTGTGGGATTTGCTGTGGCCTGTTGGCAATTCCCGGCCTCAAGGCCCAACACCTGCAGTGAGGTAAGGGCGGTCTCAAGAGCACTCTTTGACCAGGTAAAGCAAGAATGATCCCCCCACCCACCACCACCCTCCCTCTCCAAGACCTCTTTCTTGGGTTGGACCCTGTGCCAGCCCCAAAATCAAAATCCTCTCTGGCCTCAAAAATCGATGTCTCATACCGATCCCAAATCCTAGACCCACGACACCCCTCTGAGTTCAGGGATTGAACCACAGGTTCACCCAAACCCTGGATTGGACTCCCACACACAGGATCAAAAATTGAACCCCCTAATTGTGCACCCCCAGGGGAAGGAGTCAGAATATCCCCCAAACCACCTCCCTCCAGGGATCAGATCTCTCTGGCATCTTTTTGGGATAGCAAAGGCTTGGTTCTGCAGCCTCCTTTCCAGTGATCTAAGTCTGACTGTAAGCCAAACCTGTCAATCAGGCTGACTTATGAATGGGGAACCTGGAGTAAGAAAACACATCATGCAGGGAAACCCCAAACTTTCAGATCTCCTGCATACTCCTGAGTACAGCCCCTTTTCCCATTCCTCTTTCATTTGTAGTTTATCATTTCATTTTGACACTCTTTTCTTCTCCAAGTCGTCCCAGATTTGTGGCCTACTCTCTCACAACTCCCTGCATGAATCCTTTTCACTGGTTTCCAATGCTCTGACAACACTGAAACAACCTTAAGCAGAGTCAAGAACAGCATTCTCAATGCCTGAACATGGTTCATTATTCTTCATTGTCTGCCTTAGATTCTGTAGTCATTGACACTAATGACTCCACTATCTTCCTATAGTAGCTCTCCTCAATGCACTATATTTGTGGGATTACCTTTATTTTGGTTGCATTCATACCTTTTTGACTATAGCCAGAATATCCCTAGTTTTCCTTTCCTCACTAATACATCCCCAAGATCCATTCTTTACCCTTCATCCTCCTTGTTTGCATGCTGCACTTTCATTCATATAATTGGGGGCAGATTGCACATATACATTGAAAGATCCAGCTCTATCTCTCAGTCACAATATTGATCCCTTCACTCTCTCCATGCTGTGATGTTGGTGTACCTTTAAGAGTTTGTTTTTAATTCATGCTCACAGCCTTAGGTGATGTCATTGTTGGGAAGGAGAAAAAAAAGTTGTGTGCAGGTTAGGTGACAAGGGTTGTTTTTAGTTTCAGTTCTGTGCTGCAGCGTTAGAAGCACAGCTGAAAGAAGTTGCTCTCTGTTTTTATTTTGGAAATTTTACCAGTTCGCTGAAAGCACAGCTTATTGCCATTCTGCAGTAAAGAATCTCTGTGTTGGTGTCTTTGGGGAGCTGATAGCACTACAAGCTGCTCTGAGTTTTCAGGATCTTTTGAAATCAGCATTCAACCCAGGGAACTGGATTCCAGTATCATGTGAGCTTTGGACTGTGCAGTGATAAACCTGTGAAAAGGGATTTTTTTTGTCACTGGGTTTTGGTTTTAATTGCAGCACATTAGAGATATTCATTAAGAGTTCTACATTATAGTAATTGTTTTGTTTCTTGTTTGTAATTGATAAAAGTTCTTGCTAATTTTCTTACTATACGTGTTAATTATATTCTTAAATAAACTTTGTTTGATAAAAGCTCCCACTAGGGAGCTTTTGAATCACATCTGATGTACACTATATCATGGTAATGCTAGCCAAATTTAAGATGCAAAACTTATGACTCAGATGGGCTTCATAAAACACTTTGGACTTTCTGACTTGAACCACAACAGTGCTGCAACACTATTTGCACAAAAGAAAAAAAAACCTTGGATGTATACAGTGTTGTGTTTTCTTCTTGCTAACCTTTGGAAAGACCAAAACACTACAAGTTTTACACTTTTACCTATCTATTGTTTATGGCTGAATGAGACTGGTTACATCCTTAGCACCCTAATCAGCCCTGAGCTGATCTTCCAACCCCATATCCAGTTCAAAACAAAGACTGCTTACTTCCTTCTCTATTACATCGTCTGCTTTCCTCCAATCTCAGGCAATCTGTTGCTGAAACCCTTATTCATGCCTTTGTCATTTCTAGCTGAAGCATTCCAATTCCCTCCTGGCTAACCTTATTTCCTCCACTCCATATTAACTCTTCACCAAAACTCTGCCCCCAAATATTTCATCTGTATCGTCATCCAGCATTACAAAACTACTTATCTGACTTCAGCCTCTTGTACAACTTTCCTTTCCTTCATCCAACCATGCTATCTGTAATTTTGGCTCCCAAGGCCCGTTTGCCTAAGCCTTACCCCTTCTCCATTCATCTTTTCTTTTTTTAAAACTCTTCTTAAAACCTACCTTGAATATCTCTTTCTAAGATAGATGTCCTGGTGCTCAGCAAAGTGCTTTGGAACATTTTTCAAACTTATAAGTGTTAGGAAAATGCAATTTGTTGTTATTAACTCCATCCATGATGCCAAAAGCTGACATCAACACTGCCAGTTGAATGCGCATCAACCTCTTCGAGTCAGTTTGGACCTTCCCAGCTGACTGCCAAAGGAAGAGCAAGCTAGGCAACTATGACAATTTCATAAAGGAATAACACTGCTTTCTATCCCCAGCAAGGTTTTCTGTAAGATCCTGTTAAAAAGGATTGATAAAGCTATTGACTCCAAGCTGAGGCAAGAATTAGTGGGATTTAGGACAGGAAGAGGATGTGTCTACCAAACTTTCACATTTCATAACAACTTCAAACAGTAGCTTGGAACAGAACAGCCCCTTGCATATAAACCTAACTGACTTTAAGAAGGCATTTGACAGAGTACATAGAGACAGCTTGTGAAAAATGTTAAGATCTTAAGGAATCCCACAGAAGATGGTTAGTCTAATGAGTAAATTCTATCAACACTTTGTAGTATCATTGTGAATAACTCACTATCTGAGTGGACAAAAGAAAAAAGAGCCTTGGATGTATACAGTATTATACTTTCCTCTAGCTAAGTCAGGAGTTCAGCAGGGCTGTCACAATCCTTTTTCATACCAGAGTTGACTGGATCAGAGAAACACCACATCAAACAGACACAGAGGAATCCGGTGAACCCTTTTACCCAAACTAGATCTGGACTTTGCTGACGATCTGATTGTCCTGTCATCCATACATGCCATCTACAGGGAAAGGTTGACAGGCTAGTCATCTTTGTGAGTAGGACTGATCTACAAATAAATGCCACCAAGACCCAGGTAATGATAATCAATGCCAAGCCTATTAAACCTATAAAGGGGTTTCTCTGGGGAACCTAGATTTTACTTACCCAGAAAGCCTCATCGGCAAAGATAATGAGGCTAAGAAGGACATCAAGACAAGACTCTGCAAGGCTTGCAATGCATTTGCCCAACTTAAATCCATCTGGCAGTCCAAACAATACAGCATGAAGACAAAGATTATGTGATGTAACAACAATGTCAAATCTGTTCTGCTGTATGGATAAGAGTTCTGGTGAAGATATGAGCAAAGAAGAGATGTTCCGCAATGGATGTACAAGGAAAATCTGTCACATATCCTGGCCATACAACATCTCCAACTTAGACATGAACAGAAAAGACTGGCTGTCCCTTTGAGCCTGAAAGGGACAACCACCACATGCACAATTTTACAAATGTAGCAGCAATGCTGTATCATAGTTCATCCAATAAAAAACACAATAAAAAACAAAATAATACAAATGTAGCAGCAATAATGTGTCAATGCTCCAATAAAAAACACATTATTTGTTTAATTTTTTGCTTTAAAATCATGACAGTTTTTAAATGAGATCAAATACAGCTGACTCTGTTGGCTTGGCCACGTATTCAGAATGTCATAATAGAGAATAGCCAAAGTAGCTAGTAAAGTAGAAGTAAAGACACTGCCAGGGAAGAGAAAGCCAGGCAGGCCAAAGATAACCTGGCATACAACTGTTTCTGGGCAAGCTGAGTGAGAAGAGGCTCTCATGGAGCAAAGTGCAAAATGTGGCTAAAAGATAGAGAAAGATGGCATATGTTAATAGCAGCTTCATTTTCATCAGGGAATGAAAAGGATAAGTAAGTAAGTCAACCTAGAAATGGAGATGGCAAGTTTGCAACCTTGAGGTGAAACAAGAAGTAAGTAGGAATGATATACTGATCACATTTGGTTGTTAAAAGTGGAACCAAGATGGGACAGTGCCATGGAAATAAAGATTTCAGTAGAGTAAAATGACAAGACCAACCACAATGAAATCTGCTAATGGATAAAGGATAATGACAGGGTTCAATGCTAACTCAAACCGATGGGAATAGGGTGGTGACATATATATATTTCAGACTATTTGGCAAAAATTGCATTTAGAAACTGATTTTAATGTGAAAAATTAAACAAGTAATTTTTTTTATTGGCGCATTTACACATTATTGTTACTACATTTGTATTATTTTGTGTGTGGTGATTATTCGTTTAAGGATCAACCTGCAGAGTAAAGGTCACATGACCCTGGGAATCAATTGGGGAACAGGGTGGGGACTACCCTGGTAAGCAGGAGTGTTGTTCGAGAACCTTCTCAGGAGCTGCAAACCTCTGTGTATCCTTTACTTGTAAATAAACATTTTGCTTTTTTCTTAACTGTTGAACAAGAATTATTACATTGGCGATGAGGGCAAAAGTAAGCCTTGAACTGTGAGTATAACATTTCCATTGAAGTTGACATAATAAAGAGTAATTACAAAAATGCCCCTATTTGGATGGATAGATCCTTTTGATGCCTCCATGAAAACAATACATAGAGTGGGCTATTACTTTCACGCCAATGAAATAGAGGTAGCGGGGAAGAGAAAGGCCATTCTCTTGAGTGCATATGGAACCCAGGCTTACAATTTGACTTGCAGTCTCACAACTCACAAGTGCGCCCGATTCCAAGTCATTCATTTGTAAATTCACATTTTCATCCGAAATCATCGGCCATATTGCAAAGATTGATGTTTACTTCAAGGGGGAGAGCCTCTGGGGAAGCAATTGTGGTTTATATCACCAAGTTGAAGCAAATCTCAGAGCACTGTGTCTTTGAAGCCACACTGAATGAATGATATACTGCAGCACAGATTAATCTGCAAGATGAATAATGAGGCTACTTAACAGAAATTACCAACGGAGATGGATAGAAAATTTAACTGAGATTTGGAGATGGCATTGGCATTAGAGAACGCTAAAAAGGGTGCACAAGAGTTACAAAACATGATTCCTCCCAGGCTCTTGGTCCATTCCACCTGCAATAAGTTCCGCCAGCAGAGTTGTTAATAAAATGTTGTCTCAGAACAAGGCTGAACCTGGTATTTCCAAATATACTGGGGAGAGTAGAGGCCGGCCAAAGCAGTCAGGAAACAAATCATGATTCGAGTAAGTGAAGACTGTCATTTTCACTGGATGAAGCTCTGTTTGTGAGGAATTTTGGAAGAGGGTCCCTGGAATCATATCCAAAACTGGATCCCTGTCTTATCAAGTGGACTTAGCAGAAAGGATTGTCTGGGCCATTTGAGAGAGTGACAGTTGCCCCAGCAGCCAGCAGTCAGGAGCTATTTTGTCATCTAGGAATGTTGTCAACCATCCAAGCTTTGAACTACCAGGTTATCCTGTTATAGGCACAGCTGAAGTCCCCATGGAAACAAATGGAACTGAAATGTCTGTGCTTGATGAGCCACCTGCGATTGTGGTTTCTACCGACACACTCCAGTGGAAGCAGCCCAAACAGAGGAAATTTAAAATTAATTTCTCTGGGTAAAAGAACACAAGGTAGCATAGCAGTTGCATTATTGGTCTAGTAACCCAGACTGCTGGGTTAATGAACCAGAGGTATGAGTTCAAATCCCACATTGGTTGTTGGGGAATCTAAATCCTGTTAATAAATAAATCTGGAATAAAACACTCGTATCATTGATGGTGACCTTTTCTTTACTGGACTGTTGCAAAATAAAACACTTGGTTCACTAAAGTTCTTAGTGAAGCAATTTTGCCAGACTTGTCCAGCCGAGCCCACAGGTGACTCCTGGCCTACAGCAATATGGTGGACTTTTAACCGCTCTCTGAACTTACCTAGGCTGCCATTCAATTGTGTTCAAGAAGGTGGCTCACCACCATCTTCTCAAGGTCAATAGACTCTGGCCTTACTAGTGATTTCCACATCCTGAGAACAGATTTTTAAAAAAGGTTGTTTCGCAGTTGTGACGACTTAATACTCCGTTAAAACAAAATCTTATCCAACAGGATGTAACATTTTTGTACAATGGGTGGGGTTTTTCCAGCCTCGCTCGCCCCGAAACCAAAATATCCCAGCCAGGGTCAACGGACCTTTCTATGGTCTGCCCTCACCCACTCCGACTCCCACGGCAGGCGGGATGGTAAGATTCGCCCCAGTGTTTTGACAATGACATTATGATGTGAAAGAGGAAATTTGCATCATTTTAAGTGATTTCTAAAGATTACCTTCTACAGGGTGGGACTTCAGCAGTGCACCCTGTGGAGGAGCAGCAAATTATTGACAGAAACTTCAGAATCTCCACATTAAACTGAGTGTGTGTGGACGCCAAAAGTTGCTGTCAGTTTCATAACTGTAATGACGGTGAACACTGACAGCTTCAGCATCACTACAACAGCAAAATCTGGGCCTATGAGTTTTCAGTTAGCTTCCTAACCCTTACTGATGTGTACATGTCAACTTTAAATACTTCAGCTTCAAATCCAGTTAGCAATTGAACAGCACTGGACTCATACCGAAGAGAAAGAATACAGCATTAAAAATATTTGCCACAATAGGCAATACAGCTAACTATAAAACAAGATTACAGTAAGTGTGGTGCACTTCAATAGTGCACCAATGTAATGCTGATGAGAGAGCGTGCGATCAATATATTTTCTGATTGGCTAGCTTCAGTTTCCACGGCAACCAGCAATCACAGTAAGGGTTCTGATCACTGTGAAAATCATGCTCAAATCACAAACCTAATGATTTTGAAGAAACTGAGTCTGTTTTCCAAACAGCAAGTTTACCTATTGCCTGATTAGGAATAGGAAGGAAAATATGGCTGTTTTATTTTAAAGCTTTTCAATCCTGTATTGGGATAACTGTTAAGCTGAGGAAATGCAGTTGCTTTAAGCAGAGTAACATAAATTTTCAGGGTCAATGTTGTTTCTTTTCTCATATTTAGTGGAAATGGAAGGTTGCAACCTTGTAGACATGTTGAGAGTGGTGGACGGAAGGAATGTTCAATACCACACGGGGAACCTGGAAGCGTTTGAAACATTTCAGTCAGTGACGTTTTATTGCAGCCAGCTCATTATCATTTTATTTTCAGGATTTTCTGTTCAATCTATGACAGCTGGCCTATTTGCCCTGCAGGGCAATGGCCAGATCATTTTCCACTTTGGATTGCGCGCATTAGGACCTGAAAAGTGTCCAGTCTAATTCAAATTACCTTTGAAAGGCAAAAATTTAAACAAGAGGTTAGGCAAGCTGTTTCACGGTGCTATTACCCAGTGACAATGCAAGTGGCTTTTCCACCAACAGGGTGCTGATGTCAATCCAAAGAGATGTTCTACCTATAATGCAATTGATCAATATCATGGATAAACCTCAGTACTGGTGCAATGCCAGGTACCTAGGCCATGCATGGCAATCCCCGGTGATTGACTGATCAAATCAAACATGGGTTTTCATAATAGGCAGACTATAGACCATACTCAACAAGCCCATGCTTAATTGCACAACCCAAGACAAAACTCCTACTGCTAGTTGTGATTCCATGATTTGGCAGTATTTGCCAAACAATCCTGAGTGTGCTACTAGTTACATTAACAATCAATTGAAAACAAACAGCCATGTTCATAATGTGGCTCATTTATTCTTGCTAGAAGCATCAAACACTGGTATGCAGGGACCCTTTTTTTTGGTTGTTCATTTGGTTGTTAGTTGGGATGTGAGCATCGCTGGCTGGATAAGGATTTATTGTCCAGCCCTGAGGGCATTTTAGAGTCAACCGCATTGCTGTGGATCTGGAGTTACATGAAGGCTAGGCCAGGTAAGGATGGCAGATTTCCAACCCTAAAAGGACATTAGTAAACCAGATTTTTTTTTACAAAAATCAACAATGGTTTCATAGTTGGCACGGTAGGGCGGTATGGTTGCACAGGGGTTAGCACTGCTGTTTCACAGCTCCAGGAACCCGAGTTTCATTCCCAGCTTGGGTCACTATCTGCGTGGAGTTTGCACATTCTCCTTGTGCCTGCATGGGTTTCCTCCAGGTGCTCCAGTTTCCTCCCACAGTCCAAAGATGTGCGGGTTAGATTGATTGGCCGTGCTAAAATTGCCCCTTAGTGTCCTGAGGTGCATAGGTTAGAGGGATTAGCGGGTACATATGTAGGGATATGGGGCTTCAGCCTGGGTGGGATTGTGGTCGGTGCAGACTCCATAGGCCAAATGGCCTCTTTCTGCACTGTAGGGTTTCTATGATTTCTAGTCATCATTTCATTCCAGATTTTATTTCTTTGGGTTTAAATTTCACATCTGCCATGTTGGGATTTGAACCTGGATCCCCAGAGTGTTACAATAGATTTCAGGATTACTAGTCCAACAACAATACCACTATGTCACTGCCTTCACTTTTCCTGTTCCCACTATCTGTAAACAAAAAGAATGGCCGGAATTCTCCCATCCCACCTGCCTCAGGAATTGCAGCAGGCAAGGGCAGGCCATGCAAAGGTCTATTGATCTTGAGAGGAATTCTCCGGTTTTGAGGTGAGTGCGGCCAGAGAATCCCACCCAATATGTTCAAACCTTACCACCGTTTTTTTGAATTTTCTGGAAATATAGGGAGCTTACGTTTCCCTGCTGCTTTCTCCATGGTAAACCGTCAGTTGATCAGAATCAGCTTGCCAATGAACCCGAACCCCTTTCTCCTGTAATATCAATTCTTGTGATTGTTTCAAAATTCTTGCACTGATGCGTGTCAAGTGAAAAGCTTTGGCAACATGTCTTTCTTTTCGGCATTAATTTGATAATTGACTCGAAGTACTAACTCATAAAGTAATGCTTCCATTTGTATTATCTTACATAGAATTGCATTGGCTCACCCATGACATGTTGGTAGCGATCCTTTATAAAGAAAGACGTTTTCATTGCACGCTCCTGCCTTGTTCCCAAGTCTTTTACTGCCCTTTCTTCCCTCAACTATCTATCTAACATATTCTTAAACATTAACATGGTCTCTCATTCAAACACTAACTTTGGTTGTGCATTCCACAATCTTGTAATGCTCTTTCTGTGTAAAACAAAAGTTCCTTTTGCTCTCTATCATCGATCCTCTACATTTAATCATATCTAAATCTCCAAACATTGTATATCACCATTTATTTAAATGGAAATGGTTCTGCATTTGATTTCCATAATGTTGCTCCAAGGCTTTGCTGCTTAAAAAGATGGGTAACCACCACCTTCCCAATTAGAGATGGGAAATAAATACTGGCTTTTCTAGTGGCACTCCTATCCTAAGGATGTGTTTTTAGAAGTGATTTGCTGTATATTTTTAGTACTTCAGCCTGGTTAAATGTTCACAGAAGAGTAAACAACAGTCTCCATGCAATGAATTCATTATACCTTGAAGTATGCTGTGGAAATTGAATTTGACAGGGAGAATGTCGGTGTGATATAAATAGTTGACAAAACTTCCAACATTTATGGAATGTTTACACTAAAACTTCACTTTCGCTGTGAAACAGAACCCGTTTGAGACAACACGATTGTGGCGGTACAGATTCAGAAACAAAGTCTGACCTCACTCGAAGGCAAAGCACTCGGAGCGCACTTGATTTTGACACGCCATGAAATTGAACTGCGCTGTGATGTTAAACTGGGTTTATAAAGTGCTCAGGGGGTCTTTCAGACTTCATTGAACACTGTTTAAACTTATGGAGCTTTGATTTAAATGTTCAGAGAATGCAGATGTTCCTGCCTGCACCCTCCAACCATTTAAATTTAGACTGCCGGGAGACAGGCTCTGCGTGTGTGTGTGTAACCAAGCATGTGCATTGCTCTCTCCTGGGCATGAGAGTTGAAGCACTGACCGGGCAGTGTAAACAGGGTATTGCCTGCCTGGATCCAATACTACAACCACCTATTTTAAATTGGTAGCTAAACCATAAACATAGCATTAATGAGCTAAAGACACAAGACTGACAATTCAAAATAAATAAGGACATCACGAACAATAATGGGAAAGTCAGCATTAATGTTCTGATAGAATTAATGTCCTGGTGAAGTGTCTCACCCAATTTGTTAATTTATTTTTCTCTCGCCAGAGTTAAGGATCCCCCATCAAAGTAAGACCACTACCAGTGAGAAATTAGAACGTCTACATTTATGACTACGTATAAGCAGCATGCATTCGGCAAGGTTGATTTCTTCCACAATTTTGAAGTGGATAGCCATTGCGTTTTATATTAATGTGGTCAGCTGGTCAGCTCACTTGTACAGCAAGATAAAAAGATGAAAAAGTTGCCACACAGCGGGTCACTTAACCAGTCAGTCAAACTTTTCCAGACAGGTGTTGTTTGCTTCCAGTCCAGGAAAGGAGGGGAAAAGACTACAAATATCTCTGGTGATGTCATAAAAAATCATATGACCAATAATCAAACAAAGATTCTCTGGTTTAAAATATGAAACACCTCCTGCCCCCTTTACTTAAATAATACAGCAGTAAACTACAAATATTAACACTTACACACTATGAACATAGGTCACATTACCAAGTATTATTATATACATATGCACAGTTAATATGAGAACTTTTTTGACGGACATTGATTTTGTTTTGGTAAGAGTCTTAACTTTAATATCCTCCATAGCCTGTTCTTCATTAATATTTAGGTTCTTGGATCTTCTCTAGTACAATACCATCTTGGGAATTGTCAACTTCATCAGACACTTCGTAGATTCCTTTTGTAAATCTTGATGAGTTCTTGCATTAGCAAACACCTTCAGTGCTTGGGAAGTCTTTTGTGTCCAATGTGCCTTTGCTATGTGGCCTTTCTTGTCACAGCTTCCACATTTATTTTCTCTGTTCCAACATTCATGTGGAGAGTGCCCTGCCTGAACATAGATTTCTTTCTGTCAATTCCCATTTTGTGCATTTTGGCTCCAGCTCCAATTTGGGAAGCCTCTTTCATGGTCACTTCCATGGACACCATGATTGAGATGCCAGCATTGGACTGGGGTAAACACAGTAAGAAGTCCCACAATACCTGGTTAAAGTCCAACAGGTTTATTGGTAGCAAACACCACTAGTTTTTGGAGCACTGCTCCTTCATCAGGTGGTTAAGTGGAGAACTCCCCATTCACCTGACGAAGGAGCAGTGCTCCGAAAGCTAGTGGCGTTTGCTACCAAATAAACCTGTTGGACTTTAACCTGGTGCTGTGGGACTTCTCACCATGATCTCAACAGCAAGTTTTAGTGTTAAAGAACTTGCGATGAGTAATTATCTGTGAATTGCTTCATTGTGAAGACATAAACAAGTTTGTTTCACAGTGTCTTTGAGGGCCAAGCCAAACTCACAGTTCTTCGCTAGCCTTCTTAATATTGCTACAAATCATGACTTATTTTCACAATTCCTGGCTCCATCTGTGGAATTTGAGGCTTGGATTTTCTGTCTGCACTCAGCCCAAAACTGGAAAATCCCGCCCGAGGTCATCGGACGTTTATATAGTGTACCGTCCCTCCCCGCTATGATTCCCATGCCAGGCGGGACAGAAAAACTGCACCCCCACCCCCCCCCACCCCCCAACCCCCACCACCACCGCCACCGCCGCCACCACCAAGTCTCTCAGGAATTATTGTTGGTTCAGGTGAAA
Source organism: Carcharhinus amblyrhynchos (assembly GCF_965287045.1). NCBI lineage: Eukaryota > Metazoa > Chordata > Chondrichthyes > Carcharhiniformes > Carcharhinidae > Carcharhinus > Carcharhinus amblyrhynchos. The sequence goes on from NC_137324.1 coordinate 50,731,313, forward strand.
ATTGATTTTCAAAAATGTTTTCAGTTCCTCATAGGTTTTTTCACTAGACTTCTCGAGATGGACAAGGCTCTATATTAGTGTAAAGATCTAATGATCTACCATGCTAAAGAAAGTAACTACTTTAAGTTCATTCTGTATTCTGTTTGCTGCAAGATAATATTGAAATCTGTCTTTGTATGCATTCCACATTTCCGTGTTTCCATCGAATGATTCCATGGTGCTGCCTTTGCCTGCCATTGCAGTAACCAGTTCATAGTCCCTGTTTCTTCTTTAATTTCCTTCCCTCTTATTTATTTCCTCTTCCTTTTTAACTTCTTCCTTTTGCTGTTTCTTTAAAAAAACTTCTGTTTGCGACTGTAGTTGTTTTTTAATACGCTATCACCAATCCAATCCAACACAAGAAAATTGAAGCATCAGGATGTACTTACTATGCTTTTTTTAAAAGTAAATTACTGTGGACGCTGGAATCTGAAACCAAAAGAGAAAATGCTGGAAAATCTCAACAGGTCTGGCAGCATCCGTAAGGAGAGAAAAGAGTTGACGTTTCGAGTCCAGATGACCTTTTGTCAAAGTTAAAAGTCAAAGTAAGCAGGAAATCTTTATACTGCAGGGTGAAGGAACGAAAGATGAGTCATAGCCACGGAAACCAGGAGAAAAGATTGCTGAAGCAGTCCACAGAGAGGATAAATGGTGTGAACGGCCAAACAACAGAGAAGCTGAAATCAGAGGGTAAGCTATGGGGGTGAGGGCAATGGATGGGACAGAGGTAAAATTTAGAAAAAGGGAAGCAAAGGGGGGGAAAAGGGTAAAGGAAGGGAGATAAAATAGGGGGAATGAGTGGGGGGGAAGAAAAATGAAGAAAGACAATAAAGAAATAAAATGTGGAGAACAGTAACAAATTAAATAAAATAGAATGAAAACAAAGGGATCGAGGTGGGGTAAAGCTAATCATCTAAAATTGTTGAATTCAATGTTGAGACCAGAAGGCTGTAAAGTGCCTAACTGGAAGATGAGATGCTGTTCCTCCAGTTTGCATTGAGCTTCACTGGAACATTGCAGCAAGCCAAGGACAGACATGGGCATGGGAGCAAGACTGTATGTTAAAATGGCAAATAACCAGAAGGTCAGGGTTCTGATTGCGCACAGACTGAAGGTGCTCAGCAAAGTGACGACCCAATCGATGCTTGGTCTCTCGGATATAGAGGAGTTCGCATTGGGAGCAATAGACCAAATTGAAAGAGGTGCAAGTGAAAATTGCTTAACCTGGAATGAATGTTTTGGACCTTGAATGGTGAGCATAGAAGAGGTAAAGGGACAAGTGTTACACCTTCTGTGATGCATGGGAAAGTGCCATGAATGATGGGAGACGTGTTGGGTATCATGGAAGAGTGGACTAGGTTTTCCTGGAGGGAACAGTCTCTGCAGAAAGCTATCAGAGGGAATGAAGAGAAGATGTGTTTGGTGGTGGCATCATGCTGGAGTTGGCGAAAACGGTGGAGGATTATGCTTTGCATGTGGAGGTTGATGGGGTGAAATATGAGAACAAAAGGGACTCTATCCTTGTTCTGGGAGGGAGGGGACGAGGTGAGGGTCATGGCGCGGGAGATGGACTGCACCCTGTTGAGGGCCCTGTTGGCAACTGTAGATGGGAATCCATGGTTGAGGAGAAAGGAGCGCATATTTGAAGCACCACTTTGGAAAATGGCATCATCCGAACAAATGCGACAGAGGCAAAGGAACTGAGAGAAAGGGATGGAGTCCTTCCAGGATGTGATTCAAAGATTCAAAGATTCAAATGTGGGTTGTAGTCCAGATAGCGTGGGAGTCAGTGGACTTGTAATGGACATTGGTAGATTGTATATTTCCGGAAATGGAGACAGAAAGGTCAAGGAAGGGAAGGGAACTGTCTGAGATGGACCAGGTGAAGGCAATGGAGGCGTGGAAACTGGAAGTGAATTTGATGAATTTTTCGAGATCTGGATGAGAGCATGAAGCAGCACCAAAATAGTCATTGATGTACCGGTAAAGGAATTGTGGGAGGGGACCTGGATAGGCCTGGAACAAGCAATGTTCCACACACCCATAAAATGACAAATGTAGCTGGGACTCATGCGGGTATCCATTGCTGCTCTTTTGATTTGGAGAAAGTGGGATGAGTTAAAGGAGAAGTTGTTGAGAGATAGACAAGTTTAGCCAGGCAGAGGAGAGTGGTGGTGAATGGGCATTGTTCAGACCTCTTTTCAAGAAAGAAGCAAAGCGCTCTTAGGCCGTCCAGGTGTGGGATGGAGGTGTAGAGAGATTGCATATTCATGGTGAATAGGAGGCAGTTAGGGCCTGCAAACTGGAAACTGTCAATATGACGCAGGGCGTCAGAGGAATCCTGGATGTAGGCGGGGAGGGAATGGACCATCCTTTTGGGATCATGCAGTTTTCTCCTTCTGCAGTCTTCCATTCTGACTTGTTCTTGTAGCCACAGTATTTATATGGCTATTGATTGTAGTTACCTTTCAAAATTCAATAGATTCCGGAAGGGTTCCTATAGACTGGAAAGTAGCATTTGTAACCCCATTATTAAGAAGGGAGAATGGAGAACTACATCCCTTAGCTGGAGTATTGTGTACAGTTTTGGTCCCCTTTTCTAAGAAGTGATATACTTGCCATAGAGGGATTACAACAGGTTTCATCAGATTAATCCCTGGAATGGCAGAATTGTTGAGTGTGCAGTGATTGAGGAATAAAGACACAGTTTCCTCTCAGTTTCAAAGAATGAGGGATCATCTCATTGAAACTCACATGGATATTGGAGTGGAGGGGAAGGGTCCAGTTGTTGTGGTCCACATTGAGACAACACAAGGTTAGGAAAAAAGGATCTGCTTGGGGATTATCAGGCACTCAGAGCTAAATTAGAGAACAGGTCCTCAAGGGTTTTAATCTCTGGCTAATTACCCATGCCACGTGTGAATTGGCAAAGGGATGGGAAAATTAGGGAAGTAAACACGTGACTAAAGGAGTGGTGTGGGGTAAAGAAGGGTTCCATTTCATGGGGCATTGATATCAGTATTGGAACAGGAGAGATCTGTACCATTGGACAGTCTTCACCTGAACTGATCTGCAACCAGGGTTCTAGTGGAAAGGATAAATAGGGTGGTCACAAGAGGTGGTGGGGGGGGAGGGGGGGGAGTGGGGTGTTGTGTTGGAGGGAAGGGTAAAACTATGGGAGGTATAATGGTTAATAGGAAGCAAAGCAGCAGGTTAGCATGTGGGAAGAAAGCTTCAACTGCATGGAAAATTACAAAAAAAATTAAAAGGAAGGAGAACTCAGCAGATGTTATTAATGGAGGTGTTAGGGTACAAAAAGAAGATATAAAAACTAGCAGGAGGGCACTTTACCTAAATGTCTGTAGCATTCAAATCAAGGTAAATGTGTTGATGGCACAAACCACCAAAAATGAGTATGATTTAGTGGCCATTACAGGTTGCAGGATGATCACGACTGCAAGTTAAATATCTAGGGGTATCAGACTTTTTGGAAGGACAGACAGGAAGGTAAGAGAGGTGGCGTAGCTCTGACATTTAAGGATGGCACAGTAAGAAGTCTCACAACACCTGGTTAAAGTCCAACAGGTTTATTTGATAGCAAACGCCACCAGCTTTCAGAGCGCTGCTCCTTCGTCAAGTAAGTGGGAGTTCAGCCTCTCAGTCCAACGCCAGCATCTCCACATCATTTAAGGATGGCATCAGGGCAGCAGTGAGAGATGGTGTAGGTTTTATGAAGAAAAGGATTGAATCCATTTAGGTGAAAATTAGGAATAGTAAAGAGAAAAAGTCACTAATAGGCATAGTTTATAGGCCATCAAATAATAACATCACAGTGGTGCGAGCCATAAGCAATAACTGATGCCACGTAAAAATGGTACGGCAATTATCATGGAGGACTTTAATGCACATGTCAATTGGTCGAACCAGGTCAGTCAAAACAGCCTTGAGGAGTTCATAGGATGTATCTGTGACAGTTTCTTCGAACAATATGTAATGGAACCTGCGAGGGAGCAAGCAATCCTAGATCTGGTCCCGTATAATGAGTAAGAAGTCTCACAACCAGTTTAAACTGGTTGGACTTTAACCTGGGGTGGTAAGACTTATTACTGTGTTTACCCCAGTCGAACGCCGGCATCTCCACATCTTGACTCCCGTATAATGAGACAGGAATAATTAATGATCACACAGTTCGGGATTCTCTTGGAAGGAACAATCACAGTATGGTTGAATTTAAAATACAAATGGACATGAGAAGGTAAAATCCAATACCTGTGTCTTGTGCTTAAACAAAGGAGACTATAATGAGTTGAGGGAGGAGTTGGCCAAGTTAAACTGGGAGCAAAAACTTCATAGCGGGACAATTGAGGAAAAGTGGAGGACTTTCAAAGCAATTTTTCAGTGTTCAACAGAAGTATATACCAGTGATAAGGAGGACTGTAGAAAAAGAGATAATCAGCTGTGGATGTGTAAGAAAATAAAAGAGGGTATCAAGTTGAAAGAAAGTGCATACAAAGTGGCAAAGATTAGTGGGAATCTCGAGGATTGGGAAATCTTTAAATGTCAACAGAAAGCCACAAAAAAAGCTATAAGGAAAAGATTATGAGAGTAAACTAACTCAGAATATAAAGGTTTCTACAAATATATAAAACGGGAAAGAGTGGCTAAGGTAAACATTGGTCCTTTAGAGGATGAGAAGAAGGTTTTAATAATAGGAAATTACAAAATGGTCGGGGCATTGAACAGATATTTTCTGTTGGCCTTCACAGTGGAAGACACAAATAACATGCCAAAAATTGATGCAAGAAGGCTATGGCAGGTGAGGACCTAGAAACTATCATTATCACCAAAGAGGTAGTGTTGGGCAAACTAATGGGGCTAAACACAGCCAAGTCAACAGGCCCTGATGGAATGCATCCCAGGATATTAGAAGAAATGATGGGGGAAATCGCAAATGCACTCATTGTAATTTACCAAAATTCGCTGGACTCTGGGGTGGTTCCCACAGATTGGAAAACAGCAAATGTGATGTCACTGTTTAAAAAAGGAGATAGACAAAAAGCGGGTAACTATAGGCAGGTTAGCTTAACTTCTGTGGTGAGGAAAATGCTTGAATCTATCATCAAGGAAGAAATAACAAGATATCTGGATACAAATCATCCCATTAGGAAGAGAGCATGGGTTCATAAAAGGCAGATTGAATTCATCTAATTTAGTGGAATTCTTTGAGGACCCAGTTTTGAGCTCGGTGGACAATGGTGGATGTGGTGTATCTGAATTTCCAGAAGGCATTTGACAAGATGCCACAAAAAAGGCTGCTACATAAGATAAAGTTGCACAGTGTTATGGGTAGTGTATTAGTATGGATAGAGGATTGGTTAATGAACAGAAAGCAAAGAGTGGGGGTAAATGGGCGTTTTTCTGGTTGACGATCAGTGACTAGTAGTGTGCCTCCAGGATCAGTGTTGGGACCGCAATTGTTTAAAATTTACAATGTCTTGGAGTTGGGGGCCAAGTGTAGCATGTCAAAATTCACAGATGACACTAAGATGAGTGGTAGAGCAAAGTGTGCAGAGGACACTGAAAGTCTGCAAAGGGATACAGATAGTCTAACTGAGTGGGCAAATGTCTGGCAGATGGAGTACAATGTTGGTAAATGTGAGGTCATCCATTTTGGTAGGAATAACAGCAAAACAAACTATTATTTGAATGGTAAAAAATTGCAGCATGCTGCTGTGCAGAGGCACCTGGGTGTTCTTGTGCATGAATTGCACAAAGCTGATTTGCAAGTGCAGCAGTTAATGAAGAAGGCAAAAGAAATGTTGTCCTTCATTGCTAGAGGGATGGAGTTTAAAAGCAGAGAGGTTATGTTGCAGCTGTATAAAGTGCTGGTGAGGCCACACCTGGAGTACTAAGTGCAGTTTTGGTCTCCTTAATTGAGAAAGGATATGTTGGCAATGGAGGGGGTATAGTGGAGATTTATTAGGTTGATTCTGGAGTTGAGAGGTTGGGCTTATGAGGAGAGACTGATTAGACTAGGACTATACTCATTTGAATTCAGAAGAATGAGGGGGGATCTTAGAGAAACGTATAAAATTATGAAGGGAATAGATAAGAGAGAAGCAGGGAGATTGTTTCCACTGACGGGTAAAATTAGAACTAGGAGGCACTGCCTCAAAATAAGGGTGGGCAGATTTAGGACTGACTTGAGGAGGTACTTCTTCACCTAGAGGGTTGTGAAACTGTTGAATTCCCTGCACAGTGAAGCAGTTGAGGCTACCTGGTTGAATACTTTTAAAACAAAGATAGATTTTTGAACAGTAAAGGCTATGGTGAATGAGCGGGTAACTAGAGCTGAATCCACAAAAAGATCAGCCATGATCAAATTGAATGGAGGAACATGCTCAAGGGGCCAAAGGCCTACTCCTGCTCCCGGTTCTTACGGTCTCACAAAATTCTTACATAGAAACATAGAAGATAGGGGCAGGAGGAGGTCATTTGACCCTTCAAGACTGCTCCGCCATTCATTATGATCATGGCTGATCATCCAACTCAAGAGCCTAATCCTGCTTTTTCTCCATAACCTTTGATCCCATTCACCCCAAGTGCTATATTCAGCCACTTCTTGAATACATTCAAAGTTTTGGTACAAACTACTTCCTGTGGTAATGACTTCCACAGGCTCACCACACTTTGGCTGAAGAAATGTCTCCTCACCGCTGTCCTAAATGGTCTACCCTGAATCCTCAGGCTGTGACCCCTGATTCTGAATTCCTCTACCATTGGAAATATCCTCCCTGCATTTACCCTGTTTCCTCCTGTTAGAATTTTATAAGTCTCTATGAGATCCTCCCTCATTTGTCTGAACTCCAGCAAAAATAATCCTAATCAATCTCTCTTCATACATCAGTCCTGCCATCCCCAGAATCAGCCTGGTAAACCTTCGCTTGAGAGCAAAAACATCCTTCCTCAGAAAAAGAGACCAAAACAGCACACAATATTTTAGCTGTGGCCTCATCAAGGCCCTGCATAATTGCAAGAACACCTCCCTGCTCCTGTACTCAAAACCTTTCGCAATGAAGGCCAACATGCCATTTGCCTTCTTTACTGCCTGCTACACCTGCATGTTTACCTTCAGTGACTGGTGCACAAGGATGCCCAGGTCCCGCTGCACACTCCCCCTCCTAATTTACAGCCATTCAAGTGGTAATCTGTCTTCTTGTTTTTGCTTCCAAAGTGAATAACCTCACATTTATCCAAATTATACTGCATCTGCCATTGATTTGCCCACTCGCCCAATTTGTTCAGATCATTGTAAAGGATTTCTGCATCCTCGTCACAGTTTGCCCTCCCACCCAACTTGGCATCATCTGCAAACTTTGAGATAGAAATCCATAGAAACCATAGGAAATTTTGGCTCAGAAACAGGCCTTTTGGCCCTTTTCGTCTATGCGGAACCATTTTTTGCCTAGTCCCATTGACCTGCACTTGGACCATATCCCTCCACACCCCTCTCATCCATGTACCTGTCCAAGTTTTTCTTAGATGGTAAAAGTGACCCCGAATTTACCACTTTGTCCGGCAGCTCATTCCACACTCCCACCATTCTCTGCGTGAAGAAGCCCCCCCTAATATTCCCCTTAAACTTTTCTCCTTTCACCCTTAACCCATGCCCTGTTTTTTCTCTCCCCTAGCCTCAGTTGAAAAAGCTTGCTTGCATTCACTCTATCTATACCCATCAAAATCTTATACGCCTCTATCAAATCTCCCCTCATTCTTCTAAGCTCCAGGGAATAAAGTCCTAACCTATTCAATCTCTCTCTGTAACTCAGCTTCTCAAGTCACAACAACATCCTTGTGAACCTTCTCTGCACTCTTTCAACCTATTTACATCCTTCCTGTAACTAGGTGACCAAAACTGTACACAATACTCTAAATTCGGCCTCACCAATACCTTATATAACCTTACCATAACACTCCAACTTTTATACTCGATACTCCGATTTATAAAGGCCAATGTGCCAAAAGCACTCGTTGCGACCCTATCCACCTGTGACGTCACTTTTAGGAAATTCTGTACCTGTACTCCCAGATCCCTCTGTTCAATTGCACTCTTCAGAGTCCTACCATTTACCCTGTATGTTCTACTTTGGTTTGTCCTTCCAAAGTGCAATCCCTCACATTTGTCTGCATTAAATTTCATTTGCCATTTCTCAGCCCATTTTTTTCAGTTGGTCCGAATCCTGCTGCAAGCTTTGAAAACCTTCCTCACTGTCCACTACATCTCCAATCTTTGTATCATCAGCAAATTTGCTGATCCAATTTACCACATTATCATCCAGATCATTGATATAGATGACAAACAACAACGGACCCAACACCGATCCCTGCAGCACACCACTAGTCACAGGTCTCCACTCAGAGAAGCAATCCTCCACAGCCACTCTCTGGCTTCTTCCATTGAGCCAGTGTCTAATCCAATTTACTACCTCCCCATGTATACCTAGTGACTGAACCTTCCTAACTAACCTCCCATGAGGGACCTTGTCAAAGGCCTTGCTGAAATCCAGGTAGACAACATCCACTACCTTCCTTTCATCCACTTTCCTGGTAACCTCCTCGAAAAACTCTAATAGATTGAACATAAGAACATAAGAACATAAGAAATAGGAGCAGGAGTAGGCCATCAAGCCCTTCGAGCCTGCCCCGCCATTCAATAAGATCATGGCTGATCTGTTGTGGCTCAGTTCCACTTTCCCGCCCTCTCCCCATAACCCTTAATCCCCTCTCTTATCAAGAACCCATCAACCCGCTTCTTAAAAATATTTAGTGAGGCAGCCTCCACCACTTCAACGGGCAGAGAATTCCAGAGATTCACCACCCTTTGAGTGAAGAAGTTCCTCCTCAACTCCGTTCTAAACCGCCTCCCCTTTATCTTGAGGCTGTGCCCCCTAGTCCTACTGTCTTTTTTGAGCGGGAAGAGTCTCTCCACCTCTATCCTATCCATCCCATTCATCATCTTATACGTCTCAATGAGATCTCCCCTCATTCTTCTAAACTCTAACGAGTACAAGCCTAGTTTATTCAGGGTCAAACATGATCTACCACGCACAAAGCCATGTTGACTCTCCCTAATAAGTCCCTGTCTATCCAAATATTTGTAGATTCTATCCCTTATCACACCTTCCAATAACTTGCCCACCACCGACATCAAACTTACTGGCCTATAATTTCCCGGATTTCTTTTGGAACCTGTTTTAAACAATGGAACAACATGGAGCCAACATTGGAGCCACCCTCCAATCATCCAGCACCTCCCCTGTGAATACTGATATTTTAAATATGTCTGCCAGGGCCCCTGCAAGTTCAACAATAGCATCCCTCAATGTCCTTGGGAATACCCTGTCCGGTCCTGGGGATTTATCCACTCTGATTTGCCTCAAGACAGCCAGCACCTCCTCCCCTTTAATCTGTAAACGTTCCATGACCTCCCTACCTGTTTGCCCTAATTCCATGCCCTTTTTCTCAGTAAATACGGGTGCAAAAAACCCATTTAATGTCTCCCCCACCTCTTTTGGTTCCATACACAGTCTACCACTCTGGTCTTCAAGTGGACCAATTTTATCCCTCACTATCCTTTTGCTCCTTACATACCTATAGAAGCTCTTTGGATTTTCCTTCACTCTGTCTGCCAAAGCAACCTCATGTCTGCTTTTAGCCCTCCTGATTTCCCTCTTAAGTAGCTTCTTGCACTTTTTATACTCCTCGGGCATCTGATCTGTTCCTTGCTGCCTGTACATTTCATACAACTCTCTCTCCCTCTTAATCAGTGTTACAATCTCCCTCGAGAACCGAGGTTCCTTATTCCTATTTACTTTGCCTTTAATCCTGACAGGAACATACAAACTCTGCACTCTCAACATTTCTCCTTTGAAGGCCTCCCACTTTCCATTTACATCCTTACCAGAGAACAGCCTGTACCAATCCACACTTCCCAGATCCCTTCTCATTTCATCATGTTGCATTTTGTTCCCTCCGCCAAATCACTAATATATATTGTTTAAAACTGTGGTCCCAGCACCAATCCCTGTGGCACCACACTAGTTATTGCCTACCAATTTGAAAAACACTCATTAATTCCTACTCTTTGTTTTCTCGCTCGTGGGGCATGACGGAGTGGATTAGATAGGAGTCAATCCTAGCTTACCTACTGCCTCCTTACTTGCAGCCTTCACCCACATATTAGCTCAAAAAGACAAATCACCAAGGACAGTGATTAACGATTGGGCTTTCTCTAAACATGGAGGAAAGCCTCTCATTTTTATTGTCAAGAAGACAATGGAGATTTCATTCTTTCAACCATGAATCTGTAACTGCGGGATCCCTTGCTGTTCACATAGCATGTCTCATTCCCTTTGAGTACTCCATGCATCCACCCACATCTCACATCAGGATGACAGCAGCAGGGGATGCAATGGCCTCACTGAACAATCTACAAACTCATCATTTTCAAAGCTCAGAATGGAGTGAGCTGTAAGTAATGCATAATGTGTGCCAAGGCTGTACACTGATCAAAATGATGGCCAAAGCTTTATCATACACATGTGGGATTATTGAGTAATGGCTATGTTGATAATGTGTGAGAAGTATATTTATGAGAGTTCATTATTAATAATTGGGCACAAGTTCCCCACCAAGCAATTAGCAGCACCAGGAGACACTTCCAGATAGTGCAAGTTAATATCTATTTACAAGTACAAATATATACAATAGTTCTACACCCATGCAACATCAAAACTTCTTTGTCTTTCTATCACTATGCCTATGTGCAGCCCTGATATCCATAGCTGAGGTGGAGGCAGCCTCCTGACTGAATTTGGTGGGCATCCCCGGGTGGTCCAAGGTCTAGAAAGTCCTGGACTGCAAAATATCCTCTGCTCAGGTGTAAATGCATCCTCCTTGGCCTGACATATGGAGGCGATGGGGTCACTGGCAGGGGTGGGGGGGGAGGGGTGCTGGATTGGCAGGATACCCCAAGTGTATCCTGGGATGAGACTCCCTGGATCTTTGGTTGGCACCCCTCCTTCCTGTGTGTGCTCGATGGCATGTCCCTGACTCCAGAAGAAGGGGCACCTGGGGCAAGGTCAAGGTGCCCCATCCTTCTCTTGCCAAACCACTGCTGCGCTGCACCTGTGGCTAGAATGATGGCGTGCAGGTCTAAATGCATATCCACCATATGTCCTGCTAGACCTGGCTATCCAAGACTGCCGCTATCAAAGAGATACAGCCAAACGCTCCCACGTCAGAACCACAACAGCAGACAGAACATGGACAGACTTCCCCAGCCTTCAGTCCAATCTGCACATAGACTTTGGGTTCTCCACTAGTTGATCTCCTGCCTGTGTCTACATCTCCATTAGGTCTCTTAAGATCAAGTCCAAGGGCTGATCATCTGCATGGGTCTGAGCAGGAGCCTGGACTCTAGCAGTTTTCTGAATGTCAGAGATTTCAGCTGTTTACTTCCTCCACCAGAAATGGACAGGTGTCAGTGAAGTACTCACATGATTGTGAGCTAGACTTATTCTAAAAAGTTCACTCACCGAGGTGACTGTATCTGCACTGGCGGAGGGTTTAGGTGAATGCCATGATGGTGCATTGTCTGAGGATTCTGAGGCATCATCCGCAGATATAAGGTTGGGGCTTGTTAATGAGGTTGCTCTCCCTGGTGAGCCTCTCCCTTTTCTTGCTAGTACCTGGAATGGGGAACATAAAGGTTTAGTGAATACCCAAGCAGGCTCCCTTATATTAAAGCAATGTCTCACTCTGTTGGCACATCTGATTATTGCACATTGGAGGCATCTTTGTTTACTGGGGTAGTCGTATCCTGCCTTCAGCACAAGCATGGTCCTGCCCCTCACCATGTAGCTCAGTGACCTTTCCCTCGAATGGGATGAGGATTCAGATGTTAGGCAGGTAGCTTCCAGTCTTGGTCAGCTGTTGTGTGAGCTCTTGTCCTGTAAACAAACGAAGGACTGAGTGTCATCCCAATGGGTGCGTGAGCAATTTAGGACCATGCATGCTTATTCCTGCTCCTGAGTTGGCCCCAGTGTGTGATTAACAAGCAGCATGTCCTACAACTGATAGAACATTAAGAGCACGTGTAGTTGGCAAACAGTCAGTGCACACGTCCCTGCTGCTGGAGAGTTTTGCAACCCAGACTGCTGTCTGGTATCCCTGTATGTTCAGACTGCCTCAAGCCCTCATGAATGTCACTTTACAGTAAGTAGACGATACAGACAGTGCGCCTACTCTTTGAGTGGGCAATTCACTTAACGCCATTCTCCTGCCTTCTTTCCCAGACACTGGCAAGGCACAGCAGATCAATCATCCTTTTTCTGCACAACTAGACTGTTTCTCTTGTGGGCCTTACTGATGCTAACCTCTGCTGCCATGTCCAGCCAGGCCAATGTGGTCAAATGGGAGGACTTCCTGCGGTCATCCTTGGAAAGCAGCACTCTCCACCTTTCCCGGATGGCCTCGGGGAGAACCTCCAGGCAGGCTGAGCCATCAGGCCACATTTCTGTTCTAGGAAATATCGCCTGTGATGTGAAAAATCTGGAGCTCCTGGTCTGCAGTGAGTGAATGGCTGTCTGCTTCCGGGACCTTCGATGTCAAGTGGCAATGTCAGAGAGGGTAATATCCTGCCTGCTCCCACCACAATAGTCACCAATCTCCTCGCAAATGCAAAAGTAATGTAAGGTCTCTGAGAGCCAGCCATCCAACTCCCTAGCAGAAATCACTCTCATTTTCATTCTCACCAACAAATGTAGAATCCAAAACAGAAGATTCTGGTCCATGTATCATTACCACTTGAATATGTATTAACACATGCACCATTGAAAACATTCTGGTTGTATCACAGCTTGGTATGGCTCCTGCTCTGTTCAAGACTGCAAGAAATTACAAAAGATCATAAATGTAGCCCAATCCATCACGCAAACCAGCCTCCCATCCATTGACTCTGTCTACACTTCCCGCTGTCTTGGCAAAGCCACCAGCATAATTAAGGACCCCATGTACCCCAGAGATTCTTTCTATCACCTTCTTTCGTCGAGAAAAAGATAAAAATGTCTGAGGTCAAGAACCAACTAACTCAAAGACAGCTTCTTACCCGCTGCCGCTAGACTTTTGAATGGACGTACCTCACACTAAATTTATCTTTCTCTACATCCTAGCTATGACTATAATACTACATTCTACTTTCCTTTCCTTCTCTATGAACGGTATGCCTTGTCTATATAGTAGGCAAGAAACAATACTTCTCATTATAGACTAATACATGTGACAATAATAAATCAATTCAAAATCATTCTTTCACTAATGGAAGGGTTAAGGTCCTGAAACTCCCTACCTAACAGCACATTGGGTATACATCAACCAGAAACACTGCTGCTATTCATAAAGGTGATTCACTGCCATGTTTCAAAGGCAGGTAGGGGTGGGAAATAAGTGCTGGCTTTTCTAGTGATATTCCTGTCCTGGCAATGCATTTTTAAAGTTAAAGTAAAGGTATCTTTTTATTCTACTGTTTACTATTTAATAACTAAAGCCATGATCCTCCCATTGTGACCCGTAACTTTCTTGGCAGGTCAAGGTGGGAGATGCAGGTCGCCAGCCTTGTACTAGGATTTGCACATATGCTGGGAATGCATGAATGCAACAGTTGCCAGTCAGACCACGCTGGAAACCGACGAGAAATAATTTGAATCTTTTTAAAATATGTTTTTGATATGCTTAGCAATTCATTATCGGGAACTTTCAGGTCCTGATTGAATCTCCCACCTCACCAGGAGTACTTCATTCTGACGGGGTTCAGACTAGCCCCCCACATTCAGGGAACTAGCAGGAGACCCTGCTGGAGTGAAGTGGGGCAATCAGGGCCCCTCAGGATGTCAGTCAGTGGGGCGTGTGAAGCCCCTTGGATATGGGCATCCAGAAGTGCCAGTCTGTGCCCCCGGCACTGCCCAAGGGGCAAAGTGCCCATGCCCAGGGAGCACCTTGGCACTGCCTACTGGGCATAGGGCAGGGCCTATTGTGGGTAGAACCTAAGGGCAATCGATGGGGGTGGGGGTCCCACTGCTAGTCTGCAGACAGGATCGATCTAGGCTGGATGGAGGGCAGTGATCGGGGTGGGCTGGGGGAGGTGGTCTGCTGGCAGGGGAATCTGCCTCCGGGGGGTTGAGCTCTAATGCCAGGGGAGGGGGTCAGTGGGGTGGGTCTGCCAGGGTGAGGCGGGTGGGGGGATTGCCACTGCTGGTAGGGTTGGGCTTTGCATTGGGGCGCTTTGTTATGGGCGGGGGTCCCAGGCTGGCCAGCGATTAAACTGGCCAGCGGAGAGTCTGACACTGCGTATGCACAGAGTTCCAGAACTGTCAAACTCTGGTGCGAGTAGGCCCCGCCCCCACGGGCTTTTAATGAGATTCACGACTGGGACCTTTGCAGTACACAGAGTGGGGACAGTCAGGTGAGAAGCTGAACTGACCAGTCGGGATTTAGAACAGTTTTCCCGCCAATTCAGCACTTTTGGGAGAACCACCCCCATAGTTACATTTTGGCCGTGTAGATAATTTATGTTCATGCAGAAAGTGTACAGCTTGCTTGCCCAGTGGAATCTGGAAGCCACAGAACTGTTACAATGCAGAAGGAGGCCATTCAGTTCAGTGTGTCTGCACCGTCTCTCCAAATGAGCATTTCACTTTATGCTATTCTCCTGTCTTCTTCCACTAACCCTGCACATTCTCTCTTTTCAGTTCATATAATCCTGCAGTGCAGATGGAGGCCATTCAGCCTATCGAGTCTACAATGAGTCTATACAGACCACAATCCCAGCCAGGTACTATCCTCATTACCCCATGCATTTATCCTAGCTAGTCCCCCTAAGTCACTAAGGGAGAATTTAGAATTGGAATCAACCTAACCTTTCTTTGGAATGTGAGCGGAAACTGGAGCCCCCGGAGGAAACCCACGCACGTACAAGGAGAATGTGCAAACTCCACACAAACAGTGATCCAAGCCAGGAATCAAACCCAGGTTCCTGGTGCTGTGAGGCAACAGTGTTAACCACTGTGCTACCATGTTAACAGCCTAACTCTGTTTTGAATGTTTTCATTGAACCTGTCCCCACCACACAACCAGGCAATGCATTCCATTCCTTAACCATTCGCTCAGTGAAAATGTTTCTTTTGCTTCTTTTGCCAATCACTTTAAAGCTGTGGTTGTCTTAAATCTGTGAGGTGATGAGTGGGGAGAGGAAGAAGAGGTTATAAGCCTGCATGTACCTTGGACTTAGTCCAACCAGTCATTCGTTGCAATGTTCCCAGTTCTTCAGTTTACATAGTGGCAAGTTTTACACAGTAGATAATAACATTACCTGGGCAGATAGGAGCTGAAAACGTTCAAACAGGAGTGACAGAAGTCAGTTCAGGAGACCTTTATCAATGTGAGCAACCAAGAGAGTTGGTAGTACTGTGATTACCGACTCCTCCCAAGCTCTTAGACACTCTGGAGATAAGCAGATTTTATTGATCATTTACTTTTGTATTATTAAAATAAAACTATAAATCAATCAAGTCAACTGCTCCCTGATAAGTCAGCAAACAGTATCTTGATTTCAACAACACTTTTTATTTTGAAATGCCAATTAGACCTTAGAAAGCTGAAAGGGTGGATAGCTAATGACCAGCTACAACATGGGAATACAACTATGTGCAAACTTTACAATAATCCTCTTTCTGCGTATTTGCAGATCAGATTCCCTGGCTTGATATGCATCACAGTCTCTCATTCAAACATTCCTCAATGTACCATGACCTCAGCTACATGTTTAACATACACTTTGCACCTCAATCTTCCCCTAAATCCTAAAGCAGCTGACTCAGATGTTATTATGCGAGCCAACAGGATCAGAGCGCCTTGCTCATATGTCCATTATTTATATGTGAGCTGGGACATTGTCTGCCATTCAGGACTTCACCTAGCATCCATAAATAACTGGTTTCTGTGGAAGTAAGAAGAGGCAAAGGCCTAGTGGTATTAATGCTAGACTATTAATGAGAAACTCAACTAATGTTCTGGAGATCTGGGTTCGAATCCCATTATGGAATTTGAATTCAATAAAAATATCTGGAATTAAGGATCTACTGCTGACTGTGAAACCATTGTTGATTGTTAGAAAAACCCATCTGTCCTTTGGGGAAGGAAATCTGTCGTCCTTATCTGATCTGGCTTACATGTGACTCCAGAGCCACAGCAACATGGTTAACTCTCAACTGCCTTCGGGCAACTATGGATGGGCAATGACCAACCAGTGATGCCCATGTCCCACAAATGAATAAAAAAAAGTCACTGGAAAGCAAATACAGGACGCGGACTGAATTTGCTTCCTCCTTTCCCCATGGGAATTGGATTACATTCTTTTGGCCGTTTCAACTCAGGTCAGCTACCGGCAAAAGCACCAGATGGGAGATAAGAATTTTTTTTACATCCCCTTCTCCTGACCTTGACCACAAGTTCACTCTTCCCTCGATCCCTCATGGTCCCTTCTAAGGTGTTCCCCTATTCCCACCACCTATCAAACTGACACTTCAACTTTGATGACGGGTCATTCAGACTCACAGCATTGGCTCTATTCTCTCTCCATAGATGCTGTCAGACCTGCTGAGGTTTTCCAGCATTTTCTGTTTTTGTGCCAGCTTCCCATCTGGGCTCACTGTGACCTGGAAATAAATTCCAAAAATGTTAATCAGATCTTTAATTCTGGCAGAACCTTGGGGGAAATGCATTCTTCTGGTTTAAACTGCTGCTAAATGGCACCCCTACTTTGTGTTAATATCAAGGTCCAAACCTCTACTCTGCCACAGTCAGTTTGTTATTGAAACCTTCAGCCATGCTTTTGGTACATCTGGGCTTGTCTATTTTATTGTCCTCTTTACTGATCTCCATATATTCCACCCTCCATAGACTTCCGAAACTCTGCTGCCTGTACCTTAACTCACACCAAGTTCCATTCACCTTACCAGCCCTGTGATTGTTGACTGACACTTGCTCCCAATTCTGAGGGAAAGGCAAACAAACAACACTGCATAATTGTACATAACGTATGATAAACCTTTCACAGTGTAAAATAATAATTTTGCTCAAAGGACACCATTACTTTTTTTTTTACAGATATGTTAACTATTCTGTAGTTCTTTTATGAAACTGATGCTGGTAGTTGGTAATTAGCTGTGGTCCACAAATAACCATAAAGCATCTCTCTTTGTTAAAGAATTAGTTACATGACTTGAGGGGAACCATGCCACAACACAGCACAGTGGCACAACGGTTAGAACTGCTGCCTCCCAGCTCCAGGATCCTGCGCTTGATTCCTGGCTTGGGTCACTGTCTGTGCATAGTCTGCACATTCTCTCCACGTCTGCAAGGGTTTCCTCCAACAGTCCAAAGATGTGCTGGTTAGGTTGATTAGCCATGCTAAATTGCCCCTTAGCATACCTATGTGTAGGTTAGAGGGATTAGTGGGGCAAATACGTGGGGTTATGAGGATAGGGCCTGGGTGGGATTGTTGTCGGTGCAGACTTGATGGGCCGAATGGCCTCCTTCTGCACTGTAGGGATTCTATGAACAAGTATGGGACAATATACTTGGACAAACTTGGACAATATAACTTGGACAAATAAACTGGAAGGAGGTGTTCTTAGGGAAAAGTACCGAAGGAAGGTGGCGGATATTCAAGGAATGTTTGTCTGGAGCTGTGCATGACAACGTTCCGATGAGACAAAGGGGTTTTGGTAGGTCGCGGGAACCGTGGTGCACGAAGGCTGTGTTGAACCTAGTCAGGAGGAAAGGGAAGGTGTACAAAAGGTTTAGGGAACTAGGAGAGGTTAAGGATCTTGAGGAGTATAAGGACTGTAGAAAGGAGCTTAAAAGGGAAATTAGGAGAGCCAGAAGGGGTCATGAGAAGACCTTGGCGGGTAAGATTAAGGAGAATCCCAAGGCCTTCTATAAATATGTGAAAGATAAAAGGATGAGAAGAGAAGGGATAGGACCTATAAAAGGTGAAAGGGGAAAGGTCTGTGTGGAACCAGAAGAAATGGCAGAGGTGCTTAATGAGTACTTTGCCTCAGTATTCACGGTGGAAGCTGATCTGGGAGATTTTGCTACGGATTTGCAGCAGATGGAAAAGGTTGAGTTTGTGGATATTAAGGTGGAGGATGTGTTAGAACTTTTGAATTCTATCAAGATAGATAAGTCGCCGGGACCAGATGGGATGTACCCCAGGATACTGTGGGAGGCGAGGGAAGTGATTGCAGAGCCCCTGGCGATGATCTTTGCGTCGTCAATGGAGACAGGAGAGGTTCCGGAAGATTGGAGGATTGCGGATGTAGTCCCTATTTTCAAGAAAGGGAACAGAGATAGCCCGGGAAATTACCGACCGGTGAGTCTGACCTCAGTGGTTGGTAAGCTGATGGAGAGGCTTCTGAGGGACAAGATTTACGAGCATTTGGAGAGGTTTGACATGATCAGGAATAGTCAGCATGGATTTGTCAAGGGCAGGTCGTGCCTTACAAGCCTAGTTGAGTTCTTCGATAATGTGACTGAACACATTGACGAAGGAAGTGCCGTGGACGTGGTGTACATGGACTTCAGCAAGGCGTTTGATAAGGTCCCCCATGCAAGACTTCTTGAGAAGGTGAGAGGGCATGGGATCCAAGGGCCTTTGGCCTTGTGGATCCAGAACTGGCTTGCCTGCAGAAGGCAGAGAGTGGTTGTGGATGGGGCTTTTTCTGAATGGAGGTCAGTCACCAGCGGAGTGCCTCAAGGATCTGTTCTGGGACCCTTGCTGTTTGTCATTTTCATAAATGACCTGGATGAGGAAGTGGAGGGATGGGTAAGTAAGTTCGCTGATGACACGAAGGTCGGTGGTGTTGTGGATGGTCTGGAAGGATGTCAAAAGTTGCAGCAGGACATAAATAGGATGCAGGACTGGGCAGAGAAGTGGCAGATGGACTTCAACGCAGATAAATGCGTAGTCGTCCATTTTGGCAGAACCAACGGGATGAACGAGTACACTATCAAGGGCAGGAGTCTTAGTAGTGTTGAGGAGCAGAAGGATCTTGGGGTCTGGGTCCACAGGACTCTTAAATCGGCCTCGCAGGTGGAGGATGTGGTCAAGAAGGCGTATGGTGTACTGGCCTTCATTAATTGAGGGATTGAGTTTAGGAGTCGGGAGGTAATGCTGCAACTTTATAAGACCCTTGTCAGGCCTCATTTGGAGTACTGTGCGCAGTTCTGGTCGCCTCACTATAGGAAAGACGTAGAAGCTTTTGAAAGGGTACAGAGGAGATTTACAAGGATGTTGCCTGGACTGGGAGGCATGCCTTATGAAGTTAGGTTGAGGGAGCTGGGTCTCTTTTCCCGGAGAGACGAAGGTTGAGAGGCGACCTGATAGAAGTTTATAAAATGCTGAGAGGAATAGATAGGGTGGATTTTCAGAGGCTATTTCCCCGGGTTGAAATGGTCGCTACGAGAGGACACAGATTGAAGGTGCGGGGAGGAAAGTACAGAAGTGATGTTAGGGGTAAGTTTTTCACTCAGAGGGTGGTGAGTGAATGGAATTGGCTGCCGTCAGTGGTGGTGGAGGCGAACTCGCTGGGGTCTTTTAAAAGACTTCTGGATGAGTATATGGGGTTTTATGGGATTGAGGGTTATAGATAGGTCTATAGATTGGTAGGTGTTGATGTGATCGGTGCAACTCGTGGGCCGAAGGGCCTGTTTGTGCTGTAGTGTTCTATGTTCTAATATAAGGAAGCAGGCTGCCATAAATACAGCAGTCGGTACAGGGATTGATAACTGCAGTCGGTACCAGTGCTGTTCACTTCAAAACTATGGCCTGATCATAACCAAGGGATCAGGTTCCCCTGAGTCTGGTCCAGCCCAGCTCCTCACCATGTTTTCCAGCTCACTGTGCAGCATGGCAGCAGCACTGTAATTTGAAACCATCCAACACATGTTCTGCTCCAAGGAGAAGGCTCTGAATGCTGAGGGAGATTGAATTGATTTTGGAACAACACATCCAAAGTGAATTCTATCTTCTGTGGAAATAGGAAGGTGAAAATTCTGATCATTTTGTTCACCTTTGACATGATTATCTTTGTGTCCTATACACCAGAGCACATTTGTGGATAAGCCTTATCTAGCTCCTGTCAAATTTTAATTGCTTTGAAATTTTATAAACGGATATTGTAAAGAATTGGGCAGAAATCTCTAGGAATGAATTTTATCATCGGGTCATCTTTTAGAAATCAAGAGATTATAAACAATTATCTTTAAATCATATTTTTTTCCCTATAGTTTCATATTAAAATAATGTTTTTAAACCCATGGGTCCAAGTGGTGTTTGAGAAACTCAAATTAAATCAGCTGAGAGAGTGACACTGGTTCAGGTCTGACATTGGGGACGTGGGGGTGGGGGTGGGGGGGGAGGGGGGTGGTTGCAGAGAGGATTTTCAGCCTCGGGTGAACGAGAAATAGGACAGGGAGATCTCATTCTTTGACTTTCCTTGTCCCCTCACTGGTGACAGAATATGGTGGGAGAACTTCCTTTATATACATTGTGAGGGTGGTGAGGGGGTGTGCCCTGATACTTCCTGGGAGGGGAGGGGGAGTCCTGAAGCTTGTTGGGGGGGTGTGGGGAGTACCCTGATACCTGTTGGGGTGGGGGGGGGAGAGGTGTGGAATATCCCGATATTTGTTGGGGGGGATGGTGGGGTGGGTGTGTCCTGAAGCTTGTTGGGGACTGGAGGGTGGGGGGGGGGGGGGGGGAGGGGTAATGTTTCAGGCAGGATAGAGGGGGATGTAAAAGGGGTGGGGGAGTTGTACTACTGGATAAGGAGAATATCACAGCTGTACTGCGGGAGGACACCTCAGCAGGATCGTACTGTGAGGCAAAATGGGTAGAGCTCAGGAATAGGAAGGGTGCAGTCACAATGTTGGGCGTTTACCACAGTCCTCCCAACACCCCATGGGAGATAGAAGAACAGATATGTAGGCAGATTTTGGCAAGCTGTAAAAGCAACAGGGTTGTTGTGGTGGGAGATTTTAACTTCCCCTATATTAACTGGGGGTAATTTAGTGCTGGGGGCATGGATGGGGCAGAGTTTGTAAGAAGCATCCAGAAGAGCTTCTTGAAACAATATACAGATAGTTTAACTAGGGAAGGTGCCTAAGGAGGTAACTGGACCTGGTATTGGGGAAGGTTAATTACAACAATATTAGGCAGAAACTGAAGAATGTAGATTGGGGGCAGATGTTTGAGGGCAAATCAACATTTGGCAGGTGGGAGGCTTTCAAGTGTAAGTTGATAGGAATTCAGGACTAGCACATCCCTATAAGGATGAAGGATAAGTATGGCATGTTTCTGGTTTCCTTCACATGTTCCTGTTTCCTCTCTCAATCCAAAGATGTGCGGGTTACGTTGACTGGCCATGCTAAATTGCCCCTTAGTGTCAAGCAGTTTAGTTGGGTAAATATGTGGGGATAGGGCTTGGGTGAGATTGTTGTTGGTGCAGGCTTGATGGGCCAAATGGTCTCTTCTGGATTGTAGGGATTCTATGATTCTATGGTATGGGTTTCTGAATCCAATCAGGTTGCTAATTCCAGGCATCAGAACCAATATAAAGTGATAATAATGTAGAGAAATAGCAAAAGGCATTTCATAAAAGTGTAAACAAATGAAATTGAACACAGGGGCAAAGAAGGTAGAGCCAAAAGCACGATAAAAGAGCTGGGGAGTGGGGGCAAGGGGGGGGTTTCAGTGAAAGAGTGAAGTGTGCCAAATGGGTGTTGCGCTAACAAGCTGTGTCTATTTGAAAGTCTGGTTTTAGCATTTTGTTCTTAATTGCTGATGGCCTTAATGTGAACTTGCCAAGAAGTGTCAGTGCAGAAACCTGCAGAGTTAGCATTCAAATGCTGATTGGACACAACTTTCCTTGAGCTGTCTGGGTGAATTCCACCATCAGTGGAGTGGAACATAAGAACATAAGAACTAGAAGCAGGGGTAGGCAATCTGGCCCCTCGAGCCTGCTTCGCCGTTCAGTAAGATCATGGCTGATCTTAGCCATGGACTCAACTCCACTCACCCACCCCCTCACCATAACCCTTAATTCCTTTACTGTTCAAAAATTTATCAATCCTTGCCTTAAAAACATTCAGTAAGAACATAAGAACATAAGAACATAAGAAATAGGAGCAGGAGTAGGCCATCTAGCCCTTCGAGCCTGCCCCGCCATTCAATAAGATCATGGCTGATCTGTTGTGGCTCAGTTCCACTTTCCCGCCCTCTCCCCATAACCCTTAATCCCCTCTCTTATCAAGAACCCATCAACCCGCTTCTTAAAAATATTTAGCGAGGCAGCCTCCACCACTTCAACGGGCAGAGAATTCCAGAGATTCACCACCCTTTGAGTGAAGAAGTTCCTCCTCAACTCCATTCTAAACCGCCTCCTCAACTGCTTCACTGGGCAGGGAATTCAACAGATTCACGATCCTTTCGGTGAAGAAGTTCCTCCTCAACTCAGTCCTAAATCTGCTCCCCCTTATTTTGAGGCCGTGCCCTCTAGTTCTAGTTTCACCTGCCAGTGAAAACAACCTCCCTATCTTCTCTATTCCCTTCATAATCTTATATGTTTCTATAAGATCTCCCCTCATTCTTCTGAATTCCAATGAGTATAGTCCCAGTGTACTCAGTTTCTATTCATAAGCCAACCAACTCAACTCCAGAATCAACCTAGTGAATCTCCTCTGCACCCTCTCCTGTGCCATTATATCTTTTCTCAAATAGGGAGACCAAAATTGTACACAGTTTTGGACGACTGACATACAACGTGTTTCAGGTTGACCCATGGACGAAGTGAGAGGGAGCTCAGGTTTCTTCTGAATGTGGCACTTGAGGACCTGCTGGAGGAAATCTGGAAGAGAGGTGATACCCTATACTCAAAGGAGGTTGGGGGTGTAGTAGGGTGGCAATCAACATTGCTATCCTATCCCTTGTCTCCTACAGCGGCTGATGTTGCTATGACTAGCCTCATCCCCACCTGATCATCCACCCAAAGATCATGGGGATTCATGAACAAAATGCCGGTGACCAAACACTCTTGGTGACTCCTGTAAGATATACAATATATTAGAGTAGCAATGTACACACTCTGTTTAAATTAAGTTCTCAGAGAATTTCTAGAATAAATATTGATAGTATGAAATCTTGGTGAAGTAGAATCATAGAATCTCTGCCGTGCAGAAGGAGATGCCCATCAAGTCTGCACCAACCACAATACCACTCAGGCCTTATTCCCGTAATCCCACATATTCACGCTGCTAATCCCTCTGACACTAGGGTCAATTTGGCATGGCCAATCCAGCTGACTCACACATTTTTGGCCTATCCAAGAAAGTCTATCTTAGAAAGTATCCTAGAAAGTCCTCTTCAAACTGCGATTGCAATGTCATATTCATTTTTGTGGCACTCAAAATTTCATTGTTTAGTCTACCCTGTTCAGCCAGCCACTGTTAGGATCAGTCATTAAATAGAGTGTCATCCACAACAGCTGCATGCAGCCTTTATAATAAGCACTAGCTGGCAATTAATTCTCAATCATCCCCTTATAGCAATGGTGTTAACTTTTTTTACCAAGATGGCATCTTGTGTTAAGTATTGATTAAACAAGCACTACAACTCAAGATCTTATATTGGGCACTTCATGGCCTCTTCAGTGTCTAAATTATTCAACCAAAACCCCAGTGAAATTTAAAGAGAGTCTTAAAGAAGATGAGGGGCTGGAGTGGGAGAGAAAAGGCTTGTGGAGGGAAATTCCTAGCTTAGTGTTTAAATGGCTGGGGCAAGGTTGCTGATAGTGAGATGAAAGGAGTGTATGATGTATAAGAGTCCAGTGTTGGAGGAATGCAGAATTCTTTGAAAATTGTACAGCTGAAGGAGGTTGCAGAGCTTGGGAAGGGCAAAGCCATGAAGACATCTGAACACAGGAATGGGAGTTTTGAATTTGAGGCATTGAGGCTCAGCATGCCAGTCAGCATCGGGCACCTGGAACACGGCTTGTGTTAGGATAGAGGCAGCAGAGCTTTAGCTGAAGTGAAGCTTATGGAGGATAGGAGGCTGACCAGAAGAACAAGGGTGGAGGGTGAAGGAGTGATTGTGCACTGCACCGGCTATGGAACTGTTGCATTGAATAGCAGACCAATAACGAGGCATGTCCGCCCGAAGATCATACCATCTCGCCCAAGGTCAAATGCGAATGTCATTTTCCGAGCCTTACCCACCCCCAGAAATGGGGTGGGCGTGCCGGTAAAATTCCAGTTGTGAATGATGTATGGGAGACCTTCTTGGGGATGGTTCCATCAAAGAAAGTGGGAGTTGTAGGGAGGATTGGGAAGTGAATGGTGAGGAATACGAAATAGTGATTTGAGATGGCTTTATCTGCGACTGAGATGACTCCTTTGGGACAACTTCAAATCTTTGCATGACCTTGTCCCACCCTATTTGAGTTTATCCAGGCATACATCCCCTCCACTCAGCCTGCCTGACATAGGATTATTGCTTGTTCCTCAATCACTGTGCTCAAGTACCAGAAGCCAATCTTTTAGCCACTAAAGCCTCTTCACTTTGTACTTCAAAGTCTCCTCAAGCCTCTGCTCTTCAGTCCCTGTAACATTCTCCTTTTGTTTCTTGCTCAGGGTCTGCCATTCTACCTTATTAAGCACTCAGGCATTTTGTTGTTGTGTGATCACTTGCGTTCAGAGCTTCATTTTGTAGCAGTAAAATGCTCTGTTCTTAGTTCACACTGTTCTAAAGCAAACTGGTTCCTGCAGAATAACAGGGCCATAAATAACAAAACCAATACTTTCAGCCCTTGAGTCTTGATGCTTCACTGGCAACAACAAATAAGTGGAATGATGGTTCAGTGTTTGGCTTGACATAAATAAACAATTGAACCAATGTGAACTTTCAATTGTCTGAATTAATCTAACCTGAGTAAGAAGTTAAATACCGAATGTTGTCTTCAAATAAAATCAAAGTGAAGATCAAATTAACAATTGCATTAGGATGGTTAAAATATTATTTATTTGTGATATAATGAAAGCTACTTAAAAAAAACTTAGAGAATATAGTTCAAAACCGATTGTATTCCACAGTTGTTCTAATACATCAATATCTATTGATTGCGTCACCATATTGGCAGGACATAACTCAGAACTCTCATTTTTAATCACAAGATCCCACCATTAATCAGTGCCACTAAACAAAATAAAATCAGCCTATTTTCCAGTCTCTCGGAATACAGTTATTTTCCCACAAATATCAACCTAACCTTCAAAATCTAATACACAGCAGAAATGGAATTAATTGGTGTATGTATCTTCTCTTGTTCATATACTTTATTTAATTTTGTCCTTGAGGCCCAGAAGATGGTTTCCTGTCTGGGTCACAGTTTCATAGTGATTATGATGGTGACCCAGGCTACAGGATTACCTGAGCTTTGCCACTTTGGATGGCACAGTGGTACAGTGGATAGCACTGCTGCCTCACAGTGCCAGGGACCGGGTTTGATTCCTGGCTTGGGTTACTGTCTGTGTGGAGTTTGCACATGATCCCCATATCTTGTGGTTTTTCTCCAGGTGCTTCAGTTTCCTCCCACATTCTGAAAGACGTGCTGGTTAGGTGCATTGACCCGAATAGGCGCCAGAGTGTGGCAACTTGGGGAATTTCGCAGTAACTTCATTAAAGTATTAACATAAGCCTTGCTTGTGATTAATAAATAAACTTTACTTTACTACCAACTTTGTGTGACTAACACCTTCTTTCGGAACAAACCATTCCACAAGGTTCCATGGAGACATCTGATATCAGGGCATGGGCACCAGATGGATCTGAACATCACCAGATGTGACACTCTGAACAGCATTCTCAGCACACTCAACTACCACAGCGCTGATTGTGATATACACCATTCTTTGGTGTGCATTAGGATGAGGGTGCAATGCCTGGAGCTTCTTCATTCAAAGTAGAAATACCACCCTCATTAGAACATCAACCAGACTGCCAACCCAGATAACAAGCAACAGTTCTGTGACTCAATTCAATGGGTGTTCTCTGGAATTCTCACACAAGAGAAGTGAAATAAAACACAATTTGCGACACCGGGTGGGATTTTCCAGCCTCGCTCATCCCAATACTAAAAATCCCACCTGAGGTCAACAGACCATTCCATGGTTCATTTCTCACCTACTCCGATCCCCGTGGGAAGGGGGTGGAGTGCTGGCGGGTGGCATAAGTCTGACCACCATCTGCAATATTGCACATTTGAGATAGCAAGTGGGATTTTCCAGTTTCACTTACCCTCAAACTGGAAAATTCTGCCCGAGGTCAACAGACCTTTTCAAGGTCCAACTTCGCCTGCTCCAATTCCCGCGGGGGTGGGCTGGGACAGTATAATTCCAGCCACCATCTACAATGTCGCACTCTCAATACACGGGAAGCAAGAGCAAGAAAATGCTAAACAACACTGCAATGGAACCTCTCGTAGAACACAGAACACTACAGCACAAACAGGCCCTTCGGCCCACTAGTTGCGCCGATCACTTCTATACCTACTAAGCCATAGACCTATCTAGAACCCCCAATCCCATTAGATCCCATATACTCATCCAGAAGTCTTTTAAAAGACCCCAACGAGTTCGCCTCCACCACCACCGACGACAGCCGATTCCATTCACTCACCACCCTCTGAGTGAAAAACTTACCCCTAACATCTCCTCTGTACTTGCTTCCCTGCACCTTAAATCTGTGTCCTCTCGTAGCAACCATTTCAGCCCTCTGGGAAATAGCCTCTGAGAATCCACCCTATCTATTCCTCTCAACATCTTATAAACCTCTATCAGGTCGCCTCTCAACCTTCGTCTCTCCAGGGAGAAGAGTCCCAGCTCCCTCAATCAATCTTCATAAGGCATGCCTCCCAATCCAGGCAACATCCTTGTAAATCTCCTCTGCACCCTTTCAATAGCTTCCACATCCTTCCTGTAGTGAGGCGACCAGAACTGCGCACAGTACTCCAAGTGGGGTCTGACAAGGGTCATTAAAGCTAAGAAGTCTGCTCTCAATAATTACAAAAGAAATCTGAAAAAGAAGACTCTGAATGCACTAAGAATGCACTAAGACTCTGTTCAATGCAACCTTGATTGCTGGGCAGTGCACCAATGACTACCAGTTACAACTCTGCTAGAATATCCAGATGTCTTTTGACATTGAGGATGTCAAGGATAAAGGAATCAACAAGGCAAGCTAGTCTATCAGCAAATAATTTGGCTCCATTCAAAATAAAAACAGAGGAGGTCACCATCATTGGGAGATGGATGGAACATTACCTTTAACTTTATTCCAGGAAAAACACTGCCACCAAGGAAGCTCCAGACATCCTAAAAAACCTGGATATTGAACTCACATTAGAGAAGCTTAGCAAAGCTATTGACTTGCTTGCCATGGAAAAGCTCCAGGTGTTGATGTTATGCCACCTGAACTTATCAAGCATGGAAAACTGGCACTTCTACAGAAGCTGCTCAAACTTCTCTGTCCCTGCTGGAGGGAGGGAAGCAGTGCCCCAAGATATGAATGACACAAAGAACAAGAATGAGGGCGATTACAATAATTGCAACATTCATTGATGCATCGCTCTGTTTAGCATGATCGGAAAGGTGTTTGCCAGTTTTGTCTTGTCAGGCTGCAGATTTTAGCTGTAAGCTGTTAAATCCAGCTCGCCTGAGAACCTAGACAGAAGTGCACCAAATCCTCAACGGAGAGTCTATGCCGACAATACTTCATCAGCATTCCATCTGCATCAGAAAGACAAATGTCCAGGATATTGATATCCATCAGCATCTATAACTCTGGACATTGTTGATAGCTTCACCTCCACAATTGCCAAACACAATCCAAGTTTATGTCATATGGTCCCTCCACACAGACACTAAAGTTGAGAAAGCCCACAAATGCCTCTACTTTCTCAGGAGGCTAAGGAAATTCGACATGTCCACTACAATTCTCACCAATATTTATAATGCACCATATCACAGCTTGGTATGTAGAGATGGAAAGGTGGTAGGACTGGAGGGTCTTAATGACATTACTGTTACGAGAGAGGCGGTGCTCGACAGACTGGAGGGGCTGATTGTGGACAAGTCGCCAGGACCGGATGGAATGCATCCGAGGGTTCTGAAAGAAATGGCGGAGGTGATAGTGGATGCCTTGGTGGTTATTTTCCAGACGTCGCTGGATTCCGGGGAAGTGCCGGAAGATTGGAAAGCGGCTAATGTTACGCCGTTGTTTAAGAAGGGTGCCAGGCAAAAGGCAGGGAATTATAGGCCGGTTAGTTTAATGTCTGTTGTAGGTAAAATGTCAGAATCCGTCATCAAGGAGGAAATAGCGAGGCATCTTGAGAGGAATTGCTTGATAGAGCGGACGCAGCACGGTTTCATTAAAGGGAAGTCGTGTCTGACAAATTTACTGGAGTTCTATGAGGATGTGTCTAGGGCGGTGGATAGAGGAGAGCCAGTGGATGTGGTCTTTCTTGATTTTCAGAAGGCGTTTGACAAGGTACCTCACAAGAGGTTATTGCAGAAGGTCAGGGGACATGGAGTTGGGGGTAGGGTGTTAGCGTGGATAGAGGATTGGTTGTCAAATAGGAGGCAGAGAGTGGGGGTCAATGGGTGCTATTCGGGTTGGCAGATGGTGACTAGTGGAGTGCCCCAGGGGTCGGTGCTGGGGCCTCAGCTATTTACCATTTATATAGATGATCTGGAGGAGGGAACCGAGTGTAGGGTGTCGAAATTTGCTGATGACACCAAGATTGGTGGAACGGCAAATTGTGCAGAGGGTGTGGAGAGTCTACAGAAGGATCTAGACAGGCTGGGCGAATGGGCCAGGAACTGGCAAATGGAATTTAATGTTGGCAAGTGAGAGGTGGTCCACTTTGGTAGGAATAATGGTAGGAAGGACTATTACTTACGGGGCGCAAAACTGCAGCAGGCGACGGTGCAGAGGGACCTTGGGGTCCTTGTGCATGAGTCGCAAAAACCCAGCTTGCAGGTGCAGCAGGTGGTCAGGAAGGCGAATGGGATGCTGGCCTTCATAGCGAGGGGGATTGAATATAAAAGTAGGGAGGTCTTGCTGCGGCTGTATAGGGCATTGGTGAGGCCGCATCTGGAGTACTGTGTGCAGTTTTGGTCGCCGTACTTACGCAAGGATATTTTGGCCTTGGAGGGAGTGCAGAGGAGGTTTACTAGGCTGATACCGGAGTTGAGGGGGTTGAGCTATGAGGAGAGGCTGAATAAACTAGGCTTGTACTCGTTAGAGTTTAGAAGAATGAGGGGAGATCTCATTGAGACGTATAAGATGATGAATGGGATGGATAGGATCGAGGTGGAGAGACTCTTCCCGCTCAGAAAGGACAGTAGGACTAGGGGACACAGCCTCAAGATAAAGGGGGGGGGAGCGGTTTACAAAAAGGCCAACTTAAACATGATGCTAATTCAAGTGCAACACACCTCAGAATCGAACAGCAATGACCATTATTGGAAAAGCTTCCGTGTTGGGTACAGAACAAAGAAGGATAAAAAACAATACAATACAGGAACAGGTCCTTTGGCCCACCAAGCCTGCACCGATGTGTTGTTTCTATCCCTCTGCTGGCCCCCCGTTCATGTGTCTATCAAAATACACTTTGAACATTGTTAATATGCCTGCTTCCACTGGCAGTGTGCATCCCAGACACTCACCACCCTGTGTGTGAAAAACCTTCCCCATAGGTCTTCCCTAAACTTACCACCTCTCACCTTAAACCTATTCCCTCTTGTAGTTGACCCTCCCACCCTGGGAGAAAGCCTTTGACTATCTACCCTGACTATGCCTCTCATGATTTTGTAGACTTCGGTCCTCAGCCTCCACCTTGCCAGTGAAATATATGTACTGTAAGAAATGAGATTAAAACTCTATCTAAAATATTATACAAAATGAGGGGATAACTAGTTCTATGTAATTCTTTTATCGTTCCACTTACCCTTATCAATATAGCTCAGTTTACATTGAGGCCAGTTACTCAAACACAACAGACAAACTGATCGAAGAATATCTCACTGATAGGCACCAGGTAGATAGAATTTTGTAGAAGGCTGTGTGCAGATATACTCAGCAAACACATTGAGTAAATACAGGAGGGAATCCTGGAAGATTCTAACAGAGCTGCACAGATTTTCCTAAGAAAAGGTTCAGAAAAATGTTAAAAATTCAAACTTGTTAGTTAATTTACAAGAGGACAGTCATAATTACTCTACCAGCAAAAAAAAAGATAAAAACTAATAGCTTGGAGTGAATCCAGTCATTAACCTGGTCAAGGAATTAAGTTTATACATAGAACAAATTATGGAAAGGAATCACTAAAATAGAGTACTTTAAAGCAAAGGCTTCTGGTGACTTATAAATATATAAAATACCTGCAAACAATTATAAAACAAGACTGAATAAGAAGGTTTAAAAAAGCCTGGGAACATCCAAACTTTGAATTAAATATTTGGAAATCAATGCATTACAAAAGTTCAGAGAATGAATTGAGGCCTTTTAGCTTTTCATTGGAGTAACTTATAGCTAATCCTTTCATAAGAACATAAGAACATAAGAAATAGGAGCAGGAGTAGGCCGTCTAGCCCTTCGAGCCTGCCCCGCCATTCAATAAGATCATGGCTGATCTGTTGTGGCTCAGTTCCACTTTCCCGCCCTCTCCCCATAACCCTTAATCCCCTCTCTTATCAAAAACCCATCAACCCGCTTCTTAAAAATATTTAGCAAGGTAGCCTCCACCACTTCAACGGGCAGAGAATTCCAGAGATTCACCACCCTTTGAGTGAAGAAGTTCCTCCTCAACTCCGTTCTAAACCGCCCCCTTTTATCTTGAGGCTGTGCCCCCTAGTCCTACTGTCTTTCTTGAGCGGGAGTTTCCTTGATATCTAATAGACAGTTCCTCTCATGCACTTTGGGATGAATAATCACAGAATGGAAGTGTACATTTAAAGGGAAAATAGGTCGGTGCTTGATGGCCAACATTGACACAATGGGTCAAAGGGCGTCTTTCTGTGCTGTAAAATTCTATTGGTGGGATTTTATGGCCATGCTCACCCCAAGATCAGAAAATCCTGTTCTTGGTCAATGGACATTTGCATCGTCCGCCCTCTTTTCCCCTCCACCCACTATGATTCCCGTGATGGGCGGGACAGGGAAATTCCGCCATTTGACTCTATGGGTGGGATTCTATGTTCATCCCAAAACTGTAAAACCCCACCCAAGGCCAATGGACCTCTCCATGATCTGCCCCTCACCCGCAATGAGTTTCTCACTGGAACAGCGGAGGTTGAGGGGAGACCTGATAAAAGTCTACAAGATTATGACAGGCATGGGCAAGGTGGCTATTCAGAAGCTTTTCCCCAGGGTGGAAGAGTCAATTACTAGGGGCATATGTTTAAGGTGGGAGGGGCAAGGATTAAAGGAGATGTACGAGACAGATTTTTTTACATAGAGGGTGGTGGATGCCTGGAATTCATTGCCAATGGAGGTCGTGGAAGTAGATACGATAGTGTCTTTTAAGGGGCGTCTGGACAAATACATGAATAAGATGGGAATAGAGGGATATGATCCCCGGAAGTGTAGGGGGTTTTAATTAAGTTGGGTAGCATAGTCGGTGCAGGATTGGAGGGCCGAAGGGCCTGTTCCTGCGCTATAATTTTCTTTCCATGGTGGGCATGATGGTAACATTCTAGCCTGTTTTTAGACGATAGACTGTGTTGTTCACATTAGGATAATGCCTTGGCAGGATTGTTTGAATAAAATTAGAATGGTAAAAAGTTGTATTATCAATAGGCTTTAAAAATGAGATTTGTAAAAATCAATGGAATTTAAAAATGTAACCTAAAGAAGAGGTGCTTATTTTATTTGTTTAAAATTGTTTATTATTTAATATTGAATTTTTTAAAATTACAATGGTTATGGTTATGTATCCTCACTTCAACAACCTTTTCCAATTTTTGTCCAAATCCAATATGATCTCAGCATGACCAAGGCAAATATATACCTCTTGAAACAAAGGCACAACATTTGCCACTATCCAATTTTCAGGCACCTCACCCGTGACAATTGATAATTCAAATATCTCGGCTATGGGACTCGCAATTCCCTCCCTTGCCTCCCACAATGTCCTGGGATACACTTCATCAGGTCCTTTAAGACTTCCAGCATCTCCTCTGTAATATGTACACTCCTCAAGACATCAGTATTTATTTCCTCAAGTTCCCTAACATCCATGCTTTTCTCAACAGTAAATACTGATGAGAAATATTCATTTAGGATCTCACCCATCTCTTGTGGATCCACACATAGATGACCTTGTTGATCCTTAAGAGGCCCTACTCTTTCCCTTGTTACTCTTTTGTCCTTTATGTATTTATGGAAGCTTTTTGGATTTTCCTTTCCCTTATCTGCCAAAACAATCTTGTGTCCCCTTTTTGCCCTCCTGACTTCTCTGTTGACTCTACTCCTACACTCCCTATACTCTTCAAGGGATTCACTTGATTCCAGCTGCCTATGCATGTCATGCGCCTCTTTCTTCTTCTTGACCGGGACCTCAATATCCTGAGTTATCCTACGTTCCCTACTTCTGCCAGCCTTGCCCTTCACTCTAAGAGGAATGTGTTTACCCTGAACACTGGTTAACACACTTTTGAAAGTACGCCAGTTACCAGACATCCTTTTGCCTTCCCACAGACTCCCCCAATTAACTTTTGAAAGTTCCTGCCTGATGCCATCAAAATTGGCCTAGCCCCAGTTTAGAATTTAACTTTTAGGCCAGACCTATCACTCCCCATAGCTATCTTAATACCAATAGAATTATGGTCACTGGTCCCAAAGTGATCCCTCACTAACAGTTCTGTCAGGTAGATGTAGGAAAATGCTTTAAAATGGCGGTGCGGGCTCGTTGGGCCGAAGGGCCTGTTTCCCGTGCCGCATTGTTCTTTGATCTTTGTTCTTTGTTCTATCTGCCTTTCCTTATTTCCCAAGAGGAGGTCAAGTTTTTCCCTCTCTCTAGTCAGGCCACCCACATACTGATTGAGAAATTCCTCCTGAATACACTCAACAAATTTCTCTCCATCCAACCCTCTAATACAATGCTGTCCCAGTCAATGCTGGGAAAGTTAAAATCTCCGAATATTACCACCCTATTTTTCTTGGAGCTATCTGTAATCTCCTTACCTATTTGCTCCTCAATTTCCTGCTGACTATTTGGGGGCCTTATCAAAGTGATTTCCCCCCCCTTATTTCTCAGTTCTACCCATATAGACTCAATAGCCATACCCTCAGATATATCCCCTCTCAGTAAAGCTGTGATGCTTTCCCTAATCAAAAGTCCAACTCCCTCTCCTCTCTTACGTTCTGTTCTATCTTTCCTGTAGCATCTGTACCCTGGAACATTGAACTGCTGGTCCTGTCCCTCCCGTAGCCATATTTCAGTAATTGCTGTAATATCCCAGTCCCATGTATCCATCCATGCCTTGACTTCATCTGCCTTGCACGTCAGGCCTCTTGCATTGAAATAAATGAAGTTTAATCTGGGCTTCCCTTGCTTTTTGTCCTGCTTTTGCCTGATCTGGCTGGTCCTAGGATCCAACTTTTAGACCCATTCTCAGGCACTCCCACATGCACTCTGCCTGCAAAAATATCAGCAATTCCGAATCGCACTGCAGAAGCCTGTGGGTGGGGCTTAATGCACCCGAAACCCTGCAACTCTAATTGGCACCTCCAACTGCGCATGCGTGGAAAAAAAATGAGAGAATGCTGCTCCCCTGCCATATCTCTCCCAGGCCAGATAATGCCTTCCCCTGGCTCCCATTGACATTGCTCCACCTCCACAATAGTACTGGCCACTTTATCCTCCAACTCTCTGCCACCCAGATCAATCGTGGGCCCCGCCCAACGTCCCCCCCACCGATCTCAGGCAGAGTGGCAGCGGACCCCCTTTCCCTCCACCATTCTCAAGTAGAGTGGCAGTGGACCCACTTTTCCCCCTCTCCATCGATCTCAAGCAGAGAGCTGTCGGATACTAGGCACCTATCTCCTCACTAACTGGAGCACACAAATCAGGCTATTATGGAGCATATCTGTTTCATGCCAATTATGGATGGGCAAATGCGGTGGTAAAGGGAGAAGTGCCGGTAAGGTTGGGCATGCAGCCAATTAAGTCAATTTAAATGCATGCAAATAATGGTTGTCACACAGTCCTGATCGCCACCATTTTCAGGCCTTGGTAAAGAGGCAACTGGTGAGGAGGTGGGCGCAGAAAGCTTTACCAAGCTTTCACGCCCAAAAACAGGGCAACGCGATGGTAAAATCAGGCCCATTTACAGACAGAAGGTTAGGGAAGGTGTGGCTGGATGTGCCGGCAGTAAGTCTAGGAATTTTTGCACCGTCTCATAAAAATCAAGATAAAATGGGAGAAAGATTTTCTTGATCACTATACGCAATCCACTGTGACCTAAAACTTGTGCTGGGGTCTTATATACACCACAGCAAGCTGATCAGTATTCAGTATTCTAATGAGGCTCTCAGTTGATCTGCTCAGCAGAAAGACTTAGAATTGGCCTCACCCTCTTTCCTCTCTTTAACTTTGTGGTGTTCTGAAAAACAGGAGTTGGTCTATTATTGATGATCCTGGAAAAAGTGGCAGATGTGACATTGGCAGTGCAGGAGACAGAGTCAAACTGAAGGTGGAAAGCTGCCCTACCTTTGATTAAGTTTTAAGTTTCATTATTAACATCACAAGGTGGCTTAATGCCGCAAGAAACTACAAAGGGTCGTGAACGAAACCCCATCCATCACTCAAACCAGCTTCCCACTCATTGACACTGTCTATACTTCCTGCTGCCTCAGAAAAGCAGCCGGCATAATTAGGGACTCCATGCACTCCGGACATTCTCTCTTCCACCTTCTTCCATTGGGAAAAAGATACAAAAGTCTGAGATCACATACCAGCTACTCAAGAATAGCTTACTCCCTACTGCCATGAGACTTGTGAATAGACCTACCTCATGTTAACTTGATCTTTCACCTTAGCTACGACTGTAAGACTACATTCTGCACTCTCTCCTTTGCTTCTCTATGAATGGTCTGCTTTGTCTGTATAGTGCGCAAGAAACAATACTTTTCACTGAATACTAATACATGTGACAATAACAAATCAAATCAAATCAAAACAATGAAGTCACTGTGAAAATCCCCTAGTCACCACACTCTGGCATGTGTTTGGGTACACTGAGGGAGATTTTAGCATGGCCAATGCACCCAACCAGCACATCTTTCAGACTGTGGGAGGAAACCCGAGCACCTGGAGGAAACCCACACAGACACAGGGAGAATGTGTAGACTCCTTACGGACAGTGACCCAAACAGGAAATTGAACCTGGGTCCCTGGCTC
The DNA here is from genome assembly GCF_965287045.1 of Carcharhinus amblyrhynchos. Lineage (NCBI taxonomy): Eukaryota > Metazoa > Chordata > Chondrichthyes > Carcharhiniformes > Carcharhinidae > Carcharhinus > Carcharhinus amblyrhynchos. The sequence continues at coordinate 50,766,982 of NC_137324.1, forward strand.
TGTGAGTCAGCAACACTAACCACTGTGTCGCTGTGCCACCCCAGTTTAAAAGTAATAAACTTAGCTTTGCAGAATATTAACAATAGTTGAATTAACAATTCTATGAATTGAAAATTTGGAAATAAATCACCTATAAAGTCCATTCATGTCTATTGTTCCATGTACGTGAACTAAAAAGAATTGTAATTTGAAAAGTGTGTAAAATACTCTGAGTACATTACTTAAAAGTTTACAGACCAGATTGAATGTGATTCAACAAACATACCAATTTCGCTGAGAGCAGGCGAAGAGCCTTCCTTATATAGCAGCTGTAGTGGTTAACCATCACAAAGAAGCAAGGGTTTATAGCTGTAGTGATATATTATTCTATCAATACATTGATTTCAAAGGGTTCTAGTACAATATAAACTCTGTTAAATCAATAATTTCAGTAGTAGCCTAACATAACACTTTGTCTTATTTTGCAGATGGTGTTTGCTGCTTAGCAGAAGGTACCCAGTCCTCTTGCTGATCGCATTGTAATAAACTTTACTGCTACTAATAAGTCAATGTAGCCTGTAGCAGTAGAATAAGCTAGAATATGGGAACATATATTGAACATGTCAACAATCATCTTGCATTTCTATAGGTCTGTAATATCAAAAAATAACCCAAGGGCGCCCCACAACAGTGCAAAATGAAAGCTAAACCAAAGAAGATTAAGAAAACTTAAAACAATTGTTAGAGCACTTACTTCATAAACAAATATCTAAGCCAATGGAGGATACATTTTATTATTTCCTCCCTGATGTGAAGGGTAGGTGTTGGGCTTGGCCCTATCAGGAATCATAGGTTTTGAAGATTTTAAAATGCTCCTGGGGGGAACCAGAGGAGCTGGACCATTTCCCCAATTCTACAGACAATTAAAGATCACCCTGTCAGAATGCTTTGATCATTCAGTTCATTCCCACCTCCTCCAACTATCGACAGGATTTAGTCAGGATGATGCCATTTATCAATTCCTTCCACTTTAAATTTTGGCTTTGCCATTTATGCTGCTGCACCAATGAAGTACCAATGTGATGATGTATCATTGCTCTCCCCTGCAGTACAGGCTCCCGCCAAGCAATGATTATTTACTAGGAGTTAGTCTTGAATGCTTTGTTCACCCCCAAGATGGGAAAGTTGTCTATAATTTCACCAAGTTCACACTGATTTTGCAGAAGACCTATCCCAAACCTTTCCGGTGTCAATTTTGCTGTTGGTAGATAAATCACGCTATTGGAATCAACATAAGAGTAGCGATTTACAATTCTTCTGAATTTTAGTCTGCCAGCTGAGGAGCTTAAGTGGTCAAGTAATATCAACTTAAGGGCTTCACTCTATGGCAGCTGGGATTTAACCAGCAGAAGAAGCCCACAGCAAGCATAGATTTCCATACACAGGAAATAGAAGGTGCTGAGTAAATGGACCGCCTTGGTCCCATCTGAGGCCCCCTCCCCAGGACCATCTCCGGTCACCAATCCCTTCCATCCCTGACTTATCTATGTCAGCCTCCTACCTTACTCATCTTGGCCTCTCAGCCAGGGCCCAGTCACTATAGCTGCTCAGTGGTGGAGCCCACTCCACTCCTGGCAGCACTGCTAGGACTGGAGAGACTGGAAACTCTTAGAGGTGGGACTTCCTGATCAAATGAGGGCAGAGTTCTTACCTTAAAGGAATTAGTGTCCCTTCAAGAGTTAAATGCCCTTATGGTGAGCTACTTGAATGAGGGGACAAGTTCAACCTAATATTTTTGTCCAGGGTTGGGGAACACAGGGTGGCATGGTGCCACAATAGTTAGCACTGCTGTTTCACAGTGTCAGGGGCCTGGGTTCAATTCCAGCCTGGGGGGGGGGGGGGGGGGGGCACTGTCAGTGTGGAGTTTGCATGTTCTCCCTGTGTCTGTGTGGGTTTCCTCTGGGTGCTCTGTTTCCTCCCACAGTCCAAAAATGTGCGGGTTAGGTTGATTAGCCATGCTAAATTGCCCTTAACATTAGGGGGACAACCAGGGTAAATAAGGTTATGGGGATAGGCCTGGATGAGATTGTGGTCAGTGCAGACTTGATGAGCTAATGGCCACTTTCTGCACTGTAGGGATTCTATGAACATTGGGCTCTGTAAAATCCATCCCAATGCAAAACAATCATTGATGTACGATTAGAATACTTCTATTCGTTACCATAATGACTACAATTTTTGTAGCCTCAAGATATATTTTTGGGGGAATCTTATATTGAAAACATATAAAGAAAGCCTTGCATTTATATAATGCCTTTTATGGCCACAGGATATCCCAGGGTGCTTTACAGAATGAGTTTGAGTTAGGGCACAGGCAGTAGAGTGTTGAATGATGCTAAGTTTATAAGGAACAGAACATGGGGACTGAGTGGAGGCCATTAGAATAGTCAAATCTAGAGGTATCCAAGGTATGGATATGGGTTTTAATAGCAGATGAGCTGAGGTGGGGCCAAATCTGGTGATTTTGCAGTGTAGCAATAGTTGATTTGATTTATTGTTGTCACATGTATAAACATACACTGAAAAGTATTGTTTCTTACGCACAATACAGACAAAACATACTGTTCTTAGAAAAGGAAACAAGAGAGTGCAGAATGTCGTGTTACAGTGTGGATATACTGTCAGTAGTAACTCACAAGGTCAAGAATGACACTGAGGTTGTGTTAAATGTCTGGTTCAGCTTCCTACTGTTACCAGGGAGAAGGATGGAGTCACAGACTGGAAAGCAGGGACTGAAGACGGTGGTTTTGGTCTTTTCAATATTGAACTGGAGGAAATTTCTATTTGTCCTGTCCCAGAGATTCTATTTTAAGACAGGGCAGGAATTAGAAGAGGTGCCAGTGAGGTAGAGATCAGTGTTGTCAGTGTACACGTGGAAACTAAAGTTGTGTTTTCAGATGATGTCACTGAAGGACAGCATGTAGACGAGAGATAGATGGGGACCAAGCTGAGATGGTTGGCTGCTTGGGAAAGCACTGGAAGTAATTGTGGGAATGGAAGGAAAGGGTAATACAGATGATTTTCTGGCTGTGATAGAAGGTGGGAGCAGTGTCAGCCAGCTGGACAATGTTGGAGAAGTGTTGACTAAGACTACTAGAAGAACCGGATTGGCCAGATTGATGCCTGAGGGCCTGGGTAAGATGCCCTATCAGCGAATTGGTGCAGACTTGATGGGCCAAATGGCCTCCTGCTGCAATGTAGGATCCTAGCACGCCTTGTGATCTTCAGCCAGGAGTAACTGAGTTTCCTGGGTGTTGTTAGCATAGCCCCTGCTAAACTACACAATTGTGAATTCAGTCATACAACTGAATACCAAGCTGTGTCTGGAATTCTCAAAACATTCTCAATGGAACTCCCGACTTTACTTGGTTGGAGTAGGCTAGGTGATTGATGTTAGAAATTATTATACAACATATCATGAGTTAATAATTGCCCATAAAAATAAACAGCAAGACTTGAAAAATATAGAAAAATGTAAATTCGGCAAATGCTAATTATCACCTTGATTTTGAATATCGGCTTGAAAAAGAAATACTTGCTGAATATAATGATGAAATACACTGTGTGGCTCATGTCTGAAGGCAGGCTGGTATTGGAAGCTTTGCTGGTATATGTGAAGTCTTACCTCAGCAAAAGGGAGAAAGGGAAGGAGGACGTTCTGGGGATGGAGGGGAAGATTTACTTGGTAAAATTTAATTTCCCAAAAGCACTAAATTGAAGCTGCTGCTGTACGGGAGCCATTTAGGCTAAATTACTGCTTTGTGGGTATATTATTTAGCCAGTCTATTGCTGGAGAGGCATCAATTCTGATTAAGAGATATTTTATGAATAGTTTTAGTGACCACTGCTTAACCTACTGCAGCATATTGGACTACTGTCATTAGGAGCTTTAATACTGTATGCTCTTAAACAACCTCATCAATAGACACTTGGGGGAGGGAAACACTTCTTAATCTAAAGTTGTTTTTCAAGGTTACTGAGTTGTTCAGTTGTGTTAAGAGTGTGGGTGCGGGGGGATGGGGAAAGTACTTGGACCATCATTAATTGTTGTTAATTTTACAGTCAGATTGTCAGGCAGAAGTTTATGGTCATGGAATCATAAAATTCTACATTGCAGGAGGAGGCCATTTGGCCCATCAAGTCTGCACCAACTCTCTGATGGGGCATCTTACCCAGGCCCTATCCCCATAACCCCACATATTTACCCTGCTAATTCCCCTAATGTAGACGTCTTTGGGACACTAAGGGGCAATTTCGCATGGCCAATCCACCTAACCTGCATGTCTTTAGACTGTGGGAGGAAACTGGAACACCCAGAGGAAACCTGGGGAGAACGTGCAAACTCCAATGTCTAGAATTGAATTGGTTCCCTGGCACTGCATGGCAACAGTGCTAACCACTGTGCAACCATGCTGATGTTGGTGTTAATTAAATTTCTAGAAGTCTGCGTGCCACAGTTCCAGGCTAATACAGTGATTTAAAAACACCAGTTAAACTAATAATGACTGGACAGATTCCAGCTAACTTAAATAACACTCCAAATTCTGACATTTAAAAATCTCAAGCCAATAAAGCTGCAAGTCCCAGGTGGAGCAAGTTGTATAATGACACAATTTTTATATACCTGGCACAACTTTAGATATGAAATAATTGTTTAAATGTTACTGATGATCCACAAAAGTAAAAGAAGGATTTAATTCTGGTCAGACAGTGATAATTTGGCAATTCCAGATCCACTCGTTTCTGCCCCATGGAAACTGCATTGAGAAATTAGTCTTACGAGTGGATTCTATTGGCATGTCAGCTACGAATCTCACCAATTTCTAAAGGTACACCATAGAAAGTATTCTTCCTGGTTGTATCACAGCTTGGTGCGGCCCCTGCTCTGCCCAAAATGCAAGGAACTACAAAAGATTGTGAATGTAACGCAATCCATCACACAAACCAGCCTCCCATCCATTGACTCTGTCTACACTTTCTGCTGCCTTGGCAATGCAGCCAGCATAATTAAGGACCCCACGCACTCTGGACATTCTCTCTTCCACCTTCTTCTGTCGGGAAAAAAAACACAAAAGTCTGAGGTTACATAATCACTGACACAAGACAGCTTCTTCCCTGCAGATGTCAGACTTTTGAATAGACTTATCTTTCATTAAGTTGATCTTTCTCTACACCCTAGCTATGACTGTAACATAAATTCTGCACTCTCTCGTTTCCTTTTCTATGAATGGTATGCTTTGTCTGTATAGCATGGAGGAAACAATACCTTTCACTGCATTCCAATACATGTGACAATAATAAATCAAATCAAATCAAGATAAATCAAATCAAATATTTTCGCTGTGTCTGAAGCTTTCCTAAAACTCTTATACTTTCCCTTGCTGAAAACTAGGTTCCAAAAGGCCCTATGACAAGATACAAGAGATTCCCTGAAGGGAATTGGGACAATTTAACTCCTTGTTTTGGACCAATTTATCGTTTGCTGTGTCCTTTTGGAGAGGTGAGATACTAATCTGACTAGTCATTATTGGCAGGGTAGGATCTGCATGGCACCACTGCAAATACTGATGCTCTAGCCCAGATATTTAGCTGACCCCATTCAAAGTGTTAGGACCCCTCTCTCCCAGTACAACACATGGATTCCAGGATATTACTTTTTCCAACGTTGCTTTTTAATTAAATAAGTGCATCATTATATGACGGTAAAGTCCCGCTGTTCACAAGGGTTACGTTCCCACAAATTCTTGCAAAAGGACAAACTCAAGAACAGCGGTGAACTTAAATTTTTTAATGGGAATGAGTTAGTTTGATTCCAGCCATCCCAAAATTTGACTTTTTAAAGGCAAAGGAACAATAAAAGCTATGTTTTTGAGTAAATTCAAGACAACATTACAGGAGAAATTGCTCAACAAATCAAGAAAACACTTCCCTGGGATGTTTTCCACTTGGCTCTGTCTCACTCATTTTAAGTAAAGTGCTGTTCTGTAAATATAATACTGATCAGGAGTTACTGTAAATCACAGCAAGCCACATGCAGTTACAGATGGTGCATGCACAGTAAATACACTGCACTGGGGGAAATACTGTATGGAAACTTTGATGTTTCTATCTTCTAAATGCTGGTTTTTCTTTATGTCAGATCCAGTGGATGTTCACGTACAAACATTTAGGGCAGAATTTGCCCATCTCACCCGCGATGGGTTTCAAGGTGGGCAGGAGCAGAGAACCCAGCGGCAGGCACAAAGTCGGAAATGCACCAGCATAAAAACAGTTAGCTCTTCTCCCAATCGTGGGTTAATGGTGGGTCGCTTATCCTGCCAACTAATGGCATTAACCCCCATTGCATTCATTAATATCTTATGAATGTTCATTAAAATAGCTGCCCATCGGAAATTGGGGCACGAAGCTAGCCTGAGTCTTGCACCTCATTTACATGTTATCCTCTCGTACAGGGCTCCAGATGTTACATTTTGGGATGACATCTGTGTGTGTTAGTGTCTCAGGAACAGGGCCATTTCAGCCACATTGCAAGTAGGGCAGGAGAAACCTTGGACACATAATCTGAGCTTCACTTTCTTGAATCACTAATGTTGTCAATGTTTCATTTCAGGAAGAAGAGAAAAACACAAGTGGACCCAGGGCTTGCTCTCTGTCAGAGCCTGAATACAATGGAGGAGGTGAAGGAGAGAAAAACGCTGCCAAATACAGCTCCAGCAGGAGGCCCCATCTGAGGGGTCTGGTCAAGGGACCCAGGGTATGAACAGGAAGGTTAAGGTAGCTCAGACAATGGAGGTGAATTCCAGACAGAGAGTGTATCTAAAAGAGTTTCTTATGTACAAATGAGTGAGAGACAATGCCAGACACTTCTATGCTTGTCCCAAGATCTGGGATATCATATATGCCATTTTCACGAGCCTCACTAACATCTCTAGTTTTCCAGAAATGCAGAGTGCAATAGATTACACCCATACGGCTATATGGGCTATATGGCAGCAGTCCCACATGTTTATAAACCACAATGGCAATCTTTCCATTAATATACAACCAGTGAGCGATCATCAGAAGCTCATCCTGCATATTTGTGCATGGTACCTGGGAGTTGCCATAACTCCTACATCCTGAGTCACTCATAGGTCCCTGAGGTTTTTGAGGGTGCAGTATGTCTGCTGGAATGGCTACTTCGGGATAAAGTGTGCCGACTGAAACTCTGGCTGGTGGCACTGGTGCATCACCTTCAGAGTCTTCTACATGCTCCCTTACAGAGCAGACCACAAGATTTCTGAAGGTGTGCTTCAGAGAACGGATAGCACTTCTGCCTCATAGCACCAGAAATCCGCATTTGATTAGGTGGCTGTGTGCAGTTTCCATGTTCTCTTAGCAGGGGCTCTTCAGAATTCCCCGCCAGTGGCTTTGAAGGTGACCAGAAAAATGTAGGTTCAGAGGATTAGCCATTGTAAATGCTTAGGCTTACAGGAATAGAGAAGGTGGGTGGGCCAAGGTAAGATGTTTTTTCCAAGAGTTGGTGCAGACTTGATGGGCCATATGGTCTCCTTCTGCACTGTAGGGAATGTATGGGATCCTAAGATGCTTGGACCACTCAAATGGTTCAGTGCAATAGAATCCTGATCAATTTAGCACATTATCACAGTGTGTTGCACCCTTTACAATGTAAAAAGATCAATGTAAAAAGCAATGTAAAAAGATCGTCCTTTACTAGAGAATGAAATGGAGGAGGCTAAGAAGTCATCAAAGGATGAAGATCCAGAGGACAATTTGAGTATAATGATGACATGGGGGAAGAAAGATGTGGGAGGTGTGCTTGTGACACTTTAATTGCTGACAAGTTCTAGAAAAACTAAAGTTAAGGGAGGGCATATTGCCATATCTACCCTGGCCCTCAATGCCATTCTCTTTCATCTCAGGGGATGTCTAACTGTTTGCAGTGAGAACAAGTCCCACATTCACACTTGCATGCTCTGGCATCATGAATCACCGGGCCATGATCTCCACTTTGGTCTGTGGCTCCCTGTGAATGAACTCACTTTGGGAACTGAGAGCCCATGAGGAACGAGAATGATGCTTGCGAAGACTTGAATCTTTCGTTGCTAATCATACAAATGCTGCTGTGACTGAGATGACGACATAGTAGGGATCCTCTCCTTCCAAGCATATCTAGTTTTCTGTCACTACCACTCAGGAATCACAGATGCCACTAGAATATCAATGCAGCTGAGCTGCCCTCACTCAATGGTGTTTCGAAAAGCTTTGACGCTTCTCTATTTTTTCAGCAACACTTAAGTTCTGTACTATCAAACGACTATTTCTATCTGTTTCCTGTAACTCAGCTAATTTCATATCCATGTTGCCACTATCCTTTTTATTCTATGGACTCTAATTATGCTCACTAGTCTGTTGTGCAGCACTTATGAAATGCCTTTTGGAAGTCCATGTACACCACATCGACAGCATTGCCCTCATAAACCCTCTCTGTCACCTCTTCAAAAAAACTCCAGAAAATTAGTTGGACACAATTTGCCTTGAACGAATCCACAATGTTTTTTTCTTTAGTTAACCAATAATCGTGCATATGAATATTAAATTACTTCTTCCAATATTTCTAGAAATTTCCACACCTCCAAGTCAAGTTAACTGTAACGATGGAAAAATGATCCATTGCAATCCTGATCAATTTCCCCTCCAGCTGATCCTGGTAAAGGATTAGCAATATCCTACACATCTTTTTAGACATCCCTTTGCCCCTGGGAAAACTGAGTTGATATCTTCCACAGTGGCTTTCTGGAATCACGCATCTGAAATCATGCTTGTCACTCCCCAGGGGATGGAATTGCCCAAAACCTATGCTAACCTTGTTTCCATGGCATCCCCCTCCCTCCCTTGAGCATGGAACGAGTTAGCACGGCCTTTAAACTTCACATCCTCGAGAAAGAACAGAGATTTAACCAAGGTGAAAATAGAACAGACGACAGCAGGAAATCACAGACAGTTGTGCAGAATTATTTCAGCTTGTATGAATTCAACTAAATTCACTGCCATCTGTCATTGGATGGTTGATGGAGCTTAGAATTTGGTAAAGTATTGTCCATTTGATAATGGAATTTTTTTCTTTAACTCCTTGCTGACTCATCATGGTTTAATGAGGAGCAGCCACACATACTTATTCCAAATAGTCTTTTTTTATGTGTGAGACTACATAGTAAGGTGCCTATCATGAGATTATTAAGGGCAGCGCATCCAACTTGGAAATTGTTCTCATTTAATATTTATAGACTTGTACATTTCATCAGGTAATGATCAGGAGCAGGAACGTTTGCTGATATTCCTCCTTTGTGATCCAGGGATTCTGATGTTGTCATCTTTAAAAACAAAATAGGTACTAAAGTGTGGGCTGATTGCATTTCTTTTATCGTGCAATCACAATCAGGTTGCAACAAATGAATTATTTTGAATTTGGCATCTGTATACACTTTGGATGGAATTTTCCCATCTGCCCGCCAAGGGAATCATAGTGGGCAGCACTCAGACCATGCAACGGTCTGTTGACCTGGGATTTTCTGACCCTGGGGCCCGTGCGGCTGGAAAATCCCGCCCTTTATGTTCTTGTGTAATTTATATACATCCCTCATTTTTGCCTCCGTTTCCTTGTTTAAGCAGAAGATGGTCAAAGCGTGCCATAAAGATCACTGCACTAAGTCCATTGTAGAGTGATGCCATCCATACTTCTCTCTGTCTATGTATGTCACAGCACTCTGCTTTAATCACATCACTGCTACACAACCAGCTAAGATGATGTCAGGAATCACTGGTAAAAATGTACAATTTCAAATCAACTTTGGATTCACATTTCATGAAGAGCCACTCATTTCTAATACATTCTACAATGATCCAGTTTCTATGTGCACAGTGTTTGAGGCAGGATTGGAGGACCAAAGGGCCTGTTCCTACAGAGTAATTTTCTTTTTTCTATCGAAAGAGAAAGAAGGTGCTGGAAAAGGGAATGGGAGTGAGCTGGCACAGACAAAAGAGACCAAATGGCCTCCTTCTGTGCTGCAAAGTTCAATAGGGTGAATTTTACCGCCCTGTCCATCAATGGAATTACAGCGGGCAAGGGGCGGACTACGGAAAGGGCTGTTGACCTTGGGTAGGATTTTATGGTTTCCGGACAAGCAAGGCCGTACAATTCCACCCAGTCATTTAGACACTGTACTAATTCAAGCTTTTCTGTTTACTTTGCCAGAAACTGCCTAGCTTGGAGCATCTGGGATCATACGGCCAGCACATGTGGGCCAGTTCGGGGAAATGCAGCTCCAAGACTAGTACAGCATCTTCTCCTGTGAAACAGAAATTTAAAGCAGGACTTTGATGATGGCACCGTCTTTAAAATTTCAAATTTTGGAAGTCTGGAGAAAGTTCCAACTTGAAATCTAAACTTGGGATCTCATAATCCTAATGCACTATTTACATATATATAACGTGAACTATGATATATTATTAGCTTACTACTCCCAGCTAATAAAATCAGACTAATCAGATCATATTTTGTCGCTGTCCCCATAAATGAATAAGTGAGGTTTTGAAAGGAAAAACTGATTTTATCTTTTGAAAGAATAACATTTACTCAAACAGTTTCTCGATGACACTTCGTTGAACCTCAAATTAATTAATCAAAAAGCTTCAGCTTCTTGAAGATAGGATACTTGTCAACTGACCTCTCTCCTTTGTGCATGACCTCTGACCACCAATGCCCTGACCTCTGACCTGGTTCTCACCCCTACGACCATGGATGTGTTCCTATTATAAGAAACAAACCGTGTATAGCATGGACCATCAGAGTTGTCAGGTTTGAAACTGTAGCTTATTTTTCTACTAAATTAGTTTAAGATTCTGGGCAATAAACCACTGAGGCAGCTTGTTAATTATTTATTTATTATTATTTACTTATTTATTAGTCACTAGTAGGCTTACATTAACAGTACAATGAAGTTATTGTGAAAATCTCTAGTCAACACACTCTGGCATCTGTTCGGGTACACTGAGATACACCATGGTTAATGCACCTAACCAGCACACCTTTCCAACTGTGGGAGGAAACCGGAGCACCCGGAGAAACCCACCCAGACAAGGGGAGAACATGTAAACGCCACACAGACAGTGACCCAAGCTGAGAATCGAACCCTGTGAGGCTGTGAGTCTATGAGGCAGCAATGCTAATCACACTGTGCCACCCAAATATAAATTTTGATGCTTTCATTAACTTTGCTTCAAAAACCACAAAGCTTGTAACAATTGTTTATTTCAAATCATTCTATGTTTTCTTGAATTTTATATTGTTTGAATTTTTCAAGTATCATTTATTTTTACTTTTTCGGCTATTTCCACTCATCTTTTAGACTCACATGCGCCAGACATCATTCCAATGAGAAAATAGACCACTAACCTCATTCTAACCCACCGCCATCACAATTTCATAATTGATTGCTGTGTTAAGTTTAAGTTAAGTTTATTTATTAGTCACAAGTAAGGCTTATATTAATTAATACTGCAATGAAGTTACTGTGAAATTCCCCTAGTCACCACACTCCGGTGCCTGTTTGGGTCAATGCACCTAACCAGCATGTCTTTCATACTGTGGGAGGAAACCGGAGCATCTGGAGGAAACCCATGCAGACACAGGGAGAACATGCAAACTCCACACAGACAGTGACCCAAGCAGGGAATCGAACTTGGGTCCCTGGCACTGTGAAGAAATCGTGCCATCCACTGTGCAACTGTGCCACCCAGTGTCTGGGTATAAGTGGATGAATTTGACCCCACTCTTCAGCCCTGTGGCCAACAAGTTGCACCTGGCAGCTTGATGAAGATCGCATCACTTGGCACCAACCAATCAAGGCTTGATTCCCTTAGCTTTGCAACTCTCCTTGCCCTCACTGTATCAGGAGCTTGACAGCACTGTGGAGGAAGCTTTCATATAAACATAGAAACTAGAAACAGCAGTAAACCATTTGGCCCTTCAAGACTGCTCTGCCATTCATTTTGATCTCCCCTCACCATTGATGTTTAGTGGTAGCAGTGTGTACTATCTACAAGATGCACTGCAGCAATTCACCAAAGATCCTTAGACAGCACCTTCCAAACCCACAAGAACTTTCATTTAGGACAAGGGCAGCAGATAAATGGGAACACCACGATCTGCAAGTTCCCCTCCAAGCCACTCACCATCCTGACTTGGAAATATATTGCCATTTCTTTGCAGTCACGGGGTCAAAATCCTGGAGTTCTCTCCCTAACGGCATTGTGGGTCAATCCACAGAACATGGACTGCAGCGATTCAAGCAGGCAGCTCACCACCACCTTCTCAAGCGCAACTAGGGATAGGCAATAAATGTTGACCAGCCAGCGATGCCCATGTTCCACGAATGAATATAAAAAAAATGGCTGATTATTAAATTCAGTGTCCTGATTCCCCGTTTCCTCCCATATCCCTTGATTCTTTTAGCCCCAAGAGCTGTCTGTAATTTCTTCTGAAAATCACACAATGTTTTGGCCTCAACTATTTTCTGTGGTAAGTGAATTCCACACATTCACCACCCTCTGGATGAAGAAATTTCTCCTCATCTCAGTTCTAAAAGGTTCGCCCCTTATCCTCAAACTACGACCCCTAGCTCTGGACTCCCCCACCATCAGGAACATTCTTTCTGAATCTACCCTGTCTAACCCTGTTAGAATTTTATAAGTTTCTATGAGATCCTCTTTCACTCTTCTAAATTCCAGGGAATATAATCCTAACCGACTTAGTCCCTCCTGATATTACAGGCCTTCCAAAACCAAAAGGTTGTGTGTGTCTGATTTCCCCGATTGCCTACAATTTGATGTGTGCTGGACCCATGAACTTGGTTGTCTTTCACCCCAATTTGGGTCAGCTTAGTGTTGGAATTCCATCATTTTGTCGATCAGCTCAGTGTGTGTGTGATACCCACCATAGATGCTGAACTCAGTGTATTTGATTCAATCCTCTGCTGACATTCTCAATTTATGTGATTCACCCTCTAAGCCAACCAGCCCAGACTATATCATTTCCCCACTTGTCATTTGATGTGTGTACCTTCCCCCTAGCCCAGAATCTCGGTATGTGTGCAACTAGCCCATTGCCACTGGCCTCAGGATGTGTGATTGTACTGTTTGCTCATGAGCTTCATAGGTAATTACCCCTGAGATTCAATGAGTCTGGTGTGTGTGTTTCTCTCATAGAAAAATAACATCTATGAATTATTCCTCCATGACCCAGTCAATGAAAGTAGTGTGTGATTACCAGCAAGCATCAATGATATTGGTGAGCGTGTTTCCCACCTTAGAAGGGGAGCTTGATGTTTATGCTCTCCCCTCCTCACCCCTCCATAGCTGATGAGCTTTCTTTGTTCAATTTTATACCAGACACCAATGAGCTTGTTATGTGGGATTGCATATTGTACCGATGGGCTTATTGTGCGTGAGCCCCATAGCTGATGGGCTAGGAGAGGATGAGCCCCTTGTAACCAAGGAGATTGATGTATCTAATTCCACCACAGCCAATGATTTTGGTGTGTGAGTCATTCCCCTGCCAATGGGTCTGTTGTCTGTGATTCCTATCATAGGCAAAGTGCTCATTTTGTGTGATCTCTAGCATAGCCGATGGGGTCACAATATGTGTGATCTTTCCTTTTTTTATGTCTTTGGTGTGTGCAATGCCCCATCATGGCTGATTAGCTTGGTATGAATGACTCACCTTAATAGCTGATAGATTCAACAGGGACAAAAAGCCCTGCCTACATTTGCGGTTACCGCGGGAACAGACCAAGTACAATTTTGACTTTCAACGAAGGGAGCAGGTCCCACATACATATATAGGCTACCAGGGAGAACAGATTCTACCCTCAGTCACTGATCACCATGCCAAGCATGCTCTCTTCTTGAACTGTCACAATAAAATAACTCACCCTGCCCACCCCTGCTCTCCTAAATATTCTGGAAAATCTCAGAGTTTCTTCTCATCAATGAAGTAATTGAGGAAATAGTGTAAAAAGATATTTCAGCATGCTCTTTAACTGCTCTCTGAAATTAGTCTGGTTCATAGTGTAAATAATGTTATTTCTGCAGCAACTCACAAGCTGCAACATGAAGGCCATTTTTCAAACACAATAATGTAACCATACAGAATTGTACCCAAAATATAACATCCAGTTCCACATAGAAACCACAATTAACACTGACCATAACAGGATGAAGTTGGCTAAAATAACAAACTATAAAATGATAGATTCTATCGACACTCCATCTCTGAGTCTCTGGGACACTCGAAGTTGCTGCAAACCCAAAGTCTCCTGTGGGCTCTACTGGTCACTAAATTGTGTCTGACAGTGAGACAGTGAGGACAAATGGGAACAGGGTGTTAGAATGTTGTGCAGGAACTCATGTGAGAGTGGGATGACTGTGTGTATGTGTGTGCGTGTGTTTGTGTGCGCATGCACGTGAGTGTGTGAGGGAGAGAGGTGTGTGTGCGTGTGTGAGGGAGTGAGGTATATGTGTGTGAGGGAGACAGGTGTGTGTGAGCGTGTGTGAGGGAGTGAGGTATATGTGTGTGAGAGAGACAGGTGTGTGTGAGCGTGTGTGAGGGAGTGAGGTATATGTGTGTGAGAGACAGGTGTGTGTGTGTGTGTGTGTGTATATGTGAGGGAGTGAAGTGTGTGTTATGTGTGTGTGTGTGTGTGAGGGAGAGAGAGGTATGTGTAAGTGTGAGGGAGCAAGATGTATGTATGTGAGGGAGAGAGGTGTGTGTGTGTGTGTGTGTGTGTGTGTGTGTCAGTGAGGTGTATGTGTGTGAGGGAGAGAGAGGTGTATATGTGTGTGTGTGTATGAGGGAGTGAGGTGTACATGTGTGGTGTGTGGGGAAGAGAGAGGTGTGTGTCCAATGTGAGAATCAACTTCCCAGCATCAGTCCTCCCATTAAAAATGATGTAAGATAAGACTTAAATATCTTTAAATAAAAATATATTTTAATTATTATCAGATTAACCACTCCTAATGTGGGTGCTACTTCCAGGGGTTAATGTTAAGGGATAATGGGAGGGTGGCTTGGCCAGGAGTTAATGTGAGTGGGCTGTGTAGCTGGCAAATATGTTTGTGACTGTGCGCCTCTCCCTAATTCCTAATACATGCATAGATGTAGTTAGAAAAATAACTCGCTTAAATTTAATTTGTGTGATTGTACCTATTTTGTGACAAAAAGAGGGGCATTGACATTATGAGAAAGCTTGGAGTTCCCCGATGCTCTTGGGAGATCACTGGACTGGAAGAGTGCAGGAAACCTTGGCCTGCCTTATCTAGTCCTTTTAGAATCACACAAAAAGCAATCGCATTATCTCTCAACCTTCTCTTTTCCAGTGAGAACTTCAGTTGAGACAATTACTCCTCATAATTCAATTCCTCCACACCCTCAATCATTCTTTTTAGCCTCTTCTGTCCTTAAAATATTTGCAATAGCATTTCATATGACAAGGAAAAGAACTGCACATAGTATTCTAAGTGTTGTTGCATGAATGATTTATAAAGGAGCAGGGTTATCTCTCTACTTTGGCTCAATATTGACTTTTTAATACATCCCAACATCTGATTTCTTTTACTCACTGCGAACATGCATTATTGCTATCGTTTCACTTTATTGCCAATCAAGACCCTCAGATCTTGTCCACTTCCTGTGCATGTTATTTTATTCAATTTAAGCAATAGGTTGTTGATCTTTCTTTGTCCCTGTGTGAGGTGCTTTGCATTTTCGTGCACTGAATTTTATTTGCCACCTGCCTGCTCAGTTGCCAAATCTATTCAAACACTCCTGTTCAGTTTTACAGTCAACCACTTTCACTAGCTTTGCATCATTTGCAAATTCAGCCACCATGCTTCGGACTTTAGCTCCATATTATATGAAAGTTGCCAAAGTCCAAGAGGACCATAGGCTACTCTCCCCCTTTTGAGAAGGAGGGCTGACTGGTGGTGATTTAACCTGAGAGTCACTACACCTCAGGCAAGGGCAAGGTTGAGAAGGCATGAATAACCTCAGCTGATATGGGAATTGAACATGCGCTGTTGGCATTGCTCAGCATCACAAACCAGCCATCCAGCTGACTGAGCTAACCAACACCGTCCCAAATAAAAGGGGACCAAAAACATATTTATATGGGACCCTGGGGGAAATTTTGACTTTGAGCTCTGGCAAAATGAGTGATAGCTCATTACATCTTTTCCGATGTTTATCTTTATTGCCCGCCACCAACCTCCATCACCAAGTACCACATCACCATCACTATCTCTAACACCACTACCTTTCATCATATATCCATGGTAAAATATTTTCACTATTACCACTTGCTTTATTTTCAGTAACAATCAAGGAACTGGACCAAGAGCTTTACTGAATTCTAAGCACACTACACCCTTTGGGTAATGCCAATCAAGTTCCTTTGTCAACCCTCAAAGGCAACCAATAAATGTGATTTCCAATATGCGTTTGAATCGACTATCTTTTATGATTTTATTTCTATCTAGGTGTCTCATCAGTTTGTCTCCCATGAGGGTTTCCATAATTTTAGCAACAATGGATCTCAAAAGGCACTTGTGTCTCATTTCCAGGGACATTGTCAGGCTCTTCCATATATTTGTGTGTCATTCTTACAAACTCCTCTCAGATCTAGATTTCTAATTTTACATTACAGCGATCAGTATTATGAATACACATAGAATCCTCTTCTATAAATACTTTTTGACAGAAGCAGTCAGAAATATTGTGCAGAAATTCAGTGCAGTCAGAAACATTGCATTCTGTTTGACAAAGATTCATATCATGAAATTCTCCATGCGGTAGAATAACAGTCTCACTTTGCACTCAGTGGCTGTTGCTTTGCACACACAATTCCACACTAAAAAGAAAGAAATAACATCTCAGGGCAAGACAGCTCTCACAAATATCTCCTAGCAGACAGTTGTAGAGAATCATTGAATGTAGCCCCCAACCCCCATTCACTTTGTTTGCTGTGCTTAGCCCTGGGTGGGTCCTAAGAATGGAATGAGAGAAAATGCAAGATCAAAATAAACCCATCATTAAGATAGGTCTGTACTTTGAAATCTGTGAAGAACATTCAGTTCTCTGGAATTTGTCAGTTACATGGTAAGAGTTAGTACATTTACAAATAAATAAATAATGTGATCAGCCACTGTCACTGATTACTTTGCTGCAGATATATAACAAGGGGCATTGGCTGTATTGTTATCACCTCCTGTTCAAAAGCTGATAAATGCAGTGAAAACCTTAGATAGGTACAAATATAGGTACGTGGGTGCAGTACGATGGCACAGTGGTTAGCACTGCTGCCTCACAGCGCCAGGGGTCCAAGTTCAATTCCCAGCTTAGGATACTGTCTGTGTGGAGTCTGCACGTCCTCCCCATCAGCATAGGTTTTCGCTGGGTGCTCTGGTTTCCTCCCATGGTCAAGACACGCTGCTTCGGTGCATTGGCCATGCTAAACTCTCCCTCAGTGTACCTGAACAAGTGCTGGAGCATGGTGACTAGGGGAATTTCACAGTAAGTTAATTGTGGTGTTAATGTAATACTTGTGACTAATAAACTTACCTTACAGGACAGGAAACAAGTCCAAACTTACATATAAAACAAAAAGTAGCAAAATCTTTTAGAATATTTTTTGCGGTATATTAATTATTCTCTCATCTTCAAATAAAACGTATTATGATTTCTAAGTGTTTGTTTAAAATAAATATTGCTGTAAAGTCAATTATTAGCCAAATAAATAGAGACATGGCAAGGTGCTTCAGTCATTTGGGATGCACATCTTATTCCCTGTGGGAACTAAAGGGTGCTCCTAGTGTCCTGGACAGCCGTATGTGCAAGAAGTGACATCAGATGCAGTAGCTCGAGCTTAAGCAACAGTTGGCATTACTACAGGACACCTGAAGGATGAAAACTATATGGTTAGTTTGTTTCTGGATGTGGTCATCCATTAGCTACAAGCAAAGATGGATTGGGTTGCTTGCAAGCAACATCAGGCAGGGTCCTCTGAGTGAACCTCATTCTCAAACCAGTATCAAGTTCTGAATAAGAACATAAGAACATAAGAAATAGGAGCAGGAGTAGGCCATCTGGCCCTTCGAGCCTGCCCCGCCATTCAATAAGATCATGGCTGATCTGTCGTGGCTCAGTTCCACTTTCCCGCCCTCTCCCCATAACCCTTAATCCCCTCTCTTATCAAAAACCCATCAACCCGCTTCTTAAAAATATTTAGCGAGGCAGCCTCCACCACTTCAACGGGCAGAGAATTCCAGAGATTCACCACCCTTTGAGTGAAGAAGTTCCTCCTCAACTCCGTTCTGAACCGCCCCCCCTTTATCTTGAGGCTGTGCCCCCTAGTCCTACTGTCTTTTTTGAGCGGGAAGAGTCTTTCCACCTCTATCCTATCCATCCCATTCATCATCTTATACGTCTCAATGAGATCTCCCCTCATTCTTCTAAACTCTAACGAGTACAAGCCTAGTTTATTCAGCCTCTCCTCATAGCTCAACCCCCTCAACTCCGGTATCAGCCTAGTAAACCTCCTCTGCACTCCCTCCAAGGCCAAAATATCCTTGCGCAGGTGCGGCGCCCAAAACTGCACACAGTACTCCAGCTGCGGCCTCACCAATGCCCTATACAGCTGCAGCAAGATTGGGTTGCTTGCAAGCAACATCAGGCAGGGTCCTCTGAGTGAACCTCATTCTCAAACCAGTATCAAGTTCTGAATAAGAACATAAGAACATAAGAAATAGGAGCAGGAGTAGGCCATCTGGCCCTTCGAGCCTGCCCCGCCATTCAATAAGATCATGGCTGATCTGTCGTGGCTCAGTTCCACTTTCCCGCCCTCTCCCCATAACCCTTAATCCCCTCTCTTATCAAAAACCCATCAACCCGCTTCTTAAAAATATTTAGCGAGGCAGCCTCCACCACTTCAACGGGCAGAGAATTCCAGAGATTCACCACCCTTTGAGTGAAGAAGTTCCTCCTCAACTCCGTTCTGAACCAAGCAACATCAGGCAGGGTCCTCTGAGTGAACCTCATTCTCAAACCAGTATCAAGTTCTGAATAAGAACATAAGAACATAAGAAATAGGAGCAGGAGTAGGCCATCTGGCCCTTCGAGCCTGCCCCGCCATTCAATAAGATCATGGCTGATCTGTCGTGGCTCAGTTCCACTTTCCCGCCCTCTCCCCATAACCCTTAATCCCCTCTCTTATCAAAAACCCATCAACCCGCTTCTTAAAAATATTTAGCGAGGCAGCCTCCACCACTTCAACGGGCAGAGAATTCCAGAGATTCACCACCCTTTGAGTGAAGAAGTTCCTCCTCAACAGCAGTTCTGAATACCGGTGATGGCTTCTCAGGACAGTATAACCAAAACTAATTGCATGGTCCCATGGGTGATGGTCCCATGGGTGATGCCGCTGTGCAAGGAGGGAAAAGAAAGCTCAAGAATATGATACTGATAGGAGCTCAATAGTCGTGGGTGCATACATGTATTTCTGAAATTGTTGACATGGTGCCAGGATGGCATGTTGCTTAACGGGCAAGAATAGGAGTTCAATATTGCTGGTTACAGGGGGACTGGGAGAGGGAGAGGATAAAGAATAGAGAGTGATCATAATATTGGTTAAAGGAACAATCACATACATGAGGAAGGATGATATGCTAGAAAGACCATCAAATTAAGCCATACAGGCCGGACTGAAAAACAAAGAAGTCACACTGCTGGGATTATACTATAGACAACTGGGATAAAAGAGTATAAAAGGTGCAAAAAATGCAGAATTTTAAAGTGCATTCAGCAGTATTTTTTAGCTAGTACATTGCAAGCCCACCAAGAGATGCAGTTCTGGACTTGGTCATGGGAATGAATCAAAGCAGATGGAAGGGGTATCAGTGGGAGAAAATTTTAATGGAAATGATCATAATTCATAATTACAGTAATTATCGAAAAGGATATGATAGAACAGTAATACTTTGGGAACTAAGGAACCAAATAGTAAATCAGCGTCAGAGCAGTGGGAGACATTCAAAGAAAAGTTGGTTCAGAATGAATATGTTTCCACAAATTTAGATGCTGAATGCTAAAGAACATTTCGAGTAGGTAAGACAAAATTATAAGAAAGTTTATGTCAAATGCTAAGAACTTAACATTGATGTAAACTTAGAGGGACATAGAAAGTGCAGGGGTGAAATTAAAAAAAGAAATTAAGAAAATAGAGAGAGGCACGAAAAGATACTAAAATAAAGAAAAACATAAAAGTGTTTAATAAATAAACAAAGTGAAAGGATAACCAAGAAATAATCAGAGAACAAAACAGTAACTTATGTGGGAGGGCAGAAGATATGGGCACGATTCTTAATGAATACTTTGCATCTGTTTTCACAAATAGAGGGATGAAGCAGACATTGTAGTTAAAGAGGAGGCCTGTGAAATAAAACTTTCCTTGACTCGTACTGATCTGCATTGTCAAACACTCACTGCTGTAGTTTGTAGAGGGCAGTGCTGACACAAATCTTAATTTTTCAACTCTCAAATGACCAGCATTAAAGAAGAAGAGATTGCTAATGATCACTTCCAGTGATTATGACTTGTCCATCACGTTGCATCATACTTTATGTCCAAATATCTTAATGATGAGGCTGAGAGGTGGCAAGGAAGGAAACAAATCCCGCACTCCAGAACGTCCTGCCCCAAGTACCCAAAAACCTGTGGGTTAAGAATCAGCCTGTTCAGTTACATGAAGACCCAGAACAGGGACTCAACTGGGAATGGATATTCTCAAACTGAGACACAGCTGATTTGATTTGATTAGATTTATTATTGTCACATGTATTAGTATACGATGAAAAGTACTATTTCTTGCTGGCTTTACAGACAAAGTATACCGTTCATAGAGAAGAAAACAAAAGAGTGCAGAACATAGTGTTATAGTTATAGCTAGGGTATAGAGAAAGATTAACTTAATGCAAGGTAGGTCTCTTCAAAAGCCTGATGGCAGCAGGGAAGAAGCTGTCCTTGAGTCGGTTAGTGCGTGATCTCAGGCTTTTGTATCTTTTTCTCAATGGAAGAAGGTGAAAGAGAGGATGTCCGGGATGCATGGGGTTCTTAATTAAGCTGGCTGCTTTGCCAAGGCAGAGGGAAGTGTAGACAGAGTGAATGGATGGGAGGCTGGTTTGCGTGATGGATTGGGCTACATTCATGACCTTTTGTAGTTCTTGTGGTCTTGGGCAGAGCAGGAGCCATACCAAGCTGTGATACAACCAGAAAGAATACTTTGTATGGTACATTTGTAAAAGCTGGTGAGAGTTGCAGCTGACATGCCAAATTTCCTTTGCCTCCTGAGAAAGTAGAGACACTGATGGGCTTTCTTAACTACAGTGTCTGCATGGGGGGAGCCAGGACATGTTGTTGGTGACCTGAACACCTAAAAACCTGAAACTCTCAATCCTTTCTGCTTCATCCCCATTGATGTTGCCATGTTCTCCTCTATGCTTCCTGAAGTTGATGACAGTCTTCTTAGTTTCGTTGATGTTGAGGGAGAGATTATTGTCGTCGCATCAGTTCACCAGATTCTCTCTCTCATTCTTATACTCTGTCCTGTCATTGTTTGAGATCCAACCCACTGTGGTGGTGTTGTCAGCAAACTTAAAAATCGAGTTGGAGGGGAATTTAGCCACACAGTCATAGATGCATAAGGAGAATAGGAGGGGGCTGAGAACACAGCATTGTGAGGCACTGGTGTTGAGGATGATCATGGAGGAGATATTGTTGCCTATCATTATTAATTGTAGTCTGTGAGTTAGGAAACTCAGGATCCAGTCACAGAGGGAAGAGCCAAGACCCAGGCCACGGAGTTTGCAGGTGAGTTATGTAAGAATATCGGCGTTGAAGGCTGAGCTGTAGTCAATAAATAGAAATCTGATTTAGGTGTCTTTGTTATCTAGTTGCTCCAGGATTGAGTGCAGGACCAGTGAGATGGCATCTGCCTGTTGTGGCAGTGGGTGAACTATAGTTGATTTTGGCAGTTCGGGAGGCTGGAATTGATTCCTACCATCGCTAGCCTTTCAAAGCATTTCATAATGATGGATGTCAGAGCTTCTGGCTGACAATCATTAAGGCATGCTGCTTGTCTTTTCTTTGGTACTGGAATGACAGTCATCTTCTTGAAGCAGATAGGGGCCTCAGGTTGTTGTAATGAGAGGTTAAAGATGTCTACAAATACCCCTGCCAGCTGATCTGCGCAGGACGTGAGTGCTCGGCCAGATACCACATCCGGGTCAGACGCTTTTTGTGGGTTGACCTTCGAGAAAGCTACTCTGACATCTGCAATGGTGACCCCAGATACAGATTCATCCATGGCTACTGGGGTGGAGAGCATGCTCTCACTGACACCTTGCTCAAAACGGGCATAGAATGCATTGAGCTCATCAGGGAGGGGTGCCTTGGAGCCGGTGATTTTACATTCCTTCATCTTGCAGCCTGTTATGACTTGCAGACTTTGCCATAGCTGTCAGGGGTCTGTGTGGCTAGCCTGGAACTCTAGCTTGGCATCTTTTATAGATCTGTGTAGGTCATATCAAGCTTCCTTGTATGGGTTAGGATTGCCTGATTGAACACCTCAGACCTGGACTTCAGCAAGGGTGGATATCCCTGTTCACCCATGGTTTCTTGTTGGGGAACATATGGATTTGCTTTTTTGGCACACAGTCTTCTGCACACTTACTAATGAAGTCAGTTACTGTGGTGGCTTACTCATACAGGCTGGTCGCAGAGTAAGATTGTGAGCTGAGTAAATACTATTTGATGGCACTGTTGACATCACCTTCCATCAATTTGCTGATGATTGAGAGACTGATGGGGCGGAAATTGGCCAGATTGGCTTTGTCTTGCTTTTTGAGGTTAGAACATACATTGTAACTGTGCTGAAATGGCTTGGCTGAGGCGGGGGCGTGTCTAAGTCTTTTCAGTGCTGGGATTTTGTCAGCCTTTGCTGTAGCCAATGCTATCAGCCTTATCTCAATATTCCGTGGTGTGAATCAAATTGGCTGAAGGCTGACAGGGGGCAGCCGTAATAAATTATCCACTCAGTACTTTTGATTGAAAATGGTTGCAAATACCTCCGCTTGTTTTTTGTCTGCAACAGGGTATCAAAACCCTCAGCGATGCTCCTCTGTGTCTGCACCAGGCTCTCGAACCCCTCATCAATGGTCTTCTGTCTGCACCATGCTCTCATAGAATAGAATCATAGAATCCCTACAGCAAGCCTCCTGTGTCTGCGCCATGATCTCAAACCCCTCAGTGATGGTCCCCTGTGTCTGCGGCATGCTCTCAAATCCCTTAGACATATTCCTCAGAAACTGAACAATGCCTTGGAGTTCGCCAGACATGGCTCTGATGTATTGGCCCATGCTTTTCACTATGACCCTCGAAGTGTTGGCTTGGGTGCCACATAATGCCAGAAACATTACTGAAGGTTTTGAGACTCCTCCATTCAGCCTTGCAGTCGCAGGAATGTTGTTGTCAATGCCTCCTGCTATTCTCAGCTCAATCTTGGGATGAAGGGATGGAGCACAGCACCTGGTTGGGGCACAGCTGAGTCCTGGGATCCAGCAGACCTCCGACCACCCAATCCCTGAGACAGAACATAGAACATAGAACACTACAGCACAAACAGGCCCTTCGGCCCACGAGTTGCGCCGATCACATCAACACCTACCAATCTATAGACCTATCTATAACCCCCAATCCCATTAAATCCCATATACTCATCCAGAAGTCTTTTAAAAGGCCCCAGCGAGTTCACCTCCACCACCACTGACGGCAGCCGATTCCATTCACTCACCACCCTCTGAGTGAAAAACTTACCCCTAACATCACTTCTGTACTTTCCTCCCCGCACCTTCAATCTGTGTCCTCTCGTAGCGACCATTTCAGCCCGGGGAAATAGCCTCTGAGAATCCACCCTATCTATTCCTCTCAACATTTTATAAACTTCTATCAGGTCGCCTCTCAACCTTCATCTCTCCAGGGAAAAGAGTCCCAGCTCCCTCAACCTAACATTCCTACATTCACCTGATGTGCATCACAAACAGTGCTATGCTCACCAAATCGTGACCCAAAAGCCTGCCTGCTACCACTGAGGTAATAGTCTTTGCAATGGTGGATGGTGCAGGAGGTAGCTGTGACTTGGTGTCCTCCTTCAAAAGCTCCTCCAAGGTGTTGTTGAGGGTTTATAGGGGCCTCAGCTGGTGGGTGGCCCAGTTTTATCAGGTGGTGTTCCTGCAAGGCATGAGACATGGTTTTAGACATGGTCAAAGGTTTGGGCACTTAAAGACTCACTTGAGACAGGTCATCTGGTTGAAGGTGCAATGGCTTCTCACTTCTCGGCGGTGTGCCTCAATTATCAGTTCTGGACCCACTGTCATTTGTCATTTATATTAATGATTTGAATATAGGAGGCATGGTTAGTAAGTTTGCAGATGACACCAAGATTGGTGACATAATGGGCAGTGAAGAAAGTTATCTCCAATTACAACAGGATCTTGATCAATTGGGCCAGTGGGCTGACAAATGGCAGATGGAGTTTAATTTAGACAAATGCGAGGTGATGCATTTTAGTAGATTGAACCAGGACAGGACTTACTCAGTTAATGGTAGGGCATTGGGGAGTGTTACAGAACAAGAGATCTAGGGGTACATGTTCATAGCTCCTTGAAAGTGGAGTCACGGGTGGACAGACAGGTGAAGAAGGCATTTGGCATGCTTGGTTTTATCAGTCAGAATACTGAATACAGGAGTTGAGACCTCTTGTTGAAGTTGTACAAGATATTGCTATGGCCACACTTGGAATACTGTGTGCAATTCTGCTCACCCCATTATAGAAAGGATATTATTAAACTAGAAAGAGTGCAGAAAAGATTTATTAAGGATGCTACCGGGACTTGATGGATTGAGTTATAAGGAGAGCTGAAAAGACTGGGACTTTGTTCTCTGGAGCATAGGAGGCTGAGGGGTGACTTTATAGACGTCTATAAATTAATGAGGGGCATAGACAAGATTGATATCTTGTCCTAAAGATAGGGGAGTCTAAAACTAAAGGGCATAGGTTTGAATTGAGAGGGGAGAGATACAAAATGTCCAGAGGGCAATTTTTTTCACACAGAGGGTGTCTGGAACAAGTTGCCAGAGTTAGTAGTAGAGGTGGCGTTATTTTTATCTTTTAAAAAGCATTTAGATAGTTACATGCATTTAGACACACAGTTACATTTAAATAGGTACAATGGGTATACAGAGATATGAGCAATTGACATTAGTTCAGGAGATTTAGAAAAAGAGGGCGGCATGGACAAGTTGGGCTGAAAGGCCTGTTTCCATGCTGTAAACCTTTATAACTCTATGACTCTATGTTACAAGCAACCTTGCTGTTGGTGACGGCCTGCCCTTCGTCCTCTCCTGCGAGTTCCATCGCCCTTTCTTCGAATGCCAAAATCCTCAACTCCATCATACCCCCACCCATTTTCTCTCTCTTCCACATGTTATGTGCTATCTCCCCCTACAAGTACACAAAAGTAGGTATTGTGAGCCTGACAGGTTAGAAGTCAAATATCATAGAGACAACTAGCATGTACGGGCACCACTCCGATGCAGGTAGGGGTTCTAATGAGGATTGCTGGGAGGTTTGAAGATGATGCTAGGCGGTCGGTGTTGGGAAGCTGAGAGATGGCCACTTGTGGGCTCAGTGTGGCATTCTGGGGAGGACAGAAATAAATACCAAGAGGAGACAGAGGGTACTTCACTTTCTGATTATTGTAGGTCATTCATCTTCTTGCAACATTGAATTCCCGTCTTCTTGACCTTGCTGCTTGCATTGACCACTGCTGCCACTAACTCCCAGGCTGGATTCGTCACATTGCTAGGGGGATCTCCTACCAACCCATGGGCAGATTGTTGCCCACTTCTCCTTCACCATATCGAAAAGTCGTGTTAGGGCCCCCTCTAAAAGTCTTGGAGCTGGTCTTCGAGTGGCCTCCTCCTAGCTTTAATGAGAATGAGTGACATGGAGCTGCCTGATTGAAGTGCACAGATGACCCTCACAGTGGGCAAATTAGATGCTTTGTGCCTCAGCCGTGGCCTTTTTCATGTGGCATGGAAAGTTTTCTCTAAGTATCCTATAAATCTCGTTCCAGATTACGTTGCTAGCAGTGGCAGGATTTGTACTGATTTTCACGCTAGAAATAACACTTTGCCACAAAATTCCACCCATTATCAATTATTTTGATTTAAACTTACCCAAAGAATTGCTTCATGTTTGTGACACCCCCTCAAAAACACATCTTGCTGCGGGCAGTTGAGAGGTGAGAAGAAAGGGGAATAGTTAGTTATCTGTGGTGATTGTGGTTGGTGTCCCTTTAAGGGCAACACAGCAGAAGAGAGTCACCTGGCTTGAGGAACCAATTGGGACTAAGAGTGCATGATCACCCCAGGGGTGGAGTCCTCTTTTAGGCAGAAGGCATCAAAAAAACATGTGGAAGACATGTAGGGGGCTGCTGAACTTTGTACAGTTTTTCTTTGTGAATGAATACCCTTTGTGTTCCTGATTAAGCAATGAGGATGGGATGGGTTATGTGAACACTGCCTCTGGCCCGACACATAAGAACATAAGAAATAGGAGCAGGAGTAGGCCAACTAGCCCTTCGAGCCTGCCCCGCCATTCAATAAGATCATGGCTGATCTGTCGTGGCTCAGTTCCACATTCCCGCCCTCTCCCCATAACCCTTAATCCCCTCTCTCATCAAAAACCCATCAACCCACGTCTTAAAAATATTTAGCGAGGCAGCCTCCACCACTTCAACGGGCAGAGAATTCCAGAGATTCACCACCCTTTGAGTGAAGAAGTTCCTCCTCAACTCCGTTCTAAACCGTCCCCCCTTTATCTTGAGGCTATGCCCCCTAGTCCTACTATCCTTTCTGAGCGGGAAGAGTCTCTCCACCTCTATCCTATCCATCCCATTCATCATCTTATACGTCTCAATGAGATCTCCCCTCATTCTTCTAAACTCTAACAAGTACAAGCCTAATTTATTCAGCCTCTCCTCATAGCTCAACCCCCTCAACTCCGGCATCAGCCTAGTAAACCTCCTCTGCACTCCCTCCAAGGCCAAAATATCCTTGCGTAAGTACCTGTGAGTAATCAAAGTTTGAAGAAAAAGATACTCACCCAAATGCCTGTCTTTGGGCAAAAAGGACTCAGAGATATGCTATTGCCAGACCCTGAGGGAAGATGTGGAATGAGCCTGGATTAGCCTGTGTAGTCAGAAGTTTAGAAATATATCAATAAAAGGGGAGATGATGGCCTAGTAGCATTATCACTAGATTATCAATCCAGAAACTCAAGTAATGTTCTGGGGACCCGGGTTCAAATCCTGCCACGGCAGATGGGTGAGATTCCAATTCAATAAAAAAATCTGGAATTAAGAATCTACTGATGACAATGAAACTATTGTCAATTGTCAGAAAAGAAACCCATCTGGTTCACTAATGTTCTTTAGGGAAGGAAATCTGCCGTCCTTACCTGGACTGGCCAACATGTGACTCCAGTGCCACAGCAATGTGGTTGACTCTCAACTGCCATGTGAACGAGGGCAATTAGGGATGGGCCATAAATGCTTGCCAGCCAGTGATGCCCATATCCCAGGAATGAATAAAAAATAAAAAAAGCAAGAGAATATAACCTTCAGAAGCAAGATCTGTGGCTTTGAGTTTGGAAAAAAAAGGACCTTAAATTAAATAAGGGTGGAATTTCCCACCCCACCCTCCATGGGAATTGTAGCAAAGAACAAAGAACAACACAGCACGGGAAACAGGCCCTTCAGCCCAACGAGCCCGCGCCGCCATCTTAACAATGTGTTTTTCCTCCTCCACCCTTGACTCATGTCTATGCTTATGGTACCTCCATTGGAAACCAGGGGGGAATAATTCAGGGACAATTTGTTACACCAATCAGCCTAAGAGCACATCTTTGGGGTGTGGGAGGAAACCGGAGCACCCGGAGGAAACCCACGCAACCACAGGGAGAATGCACAAACTCCCACAGACACAGGCCCAAATCCATGTATCTGCACAGCTAACAGTGATAGTCACTGAGCTGTTGTGGTGCCCAACTGCTGGTCCAGTTTTAAGCATACACAAACGACGCAAGGTACTAGGCTACTCTCAAAACATCCAAGAGCAGCCCACGCACGACCCACCATGTGCATGCCCCTCGTTAGACAACAAGGTGGACCGACGCACCTGCGGAGCAGACGGGATGCAGACCATGTAAAGGTCCATTGACCTCGGGCAGCATTTTCTGGCTTTTGGGTGAATGTGGCTGGAAAATCCCATCCAAGGAGCTGCTGCGAGTATTTTTTTAAGAAGACAGCACAGAGAGCAGTGTTCTGAGTGACAAAGTAAAGAAATTCCTCAGGGAACAGCAGTGTGGTCTCCAGAAGCATGGGAAACTGAAGAGGCTGAGATTGCCAGGCTCCCAACCCCTGCAGAGCTGCCGTTGCAGCAGTCCCTGTACCGATGGACTGCAGGGAGTGAAGTTCTAGTGCTGGGGAGGGGGCGAGGTCCCCAGCATGGTTTATTTTTAATTCAGAAAGCTTTGAAAATAACATCCCCTTCCCCACCATACCACACCCCCATTCCCAGACCTCAAAA
The DNA here is from genome assembly GCF_965287045.1 of Carcharhinus amblyrhynchos. Taxonomy (NCBI): domain Eukaryota; kingdom Metazoa; phylum Chordata; class Chondrichthyes; order Carcharhiniformes; family Carcharhinidae; genus Carcharhinus; species Carcharhinus amblyrhynchos. Next base: position 50,795,837 of record NC_137324.1, read on the forward strand.
ATGCAGGCTGTTCAGTGAAATTGATGAAAGGAAAGGCACATCAGGGAAAGGAGAGAGAACAAACTCTCCAAGCCACCAAAGAAAAAAAAGTTGCAGAGATCACAGGAAGGGCTTTCTACCGGAAGAAGAGAAGCTTTAAAAGTTCTAATAAGATTCAAAAAGGAGCAGCCAAGATTCCTGCCAAAACTTCAAAAGCTCAAGACTGTCACCCAGAGATAAACAGCAGCTGCTAACAGTTAAAAAAGTTGTGAGTTTTAAAGCATTTAAATAGGGAATGCATTTCATAGAATTATAGAGTCCCTACAGTGCAGAAGGGAGCCATTCAACCCATCAAGCCAGCACCAACAACAATCCCACCCAACCCCTATCCACATAACCCCACATATTTACCCACATATTTAAACTGGTAACACATCTAACGTAACAATAGATTTAAAGCAGCAACCACAATAAAAAATATAGGGCAGCAGACAAACCCTAGATGGAGAGCAACTCTTAAAAAAGGTTCTTAATCTATCAAGACTCCAAGGAAGAGATAACACAGGACCTCAGAGGAGGAGGCAATAGAAAGACACTGGAAGGAGGGAGCTAAATGACCCCAGAAGAAGCACACCCAGGAAGACCCAAGAGTGTGAGAGCACCAAATGAATCCAGAAGATGAGCACCAAAAGTCACCAGGAGAATAATGAAAGACCCAAGGATGATGGCACTGAAAGTCCTCAGGAGAGCAAGAAAGACCCCAGGAGGAAAATGAAAGACCTCAGGAGGGAAATTATTGACCTCAAAAAGAGGGCAATGATGGAAGACCCCAGAAGGATAGCAAATAATAAAAAAAATGACAAAATGAGGAGCAGATTGTTGAAGATAGACCTAATCAACAGTGAAGCCAAAAAGGGTTTGACTAAAGTTAAAGACAAGGAGAGATGAAGGTTCCATTTGTGAAATGTTTTTGTCCAGTAAGAACATGACAATCTTCACTTCGGAAGAAACGCAGGAATTAACGACTTCAAAAGAAGCTAAGAATATTGAATACAAAGAAGTTCCAGAGAAGACATTAAAAGAATAAGATGAAATGACTGACTGAAAACTTGAAAAAAGAGAGTTGCAAAAATTTACAAAATGAAGTTAAGAAGAAGGCGACCCGAATGAGACAATAGAAAACATAAAAGATAGGAGCAGGAGGAGGCAATTTAGCCCTTTGAGCCTGCTCCACCATTCATTACGATCATGGCGGACCTTTGATCCCATTTGCCCCAAGTTCTATATCCAGCTTATCTTTATGAAAAAGTAACAAGAAAATAAGAACAAGTCCAATGAAGAATTGATTTGGGAGAATACGAGCTTGAAGAAGGAAGCTTGACAATGAGAAATTAACTGAAAAGGTAAAAACACTGAAGTTGAAGCAGAATCAGTAACTCAGACAGAGAAAGAAACTAAGATTACATACCGGAACAAGGCTGCTGAAATGGTTGTGAATGGAAAGGCAACAAGACTGCATGTAGATACTATGCAAGATCATATTTCGACCTGTGCACAGTTAAAACATACCAATAAAAGAGTTTATGTCTGGACACACAAGTCTCAAAATCTCATCAATGAGCCATCACCGCTGCAACAATAAACAAAAACCCATATTAAGTATATAATATGAGATGATGACATAATATGAAACTTCAGTCACGGATCAAGCTAATTTCGTGGAATTATTGTCTCTGAGAGTGGACACCTGTCATACCCAGTAGTCCATGGAGGGATGGATCACTCATAAACATATGGATCATTGGAGGAGTAGAGAGATGCTCCAGCAGTCAGTATTGCCATCAAGAAATGTTTTTGAACCTGTAAGCACCAAAGTACCTGATCTATCTGTTATAGATATAACTGAGGTATCCATGGAAGCAAGTAGTAATAAATTACTGTGCCAGAAGAGAGAGTTCCTCGTAGTGTCAATCCTATGGACTATAGAATTATACTGCTCTATAAGAAGCAGAAAATCCCCTCAAAGACTAGATTTAATATTGTCCAACTCATGTGTATAATGTTCAGTTAGAAGATGGGCTTGAGTAACATAGTTATTGAATATTGTATAAAGGAGTTAAAGGGCAACACAGCTGAAGAGGGTCACCTGGCTTGAGGGAGCAATTGGGACTGAGAATGGGCAATCACCCCAAGGGGTGGAGTCCTCTCTTAGGTGGAAGACATCTGGAGGACATGAAGAAGACATATGGGGACTGGGGCAGCCTGTGGGCAACTCCAGATCAACTGGCCCCTGCACAGCTTTTCCTTGTTAATTAACACCCTTTGTGTTTCTGATGAAGTCTGTGAGTGTACAGCATTACATTATCCCACCACCTCTTCCTGCCTGTAACACCATTCTGTCTTTCACTGAGAAAAGAAGCTGGCACTTCCTGACAGAATTGGGAGAGAAGACAACTGGTTGATTCTCATATGGAAATGAAAAATTCTATTTTAAAAGTGCAGTTCTGCAATATGTCACTTCTTTATAAGTAAAAAGATTATCTAAATGGAAGGCTCCAAACTTGGCAACATCAGAGGGCAATTCAAATTGCTTATACATAAGCTCCAGCAACTGGTTCATGACAAGCACTGGCAGGAAGTGGTATGAGTAAACCTGCTTGATATGGAAACAATTTGCAATGAGGAAACCTGGGGTTAGGCGAAGGGGTGGATGGAGCAGAGTTCAAAGTGACTGAGGAAGGATATCAATCTTTTTCTAAAAAAAGACACAATTCCTGATGAGTGATTTCTTATGGAAATGTATCTGGTTATAGATCTTTCATGAGATGGTGCAAAGAGTAACTAAATCCAAGACGTTTTCTCCACTTAAGAAAATTGTTAATTAAAATGTACAGGAAGGTTTATGAGATCTACTCAGACAGTAACCTTAGCTTAGTTTATTGCCATTATAAACCATCACATTTAAACTGCTTCACAGGATTTATGTCTCTCACAATAGGGGCTGAAAATTGGCTATTGATCACCGTATGTTATAATTAAGCTTAGATTTTTTTTACCAGATGTACACTAAGTAACAAAATATGTTCATCTGCGATATGCTACTCTTCTCTCATAGTTCATTCATATCCTCATCTGGAGAGAAATAGTAAAGGGGAAGAAAGGTGGAAGAAAATTGTTAAGTTCGGGGGAAAAAGGAAGATCACCTAATCCAACAAGCCTCGACCTGTCCTAGGGCGTACATGGTCGCTGTCTCTCATGCACTTTCTGCCCCATCTCTTCCACTGAAAGGAATATTTAAGTATTAGGATGACACAGTGGCTCACACTGCTGCCTCAAAGCGCCAGGCATCGAGGTTCGATTCCCGGCTTGGGTCACTGTGTCTGTGGAGTCTGCACATTCTCCTCATATCTGCGTGCTCCAGTTTCCTCCTACAGTCTGAAGGACATGTTGGATATGTGCATTGGCCATTTTAAATTCTCCCTCAGTGTACCCAAACAGGCAACTAGGAGATTTTCACAGCAACTTCATTGCAGTATTAACGTAAGCCATTTATGACACTAATAAATGAACTCACATTAATAAAATGAAATCAGAAGATTGGGGAGAGCAGAGAAACAGGAGAATAAGGGTAGGCTGACAACACATTGCACTTGACCAGCCTGCAATTAATACTTAGAAACATTTTCGAAGAGTTTGTGCCTTCTTTGAGAGCTACTTTAACAGTCCACTGATTAGGCCTCTTGAACCCTGAAAATCATGTCAGTGTTTACTTGTCATAAGCTCCAATTTAGCAATTTCAGGCCTGAAATGAGGCCTGTGCAATTGATATTCGTTTAATCTCAATCCCCCTTTTCAACATCAATTAATCCGGCTTCCCCAGTAATGGAGTCAGTTGACTCTGAATCATGGCTACTTCTCGAGGAATCTGTGCCAAAAGGCTGATATCTTATAAGAAAAAACGCTTTCTCTCATTTCCACCTGTGAGTTTTGTTCTGCTGTCCTCTCTTCCTCAGAGAGGAGAGACTTTGTGAGACTGCAGAGGATGGCTGCGTAACTTGGCTAAGGGAACCTTTGGTCATGAGAATGAGGAGGAATGGTGTTTCATCTGGGGGATAGGGCATGGGTTAGGGAGGAAGGGCAAAGTGCGGTTAAGAGAGACTGTGCAAAACTGGTGACCAAGCAGCAAGGCTAACAAGACAGACTGTATCAAATTGACAAGAGAGGGTAAATGAAGCTGATCAGAGAGGTCACATGAGACTGATCAAAGAAATTATTTGAGACAGGAAAGACTACATGAGATTTACGAGAGAGGCTGCATAAAACTGTGGAGAGAAGCAATTTTATTAGTATTTTGCATGATTGATTGTAAATTTATAGACAAATACTCCAGGGGTTCAATTTTGACTGCTCAACTGTAGGAATTTACTAGGGTGAACAGGAGTGATGAGACCACCAGCACCATTTGTGGCCCTTCCTACCCCTTTACTGCCAATCTTCCCAAATGAAAATTGCCTCTTATTGATTTCCCCCACCTACCCAAACATTATGAGGCAACTCTGAAACCAGATGGTGGCCAAAAGGCAGCCTTGAATCTGTGACCCAATCTCATGTGAATTTGGTGGGCTTGCAGAAAATGCTACAGAGGGGTCTTGTCGGAGTTTGTCATCCTTGAGCAAAGTCAACTGGCTGGTGGTGGTTGGGGAGGTGAGTGGTGGCGGAGGTGGAGGGTGGGGGGGGGGGGGGGGGTGGAGCGTGGGGGGGGGGGGGGGGGGGGTGGGAGGGGGAGGAGGGTGGAATGGTGGAATGGGCCAGCAGAGAAACATAGGTAGGTGTTCCAAGGTAGGTAAGGGATGTGTGCAAGGACATGTGATGTCAATGTGGGGCATTGCAGGGTTGAAAATAACTTGCTGTATTTCTTTACAATCAGGAGAAGTTTCAACATCTTTCCCCGACCATTTGCTGAGCAAAACAGAAGCAGCACGTTCACATTGCAAGCTGCATCTGCATGCATTTACAATTGCAATCAAAGTCCTAACCACATCATTGAGGCCCAGATTCAGATAGAAAAGGGGTTTGTTTCAGGTAGGCCTTTGAACAGCTACAGCGAGACCATCATTGGTGTCATAGCAATTGGTTACCACTACCAATCCCATTTTCAGCTATCAGAACTACTCGGACAATGCCAATTTTTCCCCACATTATCAGAAGGACATGGGAGCTTTGGAGGAAGTGCAAAGAATGTTCACCAGGGATGTTGCTTGGTCTCGAGGACGTTGGTTATGAGGAGAGGTTGAATAAAGTAGGATTGTTTACACTAGAAAGACGGAGGCTGAGGGGATATCTGATCGAGGTCTACAAAATTAAGAGAGGCATAGGTAGGGTGGATAGTCAGAGGCTTTTTCCAAGGGTGAAAGCGCCAATTATAAGGGGGCACAGGTTCAAGGCGAGAATGGGAAAGTTTAAGGGAGATGTGGGGGTAGGTTTTTCACACAGAGAGTGGTGGGTGCCTGAAACACACTGCCAGAGGACGTGATGGAAGCAGACACATTAGTAACATTTAAGAGGCATCTGGATGGGTACATGAATAGGGACAAAATAAAGGCTTTCAGACCGAGTAACGGCAGAAGGTTTTGTTTTAATTTAGTTAAGGCATCATGCTTGGAGGGCAAAAGGGCCCGTTCCTGTGCTGTACTTTTCTTTGTTCTTTTACCCACAGCAATGAGCTCATGAAATTGAACAAGGAACAAAGAACAAAGAAAATTACAGCACAGGAATAGGCCCTTCGGCCCTCCAAGCCTACACTGACCCTACTGCCCGATTTAACTAAAACCCCCTACTTTTCCGGGGACTATATTCCTCTATTCACATCCTATTCATGTACTTGTCAAGACGCCCCTTAAAAGTCACTACCGTATCCATTTCCATTACCTCCCCTGGCAACGAGTTCCAGGCACCCACTACACTCTGTGTAAAAAATCTGCTTCATACATCTCCTTTAAATCTTGCCGCTTGCACCTTAAACCTGTGCCCCCTAATAATTGATTCTTCCACCCTGGGAAAAAGCTTCTGACTATCCACTCTGTCCATGCCCCTCATAATCTTGTAGCCTTCTATCGGGCCTCCCCTCAATCTCTTTCACTCCAGTGAGAACAAACCAAGTTTCTCCAACCTCTTCTCATAGCTAATGCCCTCCATACCAGGCACATCCTGGTTAATCTTTTCTGTACCCTCTCCAAAGCCTTCACATCCTTCTGGTAGCGTGGCGACCAGAATTGAACACTATATTCTAAATGCGGCCTAACTAAGGGTTCTATAAAGTTGCAACGTGACTTGCCAATTTTTAAACTCAATACCCCAGTTGATGAAGGCAAGCATGCCGTACGCCTTCTTGACTACCTTCTCCACCTGCGTTGCCACTTTCAGTGACCTGTGTATCTGTACACCCAGATCCCTTTGCCTATCAATACTCTTAAGGATTCTGCCATTTACAGTATATTTCCTATCTGTACTTGACCTTCCAAACTGTATTACCTCACACTTGTCCGGATTAAACTCCGTCTGCCATTTCTCGGCCCAAGTCTCCAACTGATCTATATCCTGCTGTATCCTCTGATGGTTCTCATCGCTATCTGCAAATCCACCAATCTTTGTGTCATCCGCAAACTCACTAACCAATCCAGTTACATTTTCCTCCAAATCATTTATATATATTACAAACAGCAAAGGTCCCAGCATTGATCCTTGTCACAGCCCTCCATTCAGACATGCACCCTTCTACTACTACCCTCTGTCTTCTTTGACTGAGCCAGTTTTGTATCCACCTTGCCAGCTCACTTCTGATCCCATGGACTTCACCTTCTGCACCAGTCTGCCATGAGGGACCTTGTCAAAGGCCTTACTGAAGTCCATGTAGACAACATCCACTGCCCTACCCTCATCAATCATCTCAAAAAACTGAATCGAATTTGTGAGACACAACCTCCCTTTCACAAAACCATGTTGCCTTTCACCAATACGTCCACTTATTTCCAAATGGGAATAAAGCCTGTCTTGAAGAATCCTCCCCAATAATTTCCCTACCACTGATGTAAGGCTCACAGGCCTGTAATTACCTGGATTATTCTTGCTACCCTTCTTAAACAAAGGACCAACATTGGCTATTCTCCAGTCCTCTGGGACCTCCCCTGTAGCCAGTGAGGATACAAAGATTTCTCTCAAGGCCCCAGCAATTTCGCCCTTTGCCTCTAATCTGGGGTATATCCCATCAGGCCCTGGAGACTTGTCTGCCTTAATGTTTCTCAAGAACCCCAATACCTGCTCCTTTTTGATCTCAATAAACTATATACACACCCTTTCCCAGACTCATAATCCACCAAGTCCTTTTCTTTGGTAATACAAAGTATTAATTTAATATCTTGCCCATTTCCTCTGGCTCCACGAATAAATTCTCTGCCTTGTCCTTGAGTGGGCCAACCCTCTCCCTGGCTACCCCTTGGGATTTTCCTTAATCCTGCTGGCCAGTGCTTTTTCATGACTCCTTTTAGCCCTTCTTACTCCTTGCTTAAGTTTCTTTCTACTTTCATTGTATTCCACTTGCTTCGTGTGTTCCCAGCCTCCTAGCTTTGACAAGTGCTTCCTTTTCCTCTTTGACGAAGCTTACAATATCTCTCGTTATCCAAGGTTCCCAAAACTTGCCATACTTATCCTTCATCCTTACAGGAATATGCCAGTCCTGAATCCCTATCAACTTACGCTTGAAAGCCTCCCACATGCCAGATGTTGATTTGCCCTCAAACATCTGCCCCCAATCTACATTCTTCAGTTCCTGCCCAATATTGTTGTAATTAACCTTTCCCCAATTTAGCACCTTACCTTGAGGACTACACTTATTTTTATCCATCAGTACCTTAAAGCTTACTGAATTGTGGTCACTATTCTAAAACTGCTCCCCCTACTGAAACATCATCCACCTGGATGGGCTCATTCCCCAATACCAGGTCCAGTATGGCCCGTTCCCTAGTTGGACTATCTACATACTGTTTCAGGAAGACCCCCTGGATGTTCTTACAAACTCTGCCCCATCCACCTGCCTAGCACTAAGTGAGTCTCAGTCAATATAGGGGAAATTAAAATCTCCCACCACAACAACCCTGTTACTTTAACACATTGCCAAAATCTGCCTACATATCTGTTCCTCAATCTCCCGCTGGCAGTTGGGTGGCCTATAGTGAACCCCCAACATAGTGACTATACCTTTCCTATTCCTGAGCTCTACCCATATTGCCTCGCTGTATGAGTCTTCTGAGATGTCCTCCTGGAGTACAGCTGTGATATTCTCCTTAACCAGTAGTGCAACTCCCACACACCTTTTACATCCCCTCTATCCCACCTGAAACATCTGTATCCTGGAATGTTAAGCTGCCAATCCTATCCTTCCCTTAACCAAGTCTTTGTAATGGCAACAACATCATAGTTCCTATCATAGAATCAAAGAAACCCTACAGCGCAGAAAGAGGTCATTTGGCCCATTGAGTCTGCACCGACCACAATCCCACCCATTCCCTATCCCCATATCCCTACATATTTGCCCCGTAATCCCTCTAAACTACACATCTCAGAACACTAAGGGGCAATTTTAGCATGGCCAATCAATGTAACCCGCACATCTTTGGACTGTGCGAGGAAACTGAAGCACCCGGAGGAAACCCATGCAGACACGAGGAGAATGTGCAAACTCCACGCAGTGACCCAAGCCAGGAATCAAATCCAGGTCCCTGGAGCTGCAAAGCAGCAGTGCTAACCACTGTGCTACTGTGCCGCCCTTAACTAGTACTAATCCAAGCTCTAAGTGCTTCTGCCTTACCTGTTACACTTCTTGCACTAAAACAAATTCTAAGTCTACCACACCCTCTCTGATTAGCAATCCCACCCTGCGTGCTATTTCTCTGAGTCTTACTGGCCCTACTCTCTGGTTCCCCTTCAGCTAATTCACCTTTGCCTTGGTTCCCATCCCCTGCCAAACTAGGTTAAATCCTCCAGTGTGACACGAGCAATCCGCCCAGCCAGAATATTTGTGCCCTTCTTGTACAGGTCCCAACCTGTGGAGGTCCAACCTGTGATGCTTATGGCCTATAAAATGGATTAAAAAAGAACAGTTTTATGCTATTAGAATCTACTTCCTATGGGGAGATTGGCCAAAAGCAAACAAATTGCCATTGGCAGTAATTTGGCCACTTCACCCAAAAACAGGACAGATGGTGTGGAAAATGAAAACGTGACAGAGATACAGAATTTCTTCTGAAGTTGGATCTCAGCATTTTACTGTGACAAATTGTGTGTGATCTCTTCTCTAGAGAACAAAAACGTGCCTGACCTGACACTGGGTGCTAAAAGTGGAAAGGTCTTTGAAATGCTGACAACCCAGGCTTTGCTAAATACAAAATAAAACTAAAAATGAAGGTCTGGTTAATACAAAGCAAAAGTGGATCTTGTAAAGTTTTGCATCAACTCTCAGGTTTCCATACTTTTGAAATATATTCAATAGAATCTGCTTTTCAAGGGAAACTATTGTTTTTCCATTTATTATAATGCAATAATACGTGCAACATCAACATATATAAAAACATTAATGTGATTGAAAATTGTGCATCATTCCGCATCCAGATGCAAAGGTATCTGAAAATCAAGAAAAAAGCTCCACAAAATACATTTAAGAGGCATCTTGATGGCTACGTGGATAGGGAGGAAAAAGAGGGATACAGACCGAGTCATGGCAGAAGGCTTTTTTCAGTTAGGGCATCATGATCGGCACAGGCTTGGAGGGCGGAAGGGCCTGTTCCTGTGCTTATTTTTCTTTATTTTTTGAAATGAATGCAGGAAATGTGTTTTCATTCAATTCCGTGTCTATGTTGAAGGAATTAATCTCATCAGGGTAGCATTAATGGCACTACAATTGGTCTCTGATAGGCTTCCACCACAGATCATTTACCAATACCACGTGGTGAAAGGCAAGCGTGTAAAATTCAGAACGTAAGCTCAGATGTGGTGCCACTATAGCTGAATAGCCTGCTATTAGCCACAGTCCAGACTTACTGATGAAGAATGGCCATTTGGGCAAGGCAGTGAAAGATGCTCAGCACTTACAGAGCAGGAACTCAGCTTTATCAGCAGAAGAGGGGTAAATTATTGCATTTTTCATGGTTTATTCTGAAATCTGCTTCTTGGAAAGAGATTTGACAAGAAACACTGTGAAACATTGAAGAAAAAGTAATCATCAGGAGGAGGGGGTGCATCTTTGACTTTCAAACAAAATCCTCAGCATTGACAGAGAGACAGTTAGTTTGCAGCTAGCTGTTTTACCATCTGCTGGGTCTCTCCCAGGCTTCCCTGGGCTCTGCCCCCTGTTCCTGACAAGCTAAGTGCTCTTATAACAAGAGAAAAAAAATCCATGTCAGGAATGCTGGGGAGCTGAGATAGGCTCCAAGAGTCCCTAGCAGATGTAGACAACAATCAATGAAATCAATAGATAATGTTCACTGACTGTAAAATGGTTAAAGAGGTTGCTGTCAAGTGACCATATGATGGATGGGCAGTGAGCACCAGGACTGCGTAAAGGTCAGAGGTGGCTATCACCTTGAGATGTAATCTACAGCTGGCCTCTCCTACTGGACACTGATTGTGACCGTAAAAGTGGCTTTGTCAGCCTTCTGGTGCATCACGGGATCACTAAGAAGAAGTTGCTCAGTGTCCTTTAAAAGTGACATTGTTGCTTCTGAAGGTCTGCACGGGTCAGTAGTTCACCACTGTCTCCAAAAGAAAAGAAATTAAATCCATACACTAGTTTCTTTTCATGTTGCAACAGCAGTAAGCACACTCAAAGAACTGGGTGACACAATGTGTTGGAACATCATTCGGAAGCAATGTTCTTTCAACTTTCGAGTTCAGATTTAAATGCAACTCCACAGAGAAGGTCAAAAGTCAACTGCTTTGTAGTGGATGATTGCACAGCACAGAACTGCAGAGAGTTGTCACAAATTTGGCAACCTTGTTCTTTGAGACCTAAAGAGTGGAAGTGACATGGCAGTGCAGCAGGACATGGACCTGAAGTCACATTGACGGACAATGTGAAGGAGGGCGTGAATTGCACCTGATTTCTGACTTGATTTGACCTCAAAGCACTTGATTGTGTGACTGAGCACAAAAGCAGAAAAGGAAGTTCCATATTTCAGAACTGTCGTCACTTTGTTGAATGTTTGTGAATGCAGCTCTATCTAACACTGAGATCACTTTTCTTGTCATTATAGATGGATGGAATCTAGCTACAGTCTATGCAACGCAAAAAGGAAACATTCAGATCGTAGTCTGTATTTAAAACCTGTTGATGGCTTACAGTATGTGTGCTGTTGCCTATATGTCAGTGGCAACGGTTATCAGCTTGGTACAAAGAGAAGAGGAGGCAGTCCTGTCTCTGTTCGTAGTTCTCATCATTACTTATCATTGTTAGGCAGTGTACAACATAAGCATGCAGCTCGTATCAAAATTATGCAATCCGAAATGCACTCCCATTGGTATCCATGGCGATTCCTGAGTAATCACAGAATATGAGAGATATTACCCGAGAAAAAGAGCTGCACTGGCTAGATGTCAGTCTTCCTTCTGGATGCTGTCTCCACGCCTTCTGACGTAGGGTTTTCCTTTTTTGCACAATTAGTCTTTGGAATGTTTTTGCAGCTGATCCTGATGTTTTCATTCTTATCCTGTTGTTAGCTCTTCCAAGATATGCTGCCTCTTCATTGTTGGTTCAGACTTCCTCAATTATTTCGTACCTTTCTGTCATTGGGCCAGCCCAAGGTCCTGGGTAGGATTATCCCATTGGTCTCTGGCTCAATAAGGGTTTACGCCTCACGACAATTCCTTTTGCAACTAAGTAAGCTAAACCAGTTCAAGCCAGTTTCAAGTTTCTAGTAGAGTTTGCAGACTTCAGTCGCCCTGCTTCAGTCCCTGGTCAACTTCTCCCCTCTTTCTACACCTTTTAGCTTTGACAAAGAGTTACCTGAACTCAAAACGTCAGCTCTTTTCTCTTCGGACAGATGCTGCCAAACCCGCTGAGGTTTTCCAACATTTTCTCTTTTGGTTTCAGATTCCAGCATCCACAGTAATTTACTTTTATTTCTCTCCTCTTGATCCAGAGATACTTAGGATCATCATAACTCCAATTCCAAAACTTATTCCAAAACCCAGGGTCCTGTAACATCTCATTGGCTTTATCAGCATGAGTTTTAATTGTTTTAGTGTATTTAGTCTATTGGTGAATTATTTCCTTCGCTTTGTCCACAATTTGCATCCAATCTGCTGTCAGATGTGGAATAGGGGTAGTTCAGTGGCAACGTACTTCCATATGTCACAATCTGTATCCATAGGTTGGATTGTAAGGTTTTCCTTCAGTACTACCCTCAGTTTTGGCTGAGGCAGAATGACCATATTTTAGAAGGCACTGGTTCCATCCCTTGTTATAATCGTAGCCGCCATATCTATATAGTATGTTTGTCCAAAAGGGCATATTTGTAACAAGGACTGGTTACTGATAAGCAGAATGGACAATGAACAATTTTCGTAAGTACTGAACCTGCAATTTTTAAGTTTTTGTTTTGTCATCTCCTCTGGGCAGACCCAGTGGTCCCCTCCCTTTGCCAACACCATTCATTCCAATTGCTTGAGATGGTGGATTACTTAAAGATATCCAAGTACCTTCATGATACTTGTCCACATTATGTACCTTTTTCAAAGGGTAGGAAAGGTTGTTTCCATGTTAGGAAATATGAAACACTGCTCCAACATAATATCTCCCTTTATCCTTGTATGATTCCAGTGAACCATAATTTCCCCCCGCCATCATCTTCTGATGGTCGTTCAATAAATAGTCCCACAAATTGACTCAAGATTTCTCCCCCCGGCTTACTAATAATGTCATCTCCAAGACCTTATTGCATGAATAGTGTACTCCTGCCCCTTCCAGAATACCTACGGTTCTTCCCTCACACACCAAATCATCCGCCCCTGTGTAATACAAATTTAAGTCCTCTCTCTTTGTTGGTTCAGGTTACCTTGTTTTCCTGAACAAAGCTGTTCTTAATCAGTGGGTATCCTTCCAGTATTGACACTCCGATGGACGTAGTCATTTGTTGTAATGGTTCTGGGGTGATCTGGATTAAGGTCAGTCTGATGGCAACGCAATGTGTTAGTCCCTTCATTCTGGACTGGACTTGCAACATATAAGTGTAATTTCTGCTCTTATCTACTGTTTCTTTCTTAATTTATTTTACATCCATTGTCACCATGGCTACATCTTGTTCCCAATTTGTTTTGTACTCTAGCCAAGCAATTCTCCACACCCAATGGCTGCCTTTGCCTTGATTATTTCTTTTTCATTTCTTCCCTTTTATGTGGTCAGACAATATTACGCTGCTCCTTGGTAATCTCATCTTGGATTTGTAGATGGTCGGGTTCTTGACTTCCCTGGCCTTCGGATTCTGAGACATCATTGGTATCAAATATCACTAATATCACTGTCTACACTTCCTGCTGCCTCGGAAAAGCAGCCACCATAATTCAGAAGCCCACCCACCCTGGATATTCTCTCTTCCACCTTCTTCAATCGGGAAAAAAGTACAAAAGTGTGAGATTACGTACCAACTGACTCAAAAACAGCTTCTTCTCTGCTGCTGTCAGACTTTTGAATGGACCTACCTTGCATTAAGTTGATCTTTCTCCACAACCTGGCTATAACCGTAACACTACATTTTACATTCTCTCACTTCCTTCTGTATGAACGGTATGCTCTGTCTGTATAGCGTGCAAGATACAATACATTTCACTGTCTGTTAATACATATGACAATAATAAATGAAATTAAATCATATCAAAGCATACTAATTGTGATTATCTTGTTTTTCTCCTAATTTTAGCCAATGAATATGATACCAAACACTCCTAAATGGTGCTGTTAATACCTTGTATGCAGATGGGCTGGCTTTACCCACTATCTCATAGAGACTGGCAAACTTTGGACTCAGGAATGAGGTGGGATGATGTATTCTAATCATAACTCTCTGTCTGGGGCTTAGTTCTGTTGGGCTAGTCTTCACGTTGAAGTAAGCATTACTCTGCTGTTTCTTCTTTCCCTGTTGGTGAGCTGCGATATAATTTGCCTCTTTCACTGGTTCTACAAGTTGTTGTACCCATTTTTCTGGCACGATATTATCCACCTCAGTTCAGACAAGTCCAAACCCGACTCCACTCATATCCCTCCCAGTCATGAGTTTATAGTGGGTGTAGCCTGTTGATGAGGCTACCGTATTCCTAACCATCATCAGAACATAATGTAAAATGACCTGCCAGGTCATCTTATGCTGCTGTGCCATTTTAGCCATCATATTTTTCAATGTCCAATTCATTCTTTCCACAATTTCACTAGACTGTGACCTAAAGGGTATGCGAAATTTCTGCCTGATCCCCAAGAGGATCAATATATATTGCATTACTTGGGTTGTAAAAGTGTTCCCTGTGCCGGCTCTATACTCCGAGGTAAACCACAGCGAGTGAATACCTTTGCCCGTAGAATTTTTGCAGTCATTTTGGCCGTGTTAGTTCTGATTGAGAAAGTGTTACCAATTTGGTAAAGCTGTTTACCACAATTTGGATGTATTTGTATCCCCCTGGAGTGGGAGGTGGAGGTCCCACAAAGTCTATCTGTAAAGACCCTTCTACTTGTCTAGTGTGCTGGAGGGCCCTTTCTTGACATTTCTACCAGGGTTGTGTTGTGCACAGATTAAGCAGTTCTTGACACAGGGCAGGATTTTACGGCCTTGTTCTAGTGAGACCAGAAATTCCCACCTGAGGTCAATGGAGATTTCCTTGGCGGACCCTTGTCTACTCCAATTCTGCGGTATGTGAGGTGGTCGCGTTCTGGTCATAAGGTTCCACATCTCTTTCATTCCAGGCCACCAGCAAACTTTCTTTATCTTCTCCAGAGTACTTTCAGTCCCTTTATGCCCCCATAAGTTTCTGTTTATTTATTTATGAGTCACAAGTAAGGCTTACATTAACACTGCAATGAAGTTACTGTGAAATTCCCCTAGTCACCACACTCCGGCACCTTTTTGGGTCTAGTGAACCCAACCAGCACATCTTTCAGGCTGTGGGAGGAAACTGCAGCACCCGGAGGAAACCCACGCAGACACGAGGAAAATGTGCAAACTCCACACAGACAGCGACCAGCCGGGAATCGAACCCAGATCCCTGGCGCTGTGAGGCAGCAGTGCTAACCACTACACCAACGTGCTGTCCATGGTACCAGTGGATTATTTGATTTTGTCTTCCCTCTACTATGACAAGTTTCCCTTCACATTGGACTACCCGATCCTTAGTTTAGACCCCTTGTATTCTTTGTATGTGTCGAAGTCAGCTCCTTCTATTAGTTTTTTTCCAATTCCTCATCTTCCTTTTGCTCCTCCATTAAATCCATCACTTTGACCTATGTTCCTTCTGCTCCACAATTTCTTCTATCGGTGGCTGATACTCTAGCCCCTTTATGGCACCTTGCTTTGCTAGCTTGTCAGCTTTTTCACTCCCTTCAGCAGATAGTTTTGAATGGGCTCTCACTTTTACAACTCCAAATTCTTTCCCTCTCGCTTCCTTAAATATGAATTGTAATAACGGGGCAGGTGGGAGGGGTTTTCCATCAGCTGACACAAAACCCCTTGCTTTCCAAAAAGACAAGTGTTCTGTGAGACTGTTACACACATACATGCTATCTGAGTGTATAACTGATCTGGATGGGAAAGATTCAGGATGGCTGACCACATATGCTACAGCTGCTAATTCAGCTGCCTAAACACACATAGTCTTAGGTAACTTTAAGGCTATGCTAAACCTTTCCTGATTGTGTTTACCTTCTACATATATCCCATATCCAGTTCTCCTTTCTCCCTTCTGTACTGATAAGGAGTTATCAAAAAAAAATTAAGCCAGGGTCATTCCATTTCTTTTCCAGGTATTGCCTTACCACTGCCCCCCACCCCCTTTTTGTTTTGATACAAATGGGCCTTTGGGATCACTTACTACCAACAATTGGCACTCATGTTTCTATCCCCCATACACTAAGTTATCAGTAGCATGATGGTGGTCTTCATTCCTTTTACGGTTATGTTTCTTCCCTGTAATAACAGTGTCTATCTAACAATGGGGTTTTGTTTTACTGAACCATCCTTAATCCTTCCATCCAACAATAACTGCACAGGGATATATTCTGTTAATATCATAAGTGGGTTCAGTCCCACAATGTAATTAAAATGTTGCACTGCCCAAAAGATTGCCAACAAATGTTTCTCACATATGCGAGACATACACTACTGGTCTCAACTTCCCATGTGTCTCTTGTAACAGGATTGCCGAGAGTGTGGTGTCTATAACAGCCAACTCCAATGAAAGCAGCCCATTTAGATTTAGGGCATTTAGAGTGGGCACAGCAGCCAATGCTTGTTTCTGGGCTACAATCGCTTGGGTGTGTTCCAATTTCCACTCCCAGTCCCCTTTCTTTTTTAACAACTCCATCAGCAAGGCTGCCTTTGTGACGGATCAATGTGATCTCTGCAATAGACCAGCAAACCCAGGAAAGATCTTAACCTTTATAAATCCTGCGGTACAGGAAGTTGGCTAACTGTCTCTAATTTTCATTTGTCAATTTTCCTCTTTCTTGGTGTCAGAATCATTCCTCAGTAAGCAACCGCTTGCTTCATTGGCTGTGCTTTCTTAAGGTTTACTTTTAGTCTTAATTTATGAAACAGTTGCAATAACTCTATTAACAGCTAGTAATGTCCTTCTTTAGTCTCAGTCTGTAGAAGCAAGTCGTCTACATACTGCACTAAACAGCCTGGCTTTGAGAATGCTTTTAACCCTTCCTGCAAATGTTGGTGAAATATGGATGGAGATCTGTGAAATTCCTGTGGTAAGGCGGTCCACGTATTCTGCTGTCCTTGGAATGTAAATGCAAACTTATATTGACTCTCTTTTTCCAACAGGATAGACCATATTCTGTCCTGATATTCTCCCACTGGAACCTGCATAGGGCACATGGTATTCATATCTAAGGGCATCTGCAAATCAGTTAACCAGCTTTGGGCACATAATCACTCCCCAGTATATATTCTGGGCGTGTATGGGGTGTCAGGGTGTAGTACCTTTGGTGGGGGAACATGTCATGTCCTTTCAGGGAGGTTTGTCCATCCTTTGTCCCCACCTGGCACTCAGCTCTCATTGTGGATAGCCATTGTGCTTCCTCATTTTGTTTTACTACTGTTTCTGGGCTAGTGACTGCAGTGGGGGTGGTCAACGGGGTTAATTCTTAATAGTCTATTGTCAGTCACCAGCTACCGTCTGGTTTCCTTACTGGCCAGATTGGTGAGTTGTTAGGGGAAGCTTAGTATCCCCTGTTACAGCAAACTCTGTATCACTTTCTCTGCTTGCTTCAGAAAACCGTACTGTTTCTGTGGTTTGGGGTGTGGACCCTGCATACAGGTGCTCCCAATCATTTCGCCACAATCATGTTTATGCTGGGCAAATACTCCAGAGTTCTGTACAAAGATCGCTGCACTTTCTAATCATTGCTCATTTCCTCTGGTCTAATCCACATTTCTCCTACTGTACATATTCTGTCCTGATATTCTCCCACTGGAACCTGCGTAGGGCATATGGTATTCATATCTAAGGGCATCTGCAAATCAGTTAACCAGGTTAAACAAAATCCCACTTTGGGCATATGATCACTCCCCAGTATATATTCTTCCTTCCTGGGCAGTTTTATCAAGACAACTGAATTACTGAATATCACATTCCCTACACTAACCTCACATACCTCACTTGCAAATGTCCCATGATCCCGCTTAAAATAAATTTACTTTGTATTTTCCAAATCACTTTACATATATTAGTGGCGTTGATGGTGATTTGAGATCCTCCAGTGTCCTAAAGGAAAGTGACAGGGTGGCCTCCGACCCTACCCTTCACTGGAGATCTTCCTGTGTTATCCCACCTTACGTCACACACCTAGAATGGAGAGGCCTGGCACCATTATGGAAGCATCGGGTGCAACCCCGTTGATGATGGTATCTCCATTATATCACATTGTGGGTTTGGCTTTTGTGCCCCTTCTCTGGGCAAGTTCTGGTTTCCTCCTCATTCTGCACTGTCTCATCTCAGGTTAAGACACTTCCTTGCGAAATGTCCCTCTCGGCTGCAGTTACAAAATCTAGCATTGGCTCCATCCTGTTCTTGACATGGTTCCTCTCCCTCTACCACTGCCTCTGTCTACTGTCTGATGGGCAGGCGGAGTGGGGGAGGGGGGTCCACAGGCTGGGTCCCTTACCCTCATTTTTCCAGGGTATTGCCTGGTCTTTGACAGGCATCGCCCTTCCCCAGAGGCTTTAGATGTTTTTGTTGTCTCCTTTTCCCATACCCTGATCATTCTCCTAATTACCCAGGCCTCTGTGTGCATGTTAGCAATGGGATCAAACTGATTCAGCGCTTACCTTGATTCCTTGGTGCCAGGAGACACCAGCGTTCTTTGCCATCTCTTCGTAAATTTGGGCCCTAAGTTATCTCTATTTAGGGCCATGCCATATACCTCTTGGAATATCTCCCAGAGGCAGGCCACAAATGCAGTGGTGTGTTCATTCTTTCTCCGATAACATTTAGTTAGTGAGTCTACAGGGTCCCCTCTGTTAATGTACATGACTATCAGCACTTGGTTTTTAATTCCTCATTTGTGCCTCCAACATGTTTTTGTTCCTCTGGTAGAGCAGAATATATATATAGATGTAGGCTCATGATAATTAATTTTTTTTCCTCTGTCCTCTAATCCACAAATTATTTTCTGTTGGCTAGTTGCTTGGGACACTTCCCTAGAATCATCCACGAGCACACACATTCCAATATCTTTTGCAATATCCCTCAGTTGCTGCACTCCAAAAAGGGTGGTGCATGTTATATTCTGATCAGCAGCCCCATCCACTGCTCTGGTAGTTACAAGGGATTGTTACATTGGGATGACGGCTTCACAGTTTCTGGAGCATATGCTGGTGTTGGATCCTCTGGTAGATGTTCCTTGTCATCATGACCGTATCTGGCTGCTCTGTCTTCTAAAACATCCCAATCTATGTCGTTATTATCACCTCCCTCACCCCTCTTAGGTCCAAAAGAACCGTTTCTGCAGCCAGCTGATCTTGCAACCTTGCTATCTGTCTCTGAGACTTAGCGTGATCACCAGCATTAATCCTACCTTCCTAAACTGCTCTCTGAATTACATTCATGGCAGTTTTTAAATCACTACACACTTGTTTCCATCCCTCCATCTCATTTTTTGGCTGCTTGTGCTTCTTCCTCTTGCTTATTCTTTTCTTTAACCAGCTTTTCACACTCTAACTGATGTTGATCCATCTGCATCAAATCCATGCTTCTCTGTCCCTGCAACTCAGCTACCTTCTCCTTGAGGTGGGCTACCTCCTCACGCAGCTTTTTCAAGGAGTTTTTTTCTTCTCTTCCTCTAATCCACCCTGTTCTAGTTAAGCTTGCTGTCTGCATTGGATCCAATTCTCAAGCAGACACTCAATTACCACTGGCTTCTGCATTTTTAATTTTTTCTGGCTGACAATGTTTCCTGGGCTAACTTCCGTAATGCTTCGCCAGCAGTTTTTCCTTGCTGCTGGTGTGAACAGCATACCCCCCGCATCGAAGCCCATTACATACGTTTGGAAGAGTACCCTCCAGTTTAAAGAGTCCAAGTCCCTAGGACTTGGAGATTTCCCTTAATTCGTCAATTCGTGTTATTAAACATAATTTAACTAAAACCTCTTGTTCTCTTTGTACTTTGCTAATTTGGTTCACTTTGTTTGACTCAATGAAGAGATTATTCTCAAGGCTGCCCACAAGAAGCCAGAATGTTGTCCGTATCTTTCCGGCAACGGTTATCAGCTCAGTACATAGAGAAGAAGAGGCTGACCAGTTCACATCATTACTTATCATTGTTAGGCAGTGTACAACCTAAGCATGCAGCTCGTATCAAAACTGTGCAATCTGAAAAACACTCCCATTGGTTTCCACGGCAATTCGTGAGTACTCACAGAAAAGGAGGTATTACCCGAGAAAAAGAGCTACGCTGGCCAACGTCCGTCTTCTCCCTAGATGCCGTCTCCACATCTTCCGACGTAGGGTTTTCCTCTTCTGTGCGTTTAGTCCCTAGAGTTTTATTGCAGTTGATCCTGAAGTTTTCATTCCTATCCTTTTGTTAGTTCTTCCAAGATATGCTGCCTCTTCATTGTTGATTCAAATTTCCTCACTTATTTTGTACCTTTCTGTCATTGGGCCAGCCTAGGGTTCTGGGTAGAATTATCTCATTGCTCTCTGGCTAAATAAGGGCTTATGCCTTGTGACATTTTCTTTGTAACTCAGTAAGCTTAATCAGTTTCATGCCAGTTTTAAGCTTCAGGTTACTTCAGTTCAAATAGAGTTTCCAGACTTTAACTGCCCCTTTTCAGTCCCTGGCCAACAGTGCACAAGTTACCAGTTAACTTCACCACACTTCAACTTATTTTAAAAAGTTTATCATCATTACTGGATATATTTATAATGATAGAACCATCAAACCAAACCAAGACTCCAATCTAAAACTGAGTTCAGAAGCTCAATCCACACATCTGACAATTTTCAGGTGGAGGAAATAAATGATTTGAAAGAAAGATTGTGTAATGAGTGTCAATGTTAACAGAGGGAGCATGTAAGGAGCAGCAATGCTTAGAGGATGGCAGATTTCAGCTGAGAAGGAGTCAGAGAAAAAGCCTCTGAGGACAAAGAAAATTACAAAAAAGAGAATGAGGTTTGAGATCACATCAACATTATAGATTACTCTTCATGCGAATAGCATTTAAGTCTTGGAACTTGGGTTTTATAAAGGGTTGTTGAAGGGAAACTATTTCAAGTATTGTTGAAGTATTTGGCTTCAAAGAGGACAGTGGATTCCTGGGAGACAGCTGTAACAATGGAGGAGTCAGTTGAATAAAATGATTTCTCCTACTATTTTGATGTCCTCAAATAGTTCTTTTGTCAGTGGATCTTCCACAGTTTTTGACACGTTATCAGATTGTGCTCCCAATGTTTCTAATGCTTCTAAAGCTAAAACAAACATTTGTCACTGAGGAAATATTTTCAAAGTCCTGTCACAATTTTTAATGCAATTGTTGATATTAAGGATATCCACCTAAAACACTTTTCACAGTGCAGAAAAAGCCCTTCGACCCATGGTATCTGCACCGACAGTAACTACCACTAAAGGCAGGAGTTTTCTCAGCACCCCCCCACCCCCTTCATCAACATATCTCCACAAGAAGTGCAGCAGAGATCCTGTGGTGGTTAAATTGAATACCTCCAAAACTGAGTACATGGCTTGTGATGGACAGATCACACGTCTATCAGATATAATGCAGGCAGAACATTTTCATGTTGTCTGCCCATTTACATGAGTTCTGCATGCAGCCAACGCTCAGGACACATCAGTATGGGTCAAAACTGATTCTGGCTAACAATGCTTAAAGCTAACAATGCATTGCGGCAGGGGCAGGTGTTTGGAGTCCTGTGGGGGGTGCATCTCACCAGGGAAAGACAGACGAATGGTTGAATGCAGAAGAGCAGCAGCAAGGTTTTCCAATGCTGGAGTGAAGATTGTACACCAAGAGGAGGGAATGAGACTTTGAAAGCCAAGTGGAGCCATCAACAGCGAGAGAGGAGAGCGTGAGAATTCAGAAGATGAATGGAGGTTCCTGCTGCTGCCAGAAGCCAGTCAGAACGAGGTTTGGAAAGGAAAATCAACGTGTAGCATCACAGGGAAGCAGATAGGTGTCTGGCTGGTGACTCAATTCTATTTAGGGTCATAGAGGTTTACAGCATGGAAACAGGCCCTTTGGCCCAACTTGTCCATGCCGTCTTTTTGTTTTAAACCCCTAAGCTAGTCCTAAATGCCAGCATTTGGTACATAGTCTTCTATACCCATCGTATCTTGTCCAAACCAAGGAATTTAAATTGGGCTAAGCAGAATGTTAATTGAAAAAAAATACAACTTCTACAGACGCACCATAGAAAGCATCCTCTCTGGTTGTATCACAGCTTAGTATAGCTCCCGCTCCATCCAAGACCGCAAGAGACTACAAAGGACCGTGAACTGTCACACAAACCAGCCTCCCAGACTCCATTTACATTTCTCGCTGCTTCAGAAAATCAGCCAGTATAATCAAGGACCCCACACACCCCGGACATACTCTCTTCCATCATCTTCTGTCGGGAAAAAGATACAAAACAAAGGGAACAAAGAACAAAGAGAAATACAGCACAGGGACAGGCCCTTTGGCCCTCCGAGCCTACACCAATCATGATGCCTGCCTAAACTAAAACTGTATGTAACTACAGCATCCTTATCCTTTCATTCCCATCCTATCCATGTATTTGTCTAATTGTCCCTTAAATGCTGCTATCGTCCCTGCTCCTACCACCTCCCCAGGCATTCCAGACCTTCACCACCCTCTGTATAAAAAACTTGCCTCACACATCTCCTCTAAACTTTTCGTCACGCATCTTAAACCCAGTACTTGATTTTTCTACCCTAGGAAAGAGCATCTGACTATCCACTCCGTCCATGCCACTCATAATCTTGTAAATCTCCATCAGGTCATGCCACATGCAAAAGTCTGAGAACACATACCAATGACTCAAGAACAACTTCTTCCCTGCTGCCAGAAGAGTTTTGAATGGACTTACCTTACACTAAGTTGATCTTTCTTTATAATCTTAGCTATGACTGTAACATTACATTCTGCATGCTCTCCTTTCCTTCTCCTCTATGTACTCTATAAATGGTATGCTTTGTCTGTATAGCGTGCAAGAAGCAATACTTTTCACTATATACTAATACATGTGACAATAATAAATCAAATCAAATGAAGAAATATAAGCATAAGCAAAACTTGAGGCAATAATTAACAATTAATTGACTAATTAAAATACAATAACTGCGCGTGGGCAGATGATACATTGCAGCTTCAGTCAATATGTGGGAGTTTTTTTGGTTCTCCAAGGCAACCACATTTCCAATGGCTGCAGCTCAATGAACTTTGGCTCAGAGTTAATGAGCTGGAGGCTGAACTGTATACACTACAATGCATGATAGAAGGGGTAAGTTACTTGCTGCATCAAGGTGCTGTTCCAGAAGGCAGTCACAGCCCTAAAACCTGACTCATCTGATTTGATCCATGGTCAGAGACAGGAGGATGTGATTGCAAGTGAGGCAAGTATGAGGATCAATGAGGTAGAAGTGGAGGAGCCTCAGCCCTTGCAATTGATCTATGAGTTCAAAGTCCCTGCAGATTGTATGGATGAAAGGGAGAGCTGCAAGGTGGACGAGTGAGCTGGCCATGGCACTGTGGTACAAGAAACCATTCATAAGAACATAAGAAATAGGAGCAGGAGTAGGCCATCTAGCCCTTCGAGCCTGCCCCGCCATTCAATAAGATCATGGCTGATCTGTTGTGGCTCAGTTCCACATTCCCGCCCTCTCCCCATAACCCTTAATCCCCTCGCTTATCAAAAACCCATCAACCCGCGTCTTAAAAATATTTAGCGAGGCAGCCTCCACCACTTCAACGGGCACAGAATTCCAGAGATTCACCACCCTTTGAGTGAAGAAGTTCCTCCTCAACTCCGTTCTAAACCGCCCCCCCTTTATCTTGAGGCTGTGCCCCCTAGTCCTACTATCCTTTCTGAGCGGGAAGAGTCTCTCCACCTCTATCCTATCCATCCCATTCATCATCTTATATGTCTCAATGAGATCTCCCCTCATTCTTCTAAGCTCTAACGAGTACAAGCCTAGTTTATTCAGCCTCTCCTCATAGCTCAACCCCCTCAACTCCGGTATCAGCCTAGTAAACCTCCTCTGCACTCCCTCCAAGGCCAAAATATCCTTGCGTAAGTGCGGCGACCAAAACTTCATACAGTACTCCAGCTGCGGCCTCACCAATGCCCTATACAGCTGCAGCAAGACCTCCCTACTTTTATATTCAATCCCCCTCTCTATGAAGGCCAGCATCCCATTAGCCTTCCTGACCACCTGCTGCACCTGCAGGCTGGGTTTTTGCGATTCATGCACAAGGACCCCGAGGACCCTCTGCACCGTCACCTGCTGCAGTTTTTCGCCACATAAGTAATAGTCCTTCCTACCATTATTCCTACCAAAGTGGACCACCTCGCACTTGCCAACATTAAATTCCATTTGCCAGTTCCTGGCCATTCAAGTGGGGCAAGTGAAAAGGAATGTAGTGGTAGTAAGAAACTTGATGGTTTGACTTATTAGGAGAGGCTGCATAGACTGAGACTTTTTTCCTTGGAGTGTAGGAGGCTTGGAGTGATCTTATAGAGGTCTATAAAATAATGAGGGGCGTAGATAAGGAAGATAGTCAACATCTTTTTCCAAAGGTAGGGGAATCTAAAACTAGAGGGCATAGGTTTAGGATGAGACGGTAGAGATACAAAGGGCCTAGAGGAGCAAGTTGTTCACACAGAGATGGAGCCAGTAGTTGAGGCAAGGACAATTTTATCTTTTAAAATGCATTTAGACAGTTACATGGGTAAGATGGGATATGGGCCAGATGTGGACAACTGGGACTAGCTTAGTGGTAACAAAAGGGCAGCATGAACAATTGAGCCAAGCGGTCTGTTTCCATGCTGTAAACCTCTGATTCTATTATGGTATAGTTAGGGAGATACACACAGTTCTCTGAGGGGCAGCAAGGGTCCAGAAGATGTTGTTGCCTGTCTGCTGCCAGGGTTCAGTACATCTGCTCTGGGCCAGAGAGCAGCTTGCCTTGGGAGCAGAAGGATTCATGAGAATGATCCATGTGGGTATCAATGAAATAGATAGGAGTAGGAAAGAGTTCTGCTTAGGAAATATGAGCCACTAGATACTAAATTAAAAAGCAGAACATCAAAAGTAACAGCCATTGCCTGGGCCATGAGAAAACTGGCATTGGATAAATAAAATTAGAGGGTTCAATGGATGGCTCAAAAATCTATATGGAAGATTTGGGTTTATCCATGTGGCACTGACATCAGGACTGGGGAAATTGGAACTGCGCCACTGAAACAGTTTTCATCTGAATCATGCAACCTGTGTTCGGGTGAGTAGTATGGCTAGGGCAGTAGTCAGAACTTTAAACCAAATAGTGGGGGCAAGGATCAAGAGATAATTTAAAGGGACGGGGCAAGGTAGCATAAGGATCATTTAGTAACAGTGATCATAATATGATTGAGTTTAGCATTTTGATTGAGGGAGAGAAGAGTGATCCAAGATTAGTATTTTAGACTTAAATAAATTATAAGGGCTAATGAACAGAGTTGGATAATGATAACGGATAGGTCAGTAAAGATGCATGGAAAACATTTTAACACTCATCAAATATAAATTCCAATGAGAAAGAAAGACTCTAGGACAAGAACACACCATTCATGGCTAACTAAGGAAATTAAAGATAATATTAAGTTGAAAGAAAAAGCACACAATTCCACAAAGATTAGTGTATGTCAGAAAATTGGATCTAATATAAAAATGAGCAAAGAATGACAAACAAGGGGGAAATTAGAGTGTGCGAGGAATATGAAAACAGACAGTTTCTACAAGTATTTAACAAAGAAAAGGGGAACCAGAGTGAGCATTGGTCCTCTGGAGATTGAGCCTGGGGAGTTAGTAATGGGAAACAAGGCAAGGGAGGTGGTGGCAGAGCGGTACTGTCATTGGACTAGTAATCCAGAGAGCCAGGCTAACGCTCTGGGGACAGAGGTTCAGATCACACCTTAACAGATGGTGAAGTTGGAATTCAATAAAAATCTGGAATTAAAAATGTCATAAATACACATCTGATTCACTAATGCTTTTTAGGGAAGGGAATCTGCCATCCTTACCTAGTCTGGCCTACCTGTGACATTCAGACCCACAGCAATGTGGCTGATTCTTAAATGCCCTCTGACATGGGTTTGCAAACCACTCAATTAGAGATGGGCAATAAATGCTGGCCCAGCCAGCAAATCCACCTTCCATGAATGAATTTTAAAAAAGGCAGATGAAATGAATAAATACTTTGTGCCTGGCTTCACTGTAGAAAACCCAAATAGAAGCTCAGAAGAGTGCCCCAGGGGTCGGTGCTGGGGCCTCAGCTTTTTACCATTTATATAGATGATCTGGAGGAGGGAACCGAGTGTAGGGTGTCGAAATTTGCTGATGACACCAAGATTGGGGGAACGGCAAATTGCGCAGAGGGTGTGGAGAGTCTGCAGAAGGATCTAGATAGGCTGGGCGAATGGGCCAGGAAATGGCAAATGGAATTTAATGTTGGCAAGTGTGAGGTGGTCCACTTTGGTAGGAATAATGGTAGGAAGGACTATTACTTACGTGGCGAAAAACTGCAGCAGGCGACGGTGCAGAGGGACCTCGGGGTCCTTGTGCATGAGTCGCAAAAACCCAGCTTGCAGGTGCAGCAGGTGGTCAGGAAGGCGAATGGGATGCTGGCCTTCATAGCGAGGGGGATTGAATATAAAAGTAGGGAGGTCTTGCTGCAGCTGTATAGGGCATTGGTGAGGCCGCAGCTGGAGTACTGTGTGCAGTTTTGGGCGCCGCACCTGCGCAAAGATATTTTGGCCTTGGAGGGAGTGCAGAGGAGGTTTACTAGGCTGATACCGGAGCTGAGGGGGTTGAGCTATGAGGAGAGGCTGAATAAACTAGGCTTGTACTCGTTGGAGTTTAGAAGAATGAGGGGAGATCTCATTGAGACGTATAAGATGATGAATGGGATGGATAGGATAGAGGTGGAGAGACTCTTCCCGCTCAAAAAAGACAGTAGGACTAGGGGGCACAGCCTCAAGATAAAGGGGGGGCGGTTTAGAACGGAGTTGAGGAGGAACTTCTTCACTCAAAGGGTGGTGAATCTCTGGAATTCTCTGCCCGTTGAAGTGGTGGAGGCTGCCTCGCTAAATATTTTTAAGATGCGGGTTGATGGGTTTTTGATAAGAGAGGGGATTAAGGGTTATGGGGAGAGGGCGGGAAAGTGGAACTGAGCCATGACAGATCAGCCATGATCTTATTGAATGGCGGGGCAGGCTCGAAGGGCCAGATGGCCTACTCCTGCTCCTATTTCTTATGTTCTTATGTTCTTAAGTAATTGTAGGACAAACGACAAGGTAGGGGGAATTGGGGGTTGGGGGGAGGAAAGTGGAAGGAACTTAAAACAATTACCATCACCAGGGAAAGGATACTGACAAGGTTATTAGCTGATAGACTCTCAGGTCATGGAGTTGGGGGTAATATATTAGCATGGAAGGAGGATTCAGTAAAAGACATGAAGCAAACTGTGGACATAAATGGAGATTTTTTTGAGATGGCGGGCTATGACCAGTAAAGTGCCATGAAAATTAGTGCTGACACTGTGGGTTTAAAGGTAGTGAGGTATATAAAATCCACCTTATTTGCCTTCTCTGACCGACCTAAAGTTTTATGGTATTTTGTCAGCAGCTGAAGGAAATCCACACCATAAGGGAAGCCCATGTCTTGCGCATTAACCTTTTGTGTGGAACATTATTAAGTGCCTTTTGGAAGTCCAAATATACTGCATTTACTGATTCCCCTATGTCTACACTACAAGTTACATCTGCAAGGAACTCTAATTTGTGATTAGAGGATTAGGATTCCCTATTTGTAAAACCACATCAAGTTGTTCTAATAATGCATTGTTAAAACTTATTTAATAAAAGATTCCAGCTTTTTTCTCCAATAACTGTTGTTAGATTTTCTGAACTGTAGTTCACCATTTTTTCCCTCTCCCTTCATTTTTTAAAAGCAATGTGACATTTGCCAACTTCCAGTCTGTGACTGATGGCACGGTTCCTGAATCCAAGGATTTTTGGAAAATCATAGCTAATGTAACACTACCTCTGCAACAATCTCTTTTAGAGCAGTAGGATATTGGTCATCAGGTCTTGGGGATCTGTTGGATTTCGGTCCTTTAAATTTCTGCAATACCTTTTTTTTGCCAGTAATAATTACCCTAATTTCCTCATTTTTTTCAGCCCCTTTTTGTAGAGTCATAGAAGTTTACAGCACAGAAACAGGCCCTTCGCCCAACTTATCCATGCCGCCCCTTTTTTTAAGCCCTAAGCCAGTTCTAATTGCCCATGTTTGGCCCATATCCCTCTATACCCATCTTACCCATGTAACCATCGATACACTTTTTAAAAGACAAAATTGTATCCGCCTCTACTCTAGCAGCTTGTTCAAGACACTCACAATCCTCTGTGAAAAAATTGCCCCTCTGGACCCTTTTGTATCTCCCCCTCTCACCTTAAATCTATGCCCTCTAGTTTTAGACTCCTCTATCTTTGGGAAAAGTTATCTAGCTGATCTATGCCCCTCAGTATTTTAAAGACCTCCATAAGATCACCCCTAAGCCTCCGACACTCCAGGGAAAAATGTCCCAGTCTATCCAGCCTTTCCTTATAACTCAAACCATCAAGTGCTAATAGCATCCTAGTTAATCTTTTCTGCACTCTTTCTAGTTTAATAATATCCTTTCTATAATAGGATGACCAGAACTGTACACTTTATTTCTGGCATTCAACCATTGCCCTCTACTATAAAGTCAGACACAAAATATTTGTTCAATTCTGTTTCCTGCTTCCCCTTGTACTGAACTAATTACATGCAGATTACAAAGACACAAGGCTGACAGGCTTTCCCAAATTCACAACACAACAAAAAATCCATCCAGCTAACAAGAGTTTAAAAAGTAAACCCATGTTCTGACCTTTGCTGACATAAACTGTAATTTCTGGAGGCCATTTTAAAAAAAAATGCCAAAATCTTGCTGTTGTTTACTCTAAAAGATCATAAGATCCCGCTGCCAATGAGTGGCACATCACCTCCTGCTGCAGCGAAACACACTGTGGAGGGTGAGAAAAATCCTACCCAATATCAGCTTTTTCCAAAAGTCGATGATTTTTGCACTTGATGTTCCGATCATTTGAAAATTCTCTGCAATGGGACTTCAAACTGTAACAGAGAATTTGAACTTGAAAGAGAGCTGGTGATATTGGCCCCCTGGTAGATTTAATCCAGCTTCCTTTATTTTTAGTAGCTTGTGTTGTACTAAAGGACATTTTCAAAATGGTTATTCTGGTCACATGGCCTCTCTCCCCAGTGATTTCAGTAGGTAATTGATTAGCTGATGAAATTAAAGATTAATATCAAACATGCGCACATAACATCATTGTGACATACCTATTTAATAAGTTACTTGGCTATAACTGGAGTAAGTCCATTAAGGAAAGTCCACTAAGTCCAAGAGTAAGGAAAAGCAAATTTGGTGGAGGGTGTGGAAAGTCTGCAGAGGGATTTGAATAGGCTGAGCGAGCGGGTGAGGACCTGGCAGATGGAGTATAATGTTGGCAAGTGTGAGGTTATCCACTTTGGCAGAAATAATAGTAGGAGGGATTATTATTTAAAAGGCGAAAAGCTGCAGCATGCTGCAGTGCGGAGGGACCTGGGGGTCCTTGTGCACAAGTCTCAAAAACCCAGTCTGCAGGTGCAGCAGGTGATCAAGAAGGCGAATGGAATGTTGGCCCTTATAGCGAGGGGGATAGAATATAAAAGTAGGGAGGTCTTGCTGCAACTGTACAGGGTACTGGTTAGGCCGCAGCTGGAGTACTGTGTACAGTTTTGGTCGCCGCACTTGCGGAAGGATATATTGGCCTTGGAGGGAGTGCAGAGGAGGTTCACTAGGCTGATACCGGAGATGAGAGGGTTGGCCTATGAAGAGAGACTAAATAGACTGGCTCTGTACTCATTGGAGTTGAGAAGGATGAGGGAGGGATCTTATAGAGACATATAAGATAATGAAGGGGATGGGTAGGGTAGAGGTAGAGAGATTCTTCCTGCTTAGAAAGGATAGCAGGACTAGAGGACGCAGCCTCAAAATAAGTGGGGGTGCAGTTTAGATCAGAGTTGAGGAGGAACTTCTTCACTCAAAGGGTGGTGAATCTCTGGAATTCTCTGCCTGTTGAAGTGGTGGAGGCTACCTTGCTAAATATATTTAAGTCATGGGTAGATTGGTTTCTGAAAGACAGGGGAATTAAGGGTTATGGAGAGAAAGCAGGAAAGTAGAACTGATCCACTTCAGATCAGCCATGATCTTACTGAATGGCAGGGTAGGCTCAAAAGGCTAGATGGCCTACTCCTGCTCCTATTTCTTATGTTCTTATGTCCCTTTCAAACTTAACATTAAATTCATAGTATTATGATCACTATTTCCTGCTGGATCATTTACAGTGTTATTACTGGTTAAACCTGTCTCATTACACAATGCTGAATATAAAATAATTTTATCCCAATTCAATTCCATGATGTGCTGTTCTGGCAGCTATTATGAAAACATTTTGCAAGCTCATCTTCTGGACCACTCTTGCCAATCTAATTGTCTGAGTCTAAATGAAGATTAAAATCACTTTTTCATTCCTTTCTCCATTTTCCCTGTCTGCTGCACTTCTTGACTAACTAAGATTGGGAAAGCACTTGACTGCGGACAAATGTGGTGTTCAGCGATCAAGGCAATATTTTGAGTGAGGCAATGCAAAGTAGCAGCCATAGTATCCAGCCACTAGTGAGGCAGTGGTGGGACCATGAATGCAGTAATCCTGAGAAAGAACAATAGGATTGTACTCCACGGTGCCACTGCCATTCATCTGGGAAACGCTTCAGCAATAATACAGCTGAAATAATAAAACTGAAGTACTTGGGGTGACATGGTGGCGCAGTGGTTAGCACCACTGCCTCACAGCACCAGGAACCCCGGTTCAATTCCAGCTTTGGGTGACTGTCTGTGTGGTGTTTGCACATTCTCCCTGTGTCTGTGTAGGTTTCCTCTGGGTGCTCTGGTTTCCTCCCATAAGTCAAAGATGTGCGGGTTAGTGAATTGACCATGTAAATTGCCCCTTAGTTTCAGAGGGATTAACATGGTATATATGTTGGGTTGATGGAATGGGTGGGATTATTGTTCAGTGCAGACTCAGTAGGCCAGATAGCCTCCTCCTGCACTGTGGTGATTCTATGATCTGCCGTGACAGGATTTGAACCCCGGTCCCCAAAACATTAGCTGAGTTTCTGGATTATTGGTCTTGCAATAATGCCACTGTCTGGCATTATTGCTGGCATCATTTCTGAGTAAGGGCTTGGTGGAGTGTCAGAATGTTAAGCCTGACTCCAGAATGCCGTGGTGGATGATGATGGGTGTGGTACATTGAGCAGCACGGGAGGTAGATGAGAGAGGCCATTTAAGATGCGGTCACTGACTTTGACCATTTGTGTGAGGTCACTGAACTTTTGTCAGCCCTGCTGTCAAGCCCTCGGCAGCAGATTTCTTCCATTGACTTCCCCTGCGACCTGCTGTCAGTCCCTTCAAAGGACATTCCTTGATGGCCTCCCAGTGGCCCTGAAGAATGATGACCTCCTTCTTCCTGTCAACTACCATATCCATGAGCTTGTGTGCCTTCTCTCTGCACTGATGCTCCATTTTCTTGTGTTTCTAATCACCAACTAATAGCAGCACATGCAGTCAGCAGCAGTTTCCTTTCTCTCAGAGCAGCACACGTTTTAAGAACTGGAGGTTCACTGGAGTATGTATTGGCCTCCTGCTCTGTTAGGCACCCTTATTAAGTATACAACCAGGTCAGGCTGAATTCTACGATCAAGCAAATGAGGGGGTAGCACAAGGTTTGTGTGCCGGCCTGAGTGAAACCAGGTATGGCAGGATCATGAAAACGGGCAGAAAAATTTTTAGCCCATAAACTCAGAAGGCCAACTATATAGGATGGGTATAATTTGCAAAATAATTATGTGGCAGCTAGTTGTACAGATCTGAAATCATAATATCATAGAATCCTACAGTGAAGAAGGAGATCATTCAGCCCATCGAGTCTGCACTGACCACAATCCCACCCAGGCCCCTAAATTGGAAATAGTTCCAATCAATCAACATAATCTTTACCAGGAAACTACAGCAATCATAATTTTACACTTGGTCTAGAACAAAGAACAGTACAGCACAGGAACAGACCCTTTGGCCCACCAAGTCTGTACCAATATGTGCTCATTTCTAAAGAATGATGATTTCCCATGTTGAATGGATCTATTTATGGCAATATAGCAAGAAAATGAAATCATTAAATAATCAAGGTGGCACAGCGGTTAGCACTGCTGCCTCACAACGTCAGGGTCCCAGGTTTAATTCTGACATCAGGTGTCTCTGTGGAGTTTACATGTTCTCCCTCTGTCTGTGTGGGTTTCTTCTGGGTGCTCTTGGTTTCCTCCCACCATCCAAAGATGTGCAGGATAGGTGAATTGGCCCTAGTGTGAAGGGGATTAGAAGGGTAAATGCATGGGGTTACGGGGATAGGGCCTGGGCAGGATTATGGTCAGTACAGACTTGATTGACCAAATGGTCTCCTTCTGTACTGTAGGTATTCTCTGATTCTATGAAGTGTAAAGTTTGCAGTCTGCATCAGGGAATAAAATATTTTTTTAAAAAATTAACAATCTTTCAGTTGTATGGATCTGAAAGAACTCTTGTGTTTTATAGTTTCTATATGGACATTATGACAAATGAGCTGTACATTTGCCAGGCCCTTGTTGTGTGGAACCTACAAACCAAGCACCTTCTTTCAGAATTTGCTTGAGGAGCTGAGCAATATTGAAGTTTGCTGCTGAAGTGCCAATCAGTTTATTTTTAACTGTAAAAATCCCCTAGTCACCACGCTCAGGCACCTGTTCGGGTACTGAGGAAGAATTTTGCGTGGCCAATGCACTGAACTAGCGCATCTTTCCGACTGTGGGAGGAAACCGGAGCACCCAGAGGAAACCCACGCAAGCAAGAGGAAAACATGCAAACTCCACACAGTTGTCAAGATCATGACAGTATCATAATTAAGGATCAGAGTTCTTGAAACAATAAATTCTGTAAATTGCAGAATAATGAAAAGTTATCTTATGCTAATATCCCCAGCAAAAAGTCGCTGATATCTAAATGATACGATAACCGTGGTATCAACGATGTACATCCCTCAACATCAGGAAAAATCAGAAGGGCCATGAATAAATGAAGCAAATGGAAAACAGATGGCTGCAGCAAGTATCCATTTTCCACCCAGTTTACTATTTTGTTCTGAAACTAACACAGACCAACAATGCAATTTTCATGCGACTGTTTAAAAATAAGCGGACCATTTCACAGTAAGTGAAGCATTATACTGTTAATGTAAGCCTTACTTGTGACTAATAAATAAATTTACTTTATTTAAGAGTCATTGGGTGAGATTTTCCAACTTCACTCACTCTGAAACCGGAAAATCCCTCTCAAGATCAATGGACATTTCCATGGTCCACCCCTCTCCCGCTCCAATTTCTGTGACGGGCAGGATGGAAGAATTCCAGCCATAGAGTTTTACAGCACAGAAAGAAGCCCTTCGGCCCATCATGTTTGTGTCAGTCATAAAATATCTATCTACTTTAATCCCATTTTCCAGCATTTGGTCTGTAGCCTTGAGACAAAGCTTAAGACAGATGAGGAAATTTTTTTTCTTTCAGAGGATAATGAGTCTTTGGAATCCTTTTCTCAAAAGGCAGTAGAAGCAGAGTCTTAGAATATTTTTAAGGCAGAAGTAGATAGACTCTTGTTTTTTTTAATTCATTCATGGGATTTGGGCATCACTGGCTGAGTGAGCATTTATTAACCTAACCCTAATTGTCTTTGAACTTGCCGGCCTAATTCAAAGGACATTTAAGAGTCAACTACGTTTCTGTGGATCTGGAGTCATATGTAGGCCGGACAAGGCAAGGATGGCAAATTTCTTTCCCCCAAAAAAATTAGTGAATGAAATGTTTTTTTCTGACAATCGGCAATGATTTCATGGTCATCGTTAGTCCTTTAATTCCAGATTTTTAATGAATTCAAATATCATCATCTGCCATGGTGGGATTCAAACTTGGATCCCCAGAGCTTTACCCAGAGTCTCTGGATTACCAACCCATGACAATATTACGACACTGTTAGGAATGGGTTAACAGACCTTTCAATTAAGTTCTAATTTGATGTCAATTATTCAATGGAAGTCACTGATAGATAAAGGGGCTAAAGGTGGCACTCGGTATTGGGGAGAATTCTATATGGAGTTGAATCAAATAAATAAAGGTAGGTTGTGAAGAAGCAGAACTCATGTCTTCTTCACTGAAGTGTAACCAAGGTGGCTCAAAAATACACCACCACGTCTTCACAATTGTATGACTGTTCTTTACAGACCTTTTCCTGACATCAAGGGAGGCTCCTTACCCTCTGCTTCTGAAAACTTCTTAACATGCATTTATTACTTAACTAATCTAATACTCGCCAATATTTTGTACACTTCAGCTTATCCAAAACTGCTGTCAATATGTTAAGACAGATTAAGACCTCTTCACTCATCATGCTTGACCTAAATTGGCGCTTGCACACGATTCATTTCCTGGCCCCACCCTTCAATATCTGTATAACATCCTCCAACCCTACAATGCTCCAAGAATTCTGAATTCCTCTGACCCTGGGACACATTCTTGGTGCCCCACCATTGATGGCTATGCTTTGAGCTATCTGGTTTCCTGGCCCTAGATTTCCCTCCCTATACCTCTCAGTCTCTCCACCGCCATCCTCTTTGACCAGGAGGTTTGTGATATCTCTGAAAGACGTGCTGGCCACAATAAATTCTCCCTCTGTGTACCGGAACAGGCATCGTCAGAGTGGGGCAACTAGGGGATTTTCACGGTAACTTCATTGCAGTGTTAACGTAAGGCTACTTGTGCCACTAATAAATAAATAAACTTAAAACAAAAATTAATATCTCTTTATTGGGCTGAGTGCTAGTTTTCACCCAATTATACAAAGAGACAGAATGTTTTTTAATGCAATAATATGGGTATTGCTTCTACATAAAAGATACTGGGGAGAATTTTCCCATCCCATCTGCCACGAGAATCATAGCAGGCAGGGGGAAGGGGGGATACCATGCAAAGGTCTGTTGGCCTTGGGCAGGATTTTCTGCTTATGGGGCCAGCGCGGCTGGAAAATCCCACCCACTAAGTAAATGTAAGAGCTCTTTTTTTCCCTATGCCTCAAGATTCTAATGGTAATCTTAAACCTACCTGCTGTTGGAAACTAGCTGGCTTGACAATAAAAGTGACCTGGGTTTCTTTTCCATCCATACAAAACCCATTGGCCGTTACCACCCAGTCAACAGGTCAGTATGGAATGCCAATGACAGAGTTTTATGGAGTAATTCTCTTGTTTTTGTGTCTCTTGCCCATTTGGATCTCTGCCCTTTGTGTGAACGTTTAAAGACAGGGCTAAGCGTCACTTGCTGAATCAAGACTACGGAGCAAGTGGGAGGCACAGACTTTACACTCTGTGCTGCATGCCAGATTCTCTCAGGCTTTGGGCTCTCGGGGGTCACTGGTACGTTTATTGCATGTCCTTGTTACAGCCCCCATGTTGTCATGGTTATTAGTAGCTATATACAAAACAAAGAGAGGAAAAAATAAGAGTCTCCTGGTTTGAAATTACCATTTCACAATGATTAATTCTCTTTGATGAAGGCTCACAGATCATAAACCTAGCCGGTTACGGCAACTTGGTTAAAGCATGACAAAAAGATAAACAAACACAATTTTAATCGCTACTGTTTTGATGGATTAACTCTTTGTTGAGGCTAAACGATTGCCTAAAACCTAATATGATATTGTAGGTGTTATAAATACTGAATGAATGCAGAGTGATTAACTTAAGTACATGCTTCCATATGAATCCTGGAGTTAGCTTATGTCATTCTGTCATGTTGCTTGCTGGCTCTGGATTCAATATTTGAGCAGCTTATATAACATGCTGAAGCTTGAACCTGTTTTATTGTTGATGCCAGGTGATCTACTTCAAACAAAGGCATTAATTTTATTTCATGGTGACATTTTTCCCTGGATATTTTATTGATCTGCGAGAATGTATTATGTTCTTTCCTTTATTTTGTCTTCTCTTCACATCCCAAGCACCATTGAAGCAACTTGCTGCCTGATTTTTACTAATTAGCTTGTAAAATGACAGAAGGAAAATGCAGTCAGATGGGTTAGGATGAACATTTTCACCTACTTGCACGTACAGAACAGCACAAAGCCTGCCTTTAATCTCTGTCTCTCCCTTTCTCTTTGTAATATTATTTTTATGTTCCTCGATTCCACTCCTTGCTGAAGTGTAGTTCCAGGACCTTGGCCAAGGCAATTTTTCAGGATGAACCTAGTGTCATTAGGCGATTGTCAATGAATCACGGGCTTCCTCATACATTCACACACTGCCTCTATATCAAGTTGACTTTAACCACATCTGCCTGGATGAAATCAGTCAAAAATCCAAAGCTACTTACCCACACAAAAGCTACTGAGAACTAACAGATTGTAATTTGTACCTGAGCAGGCAGCAAGGATACCTGCCTAAAGCCACTGGGGTCCTTTTTAACATATGGATGTTGGCTCATAGAAACATAGAAAATAAAAGCAGGAGTTGGCCATACGGTTCTTTGAGCCTGCTCCGCCATTATGATCATGACTGATCATCAAATTCAATATCGTGATCCCGCCTTCCCCCCCATATCCCTTGATCCCTCAAAATGATATAACTGAGATCCAATTGCAATCTTAACTCATTTGCTTTCTCCCTTGGAGCAGGAAGCATCATTTAGTTTCCCCAATCAGCAAGTCTAGCTGCAAAGAGATAGATGGTCAAAAGAGGCTGAAAAGGCTAATGTTTTAGCTTTTGAGAGAAACAGAAAGTCAATATGGGTTTGGAAACTGTGGGTCATGCCTGAAAAATCTGATCGGATATTTTAAAGAAATTATTAAGATAGTGAACGAAGGAATGTATCTGGATGTTACTTATATGGACTCCCAGAAGGCTTTGGATAAAGTCCCCCATAATAGACTGTAATTTAAAGTCGAAGCTCGTGGAATCAAAGGCAAATTATCGATCTAATTAGGAAATTGACTGGAAAATAGGAGACAGAGGTCAGAATTTTACCAGCATGTCTGCCCGAGGCTCGTACGATCCCACCCATGGCCAACATAGAATGCTGTACTCCAAGTTTTGCCCAGCCCCAGAATCGGGGCAGGCATGCCAGTAAAATTCCAGCGAGAGAGTATAGATAATAGATATTCAATTTGGACCAACTTCCTAAATGGTGAAAATGTAAAAAATCAGAGGTCCCAAATGATTTGGGAGTTGGTTTACATAGATCATTAAAATGTTACGAACAGGTACAGGAAATAATCGAAAAGACTAATAGACTGTCAGTCTTTATATCAGGAGGACTAAGATACAAGCAGTCGAATGAATGATCCAGCAATACAAAACCCTGGTTAAATAACACCTGGAGTACTGTAAGCAGTTTTGGGTAACACGTCTTTGGAAGATATATTGGCCTTTAAGAGAACTCA
The DNA here is from genome assembly GCF_965287045.1 of Carcharhinus amblyrhynchos. NCBI lineage: Eukaryota > Metazoa > Chordata > Chondrichthyes > Carcharhiniformes > Carcharhinidae > Carcharhinus > Carcharhinus amblyrhynchos. The sequence continues at coordinate 50,833,503 of NC_137324.1, forward strand.
GTGTAGATTCACCAGAATGATACTTAGACTCCAAGGTTTAGATTATGTTGAGAGATTACACAAACTAAGGTTGTTTTCCCTAGAAATTGGAAGGTTAGAGGATGTTTTGATTGAAGTATGTAAGATATAATGGAGCCCAGATGTTATCTGAGAATTGCTTCCAGTTTTAGGCACCCTTCTTGAAGAGGAAAGTTGATCCATTGGTGGTCATTTTCCACAATTTTTTGTACTCTAGAGTAGTTTTTATAGATTGGAAGGTAGTTAACGTAAGCCCACTATTCAAAAAGAGAGCTAGAGAGAAAACAGGGAACTGTAGACCAGTGAGCCTAACGTCGGTACTGGGAAAGTTGCTAGAGTCCATTATCAAGGATTTTCTAGCTCAGCATTTGGAAGGCAGTGGAATAATCAGTTAACATGGATTTACAAAAGGAAAATCGTGCTTGACAAATCTCCTGGAATTCTTTGAGGATATAATGAGTAGAGTTGCCCAAGGAGAATAGGTGACGTGGTTTAACAAGACTCTTAAAAGGCTTTTACAAGCTCTCACACATCAGATTACAATGCAAGGTTAAAGTGCATGGGGTTGCAGGTCATGTCTTGAGATGGATAAAAAGCGGTTAGTAGACTGGAAGCAAAGAGATGGAATAAATGGGACTTTTTCCAACTGGCAGTCAGTGACTAGTGGGGTACCTACCACAGGGATGTGTACTTAGACCCCAACTGTTCATGTTAAATAGTAATGATTTGGATGAGGGAATTGCATTTTTATCTCCAAATTTGCAATATTGGATGGGAGGGTGAGCTGTGAGATGGATACAGAGATGCTTCAGCATGATTCGGACAGGCTGATTGAGTGGGCAAATGCTTGGTGGATGCAGTGTGATGTGAATAAGTGTGATGTTATCCAATTCGACGGCAAAAATAGGAAGGCAGACTATTATTTGAATGGATGTAAATTGAAAGAGGTGGATACTCAATGAGAGCTTGGTGCCCTCGTGCATCAGTCACTGAAAGTAAGCACATAGGTACAGCAGGAATAAAGAAGGCAAATGGTTTGTTGGTCTTCATAGCGAGAGGATTTGAGTATAGGAATAGGGATGTTTTACTGCAATTGTATAGGGCATTGGTAAGGCCACACCTAAGTTTTAAAATGTAATTATTAGTGTCACGAGTATGCTTACATTAACACTACAATGAAGTTACTGTGAAAATTCCCTAGAGTATTGTGTACAGTTTTGGTGTCCTTGTCACCTGGAGTTGTGTATACAGTTTTGGTGTCCTTATCACCTGGAGTTGTGTATACAGTTTTTGGTGTCCTTATCTGAGGAAGGATGCTCTTGCTATAGAGGGAGTGCAGTAAAGGTTTACAAGGCCGATTCCTGGGATGACAGATCTGTCATATGAGGAGAGACTAAGTCGGTTAGAGTTATGTTCACTTGATCTTAGAAAAATGAGACTGGATCTCACAGAAACTTACAAAATTATAAGATGATCAGACAGGGTAGATTCAGATAAAATGTTCCTGATGGTGGGGGAGACCACAACTATGGGTCATAGCTTGAGAATAAGGGTGAACCTTTTAGGACTGAGGTGAGGAGAATTTTTTTCACGCAGAGAATGATGAATCTGTGGAATTCACTACCACAGAAAGTAGTTGAGGCCACAACATTGTCCGATTTCAAGAAGGAATTACATGTAGTTCTTGGAGTTAAAAGGATCAAGTATATGGGGAAAGGCAGGATCAGGGTATTGAATTTGATGATTAGTCATCATCAAAATGAGTGGTGGCTCAGGCTCAAAGGGCAGAATAGCCGACTCATGTTCCTATTTTCTATGAGGCAGAGGTGCAGAGGTGTTAGTGGATGCCTTAGTAATTATTTACCAAAATTCGCTGGATTCCGGGGAAGTGCCAGAAGATTGGAAAATGGCTAATATTACGCCGCTGTTTAAAAAAGGGAGTAAGCAAAAGGCAGGGAATTATAGGCCGGTTAGTTTAATGTCTGTAGTTGGAAAAATGCTTGAATCCGTCATCAAAGAAGAAATAGCGAGGCACCTAGAAAAGAATAGTTTGACAGAGCAGACGCAGCACGGATTCATTAAGGGGAAGTTGTGTTTGACAAATTTATTGGATTTCTATGAGGATGTGACTAGTGCGGTAGACAGAGGGGAACCAGTGGATGTGGTGTTTTTAGATTTTCAAAAGGCGTTTGATAAGGTGCCTCATAAAAGGTTGCTACAGAAGGTTAGAGAGCACGGAGTTGGGTGTAAGGTGTTAGCGTGGATAGAGGATTGGTTGTCTAATAGGAGGCAGAGAGTTGGTATCAATGGGTGCTATTCTGATTGGCGGTTGGTGACTAGTGGAGTGCCGCAGGGATTGGTGCTGGGGCCTCAGCTATTTACCATTTATATAGATGATCTGGAGGAGGGAGCTGAGTGTAGGGTGATGAAATTTGCTGATGACACGTCCACTATCACCTCTATTGCGTGGAGGGTGTGGAAAGTCTGCAGAGGGATCTAGATAGGCTAAGCGAGTGGGCGAGGACCTGGCAGATGGAGTACAATGTTAGCAAGTGTGAGGTTATCCACTTTGGCAGAAATAATAGTAGGAGGGATTACTACTTAAAGGGCGAAAAGCTGCAGCATGCTACGGTGCAGAGGGACCTGGGGGTCCTTGTGCATGAGTCGCAAAAACCCAGTCTGCAGGTGCAGCAGGTGATCAAGAAGGCGAATGGAATGTTGGCCTTTATAGCGAGGGGGATAGAATATAAAAGCAAGGAGATCTTGCTGCAATTGTACAGAGTGCTGGTGAGGCCACAGCTGGAGTATGTGTGCAGTTTTGGTCACTGCACTTGCGCAAGGACATTTTGGCCTTGGAGGGAGTGCAGAGGAGGTTCACTAGGCTGATACCGGAGATGAGGGGGTTGGACTATGAAGAGAGACTAAATAGACTGGGTCTGTACTCGTTGGAGTTTAGAAGGATGAGGGAGGGATCTTATAGAGGCGTATAAGATAATGAAAGGGATGGATAGGGTAGAGGTAGAGGGATTCTTCCCGCTTAGAAAGGATAGCAGAACTAGAGGGCACAGCCTCAAGATAAGGAGGGGGCAGTTTAGATTGGAGTTGAGGAGGAACTTCTTCACTCAAAGGGCGGTGACTCTCTGGAATTCTCTGCCCGTTGAAGTGGTGGAGGCTACCTCGCTAAATATATTTAAGTCACGGGTAGATAGGTTTTTGACAGACAAGGGAATTAAGGGTTATGGAGAGAAAGCGGGAAAGTGGAACTGATCCACTTCAGATCAGCCATGATCTTATTGAATGGCAGGGCAGGCTCGAAGGGCTAGATGGTCTACTCCTGCTCCTATTTCTTTTGTTCTTATGAGGCATGTTTCTATGTATGTGAAGGCATTGGAGAGAGTACAGAGGAGATTCACAAGAATGATCCAGGGGTAAACAAATGTAGCTATGAGGATAGATTGGAGAGGCTAGGATTATTTTCCTTGGAGAAAAGATGACTTTCTATTTGATAGATGTGCTCAAGATCCTGAGAGATATGGACAAGGTAGACAGTGAAAAACTGTTGCCTGTCAAGACAGAATCAAGAACAAGAGGGCATAGGTTCAAAATAATAGGCAAAAGGTATCTAAGTGATGTGAGGAAAATGTTTTCCACCCAACAGTTGGTTGGTATCTAGAACAAATTTCTTCATCACATACAAGAGAATGTGATGGAGGCAGGTTTAACTGAGGTATTCAAAATTGGATTGTTATCTGAAAAGAGAGAATGTGAAAAGTTAAGGGATAAGGCAGGGGAGTGTGTCTGGGTAGAATACTCTTCCAGAGACTTAGTGTAGACTCGATGGACTAAATGGTTTCCTTCTGTACTGTAGCAATTCTCTGATTCTGGATAGATAGTGAAACACTAATGCTACTGTTTGGAGAAACTAGGACAAGAGGGCATAGTTGAAATATTAGAGCCAGACTTTTCAGGAGTAATGATAGGGAAAACCTTTAGGTGTATAGATGGTAGAAATTTTAAACACTGTTCCACAACAGTAGTTGATTAATTCTTATTTTTAACTCTGAGATTTATAGATTTTTTCTTAACCAAAGACTTTAAGAATTGTGGGGTAAAAGAGGGGATATGGAGTTAGGTTACAGATTAGCCATGATCTCATTGGAAGGCAAAACAGGTTCAAGGGCTAAATGGCCTACTTTGTTTCTTATGCTCCTACTAAATCTACATTTTGCCTTTTTTTCAAATGTATTTACAAACTGATGTCTCAGTGCACTCAACATGTGCTTCTCCTCAATGGCCCAAACTTCTCAAATTTCTATTCCCATACAGAGAACAACAGAATGTGCAGGCCCCTCAATCAGAACTGATTAAGAAAGGAAATGCATATTTTAGAGAATCCTGAAGAAAGAGATTGCATTTATGAAGAGCCGTTTATGTTTTTGGGACAAAATTCCAACAATAGTATTTTTACTCCAGAACTTTCAGCACCCCTAGCCAAGCTGTTCCAATGCTGCTACAACACAGGCATCTATCCAGCAATCTGGAAAACTGCCCAGGTATGTCCTCTCCTCAAATAGCAGGACAAATCCAATCTGAACAATTACTGCTCTGTCAGTCCACTCTTGTTATTAGCAAAGGGGTGGAACAGGTTATTGATAATGCTATCAAACGGCACTTGCTCAGCATTAAACTGCTCAGTTTAGGTACCACTTAGCTCCTGACCTCATTACAGTCTTGGTCAAAACATGCACAAAAGAGCTGAGTTCCAGAGGTAAGGTGAAAATGACTGTCCTTGATATAGGGCAGCATTTGTCCGAGTATGGCATCAAAGAGCTCTAGCAAAACTGTTCAATGGGAATCAGGGGAAAACACTCCACTGATTGGAGTCATACCTTGCGCAAACGATGATGGTTATGGTTTTTGGATGTCAATCATTTCAGCTTCAGATCATCACTGCAGAAGTTCCTCAGGGAGTTCCCTAAGCCCAACCATCTTCAGTTGTTACATCACTGACCTTACCTACCTCATAAGCTGGGGATGTTTGCTGATGATTCTGCTTACCATCCACAATTACATATACTGTAGCAGACTTTGTCGTGTGCAGCAGGACCTGGACAGTATTCAGGCTAATGCTAATAAGTTGCAAGTCAGGTATGTGTCACACAAGTGACAGGCAATGACCATCACCAACTAATGAAAATCCAACCATCTTCCCTTGATATTCAACAACATTATCATCACTGAATTCCTCACTATCAACGGGGTTATTAACCTGAAACTGAACTGGATTAGCCATATAAATACTGTGGCTACCAGAGCAGGTCAGAGGCTGGGAATCCTGTGGCGAGTAACTCTGCTTCTGCTTCCCCAAAGTCTGTTCACCATCTCCGAGGCACAAGTCAGGAATATTATGGAATACTCTCCACATGATTAGGCAAGTGCAACTCCAACAATACTCAAGGGGTTCAACATCATTTAATAAAAAGTAGCTTGCTTGATTGGCACTCCATCCATCGCCTTCAATATCCACTCTCACAACCACCAACAGGAATAGTAGTGTATACCATAGATAAGATACACTACAACAACTCGCCAATGCTTCTTCAACAGCATCTTCCAAACCCTTGATATCTAGATGTATAGGAGCCCCATCACATCCAAGTTCTCCCACAAGCCATTCATCATCCTAACTTGGAAACATGTCACCATTCCTTCACTGTTGTTCAGCCACAATCCTGGAATTCCCTCCCTAACAGCACTGTGTGTGTATCTACATCATATGTGATGGCAGTGGTTCAAGGAGGCAACACATCACCACCTTCTCAAGAGTAATTAGAGATGGATAATAAATGCTAGCCAAACCAGCGAAGCCCAAATCCAGTGACAGAATTTAAAAAGGAGTGGGAAGAGGGGAGTCGAGTAATCTATCCCGTAATCTGTGTGTGTGTATTTGGAAATAGAAAATAACATGCAGGTATGTAACAAAAAAAGGTATCTCAGCATCCCCAGAATTTTACATTTAGTTGCATGATGTAGATAGCTGCTTCTAATTTTTGAAGCATAACATTGTTATGTTTATCTATTTGTCCAGAAATCCATCCAGAAGCATCACAAATGCAATCTCATGTTCCAGTGAATCATTATTTTCTCTTACTGGGAAATGAAATATTGGAAATTTTCCAGTGCAGGATTTTCAGACTGTCCAAAGTATAAAGGCAATATTTGCCAATTCAGTCATTAATTTTCTTAAGTGGTGAGATTTGACAAAATGGTAGAAGATTCATAACAAGAGGCTTGCATTACAAGCATCACGTTCAAGACTAATTGACACCAAGATCAAAAGGGGTCAATCGAACACAGAGAGGCAGAATGTGCCAATACAGGTGTTATTTCACAAAGCCTTTTCTCTAAGGGCATAATAAACATATTATGGGCGTTTCCTGTTATGTTCCCATGCTATATTTATTTTGCAGGCTTGATGGGCTGAAGGGCCTCTTCTGCACTATAGTATTCTGTGACAGTACTTCGTGAATTATTTTGTCATCTATTGCCCCATTGAATTGTAAATAAATGATCAGTTGATTTAGGCTGCAAAAATCCTGGACTGTGATGTTCGAAGACATGGATATTGTATTTGAAAACTATGATTAAGCCTGCATGTTGTTTCCAGTAAATAGGGTAATTATCTACAGAACAGTAGGTTACAGAAAAGAGAGTGCTTCTGGTTAGTAGCAACTAGTAATTATTGTGGAATCATTAAGGGAGACACAGTCCTACAGAATAACAAATTTTATAACGGTAAGGTTAAGAATTCATTAAAAACATGCCCAAGGGATTGCATGTAAGGTGCTTGAGAACAGTCACACTGAAAAATCTGTTCCTCATAGCAGTTGCAGAATTTTCGACATTCTTTTGTTGTACAGTTGACCTCCAGTGTCTGTACTTATTGACTCTTTCTCCTTCCCTACCATGATGAAACCTTGAAGTGTCAAGCTTTAAGAATGAGCCTCCTTCTCCCTCTTTCTTTGTTGCTCGGATTAGCCTGGCCTTGTCAAAATGCATTTTCTAGTTAGAACCTAAAAATATTTCCCTCCTGGCTCTGCAGTATTGATTTTCCACGCTAGCCATGTCTGTGAACTGAAGAGGTGAAAGGTGAAAGTTCAATCCAGATGGGCTGGCTTTATTTTTTCCTATCAGCACGATTACCGCAGGTGACCAATAACAGCGGCTAAAAATCCATTTACTGACTACCCTGTTGGAGTAAACGAATGGCATTTGATTGTGGACTAGCATTACATTTACACAGGCTACATGGACTAATTGGGCTAAAATATGAATTTCTACAGCACTAATCGATCAATTCTACCCTTCTAGGGAGCCACAGCCAACGTTTCATTCAGAGACAGTAGGAACAGACTTGCTTTAATATGTAAACAGCAGATTTTCTTGGATACATTCAATGATTCTCTTTTCTAAAACATTTGCTCTGCACGTGATTGTGACACAAATCATTTTACTGAATTTTGATACGGCGCAAGACTTCAGTTCTTACTTCTAAAATAGATCATTTATTTTCTTAGCATATTTTCTGTGGCATTTCATCTACCCCAAATGTTTTGTCTGCAACTTCAATTTCAGGACTACGTGCTGACAACAGATGAATTTAAGGAGCAAGCCAAGTAACAGGAATGTTTTGTTGAAGAAATGAAAATATGGAGCTGCTCTAGTGCTGAAAGGACAGCAGCTTATTGTGGCAGGGCGCAGTAAAAAATTCGAGCTGTCACTGCAGGTGGACAAAGTCACCCGAGGTCACAGCCTTGCACATGTTCTATGCAGCCTATAGCGAACTCGCAGTGACATGATGAACTGCAGAATGAAGCACAGATAGGTCACATCTGCTCATTTTTTCCAGAGGACCATATTATCACATCCTCTCCTCCCCATCCCCCCAGCCCCTCAACCTCCTTCTCAGGCATTTAATCTACAGTGGACATTGGGGGGTTAGAGACCAAAAATCAAAGTGTTGGAATTAACCGTCAGAATGAGGGTGGGTGGGGGATGGGGAGAGGGAAAGGCAGAAAACCACTTGACCTGGTTTTCAAGGGACAGGCTGTTCTCATTAAAAAAAAATTAAAAAAAGGAAGATTTTAAATTCATTTGAATTGGATTTGAACATTCTGATGAGAAAATTAACTCAGCGTATGCATTTTATTTTGAATGAAGTACAGACCAACTAGGTAGAAAGAGCCCAACACATGCTGAATTACTTACATTTAATTTGTTAAAAAGTCAGTAAATTTACTGCATTAAATTACTGCACATGAAACATCAGGAAAAAAATATGTTCACATCAGCAGATTTAACTTTCAAGTGATTTGCTGATCGCTACACAGGAGCTGCATTGCAGCCTCATAAGAAAATCACTGCATCTTCCTTATCAGACCTGCTCATTTTTACATAAATATTGTCATCAGGTTTCCTATATTGTTGCTTAACAATGTAACTATAGCGTATTCCTTTTTACAGTGTCTTTGTTCTCATTTCCTTCTCCTCTGGCCAACACCAACTCATGTTGGAGTACAATTTAAAGTAAAGTTGATTTATTAGTCACAAGTAAGGCTTACATTAACACTGCAATGAAGTTACTGTGAAATTTCCCCTAGTCACCACAGTCCAGTGCCTGTTCAGGTCAATGCATCTCACCAGCATATCTTTCAGAATGTAGGAGGAAGCTGAAGCACCTGGAGGAAACCCACCTGGAGACACAGGAAGAACATGCAACTCCATGCAGACCGTGACCTAAGCCAGGAATTGAACCCGAGTCCCTGGTGCTGTGAGGCAACAGTGCTAACCACTGGTCTACCGTGCCACCCCATGTTTCATTCACGGCATGAACTCTGGCAGCCCTCCCAATCCTCATGGAAGTGGCCGTCACAAATGATGGCAACTGACAAAGGCCGGGCATTATGCCCAGCACCGTTCCTGCCCTTGCCTGACATTCATTTTTCACACAGGTCACTGGATAGATAACACCAAGAGGCTTTGCAACTAACAGTTCAACACGGTGGCACAGTGGTTAGCATTGCTGCCTCACAGTGCCAACGACCAACCTTCAATTCCCAGCTTGGGTCCCTGTTCTTGCAGCGTTTGCACGTTCTCCCTGTGTCTGCGTGGGTTTTCTCCAATTTCCTTCCATAGTCCGAAGGATGTGCAGATTAGGAGCATTGGCTATGCTAAACTCTCCCTCCGTATACCCAAACAGGAGTATGGCAGCTCGGGGATTTTCACAGTAACTTCATTGCAGGGTTAATATAAGTCTACTTATGATACTAATAAGTAAACTTTAACTGTATCAATCCTATTGCTGCTCCAGCTGAGATGCCTTATCTCAGCACAGGCTATAAATTAAACCTGCAGCTTCTTTGTATCTTTCAATACTCTAATTAACCCAAGCTAGGAATTTTGGAATTTTTGTTTTAAGTTTTTTGTACTTAACTAGTGTCTCCACATATGCTCAGGATCATACAATCATAGAATCCCTACAGTGCAGAAGGAGGCCATCTGGCCCATCGAATCTGCACTGACCACAATCCCACCCAGGCCCTACCCCTATATCCCTACACATTTACCCACTAATCCCTCTAACCTACACATCTCAGGACACTAAGTTTTAGCATGGCCAATCAACCTAGCTCACACATCTTTGGACTATGGGAGGAAACCGGAGCACCCGGAGGAAACCCATGCAGATATGAGGAGAACGTGCAAACTCCACACAGACAGTGACCCAAGCTGGAAATCGAACCCAGGTCCCTGGAGCTGTGAAGCAGCAGTGCTAACCACCGTGCTTCCGTGCTGCCCGTACAAAAGGTTTCATCTCTGGAAGCTTTTTGAAATGTGCAAAAAGGTTTAACTGAGCCAAAAGCTAAGCCTTGCATGTTAAAAAAAAATCAGCTGAACTTCAAAACTTTGCAAAAGATTATATCTTATTTTTTAAAGAAAATTTTAATTTGACAAATTGTGATGATGTGGTGCATATGTGAAAGTTATGTGACACAAAGTTTCAGAGTGCTTTTGCACAAATGTTAAGAGCATTCAGTTAAAGATGGTAATAAACTGTGTTACTATATAGAATCAAACAAGAGATCACGTACAGATTCTTTATTTCTCATTTGTCTATCTTAAGTTTAATTTATTAAAGTTTATTTATTTGTCACAAGTTGGCTTAAATGTGCACTGCAATGAAATTACTGTGAAAATCCCCTAGTCACCACACTCCAGCTCCTGTACGAGTGCATTGAGGGAGAATTTAGCATGGTCAACGTACCTAACCAACACATCTTTTGGACTGCGGGAAGAAACCGGAGCACCCGGAGGAAACCCACACAGATGCAGGGAGAACATGCAGACTCCACACAGACAGTGACCCAAGGCAGGAATTGAACCCAGGTCTCAGGCGCCCTGAGACAGTCGTGCTAACCACTGTGCCGCCGGTTGGGTAGCAGTGTTGGAAAAAGGGGTGCATTGTTGAGTAAAAAAAGAGTGAATTTCAGCTGGGATCCATGATGCAGAAATATGAAAGCTGAAGTAACACCTCCATTCAACAGTAAACCCTTCCTCACACTATTGCATAATTACAGATGCAACTCTGAAATCAGTTTAAGAAAGGAAGTTGAGGGAAGCCTGTGCACAGTCTTTGAGGGGCATTTTATCATTTGGACACATTCTGTGGCAGAATCTGGCAGTGCATTAGGAATCCAAAGATTTGAGCAGCAGATTTCCCATGGTTTGTTTTAGCTGTGCTGAGCCAGACTGTGCACAGTTTTGGTCACCATATTATAGAAAGGATATTATTAAACTAGAAAAAGTGCAGAAAATGATTCTACGGGGACTTGATGGTTTGAGTTATAAGGGGAGGCTGGATAGACTGAGACTTTTTTCTCTGGAACATAAGAAGCTTAGGGATGATCTTATAGAGGTCTATAAATGATGAAGGGCATAGATCAGTTAGATAGTCAACATCTTTTCCAAAGGTAGGGGAGTCTAAAACTAGAAGGCAAATGTTTAAGGTGAGAGGGGAGAGATAGAAAGGGGTCCAGAGGGGCAATTTTTTCACTCAGAGAGGTAAGTGTCTGGAATGAGCTGCCAGAGGTAGTGGTAGAAGCAGGTACAATTTTGTTTTTCAAAATCATTTAGACATTACATGTGTAAGATGAGCAGAGAGGGATATGGGCCAAATGGGTGTAATAGGGATTAGATTAATTGTTAAAAAACAGAGTGGCATGGGCAATTTGGGCCAAAGGGCCTGTTTCCATGCTATAAACCTTTATGACTCTATGTTTCTATGAGACATGGGGTCAGCATCCCACTCCTTTGCTTCCTGTCCAATTAGTGTAGGTGGATGTATTGATGACCTGCATTTAGTGGTTGAAGTTTTACTCTTTAAAGGGATGCTGGAAGATTCAGGATGGAAGTGTTATACTACAAAGAGAAAGAAACAGTGAAAGTAATGGATTCGCAACAAAGGAAGGCTACCCATAGTTTGTTAGAACAAACCTGGACATCATCTTGTGAGCTTTAAGGGTCTGTGTAGTGATTCTGTTTCCTGGAATGGAGGAATAAGGCGATCTTGGAGATCAAGCAGGCATGGCTAGAAGAGACGAGAAGATATGGATCAGAAGTGCGTTGTCTTGCCTCTGATGCAGAGGTTCAATTACCTCATCACAGCAGGAAAAATGAGTAGTGTGTCCGAAGATATGCAGGTTAGGTGGATTATCCATGGTGAATGCATGGGGTAACAGGGAAGGGGTGGAGGTGAGGGCATGGGTGGGATGGACTTCCAGAGAGTTGGTGCAAACTCAGTGGGCCAGATGACCTCTTTCTGTACTGTAGGGATTTTATGGTTCTCTGATTTTATTTAAGTGCAAACTCCCTCATCCTGACTTCTCAGCCGAACACACCTTGCACCCATTCCTCTCTTTTGAGATACATTCTCACATTTCATTTGACCACCCACCAATGATTCCTACCTTCATATTGTCATGTTATAGCTATCCTTCCATAAATGTTGCCCTTTCATCATATCAGCTGTGGCTCAGTAAGCAGCACACTTACCTCTGAGTCAGAAGGTTATGGGTTCAACTCCCACTCCAGGACTTTAGCAGAAAACTCAAACTTAACAGTGCAGTATGGCAGGAATGCTGGATAAAAGCAAATTACTGCAAATGTTGGAATCTGAAACCAAAGGAGAAAATGCTGGAAAGTCAAAGCAGCTCTGGCAGCATCTGTAAGGAGAGAGAAGAGTTGATGTTTCAAGTTTCAATGACTCTTTGTCAAAGCTAAAAGACATAGAAAGTGGGAGATATCTATACTGTACGGTGAGAGAATGAAAGATGACTCGTAGCCACAAAAACAAGGAGAAAGGCTGCTAATGGCAGCCCATAGAGAGAACAGTGGTTACTGAAGGAATGCTGCACAGTGCTGTTTCTCAGATGAGTTGGCAAATTGAGGCCCCATTGTCCTCTCAGGTGAACGTAAAATATCCTGTGGCACTTTTTTGAAGAAGAGTAGGGGACTTATTATTAGTCACCACATTGATCAAAAACAGATTAGCTGGTCATGTTCACATTGCTGTTTGTGGGAGTTTGCTGCGCACAAATTAGTTACCACATATCCTCCCTAACAGCACCGACGATCTTTCAAAAATTTGCTTAAAGCACTTTGGAGACACGTAGGCATGAAATATATTAAATAAACGTTTGTGTCTTTTTCAGTATGTTTCATTTCTTTCTCTGCTTATGGGATAAGAGAGCACAGAACACCAGTGAGAGACAGAGAACTGGGGGAATGGGGAATGATGCACACAAATTGTGGAGGACAACACTTTGGGGGACAAGCAGAATTTTGAAATATCCAGCCATCAGCATTGTAGAGATGAGGTTTTGCACCTACCTGGTGACATAATGAGATATCACACATCCATACAGCAGGCAGCACCCATTCATAGTGACTCAATGTCAGGGGGTAATGTGATTGGCACAATGATAACTGAGAATGTTTTCACTTTCTTGGTTATGATTAATAAAATTTCATTTTATTTCCATTGGATCCCTCCAGAGAATGAAAACTCCTCCGAGGAGCTCAGTCACTGTGACGACGCACTGTCACACACACCATTGCCCTATACCAGCTCAGATGGGAATTCCAGCACAGACAGTTGGATTGTCACATGGTGAGGCACACATCACAAGTGAGCAGGAGCAGGTATTGGAGACCAAAATACTGCTGGAGTGTCCCTGTTGGAAGACAAAGGAATTTCCTCAACTGGACATAGATGCTAAGCCATCTAGGTCATCAAATGAGGAAAGCTATTCAGACTGAGGTTCTGCTAGCAATCCAAAGGCACTGTACACAAATGGAGAGGCTTTGGAGGATTTGATTTGATGTGATTTATTATTGTCGCATGTATTAGTGTACAGTGAAAAGTACCATTTCTTGCGCACTATACAGACAAAGCATACCATACATAGAGAAGGAAAGGAGAGAGTGCAGAATGTAGTCTTAGAATCATAGCTAGGGTGTAGAGAAAGATCAGCTTCATGCAAGGGAGTTCCATTCAAATATCGGATGGCAGCAGGGAAAAAGCCTTTTCTTGAGTTGGTTGGTACGTCCTCAGACTTTTGTATCTTTTTCCTGAGGGAAGAGGATGGAAGAGAGAACGTCCAGGGTGCAAGGGGTCCTTGATTATGTTGGTTGCTTTTCTGAGGCAACAGGAAGAGTAGACAGAGTCAATGGTTGAGAGGCTGGTTTATGTGATGGTTTGGGATACGTTCATGATCTTTCGTAATTTCTTGGAGAAGCCTGCCTCCATCATTTGTGCCATGATGTCTCAGGCCTCTGTCCCATGTTCACCTCCATGAAAAGAGTGGCTATCTGCATGGAGCTTCAGAGACTGAGTATACACTGGCTTGCACACACAGACTGCCACCTTAAGCATGATAAAGGAATGTTTTAAACACGTTGACTTATCACTTCTATGTTCAAAGCTCCATTATCTAAGTCACCTCCACTGTTACCCTTTAACCTTGAGGAAAGAAGTATGATCAAAGTAGAAAACAAATCATGGGTGTCAATGAGAGTGATGAATTGTTGACTTTGGGAATACTTTATGCTTGGGGGTTGATAGGGCTGTCAGGGTGTGGATAATTGATTCAGTACTGCTGTGCTAGATGTCAAAGCTGCCTGAATAAATTTGTGCTGAGCATCCCTGGGTGGCCAAATAAGTTTCTGTAGGAACCCTCGACACAATAGGTTCCTCCTCTTCCTCCTTTCCTCTTGTTGCTCCACCTCTTCCTCCTCTGAAGAATGCAGAGTGCTCAAACATCAGCCCCCTCCTGAAGCTCCAGTCTTCTCTGCTATGCAATGTTATGCAAAGCACAGCAGAACACCATCATTCTTGCCGTACTTGCTGGTGAATAATGAAGGGCATCGCCAGATCTTAATTGCATCCTTGGCAGCGCAATAGCCTGTTCAACCATCAGTCTTCTGTTCATTTGGCCTGGCTTGCGTCTTTTTCTAGGTGTCAGAGTTATTATTTCTCACAGGTCTCATCAGCCACATCCATTGAGTGTTTCCCTTCTTTTCAAGAAGCCATCAATAACTTTGTTTGAAGGTTCAATTGTCTGTGGGAGACTTCACAGTGCAGAATGAAAGCACCACAGCGATGTCTGGGTACCCTACACAGAGGTACACGATTATCATTCTGTAGTTACGTACTTGCTGGACATAGTAGAATCCTTTTAAACTGATGAATACCGCTGGTTAACTTGACATATGTCTAATCTATCGCACCTTAGGCATGTAAGAATCTAGCCAGACCAGGAAATTAGAGCACTCTTTCATTGCGACTAGTCTCATCTACAGCAATGTGGCTAAAGAGGCAAACGTGACATTCTTCACCTAGGAGATACGCTCATGTGCAGCAGATTGAGAGACTCTGGAAGTGGAGGTGAAAAAATTCAAGTTGCGATCATGTTGACTGGCAGTAGATGCTGACTTGGTTCATTCTATAGAAGGCCTTCTTCTGTGAGGTTCAGTAATAATGTGTTATTAAATCTGAGTCTCGTGAGGAACGGGTGCTCAGTCATGTCCAGGAAGTATATTATCTGCCCTTATGTTGTGTTGTGCGTATTGCCTTCTGCAGGAATGAGTCTACTCATGGTTTTGTTGCTTTTTCTCTTGTTTCTCGTGAGGGGTTGCTGAGAAAGCTGTCAGCTGGGAACAACAGGTTAAAGGAAAAAAACTTCAAGTAACAGAATGTACCTCCAAGGTAATTGAAGCACATTCTCAGAACAAAAGCCTTGCACTTACGTGAAGAAACAGGTATCATATCGCAGTTGTACCTGTGAAAAATTTCCAGCCTGCTAAATACTCCACCCTGTCAATTCCTGTTGTCCTCTTGCTTTATTCAAGTGGCAAGTTCCAGGAAACCCTTGCACTGGTCTTTACAGCCATAATCCATAATTAAAATGCATTCACTTGCCTTCTAGCATATGTTAATAATAGAACTGCCTGTCCCACGGGGGTCTCCCATGTGTGAATAAACTCGCTCTAGTTAAATGAGGAAGTCAGCAGGTTTCCTGCTGGTTTTCCAGCATGCTGGCAGTTTTGATGTTTTGATCTCCCATATGTATCAGTATTTGCCAACCCTGCCAGGGTAATACTCTTCCCCCATTGCGTCTGTAATTACGTTACTTTAACTATGCCACTAATTAAAAGTGTGAATAATATAACGTTCAATGCATTTAAAATAAAAATATAAATGCAGAACGATTTGAGTCCACTCCTGTCATAATTCAAAGGGAGAAAGAGTTTGCACTGTTGTAGCACCTTTCATAATTCCTTGAAGTGCACTGCAGTTGACAAAGTACCTAGAATTATAACCTTTGTTGTAATGTCAGAATCACAGCAACCAATCTGCGCCCACCAAGGTCCTACAGACAATGATACAATAAATCAATTGTCTATTTTACTGTTAATTGAGGGATAAGTTTAGGCAAGGACACTGGGAGAACTCCTATGCTCTTCTTCAAGCAACACATTGGATCTATTATAAAAGACTTGGAACTTTCTATCCGTAAAACAGCGCCTGCAATAAGGCAGCACTACCCCTGATGCTGCACTGAAGCATCAATCTTGATTATGTGATCAAATCTCTGGAGTAGAGTTTTAGCCCATCACCTTCTGCCCACTGAGCCAAGGCTGACATAGTAAGGAATCTCACAACACCAGGTTAAAGCCCAACAGGTTTATTTGGTAGCAAAAGCCACTCACAAACTGGTGGGCTTCTTACTGTGTTTACTCCAGTCTAACACCAGCATCTCCACATCAAGGCTGATATAACAGGAACCAGTTCTCAACTCCAATTCAATTGAAGCCATTTATTTAACATTCTGTCAACGTCCTTGGGGTTACTATTGACTCTCAACTCAACTGGACTCACCACGTAAACATAGTGACTACAAGAGCAGGTCAGAGGCTAGGAGTATGGTGGTGAGTAACTCATCTCTTGACTCCCCAGAGCCTATCCACCATTTACAAGGCACAAGTCAAGAGTGTGTTGGAACACTCCCTACTTACCTGGATGGGTGCAACTCCAACAACACTCAAGAAGCTTGATCCCATTCAGGACAAAGCAGCCCACTTGACTAGCATCACATCCGCAAACATCCACTCCCTCCACCACTGATGGTCAGTAGCAGCAGTGTGCATTATCTACAAGAAGCGCTGCAGCAATTCACCAAAGATCCTTAGACATCACCTTCCAAACCCACAACCACTCCCATCTAGAAAGACAAGGGTAGTAGATAAATGGGTACTTCATCACCTGCAAGTTCCCCTCCAAGCCACTCACCATCCTGAATTGGAAATACATCACCGTTCTTTCGCAGTCATTGGGTTAAAATCCTAGAATTCCCTCCCTAATGGGGGCCAACTCACAGCACATGGACAGCAGCATTTCAAGAAGGCAGCTCACCACCACCTTCTCAAGGGCAAGTAGGGATGGGCAATAAATGCTGATGTAGAGATGCCAGCATTGGACTGGGGTAGACACAGTAAGAAGTCTCACACACCAGGTTAGAGTCCAAATAAACTGGTTGGACTCTAACCTGGCGTTGTGAGACTTCTTACAATGAATGCTGGCCAGCCAGCGACACCCATGACCCACAAATGAATTAACAATAATGGTAAATCAAGCCCACACTCTTTTGAGGCAGCAGCTCACCATGATAGAGGAAAATCTAAATTAAAGTGATATTGGAAAACTGAGTGATCAAGGGACTGGTTCTCTCTCCATAGAGGTTGTGAGACCTGCTGAGTCTTTCCAACATTTTCTGGTTTTGGCTCCGATTGCCTTGTTTTACAGCAGCTCCAGGTTTGCAACTCTCTGGATTAGCATGGTGCCAGCAGCTATAGCTTGAAAATACTTCAAGGACAGAGCAATTTTTCCATTGATATTACTGCTGCCTCAATTTTTATACCCCTTTTTTACCAAGTAACAGCAAGCTACATCTCACAACTAACGATAGCTGCACAATGCAAATGATGCACTGGCCCAGATTTTTCTACAGTGGTGAGATCTCACAATGTACCCTATTATTTGACATCCAATGTGCTGAATTCATTGTTGATAAATGGCTTACTTTGCTGATTTTCTTCTCAGAATACAATGCAGCGAACAAGGCAGCCAATGGTCATTGAATAACTCATATGGAACCAGTTAAATCTATTTAAAGATCCCCAAAGCAATTTACCTTGAATAACATTGCAATTCAATGTGAAGATTGGGCATTTAGTTTTTAAAGCATTTGTGAAATCCAACACTTTTCTCTATGGTTGCCCTTCATTTTCCTTTGTTAAAAAAGGATGAGTGGCTGCGGATACACTCTATGTGGTGTGAAGAAAAGGACACTGTCTCATGACAGCCAAGTTAGACAATCGTAATGGAATTGAGCACAGGTGTACAAACTGCAGCTCCACTATTTTCTTAATGTTAATTTTGTCCTTGGTCACATTGCCATGTTGTATCACTTAACCAAATGATGTTAAAATATAAAATTTCTGACAAATTATGGGCCAACATTGTCTCCTTGAGCTTTGTTCAGCTGTCGAGAAATCAAAGAGCAATTTCACACTTTTGTTTAATTGATCGCAGATTTTGTTTCTTTTTTCACCTTTCCCAATAAATTGTGGCACAGTGGCACGATAGTTAGCACTGTTGTCTCACAGCACTAGGGACCCAGATTCAATTTCCGACTGTCTGTGCGGAGTCTGTACAATCACCCTGTGTCTGCATGGGTTTCCTCCAAGTGCTCCAGTTTTCTCCTACAATCTGAAAGATGTGCTGGTTAGGTACACTGGTCATGCTAAATTCTTCCTCAGTGTACCCGAACAGGTGCCAGAGTCTGTCATCTAGAGGATTTTGACAGTGACTTCATTGCAGTGTTAATGTAAGCCTACTTGTGAAATTAATAAATAAACTTTAAATTACATGGGTAAAGGACACATTAATAGCCTTCAGAGTTGCATCATTAAGACAGGTTAGTTTTGATTGTCTTTTTCATGTTATGATCTCTGTGGAGACTGCAGACATTTAAAGAAATATTTGAACTTTAAATTAACAGCTGAAAAACACATCAAGATTTCATGTTTTAAAACTTCTACTGGATCAAATGAATTACAACACTGTTGACTAAACACTTTTTTTTGTTTTGTAGGCAAATTATACTTTATGAACTACAGAAATAAATGGTTCCTTTTTAATTATCATACACAGCACTCTCCACAGATTAACAGTTCTTATCACAGGAAGCCTGTAACATGATCTCAAAGTAGCTTTTCCTCCCCTCTTCCCCATGGCAATGGGAAACACATTAACCTAACATTTCTACTTAGATACAAAGCTAATTAACTATCATTGTTCCCAATTTCCTTTCATTTTATAAATAAATGGATAGTTGACAGCACAATTGTTTACAATGTAATTTCTATAATACCTTTCTGGGGACTTTGGGAGATTCAAGACCTACTCAGTGTAGACTTAGAAACTATTGTAATTGTTTCCAAGCATAATTACTTAGCATCTTCCTCTCAATAAAATAATTTGATTCTTTAGATCTTTTAAGAATCAAACAATCCAGGCGAGTGAGCCTGGCAGATTCCAGCACATGACTCCATTCATTTACCTTATATTGATACAGCCATAAAATATGACAATCTTATGACGCTAAATAAACAGTACTACAATAATTTTATAAACCTTACTATCATAACATACACCATTAATGTTAAAAATTGGGGCTCCATGGCCAAATAAAGAGTAGAGACAAATTAGATTTTATAAAGCATATGATAATTATAAGAGACAATAATGAAGAACGAAACTAAGAAATATCTTGAAAGTACCTAAGGGAAGCAAAAAGAAAGAATAAGGTTTATGGCAGTCAACATAAAATAAATAGCACTAACTGTTAAATAAACACAACTGTTAAAGGATTGTCAAATAAGTGAAAGGGACACATGAGAGTGAAGGAACAGATGTGGTACTTACCACCTTGGGATGGCACGGTGGCACAGTGGTTAGCCCTGCTGCCTTAAGCACCAGGGACCCGGGTTCAATTCTGACCTCAGGTGACTGTCTGTGATGAGTTTGTGCATTCTTCCCATGTCTTGTGTGGGTTTCCCCCCCACACTCCAAAAATGTGCGGAATTAGGTTGATTGTCCGTGCTAAATTGCCCCTTAGCGTCAGAGGGATTAGCAGGATAAATATGTGGAGTTATGGGCATAGGGCCTGGGTGGGATCATTGGTGTAGGCTCAATGGGCTGAATGGCCTTCTTCTGCACTGTAGGGATTCCACAAAGCATTTCATCTTTTTTCATAAATGAATGAAAGTGGAAGTAAGTAGTGCTTCAGTAGGATGTGAATAAAATGCTGCAGATATATATTCTAAGGGAAACAGTATTTTAAGGTTATTGTGGCTAAAAGTAAAAAATTGCCAAATGATAGGATTACCAAAATGCTGGGGAAAGATAATGGAAACACAAATCAAAATTTTCACATTGCAAACAGGAATATCTGCCATGAGGGTGAGAAATATCAGATCTGTATCCAAAGAGAAAAGATTACTTCAAGGAATTGTCGGTCTGTTAGTTTTGCCTTGGTTGTGAGTAAACTTCCAAGTACCAACATTTACATCTGCTGCTAGCATTTGCGAGGGCTTGCCTCATTAATTCTTTGAGAGCAGTCCCTTCCCCTAATTTTGTATGATGTGGCGATGCCAGTGTTGGACCAGGGTGGGCACAATAAGAAGTCTCACAAAACCAGGTTGAAGTCCAACAGGCTTATTTGGTAGCACAAGCTTTCGAGGCACTGCTCCTTCATCAGATGAGTGGAGGGTTGGGTTCACAAACCAGGCATATATAGACATGGACTCAATTTACAGGATAATGGTTGGAATGTAAGTCTTCTGCTTTTTTGCATCTTTGTAAAAATTTGATATTTGTGTCGATTTGCACGATCTTCTTGGAGATCCTCTCCATTTTGAGCTGGCAGTTTGTGATGTCAGTAATAGCCATGGGGAGGAGATGCCAACATTGGACTGGGGTAGGAATTTTGTAGCCTCCCATTGCATGGGAGAAACAATCCTATGTGGTAATTGTCCAGATGATGTAATCATAAGTGAGCCATCAGCTCCATAAGTGTTACCGGAAAAGGATTTCGGAAGTGGAATGGTCTTTTGAAAGTGAGTGTATTGCTTGCTCATGGGGAAATCTTATTGTTACACTGTAGCTGGAAGCAAATGAGGAAGAAGTTTGTTGGCATCAGGAATACAAAGGTATATAAAGCCACTGCAGACTTACTGATCCTCCATCGGAGTTGTAGCACCAGTGTCACTTTGCAATGACCAATATCCCTTTCATGCAAAACTTCTCTTATACAACAATGTTCAGGAAAGATGAGGGGGTGAGGGGGTGTTCACAGTAAAATCTTACACCCAGTTGCTGAATGGACTCTGTGTTAGCTCAGCAGTCAGTGGATACTGGCTCATTTGAAAGATCTCCATCTTAAAATGGATGTTGGTTGGTAATGTAAATACTTTTTGGGGTGCTCAAGTCATTGTTTATGGATCAGGACCACACCTAACAACAGAAAGAGGATTGTACATACTTGAACAGCGTACACAAGAACTCACCTCCATCCCTGATCCAACTGATCCTATGGTGTTCTCTGAGTGCCCCCCCCCCCAAGTCTTCCAGGTGGCAACTCCACAGCATGCAAGGAAATCCCAATTTTTTGGCTTCTCCACAATTTTCTGATCCACTCACTGTCAGCAGATCCGGCAGGTAAGAATTCGGCCCAGCATAACTGTTGGATAAATTAAGATTCCCACAGGCCATTCACTCCCGTTCAGAAGTCTCTTTATAATTAAGAACATAAGAACATAAGAAATAGGAGCAGGAGTAGGCCATCTAGCCCTTCGAGCCTGCCCCGCCATTCAATAAGATCATGGCTGATCTGTCATGTCTCAGTTCCACATTCCCGCCCTCTCCCCATAACCCTTAATCCCCTCGCTTATCAAAAACCCATCAACCCGCGTCTTAAAAATATTTAGCGAGGCAGCCTCCACCACTTCAACGGGCAGAGAATTCCAGAGATTCACCACCCTTTGAGTGAAGAAGTTCCTCCTCAACTCCGTTCTAAACCGCCTCCCCTTTATCTTGAGGCTGTGCCCCCTAGTCCTACTGTCCTTTCTGAGCGGGAAGAGGATGGTTCCTATTAACATTTGAAATGACATGTTTGGAAATTAGATTCCATAAATCTTCCCTTGGTGTTAGAAGAATATTCCAATATGTATTCATACTTTGTACATAGACTGCCACTTCAGTGCAGTACTGAATGTGGACAGCACCATCACTGATGCCATCTTTCAGACAATCCATTAAACTGGCATCAGTTTTCCCTTTCAAGTGGATACAAAACACGCCATGGCACTATTTACAAAAGGATTTCCCCAGGGTCCTGGTTGGTATTTATCCCCAAACCACTGTTACTAAATCAGATTATCTGTCCATGCTTCTCCATATGGTGCTGACTAAATCTTGGAACACATGAAGCTGCAAGTTTAGTTGAGCAGCAGATATAGAATCATAGAATTATACAGTGCAGAAGCGGCCCTTTGGCCCATTGAGTCTGCATTGACACATTAGAAACATTTGAAGTCCCACCTAATCCAATCTGCCAACACTTGGCCCATAGCCCTGAATGTTATGACTTGCCAAGTGCTCATCCAGATACTTTTTAAGGGATGTGAAGCAACCCACCTCTACTATGCTCACAGGCAGCGCATTCCAGACCATCACCACCCTCTGGGTTAAAAATGTTTTCCTCTCATCCCTCCTTCCTAAAACCTCCTGCCCCTTACCTTGAACCTATGTTCAAATGTGACTGATCCTTCAACTAAGGGGAATAGCTGCTCCATACCCACTCTGTTCATGCCCCTTATAATCTTGTACATCTCATTCAGGTTGCCCCTCAGTCTTCTCTGCTCCAATGAAAACAACACCAGGTTTTAGTCCAACCTATTTATTTGATAATATACTCACTAGCTTTCGGGGTTACCCCCTTCGTCAGGTGAATGGAGAGTTCTGGCATTCACCTGACGAAGGGGCTAACCCCGAAAGCTAGTGAGTATATTATCAAATAAATAGGTTGGACTAAAACCTGGTGTTGTCAGACTTTTTACTGTGTTTACGCCAGTCCAACGCCGGCATACCCACACCAATGAAAACAACCCAACCCACCTTCTCTTCTACCCAACTTACATGTTCCATCCCAGGCAGCATCCCGTTGAATCTCCTTTGCAACCCCCCCAGTGAAATCACATCCTTCCAATAATGTGGCAACCGGAACTGCCGTACTCTAGCTGTGGCCTCACCAAAGTTTAGGGTTGGAGTGACATCACAATCCTAAAATGAATCAAATCAGCAAATTCATCAAACAATATTTGCTCAGCACTATCACTTTTTAAGGAACACTGTTGAATCTAAATTGGAACTGTGTGACTCCCAGGCTTTGCATTCCAATTTACTGGCATCCAGATTCAAGATTTCCTGAAGGCCACATCTTTCGCAGTTTATCTTGAGGGGCTAAAGGAGGTGGAAAGCAAAGAGCTGTAAAAATGAATTTTATCTCATAAGAACATAAGAAATAGGAGCAGGAGTAGGCCATCTAGCCCTTTGAGCCTGCCCCGCCATTCAATAAGATCATGGCTGATCTGTCGTGGCTCAGTTCCACATTCCCGCCCTCTCCCCATAACCCTTAATCCCCTCGCTTATCAAAAACCCATCAACCCGCGTCTTAAAAATATTTAGAGAGGCAGCCTCCACCACTTCAACGGGCAGAGAATTCCAGAGATTCACCACCCTTTGAGTGAAGAAGTTCCTCCTCAACTCCGATCTAAACTGTCCCCCCTTTATCTTGAGGCTGTGCCCCCTAGTCCTACTGTCCTTTCTGAGCGGGAAGAGTCTCTCCACCTCTATCCTATCCCTCAAATTTAGTGTTTGGAGGACATTGGTGTGTGCAATATTGTGTTACATTTCCCTACAGAATTTCACTTAGACGTAATTTCAATGGAGGTGAACCACTTTGGCATGTCTTAAGGTTGTGAAAGGTGCCACTGTTTCAATATAAGTACTTCTAGTGCCCCTTACTCTAGGAGGCATGTGCTAAGTCAGCACAGCCTGAGGGTCAATATGATTCAGTACCACAGTGGGCAGTCACCACTAAATTGGCTGAGGAATCTGGAAATGTTGCTTAACAGGAGCTACCTTACAGAGGAAAACACACCATCCAGCACCTATTAAATTCAAAAGTGAAGGTTTTTCCCTCTAACTAGCCACATCACAGTTTAAATGGGTGGCACGCTGGCACAGTGGTTAGCACTACTGCCTCACAGCACCAGGGACCTGAGTTTGATTCCCGGCTTGGGTCACTGTCTGTGTGGAGTTTGCACATTCTCCGTGTGTGTGTGTGGGTTTCCTCTGGGTGCTCTGGTTTCGTCCCACAGTCCAAGATGTACAGGTTAGGTGAATTGGCCATGCCAAATTCTCCCTTGGTGTATCAGAACAGTGCCGAAGTGTGGTGACTAGGGGATTTTCACACTAACTTCATTGCAGTGTGAATGTAAGCCTACTTATGACTAATATATAAACTTTAAACTTTTAAATGTTTAAGTCATATTTCTTTGAGAATATCTCTAGTTGGTATATTAGAAAAATAACAACAAATAACTTGAACTAAAATTCTACTTTAATTAGACACACGGATATAGAATTGCAGAAACCAAAAGCAACATGATGGGACAAACTGCAAAGCAAATAATTTACAGGACAGAGAGACATTTACAACTATTTAAATGAACAAATGACAGTAAATTATTACTTTTACAAGTAATTTGTTTTACAATCAGATGTGGCGAAAAGCCAGACAGTTAATTTCATATCATGTACACAAATGACTAATCCAAATATGGTGTTGACTAAAGATAAAGTTCGTAGTACCATTTTTTGTAGCAGGTGTGCAGCAAATCTGAAAAGCGATATTGTAATTCTGAACTGAACTGAATGAAATTGGATTAAATTATTGCACAATATTTGGTCTGCAAGCCAGACAACTCTTTTGCTCAGGACTACTCACAGTTTCTAAGAAGCATTGTTGACCACCAAAAGGTACATTATTAGTACATCAAATTACCCGGAGCTTGAATTCCAATTAACTGACATTCGTATACAATGTTACCTTCAAGTGTACAATTTTTGCCAGATTTGGCCAGGTTGTCTTGAGGGACGGGGGAAGTTGGGTTGGGGGAAGTTGAAAGCAACAGGATATAAAAAGCTATTCTATTCATGTTTACCTCATGGGTTAAACAAGGAGTTTTGAGTCGAATTATGAGATTTTGAGTCGAGTTTTGAGATGAATTATGAGATATCATTCCCCTCCCCACCCCATAAAGAATTTAATATTAATGGGTGGGAGAATACACAGCTCTAAGTAGGTGATCAAAATCATCAGAATGCTCATTTTACATGTTCAACTAAACAATTTTGCTCCTTATTACTAGGGGTTCAATTTGTTTGCCTTATCTCTGCCAATGCAACCCAACCAAATGTTATAAATTTGTCTAACGTAGCCAAATCTGATTTTTTATTACTCTCTGGTGTTATGTTTCCAAGATACTTTACTGGATTCAATTAGGATGTGATTATGAGATCCTGACTTGTGGTTCAGCTTTAAAGGGAAATTTGCACTTACTATAAAGTGTTTAGAGAAGCGGAAATTTCAATTTGGCTGTATTTAACTCTGCAAAATCGCTGTTGCTCGATATACAACTTTCTTCCCATAAGTTCAGGTGTCACATATTTTTCCTTCACAATATACAGGGCAAAATTTAAGGTAATCACAAAAACTATGAAGGAGTGCTTGGGAGTGTGTTTTATTCTAATGTAGAGGGTTGTTAGGACATGGAATACCCTATAGCAAATAGTTTTGGGAGTAGGATGCAAAATAGCTTTTGAAAGGGAGTGGTATGAATATTAGAAAATTAAAAGGATTAAAAGGACAAGAATAGAGCTAAGTGGTCAGCTCTTTCAGAGAATCAACACTACTGACAATAACTGCTGCGATGTAAAATTCTATGATTCAATGTACAAAAACAAGATGTCTATTGTAATTATTTTAATTTTGAGAGATATAACCAATATCAAAAAATACACAAATGCGAATTATAGATGTTTTAAAAGTTCAGCAAAATTCTGGAATTTTGGACACTTAAAAGGAAAGGAAGAACATGCTATCCAAGCCACAACTCCAAAGTAACACTGGCTTCAATCATTCAGGTAAGTTACCTGTGATTTTTCACACAAGGAATTCTCAGAGGGAAACCAACCAACACTGCTCAGTTTATTCCCAATTATAATACAGTAGAAACTGTGTATCAATACTGAAAGAGATTCTACATGAATTTAAAGGAAAAGGCTAATAATAATTGGCAATAAATACTGTGGATGAGGGAAGTCATTTCAGATTCAGGTTAAAATATTTAACATCAGAATTTATGAAGCAAAGTTTTTTTTCCCTAACTTAAGGAGACAGAGAAATGACTGAACTTCAGCAGATGCAGTAGGAGAAACCACCACTTTGAAACACAAAGCATTCCTTTTTTTTGTTGGAAGAACTCAAACTTTCCTGACTTAAGATTGGTTGGAATCTTTAATCCAACTTGTGTCTATTTGTCAATAATAATTGGAATCAACTCTGCAACTGGATATGGGGCATTTGATAACACCTGGATGAATACAAGTCAAAGAAACACCTGAATTGGTCCCAAATCCTACTTTACATCTCTAGCATTTCACATTGATATAATTTACAAGAGAAATATTCATTCATTGTATAGTGTTGAAGACAGGCTTTGTACTGCAAATCAACACCTTTGTAGAAGATAACGGATAACACAACACCACGTATTGAGACTAAATTTGATATCAAAGCAACTTCAAATGCACAATGCTTACACAATACAAAACTACCAGTTTACAAACAATCACAGAGACTTCGAACAGAATTTTAGGTCTTCTCATAAACATATTTTCAACAGGAATTTACAATTCATTTTTGACTCTTCTGAAAAAAATCAAAGCAATGTCCCCCTTTTGTGGTTTTTACCTGTACTATGTATTAAGTGGTCACCTTTTAAACTAGCCACATTATTTCTGGACCATTAAACTAAAGGTTTAAGTGACCAATTTTTAAAAAATCTCCATTAATGTAAACATCATTAAAATCTTACCAAACTTATAGCATTGTTAATTGTTTAAAAGGCAATTTCTGGTGTGTCAAATTGCCTAATTAATATTTTATGGAACTGACTCAATCAGATATGTTAGCTGGAAAATAGATTATGTATTTTTTTAATAAAGGTATTGTTTTATCTGTGGTAGTTTTGCAGCAAAGTAATGTTTTTATATACAGCCTATAATCTTAACAAACTATGGTCAAAAGACACTGAGCACATTGAAAGCAAAAACAATACAGATTTGACCAATCTTCCTCCCACTTGACTACATTTTTTAAACCAACAAAGCTATTGACAAACAGAAAGATCGGAACATGGTTCAGAGTTTCCAAACCATGCTACTGAGAAATTCATATAAGTATAATTTCTATTAATCTGACATGGAGCACACACTCATTCCTCTGTTGGGATACATCCCATTTAGTCCAGAGACTTATTTTCCCTAGGTATGTGCAAGAATAATGTTGTACTAATAAAAAAAAAGTTTAAGCAGCTAAGTCAAATGCTACTCTCCAGCAAGCATTTACGGTAAACTGTCCACTGCATGTCTAGTCAGCACCATTATATTAACTTACAAGTTTACCACAAAAGACTGACATAGTTTCAACTTTCCATTGCCAAGCATGTTACTTTAGAGCCAACTCAACTCCAGAAAGACCCCAAGGGGGTCAGTCATTATTTGCTCACATGACGGTGGCTGTGCCATAGGTAAACTAACCCCCCTCATTTCCACTTAACCTTTGACACACTCGCTCATAGCAACCTCCTCCAATACCTACCCATTGTTGTCCAGCTTAATGGGATTACTTTCACCTGGTTCCATTCTTATAGTAGCCAGAGCATCACACGTAATGGCTTTGCTTTTCACTCCCAAAGCGTTATCTCTGGTATGCCCCAAGGAACTGTCCTTGACTATTGTTTCTCACCTTGCTGCTGCACCTTGGTGCAATTTTCACACGTACACTGATGACACTCAGCCCTAATGCACCACTACCTCTCTTGATTCCTCCCCATTACTAAATGATCAGATTGTCTACCTAACATCAAGTACTGAATGGGAGAAACTACTTTCAATAAAATATTGGGAAGTATGAAGCCATGGTTTTTGATTCCTGCTCCAAATTCCACTCCCTAGCTGCTGACCCCATCACTCTCCCTGTCAATGGATTGAGACTAAACCAGCCTGTTTGTAATCTTGATTTTTTTTTTATTAAGGTGAGTTTCTGACCACATATTTATGCCATTACTAAGACCGCCTATTTCCACCTCTGCAAAATCACCCATTTCATCCAATCTGCTGCAGAAATCCCCAGCCGTCTTTGTTGCTATACTGTTTGACTGTATCAACACACTCCTGACTAATCTCTCACGTTACCGTCTTGAGATCATTCAAACTCTGCTGCCCATGTCCTTACTCACGCAAAGGTTTGTTCAACTAGAGTGGCACAGTGACACAGTGGTTAGCAATGCTGCCTCACAGCGTCAGGGATCCCAGTTCAATTCCAGCCTTGGGTGACTGTGTGGAGTTTGCACATTTTCCCTGTGTCTGCTCTGGTTTCCTCCTTTCACAGTCTGAAGATCTGCAGGTTAGGTCTATTGGCTACGCTATTGTCCCAGGATGTGTGGGTTAGGAGGATTAATGGAATAAATATGTGGGGAATAGGGCCTTGGTGGGATGCTCTGTTGGAGAGTTGGTGCAAACTTGACAGGCCGAATGGCCTCCTTCTGCATTGTCGGGAATCTATCACCTCTGTGTTTGTTGACCTACATTGCCACCCGGTCAAAAAACATCCTGATTTAAAAATTCTCATTGTTGTTTTCAAATTTCTCCATGGCTTCACATCTCCTGATCTCTTTACTCTCCTTCAGTCCAGCAACTTTACAAAAGGTCCACATTCACTTAATTCTGGCCTCTTGAGCATCCACAATTTAAATTATTCCACCACTCGTGACCTTTTTTTAAGCTGTCGACATCCAATACTCTGGAATTTCCTCCCTGCACGTCACCACCTCCCTTTCCTCCTTAAAATGGACTCTTTGTCCTGGCTTTTTGATCATCTGTTGTAACGTACACTTAAGTGGCTTGGTTTCATAGCTTGTTTTATAATGCTTCTGTGAAACACATTGGGCTTTTTTTTACTTTAAAGGCACTAGATCAAATACATTTTGTTGTTGTTTGCATTTATGGAAATTTAAGAACATTTATTTTAGAAGCAGCCCACCAATATTTCAGAGAATAGAATTTGGAAAACACAAAATAAAACAACGTGATGAATTTTATTTCTTGAAAAATAATCAAAATCTAGTTGTCCTGATTACATCTCAATCGCCCGTATTCTGTAATTTATACTTGTTATGTTTTCTCCTTCAGATTTGAACACAAGATGTTCTTTGTTTTTCTTTAAGGAATATTTCCAGCCCTTTGCTGCTGCTTTTCTCCCATCCATTCTTCTTTCATGAAGATATCTGATCTCCCTGGGTTCTGCTTCTGCGGCATTAGTTAGCGTTGTTCCAGTAGCCATCCTTCATAAGACAGCTTGGAGTGTGAATATCAACAGGCTATTTTACATAATCTTAGTCAAACCTAATTGCGTCCTCACCTGATGCTCACATATTTAATAAAGATCACTGATAATGTTTAAATGTGGAAACCTTAGTTGATTTATCCTTAATCGAGGGACCGTGGAAGCTAATTGTAACTAATTCAATGTAGGCCACAGCTAACACCTGGTATTGACCTAGCTTGTATGTCCTAGCTTAGCCATCAGACAGGAAATAAAAACTCACAATGCAAAATATGGAGAAAAAATCCTTAGGACACAAATCTTTAAATGTATTACTCAGATTAATGCTTTTCCACTTCGCCTGCTGTCAATTAGTACTGATCATTGGACTTTATTATTGTCAGCATGTGCATATGATGGAAAAAAACATTCTGTAATATTATTTAATTTAGAATACAACATCCATTCCTATTGTCTATCTGATATATCAAACAAATATCACCTCAACTCATAGAATGACCTTGATAACTTATTGCTACTTCTGTAAAGTTTTGAATTACAAGTACTTTGTCTTAGATGGTGAATAATTGTACAGAAAATAAAATTGTTCTTCAGTGTGTGTAAGAGTCTACAAAACCAGTTTGTAAAGAGAACAGCTAATGAAAGAAGTTCTCTCTTATTTCAAAATAAAAATAATTTCGTATGAAAAGATAATGGAAATAAATTAAGCAAAATGAGCAAAAAAAATTAACTACTGACCATGCAACTACGTCATAACCCTGTATCTTATTTTAGAAGGGCACAGTAAGAAGTCTCACAACACCAGGTTGATTTGGAATCATGAGCTTTTAGACCATTGCTCCTTCACCTGGTGTTGAGACACTTCTTACACCCTAGTCCAACGCTGATTCCACGTCATTACTTTAGAAGCAAATCCTTTTTTCATACCTCACAATTTAGAAACTCATTGGTGGGAGTTTGAGTTGAGGGTCTTTAAAGTCATAAATAAAGGGATAAAATAATAAAGAAATAGTGCATTTCTATACAAACCACTGTTTAGAATGTTATATCACGTTTTGGGTGTTGAGGCACAGGGAGCGACTAGTGGAGTGCCCCAGGGGTCAATGCTGGGGCCTCAGCTATTTACCATTTATATAGATGATTTGGAGGAGGGAACCGAGTGTATGGTGTCGAAATTTGCTGATGACACCAAGATTGGTGGAACGGCAAATTGCGCGGAGGGTGTGGAGAGTCTGCAGAAGGATCTAGATAGGCTGGGCGAATGGGCCAGGAAATGGCAAATGGAATTTAATGTTAGCAAGTGCGAGGTGGTCCTCTTTGGTAGGAATAATGGTAGGACTATTACTTACTTGATGAAAAACTGCAGCAGGCGACGGTGCAGAGGGACCTCGGGGTCCTTGTGCATGAGTCGCAAAAACCCAGCCTGCAGGTGCAGCAGGTGGTCAGGAAGACGAATGGGATGCTGGCCTTCATAGCGAGGGGGATTGAATATAAAAGTAGGGAGGTCTTGCTGCGGCTGTATAGGGCATTGGTGAGGCCGCAGCTGGAGTACTGTGTGCAGTTTTGGTCGCCGTACTTACGCAAGGATATTTTGGCCTTGGAGGGAGTGCAGAGGAGGTTTACTAGGCTGATACTGGAGTTGAGGGGGTTGAGCTATGAGGAGAGGCAGAGTTTAGAAGAATGAGGGGAGATCTCATTGAGACATATAAGATGATGAATGGGATGGATAGGATAGAGGTGGAGAGACTCTTCCCGCTCAGAAAGGACAGTAGGACTAGGGGGCACAGCCTCAAGATAAAGGGGGGGCAGTTTAGATCGGAGTTGAGGAGGAACTTCTTCACTCAAAGGGTGGTGAATCTCTGGAATTCTCTGCCCGTTGAGGTGGTGGAGGCTGCCTCGCTAAATATTTTTAAGACACGGGTTGATGGGTTTTTGATAAGCGAGGGGATTAAGGGTTATGGGGAGAGGGCGGGAATGTGGAACTGAGCCACAACATATCAGCCATGATCTTATTGAATGGCGGGGCAGGCTCGAAGGGCTAGATGGCTTACTCCTGCTCCTATTTCTTATGTTCTTATGAGAATGTAGGAGAGATCATTAAGGCTATAACAAGGAGGACAAACTTCAATTATGAAAATTAGGTGTGACTCTTTTAGCAAAGCATAATAAAGTGATTTGAAATGCTGAATCAAAAAAAACTATTTCAACCAAATAGTGAGTCAGTAAATGGTTTAGACAATCACCAAAAGATCAAATTGGAGATTGAGGGTTTTTATTTTCAAATGCCAAAACATGATCTGATTTCAAGAAATTAGATATAGCTCTTGGGGTTAAAGAAATCAAGGGATATGAAGGGAAAGGGAATCATGATATTGAATTTGGTAATCATCCATGATCATAATGAATGGCAGAGCAGGCTTGAAGGGCTGAATGGCCTACTTGTGCTTCTAGTTTCTATGATATAGAATGTCCTACCAGAAATGATAGTGGAAGCAGAAGTTGCATCAATTTTTAAAAGGGCCATGGATATATGGAAATGAAAGAAATGAAATGGTTATGGGAGAAGGGCAGGGTACTGAAACTAAGTGGACAGTTCTTTTCTAGACCTGGTATAAAACTGACTGGGAAGAAAAAAACTCTTCCTCTGGGCCGTAAAAGTAAAATGAAATGAATTGGGATCTATTCAAAGTGCAAAATGAGTTTAGTGTGTGTGCAAAACAGTGGAACTTAAAATGCACAAGTAGAACAAACATCCTAGACACACATTCATAGCCATAAAGTATAAATATTAAATCATTATGAAAAAGAACCATTTGCCAAAATGCAAGTTAAGAGAGGGCAGATACTTTGACAAAATGCTGAACGTTTTGCCAAGAATTAATAAAGGTAATTTTGGCCTTCATTAAAAAAATTAACATAGCCCTTGCCCTTCTATGAATATCTGACAAATAAAAGGCTTTCATTAGCACAGAAGAATTATGTACCTTGCCCACTGTAATCAGTCATTTAATGATTCTTTCAGTCATAAATTCCTGTTAAGTGAATCGACAAGCGACAGTTTTTGCCCAAACTATACTCTTTATGACTTCTAGATCAAATTACAGGCATCTTCTGCATCACATGACCTCTGCAAGGACAAGGTTGTGTGTTATCATTTCAGTTTGAGCAGATTTCAAAATGGTTTTTCTGTCATTTACTAGTTTATGTATTTGAATTGGGTTTGAAAGTGTTTCAAGATATTTCATTACCAAATGTAGCATCCTTCTGAGCCTTGCATATTTGAAGTTATCACTGTGCCATACTAAAAACTCTGCATGAAACCCTTTAGGGCGAGCCAGTTTTGCTGAGCTCTTTTGTTCAAATACTCATTAATGAAAAGTTGGCTTAGAGAAACCTGTAACTGTACCTGTGCAGATAATGCAATATATCTGGATGAGACTTAATTGGGGGAAATTGTAGTTGATATACTTGCTCGAATAGGATTTTATAAATATAAAAATGTCACAAGTTAGGCTTACATTAATACTGCAATGGAGTAACTGTGAAATTCCCCAAGTCGCCACATTCCGGCATCTATTCAGGTCAATGCATCTAACCAGCTCGTCTTTCAGAATATGGGAGGAAACCCTTGCAGACATGGGGACAATGTGCAAATTCCACACAGACATGGACCCAAACTGGGTCCCTGGTGCTGTGAGGCAGCATGGTGGCACAATGGTTAGCACCGCTGCCTCACACTGGCAGGGACCTGGGTTCAATTCCTTGGGTGACTGTCTGTTGGAGTTTGCATGTTCTCCCTGTGGCTACAAGGGTTTCTACCAGATGCTCCAGTTCCTCCCACAATCCAAAGATCTTCAGGTTAGGTGGATTAGCCATGCTAAATTATCCCTTGGTGTCCAAAGATTTGTAGGTTAGGAGGGTAAGTGGGGTAAATATGTGGGGTTGTGGAGATAGGGCTTGGGTAGGATGGTCTATGGGAGAGTCGGTGCAAACTGAATGGGCTGAATGGCCTCCTTCTGCACTGTAGGAATTCTATAAGTGAGAATTGACCCTTGGGTGCAGGTGGCTAAAGAAAAGTGGAGGCCCAAGCTAGATAACTGGAAAGAGTCTGAAAGCTGCAGAATTAAGATTTATCCAAAGGTTTGAAATCTTTTGATTCCAAGAACTGACTTCCATTGGATTCTAGCAGAAGTATTTCAGAACACTCTCATGAAGTTGGACCATACCATCAAAAATGCTGTAAAGGACATTCTCCATCTTGCACAATACATCCTGAATGATATCCTTTACAGGAGCCATAGCAACGGAGGACCAGGCCTACCTAAACTGGAAGTTCAAATTCCAACATCCAATGGAAGCATTTGAATTCAGTGGTACAAATAACCAAGCGACAATCAAATCCCTGAGAAACCTTACGGAAGTTCTTAGGGAAACTGAGATCATCTTGAAAGAGGAGAACGGTGACAGAGTGATGCAAGAAAAGGATGTTTCCCATGAAGTCATGGACATGCAAGGGGCAGGCACTGACCCACCTGCAATCTCAAAACTGGTCAATAAATATCTAGCTTGCAGAAGATTGTATTTATTGAATGGACCAAACTCCAGACTCAAGGAAATGGGATCAAATACTACGGCAATGATTATTCCTCAAACACTTGGCTTAAAATATGCAGTTGCATCAAACAAGACTCATCAATAACTTGCTACCACAATGTAACCTATATCCCATGAGATGTACATGACACATGGGCAAATTCACACTATTAAATCGTGTGGGAGATGTGAGGCCCTCTTCAAATTTCCTGTTCATATTTCTAGCACTTGCCCATTCCTAAAAAATGCACAGTTCAAAAAAACACAACAAAATTTTGGATCAACTGCAGCAGCTCATCTCCAAATCCGGCTGGAAATCCTTCGAGTCGAAACTTCTCACTAGAGATAAGTCACTGTGGAAATCAGACCTGGTATTCATTAAAAGTGATAAAGTTATGGTTGTGGATGTGACAGTACGGTGTGAGGATAACAGTAACCCGCTGGAGAAAGCATGGGCTGAGAAACAGCTAAAATATCAACATCTGAAAGGCAAAATTATGGGACCAACTGGAGGCACGTCAATTAACTTCTTTAGTTTCGTAATGGACATTTAAGGGAAATGGTTAGAGATGAACAGCAGCCTACTGAGGTTCCTGGCAATTGCAAAATATAAGTCATTCGCCCATCCAATCTCAAGTTTGATGATATCACAGTCATTGAACTTTGGAAACAGTTGATTGCTGATTCGTAAACAGGTCTGCTGGGAGGAACATACCCAAGATTGAAGACCAGGCATGCTTGAACGAAAGGTATTGTAGAACCTTAGTGGAGGAAAAACATCTGTTTATACCTGAACATCAGGGACGAGGTACACTGCGTTACTCTGACTGACTGTGACTGATGGTGGTTGGCATTTAACTGGATAAAACCTGTTGACTGTTATTTTGTGTGTTGGTGTGCATGTTGTTATTAAGTTCCTGTTTGGATGACATCCCACAGTTGGTTGAAAGCGAGACCCAGGGTAAGTAGCTTTACATGACTCCCACAACATTGAGGTCCCTTTCCTTGGTTGTGGACTCTCTGGGAGTAGTCACAACGTGGATGAGCCATGTTAAAACATGGATCGGGTGCCACAAAAAACTAGTGAAACGTGTCAAATATTTCAGGAAACTGGCAATTTGTGAAATTCGTAATCCAACAAACACCAGGCATGAATTCTCCTTGCAACACCTTCCTTAAGGCATCCAAACAGGATCTCCAATAGCAAGTGTTAGATTCATCAGTGACAGGTAAATTCGCAGAATCCTGAAATTTCGACAAGCCGTAATTCTTCACTTAACTATGTTTTGCTCCATTCATTTACGTGCACTAGTTAGGTGTCTATAGCAGCGACTGTGTGCAATTGAAAGGTTAAATTAACGTTCCAGTACAATGAAAAAGAATGCAAGAAACCAAGCTCAAGATGTCACCATTTGTTAATATTTGAGAGCTGTGGTAAGCGTATTCGTTTTGTTACCACTGACTAATACATAACAATGAATTTCTGTAAAATTGAAGAAGAATTCAACAGTGTATTAAACTGAATATCTAGTTCACGGTTTATGTTTCGTACAGCATCACACATCAAATAACTATGGTTAGTTGCTAATGAGAAGGTTTACAGTTGGGTGTTATATCTTATGCTGGTTAATCCTGTTTCCTTCATAAAAGAACTGAAAAGTTACACTCTTAATGGGATGACAAGACTCATAACCTAAGTGGAAAATGTTGAAACTCATGAAAGTGTTGTCAGGAGTTGGCAATAATGAGAGCCAAATTAACAACTTCAAAATAAATGAAGAAGGCTCCTTAACAGAGTGTGATAGATCAATTACAAATGGAATGGCAAAGGGCCAGGTCAAATTGTCTAATACACAATTCACCAGTTGTTGCAAGTGAAACAAATTCCTTTCCTTGTTACCAACTCTCAATGTCAAAAACTCGCCGGTTGGATCTGACCTTTTTGAATCGTGAGGCTGCTAGCTAGGACAGAATTGCACTGTGTTCCCGCATCACTAGGGACTGGGCTGAGAGTTCACAATTTAATTCCACATAGGATCCTCAACCGTAATCATCTTGCCTTATTTCAAGTCAATGTCCTTGAGGTGAAAGATCAGTGTTGAAAGCCAGTGCACCATTGTGATGAATTTTAAGAAACTGTCTCTGTAACAACTCTTGACGATGAAAATTTGACTTTGGTCTACTACCTTACACTGTGTTCCTAGGATAGAAGCTGGAGGAGCCAAATGTTGGTGCAATGCGTGGGACACACTTTGTACAGCAATTACAGTTTTTAGACTTTTATCTCAACAGATTGTATGTGCACTAACAACAGGAAGGAAATGATGTACAACCACACAAAGCTGAACTCTTAAACTATCAATGTCTGGAATAAGCAATTAACATTTAGTAATCGGGTGTAAGTATTGGGCAGCCATTTCACCTCTTTTCAAAAACCCACAGAAAGTTGACATTGCAAATTATTCTAAGAAAAAAATCTACACGTAAATATCTTAATGTAAACATTAACCAGCATTGCAAACAGCACACACATTTTTATTTCTTTAGTATGTTGTATGTGATTAAAGGTGGTGGCTTCAAACCATAAATCGATGCTCTTTCCCATCGTGTGCCATAAGGATGACATTGCGGTTGGATGTCCAGATCAGGCGTGCCAGTTTCAATGCATTCTGAGAACCAGGAGAAGCAGGATGAACAGGGGGCACTTGGTATGTTTTCATACATCTGAGCTGGGGGGCAGAGTTTAGCATACCAATACTTCCCAATAGTGAAGTGTTCATCTGTAAAGAAATAAAAAAGATAAAAGAAATGAAACACAAATAAAACATGAAAGCAACACAGAAAAGAAAACTATGTTGTGGACAGGACAGAATTAATTCAAACAGTTCTGATTTTTCCTTTCACCACCTGTCTGTAAACTAAAAGGATTTTGATTTTCCATTTACAGTGGTGTATTTCCTAACCTCAGTTTTGGTATGACTAATTCCTATTAATAACCAACCTCTCCACTCACCTGACAAAGGAGCAGTGCTCCGAAAGCTTGTGATTCCAAATAAACACACTGGACTTTAACCTGGTGTTGTAAGACTTCTTACTGTGTCCACCTCAGTCCAATGCCAGCATTTCCACATCATTATTAATAAACTCATAGTAAACTTGCAACAGGGTGAAGTTAGCGGGTTAGTTTATTTGCATATACTCAAACATAAGAAGAGGGCTGCAATATAGTCCTCTACACATTCACAGAATAAATGAAGGCTAGAGAAAGAAAGAAAGAAAGGCAAAGAGCACAGAGGAAATATTTATTATTTAATGTGAGTCCAGAATCAAAATCTAATGTGAATTCCTTCAGCGAGACCAGCAGGCAGAAAACTGATGCTCGATAATTCATTTTTGTACCACAGATGATTTCCATGATGAGACAGGCATGCAGAAATGATTTAGTCATATAGGCAAAGGTATAAAGTTCAAAAGTTCCAGCAGAAACAGTGTAGATGGATGCCAGGCATGCAAATCTAGTAGGAGCCCCTTTTCTGTGTAGTTGCTTGGTAAATGGAAGATGGAAGACTGATTTGCAATACAGCAAGATAGTATAGCTGGATCTCCTAGCTTGGAGTGGGGAGCGGTAGGGGTCATGTCATATAACTCCCATCTCTTTATTTTGGCTTTTACAAAAGGTGAATATTCCTTTATCTTGGTGCCTGAGGTTGTTAATGTTCCAACCATTAAAAGTTTCAAGGGCAGGTTTCAGAATCCTTTGTCCTGTCAGACAACTCAGCTCCAGTTGGCCAGACCCAAAGTATGAAATGGATCTTTGTATAGTCCGAAGGAGAGAAAATAATAGTTGTATTTCCCTTTGAATTTGGTCTTTGCAGTCATTGGCCAGTTTTAAAATTTTAGGAACTAGCCATGATATATATAAATATATTTCATAAAACACAGCATGACTCAACCTCATCACAGCAATCAAATTACAGAAAATTATTTTATAACATTGAGATGGACAGAAAGCAATTTATTTTCAGAGAAAACTGCTCTGGGGGCTTAGCCAAAGTTTTTGTTCCTGATTATCTTGTTGCTGGATACAACAAGGACTAATTTCTTCCCTCAAACAAAGTTGTTAAATTAAAATGGTGGTGTACTGTCCTCTTGTAAGCATGACCCCATGATTCCTGAGTATGGAGTTTG
Organism: Carcharhinus amblyrhynchos; assembly: GCF_965287045.1. NCBI lineage: Eukaryota > Metazoa > Chordata > Chondrichthyes > Carcharhiniformes > Carcharhinidae > Carcharhinus > Carcharhinus amblyrhynchos. The sequence continues at coordinate 50,871,737 of NC_137324.1, forward strand.
TGGCAGTCTCAATATTTTAACGAAGTTTCAATTTGTCTATTCTCTTAAATATTTTAATAATTCATTATCTTCCTTAGCCTTTCTTCGAAGTAAACAATCCCAAGCTGTGCAACCTCTCCTCATAGCCCAGATGCCTTAAATTAGGTATCAAGTTTGTGGAGACTCATTATCATCTATGAGGACTGTTCTCACTCCTTCAGGCGATATAACCAAAGATCCAGTTGTATTTCCATATTGTTGATACACATTGTGCTCTTGGTTTGAGTCAGCTATCTAGCAAAGTACCCAAGTTCTCTCTCATATATTATGTCCCCTCTCCTACTCAGAATCACTTAGTTTGTATTGCCACTTATTTACTTTCTCTGACATGACCACCTTAATTTGATTTGTGTTAAAGGTCATTTATAAATATCAGTTCAACTTTTTAACCTGCCAGATTCCTACACATTGGTTCGCTCCCTATTGTTTAATGTGTCTCCCAACCACCAAATTTCATTAGGATTAGTTGAAATGGGTCCCACAGCTTTATGAACTGCCAGTGTGAAAACTTACAAATGTTCATTTAGCTAAGATACTTGAAAGTACTGCCAAGGATGGGGGGAAATTGGGTTTTTGGGGCATTAATTTTTCTCTGGACTCTAGTCAGGCAGCTGACTCGGGAAGTGGGGAGGCATCTACAGAAGCTGGCGGGTGCCACACTGGGCTGTTTAAAAGGCCTGCATTGATGTCATGGGACATTGTGCCAGTGATAAAAAAAACAAAAGCTCTCCAAACCTCATCATACACTATCTTCACCCATCACATACTCCCCATCCTCTATCCATGCCACCACTTGCCCCGATCTGCCTTTTGTCTTCCATAAACAAGCTCTGCGCTTCCATAACCTCCAATGTCCCCTCATTCCATTTCTGCCTTTCCACCCACACAAAGCCTGGCATAAGGGGACTTAAGGGACAGGTAAAAGTCAGAGGTTGGCCTCAGGTACACAAGGGGATCTTTTGAACTTAGCTGTTAAAAGGCCCCCTCATGCATACTGGGTTCAGGACTTCTCTAAGAGGCCATGAACCACAACTATTTAAAAACCTGGCTTGACTTCACAACAGCTATCTTCCTTCGCAATGGGGTTGGCCAGGTTGGGAGTGCCAGATGTGCACTTCTGACTCGAAGCAGGCCACATTCTTCAAAACACTTCCAAAAATCACATTACCTGGGAACAGGTTTGGAAATCTCAGAATGGGGATCTGCTCACCATTTTTAAAGGACTTCAAAGTCAACCAGGCTTAGTGAATATCCAGGCTCTTATTGTCTGATAGTGTTGTGCTGTAGGCACATGCACACTTTTGATGAGATTGGAGTTAACACTGTGTGGGATTTTGAGACTCTGAGGAAGTTCTGAAAAAAGTACAACCTAGAATGTTGTCTAGAATGATTACTAGTTTTCTTCTTAAATGTTATCAAACACACAACTCAAATGTCAAAAATGCTTACCTTTAGATAGGACCTTTCAGAACTCAAGATATCCCAAAGAGACCTCGAAAAGACTTTAAAACAATGAAGCTCCCACTATCAGATCAGCCATGATCTTACTGAATGGCGGAGCAGGCTCGAGGGCTAGGCGGCTTACTCCTGTTCCTATTTCTTATGTTCTTAAGTGCTTTTTAAGCATAGTCACTGCTGTAACGTTGGAAACATGGCACCGAATTTGTGCACAGTAAATTGTCACAGACCACTGTAATAATGACTAGATCATCTGATTTAGTGATATTAGTTGAGGAATAAATAGTGACCAGGTTGGGATAAAACCCTGCTCTCCTTCAAAATAGTGCCAAGAAAACTTGTACATTGTTTAACATTGTTTATTACTGTTACTAGAGAGGTGGTGCTCGACAAACTGGAGGGACTGATTGTGGACAAGTCCCCAGGACCGGATGGAATGCATCCGAGGGTCCTGAAAGAAATGGCGGAGGTGATAGTGGATGCCTTGGTGGTTATTTTCCAGACGTCGCTGGATTCCGGGGAAGTGCCGGAAGATTGGAAAACGGCTAATGTTACGCCGTTGTTTAAGAAGGGTGCCAGGCAAAAGGCGGGGAATTATAGGCCTGTTAGTTTAACGTCTGTTGTAGGTAAAATGTTAGAATCCGTCATCAAGGAGGAAATAGCGAGGCATCTTGAGGGGAACTGCTTGATAGAGCAGATGCAGCACGGTTTCGTTAAAGGGAAGTCGTGTCTGACAAATTTACTGGAGTTCTATGAGGTTGCGTCTAGGGCGGTGGATAGAGGAGAGCCGGTGGATGTGGTCTTTCTGGATTTTCAGAAGGCGTTTGACAAGGTACCTCACAAGAGGTTATTACAGAAGGTCGGGGGCATGGAGTTGGGGGTAGGGTGTTAGCGTGGATAGAGGACTGGTTGTCAAATAGGAGGCAGAGAGTGGGGGTCAATGGGTGCTATTCGGATTGGCGGATGGTGACTAGTGGAGTGCCCCAGGGGTCGGTGCTGGGGCCTCAGCTATTTACCATTTATATAGATGATCTGGAGGAGGGAACTGAGTGCAGGGTGTCGAAATTTGCTGATGACACCAAAATTGGTGGAAAGGCAAATTGTGCGGAGGGTGGAGAGAGTCTACAGAAGGATCTAGATAGGCTGGGCGAATGGGCCAGGAAATGGCAAATGGAATTTAATGTTGGCAAGTGTGAGGTGGTCCACTTTGGTAGGAATAATGGTAGGAAGGATTATTACTTACGTGGAGAAAAACTGCAGCAGGTGACGGTGCAGAGGGACCTCGGGGTCCTTGTGCACGAGTCGCAAAAACCCAGCTTGCAGGTGCAGCAGGTGGTCAGGAAGGCGAATGGGATGCTGGCCTTCATAGCGAGGGGGATTGAATATAAAAGTAGGGAGGTCTTGCTGCGGCTGTATAGGGCATTGGTGAGGCCGCAGCTGCAGTACTGTGTGCAGTTTTGGGCGCCGTACTTACGCAAGGATATTTTAGCCTTGGAGGGAGTGCAGAGGAGGTTTACTAGGCTGATGCCGGAGTTGAGGGGGTTGAGCTATGAGGAGAGGCTGAATAGATTAGGCTTGTACTCGTTAGAGTTTAGAAGAATGAGGGGAGATCTCATTGAGACGTATAAGATGATGAATGGGATGGATAGGATAGAGGTGGAGAGACTCTTCCCGCTCAGAAAGGATAGTAGGACTAGGGGGCATAGCCTCAAGATAAACATAAGAAATAAGAACATAAGAAATAGGAGCAGGAGTAGGCCATCTGGCCCTTCGAGCCTGCCCCGCCATTCAATAAGATCATGGCTGATCTGTCGTGGCTCAGTTCCACTTTCCCGCCCTCTCCCCATAACCCTTAATCCCCTCTCTTATCAAAAATCCATCAACCCGCTTCTTAAAAATATTTAGCGAGGCAGCCTCCACCACTTCAACGGGCAGAGAATTCCAGAGATTCACCACCCTTTGAGTGAAGAAGTTCCTCCTCAACTCCGTTCTAAACCGCCCCCCCTTTATCTTGAGGCTGTGCCCCCTAGTCCTACTGTCTTTTTTGAGCGGGAAGAGTCTCTCCACCTCTATCCTATCCATCCCATTCATCATCTTATACGTCTCAATGAGATCTCCCCTCATTCTTCTAAATAAAGGGGGGGCGGTTTAGAACAGAGTTGAGGAGGAACTTCTTCACTCAAAGGGTGCTGAATCTCTGGAATTCTCTGCCCGTTGAAGTGGTGGAGGCTACCTCGCTAAATATTTTTAAGACGCGGGTTGATGGGTTTTTGATGAGAGAGGAGATTAAGGGTTATGGGGAGAGGGCGGGAATGTGGAACTGAGCCACGACAGATCAGCCATGATCTTATTGAATGGCGGGGCAGGCTCGAAGGGCTAGTTGGCTTACTCCTGCTCCTATTTCTTATGTTCTTATATGTTCTTATGTAACATCTATTCTGGAAACAGCCGTGTGGCACACCCTCAGTTGTGCACAGGAATGCAAACATAAATTTTGCGCTTAATTCTTTGGAGTGGGGCTTTAAGCTCACAAATTCAGAGATGAGATTGTTACCACCAAGCCACAGCTGCTACCTATGAGATATGGGTGAGTGGTAAACTTAGTACCTTTGTTATATCTCTGCTGATTCAAGATAATGCTGTGGCTGTGCCAGTTCGAATTTCTTCTCACTCTTCTCAGGTTAAGATCATCAGACTGCTGCCATATTTAGGGCTGTTAAGTGCTGAGGCAGCATCTGACCACTGTACACAGACATGAAGCCAAAACAATTAAAGTCACTCTTGATTTTTATAAACCAGTAGCCAGAAGGGTGACATCATCTCTTGTTGGACCGGATTTAAACATTGGTTTATAGGGATGAAGGAGCAAGTTTCATCTGGCATATCTCTGGAATCCTAGCACTGACTCTAAATAATACGCTCTAGCAGCAAACATAAAACATTAGTGACATTTTCAGAATCGTTTTAATTCATGTTGAGTAATCACCCTTAGAAGATGACTAATGCTACTCATTTTTTTACATTAATAACTGTACAGAATGTAGCCTGAGGTCACATTTTAAATGCAAGTGCCGTACTCTGCCTGAGTGTGCAGCAACTCCACAATTCATAAATACGTCCAAAAAAATTAATACAGAGAAAAATTTGTGAAGGGAAGGAAGCTGATTAGGGTCTGACTGTCATGTCAAAAGGCATTTTACTCAATTCGAATTGTGACTCATCATTTATTTTCTTATTGGTAATTTTAATTCGGAAAAGATGCTTTTATATTTTTTTGTTTAAATCATCTGCATTGCAAGGCCATCAACATTTCTCAGCTTCCTGTCCGTAGGAATGTAAACTCAGGGGTGAGTCTGTTGGTTCAGACAACTAGCTGACGAACAGGGAATAAGTGATGAAAAGTGATCGTCTGGTCGATCACGGAGCAGCTGATAAAAGTGTAAATTCTATGTTGAGATCTCAGTAATGATCACCATTGGGAATTGAAACGTTTGGAAATGAACCTTAATTTAGAAATACAATTTTTAATTAAGCAAATGATTTATTAAACAAGCCGTCACCTCGATTTAATGAATCAGAAATGAACTCTCCAACTGGATCGTCTAAATCTTGGCGAGGTTATGACTATTCATCTGAGCAGAAGCATCTCAGCTGAGCCCAATTTATCAGCCAGGAATGCGGGGGTCATTTGAAATTGCTAATTCAGCATAGAGCATGGATCCATCACAGAATCTTTGTAGTTTGCCTGGCTGAGGTGATACTATGTACTGAATTTACTCAGGGAAATAATCAATCACAAGATAGGTTTGGATAAGATGGTTGTGGCAACTGATCTCATTCTACCAGATTACTAACTTCCACTTGTAGCATCCAGCCATTCCTTAAATTGGTCCAGTGATGTGACCAAAAACATTTTCTAGCAAATTGATTTATCTGCTGATTATTTTAAAGTGTCTTTATTAGTGTCACAAGTAGGCTTACATTAATTAACACTGTAATGAAGTTATTGTGAAAATGTCCTAGTCGCCACACTCTGGCACATGTTCGGGTACACTAAGTGGGAATTTAGCATGGCCACTGCACCTAACCAGCATATCTTTCAGACTGTGGGAGGAAACTGGAACACCGGACGAAACCCATGCAAACATGGGGAGAACATGAAGACTTTGCACAGGCAGTGACCCAAGCTGGGAATCAAATGGTCCCTGGCATTGTGAGGCAGCAATGCTAACCATTATCACCGTGCCATGACTGCATATAAAGAAATATTTCCTCATGTCTGGCATAAAACTAGGCTGTATCTGTGCCCTCTGTCAAAAGTGTGTTCAAATATGTAAAACTGCTATTTAAGATTTGTTCTAATTATCTTAATTATATTAAAATTCCTCTGGCAAGTTTCTTCATAAAATTGGTGAAGCTTTGCTTATAACCCATTCATTGACATTTATCTCTGACAAATAGCTACCAGGGTCTGGATAGCCTCCTTACACTGATAGTCAGAATTGCAGGCAGTAATTCACATCCAGTCTGAACTACTTCAGCAAGGCCAGTCATTGTTACACAATTTTGTATAAGATGCAGCAAACCAGTATAATTCCAGAAACTTTAGCCAGTGAATATTGAAGGACACCCAGGATCTGACCAGATACCTGAACTGCATCTGCAACATCCCATTTGTACTCTCAATTACAACTCTTGTGTTTATATAGTTTCTGTTGTGCTTTCCGTGGAATCTGTCCTGGGGCAACACACTGGTATCAACAATCACATCTTTATAGGGTAACCCTTGTCTCTGAGGAACCATCCACTGAATAAGCTACCAGGTGTGAATATCTTTGGGAGAAATTCATCATAGTAGCTTCGTGGATTCTTGCACAGACATGCAAGATGATCTTTCAGTAGATGCAGACCATTAAAGTATTGTAACCCCATTTGATTGATAATTACTACTGGTTAGTCTGAGGGCATCTCAATTGCCATGTGCTCAATGCACGTCTCTCTCAAACTGTGAGAATTCCAGTCAGAGCAGCAAATCCGAGGGCCCTCCATCTGGCTCACTTCTTCAATAGCAAAATTCATATAGTGCATCCAGTGAGATGCACTTGTGGGCAGCAGCTTGTAAGATCCGACAAATATTACCAGCAACTCCTTGGAAGGAAAACAATTAAAGGTGAAGTTGTTAACATCAGCAAAGTCTGAGCCTCATGAGGGACTGATACTGACATGCCCTCTTGCTTGTGTATCCTGTTTTGGGAGTATCAGCTCCTGTGAATTGGAGTTACGTATGCGTCGCCTCTGTCCTGTGGAGCGGAAGATGGTTGAGAAGGTTGCTGCTGCTTCTCCTTCTGTTCATCATCAGAGATCCAATGTAACGTTTCAGAAGCAGCTGCCTGGCTGTTGTGTAAGTTCAGTAAAAAGTCTCACAACACCAGGTTAAAGTCCAACAGGTGTTGTGTAAATTGACAGCTGAGAGGTGTAGAACAAGGGTAGCTGACTCCTGGAGAGCAAAAATGACCTGCAAGGTTTTGGAAATTACCTTCAAAGCTGTGAAAGCACACTTTCACAAAGAACGAGTCTTCTTACTCAAGGAAGCAGGTGTCAGATCACAGTATTTAAAGTCTTTCTTGGCTGTCAATTGATCAGCCCTATTGTTTTCTGCTGCCCTCTTGTCTTCCTTCATCTGGAAGTCAGGAAGCCAGTGCACAGAGTTAAAGACTTAATTCCTGGCAGCTAACGAGTGTTTATCATAGTTAAATGGAAGATCTACCGCCTGGGTATTTTCCATGTGTTGGTGAGCTGTTTAGGATTAAACGTGGAAGTTGCTAGGTTCTTGCCGGATTCTTGATATGTCGACACTTTCAGGCGTTTTTAATCTGCTACCTACTTTTCCTAAACTCTCCTTCCATAACTTTGACCTACCACCATGGTAAATGCCATGGAACACTATTTATGTCAAAGATGCTATTTAAAGGAAGATATGGTGAGCCTTTATAAAACACTGGCTCAGCCTCAACTGAAACTATTAAACTGCAACAGTGCAGGAGGAGGCCACTCGGCCCATTGATTCTGCACTGACTCCACCACCATGGTAAATGCCATGGAACACTATTTATGTCAAAGATGCTATTTAAAGGAAGATATGGTGAACCTTTATAAAACACCGGCTCAGCCTCAATTGAAACTATAAAACTGCAACAGTGCAGGAAGAGGCCACTCGGCCCATTGATTCTGTGCTGACTCTCCGGAAGAGTATCTTCCCCAGGTACACCCCTTCACACTACCCTTCTAATCGCGTGCACATTTACCACAGCCAATCCACCTAGCCTGCACATCTGTGGACTGTGGAGCACCTGGAGGAAATCCACCCAGACACATGCAGACATGCAGACTCCACACAGTCAATCACCCAAGGCCAGAATCGAACCTAGGTCTCTGGTGCCGTGAGGCAGCTAACCACTCTAGCACTGTGCTGTCCATATTGGAATATTCCACTACCACATAACTAAGTAATAGTGTCCAATTCTGGGCACCGCACTTTATGAAGGATATGAAGGCAATACAGAGGTTGCAGAAAACATTACAAAAGTGGTCCCAAGGATGAGGGACTTTAGCTCCATGGACAGATGAAGGAAGCTGGGGCTGTTCTCTTTAACGAAAGAAGGTTGAGAGGAGTTTTGATAGCGGTGTTCAAAATCCAAACAGGGTAGGAAGGGATAAACTGTTCCTACTAGTGGAAGGTATGAGAACCAGAGAAACACAGATTTAAAGTGAATGACAGAAGAACCAGAGGCAACATAAGGAAAAACTACTTAATGCATCATGTGGTTGGGATTTGGAAGTTAGTGCCTGAGAATGTGGTGGACACACATGGTGAGCAATGAGCCATCAGTTTCATTCAACTTCTTACTTAGCATATTCTACTCAATCCAGGGAAGAGCTATGTCTTTAAATTTTAGTTCCAAATGCAGTATTTGGATTTGTCTGTACTCATGGGCAATAAGACCATAAGACATAGGAGTAGAATTTGGCCATTCGGCCCACTGAGTCTGCTCTACCATTCAATCATGGCTGACATTTTCTCATCCCCATTTTCCTGCCTTTTCCCTATAACCCTTGATCCTCTTATTGATCAAGAACCTACCTATCTCTATCTTAAAAATACTCAATGACTTTAAATAAGCCAGTGATGCCCACGCCCCACAAATGAATTTAAAAAAGGCCAGTCCTGTTGACCTTCTTAGCAAAACTTCCAAGAGATAGTGTGACAAAAATGGCATTTCCGTGAGACACAATCTTCAAAATAGCAACAGACACATGTGAACACCACCACCTGGAAGCTGCCATTCACCATCCTGATTTGGAAGTACATCGCTGTACCTTCACTCCTTCCCTACCAGCAAAGTGGGTGCAGCTACACCACTTGGGCTGTGGTAACTCAAGAAGGCAGCTTGCCACTACCTTCTCAAGGGCAACTAGGGATAGGTAATAAATGCTGGCCGAGTCAGCGATACCCACATCCCAAGAATGGATTTAGAAAAACGTTTCTTCTTTTTTCCATCCTGTATAACATTTATCATAATGAAAAAGCCAGTCAAGTTTATCTCCACTAACAGAGGTATGTATCTGGGAAAATAGCAGTAAATACACCCAATGTGAGAAAAAATGAACATGCTGTTAATCAATAAAATCACATAATCAGGATAGTACTTGGCCCTAGTCCCTCGGGTAGTTCCTCTAGCCTATCTTCAGAGTGAGCAGTTCGAGCTCCAGTTCTGTTTAATAGTCCTCTGAAGCCAACTTTCAAGGAATTGGCAATATAATTGCTTCTTTATTCACCTCTCAACACAAGATGCTAACCATTCTGATTCCTGTGCAACTAAATCATAGTCTCTGCTGCCAACTCCTGGTTCTTTAGAAGTTTGTATTCAACAATCTGTCATGGTCAGGCAGGGTTCCCAGCTGTAACAAGCGAAGGTCGATGGTAGAAAGGTAAGGCCAACCTTTGTATTGTTACAAGATCCGAGTTCAGCAGATTAGGTAAGAACCTTAAAGAATTTTCAAATAGACTTAGAGCCCCTGGCTTAGGGCCCCTACTAGTGCACACCCCCAGAAGTGGCTTACTTAAATAGCCTATCAGTCCTTCCGTGCAGTAAAGAAAAGGATCCAACCTCAGAACTGGGTTATTGCTTTGGACAGGGTACAGAAAGCTTTGAAGAGGGTACAGAAAGGACTTACCAGGATGATAACACATTAGCTATAGAAAGGTTGGAGCACATTAGCTGTAAGGGAGGTTGGAGAAACTTGGTTTGTTCTCACTGGAACAACAGTGGTTGAGGGACGACCTGATAGAAGTCTACAAGAGTCAATTACTGGGGGCATAGGTAAAAGGTGCAAAGGGCAATGTTTAAAGGAGATATACGAGGCAAATTTTTTACACAGAGGGTAGTGGGTACCTGGAAGTCGCTGCTGGGGTAGTGGAAGCAGGTACGATAGTGACTTTCAAGGGGCGCCTGGGTAATTACATGGATAGGATGGGAATAAAGAGGTATGGTCCCTGGAAGGGTAGGAGGTTTTAGGTCAGTCAGGCAGCATGGTTGGTGCAAGCTTGGAGAGCCTAAGGGCCTGTTCCCATGGTGTAATTTTCTTTGTCCTTTATAAATAAGCTTATCGGTCTCCCCTTGCAGTAAAAGAAAAGGTCTACCCTCAGAAGCATAGCCAACAAAAAGAAATATAGGCATACCTGCCAGAAGGAGATGTGACTGTCAGCATTGGAATATGTGGCTAGATATCGTCCATCAGGAGCAAAGGACACTGCAGTTATTGGTCCACTGTGGCCATGAATAGTCTGTAGGAGGTAACACAGACAAAGAGTTCTGAGACATGCAACTTTAATGTTCCAATGTCCTTATAGCAAACGAGACAAGACACTACATGGAAAATTATTTATAGATTTGTGGAAAAGTTCTCAAGGACTAAGATTTAATGCATTTCAATACAATTATTACATAATCAAAATCTGCAACATCAGTCAGTCCACCGAGACTCAAACATATTGGAGATGGAAAACTGGTTCAGTAAAATGCTTTTGTTTCTTGTAATGCAAGCCTTTATGTGAGATGCAAGGCATTTCCTCTGGGAACAGATTCAACATCAGTTTAGATATGAATAGTACAATTTATAGATCCCAAAAATCCTAATTCTCAGAAATTTAAATCTGCTTTAAATCATTGTTGGTTTTGTGGATAAACGATGGGCAAAGCTGGGTGAAGAAAATATTTTGGCCCCTTCTCTTCCTGTTGACAATATTGCACACTGATTAGTCAGATAGGGCACAAAGCAGATTAGGACATCTTAAGAAAGACTTTCAGGACAATAGCTTTGGCACTTCTGATGTCGGAGTGAACGATGAAATAAGTCACATTATGTACAGCTGAGTCGATGCTACCACAAAGAGGAATCTATTCAATGGTTCATACTCAACATTTGTAAGAAATGTTTCAGTTAGCTGAAAAATCTGAACAAAGCAAGAAGTAACAGCACGTTTTGTTTCATTTTGACAACCGTGACCATACTTCTTTGAGAAGTACTAAGCTCTCTTTTGAATTTCAAATGCTGGTTGATTGATGCGTTTCCATACACTTTCGTTTTTAACTTGGATTTCCAGCATTTGCTTTTATTTATGCATATATAAAATTCTATTTAATCAGGGAGCAGATAATTAGGATCAACAAATCTGTATGTTTTTGAAAACTCTGAACTCCTCTTTTCTGAATATAATCTTTCAATCCAGAAGTGCAACTAATTATCTCTTGAATCCACTTCAATTGTGTTCTTTGGATAATGATCTTATTGAATGGCGGGGCAGGCTCGAAGGGCTAGATGGCCTACTCCTGCTCCTATTTCTTATGTTCTTATTATCCTCTGGGGAAAATAGATTCAGAAGCAGCAATTAATGCAACGGTTTTTAAATTTATATTCAAAATCACAGAATCATAGAAATCCTACAATGCAGAAAGAGGCCATTTGGCCCTTGAGTTTGCACCAACCATAATCCCACCCAGGCACTATCCCCATATCCCTACATATTTACTCGCTAATCCCTCTAACCTACGCATCTTAGGACATTAAGGGGCAATTTTAGCATGGCCAGTCAACCTAACATGCACATCTTTGGACTGTAGGAAGAAACCCACACAGACACGAGGAGAATGTGCAAACTCCACACAGACAGTGACCCAAGCCGGGAATCGAATCCAGGTCCCTGGAGCTGTGAAGCAGCAGTGCTAACCACTGTGCTACCGTGCCACCATGGTAGCTTCCTTTGGTGCACTGCAGCGGTCTCAGGTTGGTCTTAGCTGTGATAGAGTTAACTGATCTCAGGGCAAGAAAATAAAATCAGCCAAACTAATCAATGTTACCAAGTGACCATTTGGAAAGTTTGCACCTGGAGAAGACAAAATTGGGCTTAACAATCAATTTCCAGAGTCCTGTACGCTTTTCAATTAATCAATGTCTATTTTGAATGGGCATTTAGGTGTGGAGGTTGCTGGCAAAAGTGAGCACTGCAACTCAGCACAAGTCAGCACCTTCAGAATCAGAAGAAAAGAGAGCAATTATGCAAATACTGCATGCGTATTTTAAGTTGAAGATTTGATAAACATCCTGAGAAGAGACACTTTAACGTATTGTAAAGAGGAGACTTGGAGTATCTCTTAGCTGATTTTTGAGCTTCACACTGTACTACAGCATCAAAAAAACCGAGGATGTTTTGATGATTGGTAAATGCTCTGAGCATGAAGTGACCTTGAGCAGCAGTGTATGAAATACATTCATCACCAAAACTGCACACCGTCTGTCAATATCTGCCTCTCATTTGTTAAGAGTTCCCCTGCTGAGATTCCCTCACAGCAGCCTGTTTTTGCTTCCTGTATTCATGACAGGTCAGAAGACAAAGCAACCTCTTTTTTTCCTGAACGAGACTCACTGCTGAAAAATTTAAGTCGACAGATGTAGCCAGTCAAATACAGTGAAACCTGTCAACAGTTCTCACCCGTGGTTTCACTATAAGGGGTGCTTTTTAAAAATCAAGATTAAAACACCATGGGGACTAAATTCAATAGCCCCCAAAAATGGGCGCCGGTATCGGGATCAACCCTTGCCCGTTCAATGTAATGCAGGCAGCATGCCAACTCTGTACTGCCTGCTGTTTTAAATGATTTCAGCAGTCAGCCAGTGCTAACTGTGCTGTTGATTGGCTGGATGCTTCAGCAGGGGGCCAATATCTTAAGAGGCGAGCACCAGTTAAAGCTAGACTGCGCTGCTGATAGCTAGTCTGCATCTGCAAACAGGAGAAGCATTGTGGCTAGAGCAGGTGGTGGCAGTGGTGCAGGAAGGGAATCCAACCTGGGAAATATTAAAAATGACAGATGGGAGAGAATGGACTCCAAGATTTTTGAATGTTGCTCTGGAGACCTTGGTGGAGGAGGTGGGATAGAGGGCCTGTGTCCCTGAGGGATGGGGAGAAGGGTCTCCAAACACATGCTCAGAAAGCAGTGGAAGCAGAAAACCATGGAGGTCAATGACAGGAGTCGTGCCCCAAGGACCTGGATGCAATGCCACAATAACCTCACATGTGTGGTCAAGGTCAGTGAACCTATCTTCAAGTGTCACATTCAACCAACTACATCACAAACCTCAGCCACAGCTCAATTCACACCACCATTAATTTACTACCAAAAATCTCTATCAGCCTAATTGATATTCGTATGTTCCACTGCATCTTCAGAAGACTAACATGGCTGCAATTCTCTTACAAGGAATTAGGAGTAAATGCTCTGCCATTCACAGAGATCATGGCTGTTCTGATTATGGCCCTAACACCACATTTCTGACTGACCCCTTGTCAGTCAAGAATCTGTCTACCTCTGCCTTGAAAATGTTCAATGGCCCTACCTCTGCTGTTCTCCAGGGAAGAGAGCTCCAAAGCCTCATGGCCCTCAAGGAAATAAAAATCTTCTAATCTCTACCTTAAATGGGAGATCTTTTATTTTTAAACTGTGCCCCTCTAGTCTCTCCCACAAGGGGAAAGTCCCGTCAGGAGCTTTCAGTGAGATCACTTCTCAATATTCTGAACTCCAATGGATACATGCCAGCTTGTCCAATCTTTCCTCATAAAATAACAACGCAATCCCAGATATTCCCAACTGCTTCTAACGCATTAATATCTGTTCTTAAATAAGTAGTCCAAAACTGTGCAGTACTCCAGATGTGGTCTCACCAACATCCTGTATGATTGTAACAAAATAACCCTACTTTTATAGTCTATTTCCCTCTCGTTATGACTAGGGCGACAAGGTGGCACATTGGTTAGCACTGCTCTTCACAACGCCAGGGACTTGAGTTTGATTCTCGGCTTAAGTCACTGTTCGTGTGGAATTTGTACATTCTGCCTGTGCCTGTGTAGGTTTCCTCCCGGTGATCCGGTTTCCTCCCACCCTTCAAAGACGTGCAGGTTAGGTGAATTGGCCATGCTAAATTCTTCCTCAGCGTGTCCAAGCAGGCTCTGGGGTGTGGTGACTAGGGGATTTTCACAGCAACTTCATTGCAGTATGAATGGAAGCCTACTTGTGACTAATAAATAAATTTTTACTTTTCATTAAAAAATAACATTCCATTCGCCTTCCTAAATGCTTACTGTACCTGCACATTGACCTCTGATTCATGTACCAGAACAGCTGATCCCTCTGTACCTCAGAGCTCTGCAATCCCTCTCCAATTAAAAAAAAATACATTCCTTTTCTGTTCTTCCTGCCAAAGTGGACAAGTTCACATTTTTCCAACTCACTTAACCCATCTATGTCCCTTTGCAGATTCCTTATTTCTCGAAACACAACCTATTACCTACTTATGTCAGCAAATTTTGCAACCATCCAAGTCATCACTAAGTAGTGAATAGTTGAGGCTCAGCAATGGATCCCTCTGGCGTGCCACTCTTCACAACTAGTCATTCTGAAAATAGTCTGCAAAGTATCTATTCAACTTATCCACCACTTCCTTATTTTCCACTATTAATTCCCCAGATGCACAAGGGCGAGTAGCCATAACGGGTTTTGTGCCTGTGGCAAACAGGCCCTGAAAATTGCATTCGGTGACTCTGGCACTGTTGCAAACAAATTGGATCACTTTTTTTCAGAGTGAATGCCCTTTATTGTCTAATTCAACTGGATTTAATTGCATAATTTGCTTAATTGTACAAAAGAAGCTGATTCCAACATTATACAGTGCAGAGAGAGCTACTGTAACGGTACAACAGCCCATTATGTTTGACAGCAGCCTACTAGAAAGCTAAACAATTACTTCATAATCATGACAAGGCATAATACACAGTATCTATGCTGAGGCATTATTTCCTTTAATGTAATTTCAATTTCCACGTTTTTAATGTCTGTTAATTGCACTTGCATTAACTGGAGAATTGATCACATTTTAAATCGGCAGTTCGTGTATGACCTGATCTATGTTAGACTTGCAGTTGACGAAACAGAGCAACATCATCGACACTGTAGCAATAAACTTCTCACTCACCTTACAGATATGGATTATTCATAATGGCCAGTAATGTTGTACATTCAGTGTTTATCAATATAGTAACCCAACAATGAACAGCTGATAAAATAATACATGTGCTAACCAAAAATACTGGGTGATAGCTCACAAAGGCTTTTATCCACAAAAAATATGTGCAAAAATACAGCTTGTATATATGGAACTGAAATTTTTGCAGTTAAAGTTTATTTTTAAACCTATGTTTTCAGCTGGATGGATTCATTTTGGAAGAGAAGCAAGACGGGGCAAAACATCATGATGAAGAAACATATTTCATTTTAGCAAATGGGTGTATAGATTATGTGATGGTGATTATATGCTGATGGTCTTGAAACAAAAGTTATAAAAATAATGTAAAGTACACCAGTTTGTTCTAGGTAGTAGGACTTGGTATTAAAGCCAAGTGCAAGCTCTTAGTCATAGGAAAAAATGGGAAATATTTAAAGCCTGACCACGTCCAGCTGTAGAGCAACAAATTAACAATGTTTTTAAGCTCCAGCTTCTCCCCCTTCTCCTTGAGGTCTGTTTGTAGAAGAGAATAGCTCTTCCTGTGCATAGTTCCAATACTGTCACACATGCCACAGCTATAATCTTTCAGAACGAGATTGTGGAGATTTCTGCTTTTCATGTCAGTGCTTCACCAATAAATCAATTTACAAATATTATGTGACTCCATACATACTCTTACTCATCTGGTACGTAATCAGGTGCACGTTTGAGCAACTCAGCAAAAGATACCAGTAGTGTGAGAAGGAAAACATTTATAAGTCAAATCTTAAGAGGTGTGGACAATTGAAAGTGAGCAACAAACCAGTGTGACAAATTCTGAAAAATCTCTGAAGAACTTCAAATGAGATCTCAACCCATTCACAGCATTTGTCAAAATTGAAAGATCTAGTAATTAAAAAGGAAAGAGGCAAAAATGAGGGGGTGAATATATCAAGGTTAGAGGACAGGAGAGCAGAAAGTGGAATCATTGTGGGTGGAGATTAGGAACAGCAAAGGGAGGGAGACGCTGGTGGGTGTCGTCTATAGGCCCCCAAATAATGATCTGGAGGTGGGGCGGGCTGTTAACGCGCAAATAAGTGCGGCGTGCAGGAACGGAACGGCGATAATTATGGGGGATTTCAATCTACATATTGATTGGTCGACCCATGTTGGACGCGGTGGGCTCGAGGAGGAGTTCTTGGAATGCTGCCGGGATAGTTTCCTTGAACAGTGTGTGTTGGAACCGACGAGGGAGCGAGCTATCTTGGATCTGGTGTTATGTAATGAGGCAGGTAGAATTAGGGATCTTGTGGTGAAGGATCCTCTTGGGAAGAGTGATCATTGTATGGTGGAGTTTCTGATGCAGATGGAGGAGGAGAAAGTGGGTTCCCGGACATGTGTCCTTCGTTTGAACAGAGGGGAGTACGATAGGATGAGAGAGGAATTGGCGAATGTTGATTGGGGGACCACATTTGAAGGTAGGTCTGCTGAGGAACAGTGGAGGATCTTTAAGGAGATCTTTCTTGGTGCTCAGCAGAAATTTATTCTGATGGTTAAAAAGGATTGTAGGAGGAGAGATAATCAGCCATGGATAACGAAGGAGGTAAAGGAAAGTGTTAAATTAAAAGCGGATGCGTTTAGAGTAGCTAAGAGTAGTGGGTGAGAAGAGGATTGGGAGAGGTTTAAATATCAACAAAGAATGACAAAGAAGTTGATAAAGAAGGGTAGGATAAACTATGAAGCTGGGCTACCGCTTAATATAAAAAAGGATAGTAAGAGTCTTTATAAATATATAAAAAGGAAGAGGCTGACTAGGGTGAACGTAGGACCTTTAGAGGATGAGAGGGGGGACTTAGTGGTAGGGGATGGGGAAATGGCTGAGGCCTTGAATAACTTTTTTGTTTCGGACTTCACGGATGAGGACGTGAATAATTTGCCGGGTGTTAGCGATGGAAAGATGGTAGGAGTGGAGGGCCTGAATGACATTATTGTTACCAGAGAGGCAGTGCTCGAAAGACTGGAGGGACTGATTGTGGACAAGTCCCCAGGACCGGATGGAATGCATCCAAGGGTTCTGAAAGAAATGGCGGAGGTGATGGTGGATGCCTTGGTGATTATTTTCCAAACGTTGCTGGATTCCGGGGAAGTGCCAGAAGATTGGAAAACGGCTAATGTTACGCCGTTGTTTAAGAAGGGTGGCAGGCAAAAGGCAGGGAATTATAGGCTGGTTAGTTTAACGTCTGTTGTAGGTAAAATGTTAGAATCCGTGATCAAGGAGAAAATAGCGAGGCACCTTGAGGAGAATTGTTTGATACAGCAGACGCAGTACGGTTTCGTTAAGGGGAAGTCGCGTCTGACGAATTTATTGGAGTTCTATGAGGATGTGTCTAGGGCGGTGGATAGAGGAGGGCCGGTGGATGTGGTGTTTCTTGATTTTCAGAAGGCGTTTGATAAGGTGCCGCACAAGAGGTTATTACAGAAGGTCGGGGGCATGGACTTGGGGATAGGGTGTTAGCGTGGATAGGGGATTGGCTGTCAGGTAGGAGGCAGAGAGTGGGGGTCAATGGGTGCTATTCGGATTGGCGGTTGGTGACTAGTGGAGTGCCCCAGGGATCGGTGCTGGGGCCTCAGCTATTTACCATTTATATAGATGATCTGGAGGAGGGAACCGAGTGTATGGTGTCAAAATTTGCTGATGACACCAAGATTGGTGGAACGGCAAATTGTGCGGAGGGTGTGGAGAGTCTGCAGAAGGATCTAGATAGGCTGGGCGAATGGGCCAGGAACTGGCAAATGGAATTTAATGTTGGCAAGTGTGAAGTTGTCCACTTTGGTAGGAATAATGATAGGAAGGACTATTACTTATATGGCGAAAAACTGCAGCATGCGACGGTGCAGAGGGACCTCGGAGTCCTTGTGCATGAGTCGCAAAAACCCAGCCTGCAGGTGCAGCAGGTGATCAGAAAGGCAAATGGGATGCTGGCCTTCATAGCGAGGGGGATTGAATATAAAAGTAGGGAGGTCTTGCTGCAACTGTACAGGGCACTGGTGAGGCCGCAGCTGGAGTACTGTGTGCAGTTTTGGTTGCCGCACTTACGCAAGGATATTTTGGCCTTGGAGGGAGTGCAGAGGAGGTTTACTAGGCTGATACCAGAGTTGAGGGGGTTGAAGTATGAGGAGAGGCTGAGTAAACTGGGCTTGTACTCGTTAGAGTTTAGAAGAATGAGGGGAGATCTCATTGACACATATAAGATGATGAATGGGATGGATAGGATAGAGGTGGAGAGGCTCTTCCCACTCAGGAAGGACAGCAGGACTAGAGGGCACAGCCTCAAGATAAGGGGGAGGCTGTTTAGAACAGAGTTGAGGAGGAACTTCTTCACTCAAAGGGTGGTGAATCTCTGGAATTCTCTGCCCATTGAAGTGATGGAGGCTGCCTCGCTAAATATATTTAAGACGCTGGTAGATAGGTTTTTGATAGGCAAGGGGATTAAGGGTTATGGGGAGAAGGCGGGAAAGTGGAACTGAGCCACGACAGATCAGCCATGATCTTATTGAATGGCGGGGCAGGCTCGAGGGGCTAGATGGCCTACTCCTGCTCCTATTTCTTATGTTCTTAAAATCCCAATCACAAGGGATAGAATATTGGAGAGACTTAAGGGGCTAAAAGCAGACAAGTTTCCAGGACCCAATGAAATGCATACTACGCCTTTAGTAAGTGGCTGCAGAGACAAGTAGACTTATTGATTGAATTCTAAGAGGGTTGTAGAAGATTGGAAAGCCAATGTGACTCCCTTGATCAAAAATGAAGAAAGGCACAGGCAGGGAACTATAGACTAACTAGTTTAACATCTATTATTGGCAAGTTGAAGTTCAAGGGAAAATAGCTAAGCATTTAGGAAAGCTAAATATAATCAAACCTAGTCAACATGGCTTTATGAAAGGTAACTTATGTTTAACAAATGTGCTCAAGTTCTTTGAGGATTGAACAGGGAGAGTAGACAGAGAGGAACCTGTAGATGTAGTGTATTTAGAATTCTAAAAGGCATTTGACAAGATGCCGCATAAGTGTCTGCTGCGTAAGTAAAATCCACGGAATTGGGGGAAATGTGTTACCATGGATTGAAAATTTGCTGTCACATAAAAAAAAAGTTGGAATAAATGAGTCCTTTACAGAGTCAAAAGATGAATCTAGTGGAATATCGCAGATATCAGTTATTGGCCTATAATTGTTCATTAGATACATTAATGAACTGGAGGAAGGAACAGAATTTAAGGTTTCCAAATTTGCCGAAGATGCAAAGATAGGGGGAAAGACATGTTGTGATGAGGGTATTATGATTCTGTAACAGGATATAGATAGATTGGGTGACTGGTTGAAAACTGGGGTTTAGTGTGGGGAAGTGTGGTATCATGCACCAGTGTGAGATAGGACGAATCAAAGGGCAGATTATCTAGAGAGAATACAGGTGAGTGAAGTACAAAGGGATCTTGGTGTTTTCGTACATGAAGTTAGCAGGCAGGTCCAATAAGTAGTTAAGGTGGCAAATGGCATTTTGGCCTTTATTGCAAAGGAATTGGAGTTTAAAAATAGAGAGGCTTTGTTGCAATTGTACAGGGTGCTGGGGTGGCCTAATTCTGAATACTGTGTACAGTTTTGGTCCTCTTACCTTAAAGAAGAATATAGTAACATTGGAGGCAGTCCAAAGGAGATTCACCAAGTTAATTCCTGGATGAGAGGGTTGTCCTATGAAGAGAGGTTAGATACTTGTGTCTGTATTCCTTGGTGTTGAGGGATGACCTTCTTCAAACATATAAGCTCCTGAGTGGGCTTGTTAGGGTGGACGTGAGATGCTTTCGCTAGTACGAGAGTCTCAAACAAGGGGATGTTAACTACAAGATAAAGGGCCGGTCACTTAAAACTGAATGTGTAGAAATCTCGTCTCGCAGAAGCTGCTGAATCTCTGGAATTCTCTGCCTCAAAGGGTAGTGGAGGCTGGATAATGAGAAGTATTCAAAGTGGAGGTGGATAAATATTTGATAGATTGAGGAATAGAGGACTATGGGGAAAGGGCACAGAAAAGGAGTTGAGGCTAGCATATATCAGCCACAATTGTACGGAATAGTGGAAAAGGCTAGAAGGGCCTGGTGATCTACTCCTTCTTATTCATCTTGAGAGAAGCTTGCCCAGAACCATTGTACCTGAAGCAACTGAATAAAAAAAGGTGCGGCCTCCTTTGAGAGCAAGCGCATATCAGAGCAGAGAGAAAACACAAGGAGAGGAAATCCCAAGGCAGCAGCTCATCCATTTCTTATATTCTTGTATGTTTGCAGTTAGACAGCTCCAGAAAAAAATGCTAGGAACATAACATAGATCACTACACGACATTTGTTGGCCTGACCAAAGCCTTTGACACAGACAGCCGTAAATGCCTTTGGTAGGTAACAGAAAAATTTGGCTGCCCTGAAGAATTCATCACAAATTTTGACAGTTTCATGACAAAATGTCCTGGGTAATGGTGAGCCTTCTGACTCATACACAGTCACTAGTGGAGTTAAACAGGGCTGAGTGCCAGTGTCAACTTTCTTCACCACAATTGTCAGCACCGTTTTCTCCGATGCCTTCAGCTATTATTGTGCATGGGTATTATGGGGCCTCAGCTATTTACCATTTATATAGATGATCTGGAGGAGGGAACCGAGTGTAGGGTGTCGAAATTTGCTGATGACACCAAGATTGGTGGAATGGCAAATTGTGCGGAGGGTGTGGAGAGTCTGCAGAAGGATCTAGATAGACTGGGCGAATGGGCCAGGAAATGGCAAATGGAATTTAATGTTGGCAAGTGCGAGGTGGTCCACTTTGGTAGGAATAATGGTTGGAAGGATTATTACTTACGGGGCGAAAAACTGCAGCAGGCGACGGTGCAGAGGGACCTTGGGGTCCTTGTGCATGAGTCGCAAAAACCCAGCTTGCAGGTGCAGCAGGTGGTCAGGAAGGCGAATGGGATGCTGGCCTTCATAGCGAGGGGGATTGAATATAAAAGTAGGGAGGTCTTGCTGCAGCTGTATAGGGCATTGGTGAGGCCGCAGCTGGAGTACTGTGCGCAGTTTTGGGCGCCGTACTTACGCAAGGATATTTTGGCCTTGGAGGGAGTGCAGAGGAGGTTTACTAGGCTGATGCCGGAGTTGAGGGGGTTGAGCTATGAGGAGAGGCTGAATAAACTAGGCTTGTACTCGTTAGAGTTTAGAAGAATGAGGGGAGATCTCATTGAGACATATAAGATGATGAATGGGATGGATAGGATAGAGGTGGAGAGATTCTTCCCGCTCAGAAAGGATAGTAGGACTAGGGGGCACAGCCTCAAGATAAAGGGGGGACAGTTTAGAACAGAGTTGAGGAGGAACTTCTTCACTCAAAGGGTGGTGAATCTCTGGAATTCTCTGCCCGTTGAAGTGGTGGAGGCTACCTCGCTAAATATTTTTAAGACGCGGGTTGATGGGTTTTTGATAAGAGAGGGGATTAAGGGTTATGGGGAGAGGGCGGGAATGTGGAACTGAGCCACGACAGATCAGCCATGATCTTATTGAATGGCGGGGCAGGCTCAAAGGGCTAGATGGCCTACTCCTGCTCCTATTTCTTATGTTCTTATGTTCGATGATAATGATCAGGGCACTGAAATCAGGTATCATATAGGCAGGAAGCTACTCAATCTGAGATGACTCCAGACCAAATGCAAGATCTCCCAAGACAATCTTCATGATTTCCTGTTTGGGCACTGGCTGCTGGTTCATAGATAAACAGGCAATGGAGCTTGGACTTGTGCTTCAATGAATGCAAGCAACAACTTTAACTTTACAAAACGTGTGAAGAAAATTAATGTACCAGCTTGTTCCCAGAAAGCCCAATCTCAATCCCAAGATTTCAGTGCACGACTAGATCCTGTCAGCAGTGGATAATTTTACTTATCTCAGCTGCACACTTGCTCGTGCTATCTATATTGATGACAAGACACATATAAGAAATTCCAAAGCAAGTGCAGTCTTTTGACAGACTTTAAACATCAGTCTGGGAATGAACAGAAGTAAGCCTGCTTACCAAACTGAAAGTTATGATGGTCAAAGGAAATATTACCAAGACACTCTGAAGGCTTCACTTTGGAGTTTTGATCTCAACTTCAAGTCTTGAGAGAAGCTCGCCCAGAATCATTATATCTAAGGCAACTGAATAAAGCGAAAGGTGTGGCCTCCTTTACAGCAAGTGCATATTAGAGATAGAAAGAAAACACAGGAAAGGAAATCCCAAGGCTGCAACTCATCCAAAACCTAATCATCTGTAGTACCCTGACCTATTTTCAGCAGAACCTTTCAGGCACAAATCAGCCTTAGCATTTGCCAAGCACATGATGGAACCCTACCAAACGTACTAGGTAATGAACATAGTTCCCTTTGCCTCGAAAGATGAACAAGAATGGCGCCTGCACAGGAGAAGCAATCCATGGTGGCAAAGCACTTGAATTCCTTATCAGGCACTATATAAATCCAAGTTTATTCTTTCTTCAAAGATCAGTTTCTTCAAATCTAACCAACAGCTACTACTGCTAATAGCAACATAAATAGGCCACTTATCCTACTAAGCTGGCTTTGTAATTTTGTTAGGTATGGCAGTTATATTTTTTTGTAAGCCCAATTCCCTATCTTTTCTCCATATCCCATAATAACCTTACTTACCCAGTATATATCTCCCTTTTAAATACTTCAATTGATTTTGTGTCCATGTTTCTGATGCAGTATATTCCACATTTTAACAACCCTTGGGTGAACAAATTTTTCTGGGATTTACTTTCAATGGACTAAAAAGTAATTCAGGAGTGGAGCTGTTTGTTAATGATTCCAGACTTCTCCGTTTATAATTCCTCTAATAAAGAAGCAACAGTGACAGCATACAGCAGTACATGAGTGCATCTACACTTGGGAGTACTCAGTAGAAGGTAACATTCATATCACAAAAGTGATAAGGAATAATGTATTTTTTGTAATTCTTCCATGGGATTTAAATTTGGCTAAACTATCATTTGTTGCCCAAACTTAATGCCTTTGTATAAGGTGGTATTGGCGAGTCACTTTCTTGAATCACTTGAACCTTATGTAAAGATATCCACAGTGCTGTATAGGAGGAAGTGCCCATATTCAGACCCAGCAATAGGGAAGGAATGGTGATATAGTTCCAAGTCAGGATTGTGTGATTTGAGGAGAACTTAGTGTTATTCCTATGTGCTGTTCTTGTCTCTCTAAGTGGTAGAGGTCACAAGTTTGGAAGGAACCTTGATGAGTTGCTGCACTGCATCTTGTTTATGATACATACTGCTGCTCACTGTGCACCAGTGGTGGATGGAGTGAAGGTTTAAGTTGGTGGATGGGATGGCAATCAAGCAGGCTGCTTTGTTCTGGATAGTGTTAGAACTGAGTTAAGTCCTGAGTCCTGCTTGAACTTAACTCATCCAGGCAAACGGAGGGTGTTTCAGTATGCATCTTGTGCCTTTGTAGATGATGAATCAGCTTCGAAGAGTGAGAATGTGGGTTACTCTCCACAGAATTCCCAAACTCTAAACTGCTTTTGGAGACATAGTATTTCTTTTGTTGGTTCAGTTAAGCTCCTGGATGTTGATAATTGAGGATTCAACAATGGGAATGCCGTTGAATGTCAAGGGGAGATAGTGAGATTCTCTTTGTAGGACATGTTGCCTGGCATCTGTGTGATGTGATTGCTACTTGTCACTTATCAGTCCAAGCCTGAATGTGTCCAGGTCTTGCTGCATATAAAAACGGAACAGCTTCAGTGTCTGGGAAGCCACAAATGCTAAAGTTTAAAGTTCATTTATTAGTGTCGTAAGTAGGCTTACATTAACACTGCAATGAAGTTAGTGAAAATCCCCTAGTTGCCACACTCTTGACGCCTGTTCGAGTACACTGAGGGAGAATTTAGCATGGCCAATGCACCTAACCAGCAAGTCTGCTGGATTGTGGGAGGACACCAGAGTACCCAGAGCAAACCCACATAGATATGGGGAGAATGTGCAAACCCCACTCAGACAGTGACCCAAGCCAGGAATTGAACCTGGGTCCCTGGCGCTGTGAGACAGCAGTGCTAACCTCTGTGCCACCACTGTAATCATCAGCAAACATCCCCATTTCTGAGCGTATATGGAGTGCAGCCATTGATGAAGCAGTTGAAGATCATTGGGCCAAGGACAACCCTGAGGACCTCAGGCCTAATGTGAGTGGTTTTGATTGTTGGATGCCATCTTCCATCGTGCTTGATATGACTCCAACCAGAGGAAAACCTTTTCTCTGATTCCCGTAAGTTTTGCTGGGGCTCCTTGATATCACATTCAATCAATCATAGAATCCCTACAGCGAAGGAGACCATTTGGCCCATCGAGCCTGCATCAATAATAATCCCACCCAGGCTCTATCCCCATAACTCCATGTAATTACCCTGCTAATCTAAGGGTCAATTTAGCATGGCCAATCAACCTAACCCCGTACATTTTTGGACTTTGAGAGGAAACTGGAGCACCTGGAGGAAACCCACACAGAAATGGGAAGAATGTGCAAACTCCGCACAATCACCTAAGGCTGGAATTGAATCTGGGTCCCTGGCACTGTGAGGCAGCAGTGCTAACCACTGTTCCATTGTGCAACCAGTGAAGGGCAGTCATTCCCACTCACCGCATTAAGTTCACCTCTTTTTTACCAGATTTGAACCAAAGCTGTAATGAGGTCAGGAGCCAAGCGGTTCTGATAGAACCAACTGAGTATTGGTGAGCAGTTTATTGCTGTGAAAGTGTCTCTTGATTGCACTGAGAGGCACAGAGTGGAGATGACCAAATGTGATGTGGCATGACTGCTAATTTGTTGCAGGTGGCATGATCAGTAAGTTTGCAGATGACACTAAAATAGGTGGCTATCAAAAATTGCTGCAGGATCTTGATCAACTGGGGAAGGGGGCTGAGAAATGGCAAATGGAGTTCGATAAAGATAAATGCAAGGTGTTATATTTGGCAAGTTAAATCAGGTAGGACTTACACTGTGAATGATAAGAACTTAGGGAGTATCGTGGAACAGAGGGACCTTGGAGTTCAGGTGCACAGTTCTCTAAAGGTAGAGTCATGGCTAGATAGAGTAGTGAAAGTGGCTTTTGGCATGCTGGCCTTCATCAGTCAGGGCATTGAGTATAGAAGTTGGGAAGTTATGTTGCAATTGTACAGGATGTTGGTGAGGCCTCATCTGGAGTATTGTGTTCAGTTTTGGTTGCCTTGCTATAGCAAAGATGTTATTAAACTGGAAAGAGTGCAGAAGAGATTTACAATGATGTTGCCAGGAGTCAAGGGATGGAGTTACAGGGAAAGATTGGGCGGGCTAGGACTTTTCTCTTTGGAGCGTAGGAGACTGAGGGGTGATCTTATAGAGATGTATAAGATCATGAGAGTCATGATGTGGAGATGCTGGCGTTGGACTGGGGTAAACACAGTAAGAAGTCTCACAACACCAGGTTAAAGGCCAACAGGTTTATTTGATAGCAAACGCCACAAGCTTTCGGAACACGCTGTTCGTTCGTCAGGTGAGAGATCGTGAGAGGCATGAATAGTGTGAATATATGCAAACTTTTTCCCAGGGTTGGGAAATCAAGAACTAGAAGGTATAGGTTTAAGAGGAGAAAGGATTAATGGGAACCGAGGAGCAACTTTTTTTACACAGAGGGTGGTATGTATAAACTGCTGGAGAAAGCGGTTGAGGCAGGGACATTGACAACATTTAAAATGCATTTGGGCAGATACATGGATAGGAAATGTTTAGAGGGATATGTGCCAAATGCAGGCAAATGGGGTTAGCTTAGATGGGCATTTTGGTCGGCATGGACCAGTTTGGCCGAAGGGCCTGTCTCCATGCTGTAGATTTTATGATCTCTGGTAAGTTCTTCTCAAAGTATAATTTAGATTGAGAGTCATTCAATTAGAATATTCCACATATTTACTGTTGGTCCATATGCCTTAATACTTTTAGAGATGATGTGGAGATGCCGGCGTTGAACAGGGGTGGGCACAATAAGAATTCTCACAACATCAGGTTTAAGTCCAACAGGTTTATCGGATAGCATGAAATTTCGGAATGCTGCCCCTTCATCAGGTGAGTCTCACCTGATGAAGGGGCAACACTCCAAAAGCTCATGTTACCAAATAAACCTGTTGGACTTTAACCTGTGTTGTGAGACTTCTTACTGCGTTTTTAGAGAACAAACATTTAAACTTAGATGTAAAATTTACAATTGATCTCGTGTCATTTGCCATCTGCAGGTGAGTTGGAAACTTCTACCATGAATTTCACTCCTGAAAGATTACTTTTTTTAAAACTCTGCTCCTTAGTCCAAGACTCCTTGATGGCCAGAATCCTATCAGTCCCCCCCGTATCTTGAAAACTTTGCTCAAATCACCCATAACCTTCCCAATTCCAGGGAATAGAATCCTAGTTTTTGTAATGTCTCCTCATAATCTAACATTTGGATTCCAGGTATCATTCTGATAAATCCTTCTGCACTTTGTAGGCAAAATGCGAACTGAGGATCTGGGGAGGGAGTATGGGAAGCTGGGAATGGAATTAAAGAGTAGAACCGACAAGGTAGTTATCTCTGGGCTACTGCCTGAACCGAGTGCAGACAGGCGTAGGGTCGATAGGATTAAGGAAGTGAATGGGTGGCTCAGGGATTGGTGTGGGAGGAATGGGTTTGAATTTATGGGGCATTGGCATCAGTATTGGGGTAGGTGGGACCTGTTTGGGCAGGATGGGGTTGGTCTGAACCGTGCTGGGACCAGAGTGCTGGTGAATAGAGTAAAGAGGACTGTAGACAGAGCTTTAAACTAATTGGGGGGGGGAGGGTGCGAGGGTAGGTGACGTTACGGGGGCTAAAGTTGAGGAGAGGGTACAGGTAAGGGAACAGGCCGAGGATGTCCCAATAATAGAGGGAGTAGGGGGCGTGAGTATGGTTGGTGGCGTTACGGCAAATAGGGTCCAGGTGAAGGCTGGGATGAAGGCACTTTACCTGAATGCACGAAGCATTCGGAATGAAGTGGATGAGCTGGTGGCGCAGATCGGCACAAATGGATATGATCTGGTGGCCATTACAGAGACGTGGCTGCAAGGTGACAGGGACTGGGAGCTGAATGTCCAGGGATATCAAGTGTTTAGGAAGCATAGGCAGGAGGGAAAAGGGGGGGGGGGGGGGGTGTAGCTCTGCTGCTTAAGGATAGCATCAGGGTGGTAGCAAGGGATGATATTGGAGCCAAGGAGCAGAAAGCGGAATCGTTGTGGGTAGAGATTAGGAACACCAAAGGGAGGAAGACGCTGGTGGGTGTCGTCTATAGGCCCCCGAATAATGATCTGGAGGTAGGGCGGGCTGTTAACGCGCAAATAAGTGCGGCATGCAGGAATAGGACAGCCGTAGTTATGGGGGATTTCAATCTGCATATTGATTGGTCGACCCATGTTGGACGCGGTGGGCTCGAGGAGGAGTTCTTGGAATGCTGCCGGGATAGTTTCCTCGAACAGTGTGTGTTGGACCCGACGAGGGAGCGAGCTATCTTGGATCTGGTGTTATGTAATGAGGCGGGTAGAATTAGGGACCTTGCAGTGAAGGATCCTCTTGGGGACAGTGATCATTGTATGGTGGAGTTTCTGGTGCAGATGGAGGAGGAGAAAGTGGGTTCCTGGACGCGTGTTCTTTGTTTGAACAGAGGGGAGTACGGTAGGATGAGAGAAGAATTGGCAAATGTGGACTGGGGGAGCGCGTTGGAAGGTAGGTCTGCTGAGGAGCAGTGGAGGATCTTTAAGGAGATCTTTCTTGGTGCTCAGCAGAAATTTATTCCAATGGTTAAAAAGGACCGTAGGAGGAGAGGTAATAAGCCGTGGATAACGAAGGAGGTGAAGGAAAGTGTTAAATTAAAAGCGGAGGCGTTTAGAGTAGCAAAGAGTAGTGGGCGAGAAGAGGATTGGGAGAGGTTTAAATGTCAACAAAGTTTGACAAAGAAGATGATAAAGAAGGGTAGGAGAAACTATGAAGCTGGGCTTGCGCTTAATATAAAAATGAATAGCAAGAGTTTTTATAAATATATAAAAAGGAAGAGGCTGGCTAGGGTGAACGTTGGTTCCTTAGAGGATGAGAAGGGGGACTTAGTGGTAGGGGATGGGGATATGGCTGAGGTCCTGAATAACTTTTTGTTTCTGTCTTCACGGAGGAGGACGTGAATAATTTGCCGGGTGTTAGAGATGGAAAGGTGGTAGGACTGGAGGGTCTTAATGACATTACTGTTACTAGAGAGGAGGTGCCCGACAGACTGGAGGGGCTGATTGTGGACAAGTCGCCAGGACCGGATGGAATGCATCCGAGGGTTCTGAAAGAAATGGCGGAGGTGGTAGTGGATGCCTTGGTGGTTATTTTCCAGATGTCGCTGGATTCCGGGGAAGTGCCGGAAGATTGGAAAGCGGCTAATGTTACGCCGTTGTTTAAGAAGGGTGCCAGGCAAAAGGCAGGGAATTATAGGCCGGTTAGTTTAACGTCTGTTGTAGGTAAAATGTTAGAATCCGTCATCAAGGAGGAAATAGCGAGGCATCTTGAGAGGAACTGCTTGATAGAGCAGACGCAGCACGGTTTCGTTAAAGGGAAGTCGTGTCTGACAAATTTACTGGAGTTCTATGAGGATGTGTCCAGGGCGGTGGATAGAGGAGAGCCGGTGGATGTGGTCTTTCTTGATTTTCAGAAGGCGTTTGACAAGGTACCTCACAAGAGGTTATTGCAGAAGGTCAGGGGACAGGGAGTTGGGGATAGGGTGTTAGTGTGGATAGAGGATTGGTTGTCAAATAGGAGGCAGAGAGTGGGAGTCAATGGGTGCTATTCGGATTGGCGGATGGTGACTAGTGGAGTGCCTCAGGGGTCGGTGCTGGGGCCTCAGCTATTTACCATTTATATAGATGATCTGGAGGAGGGAACCGAGAGTAGGGTGTCGAAATTTGCTGATGACACCAAGATTGGAGGAAAGGCAAATTGTGCGGAGGGTGTGGAGAGTCTACAGAAGGATCTAGATAGGCTGGGCGAATGGGCCAAGAAATGGCAAATGGAATTTAATGTTGGCAAGTGTGAGGTGGTCCACTTTGGTAGGAATAATGGTAGGAAGGATTATCACTTACGTGGCGAAAAACTGCAGCAGGCGACGGTGCAGAGGGACCTCGGGGTCCTTGTGCATGAGTCGCAAAAACCCAGCTTGCAGGTGCAGCAGGTGGTCAGGAAGGCGAATGGGATGCTGGCCTTCATAGTGAGGGGGATTGAATATAAAAGTAGGGAGGTCTTGCTGCGGCTGTATCGAGCATTGGTGAGGCCGCAGCTGGAGTACTGTGTGCAGTTTTGGGCGCCGTACTTACGCAAGGATATTTTGGCCTTGGAAGGAGTGCAGAGGAGGTTTACTAGGATGATGCCGGAGTTGAGGGGGTTGAGCTATGAGGAGAGGCTGAATAAACTAGGCTTGTACTCGTTAGAGTTTAGAAGAATGAGGGGAGATCTCATTGAGACGTATAAGATGATGAATGGGATGGATAGGATAGAGGTGGAGAGACTCTTCCCGCTCAGAAAGGATAGTAGGACTAGGGGGCACAGCCTCAAGATAAAGGGGGGCGGTTTAGAACGGAGTTGAGGAGGAACTTCTTCACTCAAAGGGTGGTGAATCTCTGGAATTCTCTGCCCGTTGAAGTGGTGGAGGCTACCTCGCTAAATATTTTTACGACGCGGGTTGATGGGTTTTTGATAAGCGAGGGGATTAAGGGTTATGGGGAGAGGGCGGGAATGTGGAACTGAGCCACGACGGATCAGCCATGATCTTATTGAATGGCGGGGCAGGCTCGAAGGGCTAGATGGCCTACTCCTGCTCCTATTTCTTATGTTCTTATGTTCTCTCTGTGAGGCCAATATATCCTTCCTTAGATGTATGCTTAGAACTGCTCATTGTATGCCAAATGTAGTCTAACCACAGCTTTGTACAGTTAACATCTGACTGCAACTGTAGATATTGGAACCATGATTTCATTAGCCTTCTTGATTATTTTCTCTACCTGTTCATGACATTTTAAGGATCTATGAATCCATACCCACAAGTCACTTTGGTCCTTCAGTCTCTAGATTTTTACCATTTAGAAAATAAACTGTTCTATCCCTTTCAGTCCAAAGTGGATGACCTCACATTTGCCTACATTGAAATCCAATTGCCAGTTTTGATCATTCACTTAGTCTACAGTATCCCTTTGTAATTTATGCTTCCATTTTCTCTGCTTACAGTGCCACCTACCTTTGAATCTCTCTGATCAGGTAAAAATTTTCAATGTGTTCACCTTAATTATAGATTCAACTCATTTCCTGACACCAGATGTTAGATTCCTTGATTTCCCTCTAATACCATTCTTAAATAGTGGAATGATATGAACAAGTTTACAATCTGAAAAGTTTTTAAATCAAAAAAACTTTGTGGAAAATTGTATCGTTAGGACACCTCTAATATTGTCACTTATATTCTCCAAAATCCTGGGAGAAAAAGAAAAATCTGCTCTTTGGATTTGCCAGCCTTTAGTGCCACTGTTTTCTTCACAGCTATTATTTTGCTCAAGTTAAATTTGGTGAGTCCTTGCCTGATATAACATTGCCTTCTTAAGGATGCCTGGAACGTTGATCTCTTCCTTGCAATACAAGGTACGGGCACATAAAGCATTAACATGGGAATGAGTACTGTATCATCCTTGCATTGGACACTTGACCTGCAACTAGGGGTCAGTGTAGTGCTGGACTGAGCTGTGTGAACAAGCAAGCATGGAAACAGCTCCCAGCTTGGAACTTTACTGTGCCTCATCATATAGATTTTAATAGTTAATAAATACTTAATGTTAGCTAGATAAGACTATGAATACTTCAATAAAACCTCATGGGCAACGTCCAATATCTTACAAAATTTCTTGACTGTAAATATTGATGCAAAGTAACTGTTTAACATGTTCTCCATTTCCATGTTTTCATAAATAATATCAGTTTTCAAGTTCTCCATATTGCTCCATACCATTCTCTTTTTCCAAATAAAATGGTAAAAATGTTTTCATACTTCCTTCTTGTAGCTCTTACCACATATTTTGTTAACCATTGCCATTCTTTATATCTTTCTAAATTGTAAGGATTTCTGCTTTTTTGTGTTTTTTTTAGTTTTGTTACCTCTTTAATCATCCAAGGCTGTATTTTTCAAAGACTTTGTGATCTATTGGGATATAAATTAGCTCTGTATCATTTTAAACTTTTTTTTACTGTTCTTCTGTCACCTTACCAATGATCAGATTTGCCTTGTTTATTGTGGCCAGTCTCTGCCTCATCACATTGATATCAATTCTTCTGAAATCTTGAAGCTACTTGCCATTTCTCCCTTTCAAACTCTATCATATTATGATCACTATTAAGTATCTGTGCATCATTAAGCTGTTAGCTAAATCATTATGAAATCTAATATGGAATTTTTCCATGTTGGTGCTAGGCCATGTTATTTCAGAAAATTATCCCAAACACAGTTAAGAAATCCACAACATTTCTGTCGTGCTAGTCTGCTTGTGCCAATTTAAATGAAAATTAAAACTTTCCATTAAAAACTCCTCTGTCTTTTCTATATGCTTAGCATGTGACATAATTCCAGTGTAGATGCTCCAGGAAATAATGGAGTTGAAAAGTTATGCCATTATTCATTCTGCACCATAACTCAAACATTTTCACTGCTCTGGTGAAGCCCTTGCTGAAACTGAGAAAAATTCATCATCATAGTTCCATCCAACATCACAGTAAATGGTGATAGTGAATTTCCTGGATTTACACCAATTTTTTCATGACAGTCACAGACTGTAAACTAATGGTAGAGATGACCTGGTATTGATGTGATTTATGGCCCTCACATGACTTAATCTGATAGGACAAAAAAAGGGATATTTAAAGGTATAGAGTCTCATTTCAGTAGTCTGGAAAGTGTTCCCAGATTTCCTTTTCGAATTCTTCTCAGTTTTTGCAATCTTGCCAGTTTTGCCAGAGTATTTTAAGGGCAACACTGACACTTTCAGATCGCACCTCTGTCTCTGCATTAAGAGAATGGAAGGAATACAATGGCCCTTCCACCACTGTTTTCCCCTGTTCTTAAATATAATGGATGACCTGGAGGAGCATTTTCTGACACCAGAAACACCATCACCATACTTTGTTTTAATTTGTTTCAATTTGTAAAGGCAAAAAAGCCCAACTGTTCATGGTGGCATCACGTGCAAGTAATATATGAATGGATTTTAATGAGAGCACATCGCATGTTTGCAGCAGGACGAAGATCATTTTTCATGAAAATTAAGAGTCATTTGATGAAATGAGGAGTTGCTAATATTATACATTAGGTCTTAATTTCTGCTTAAATATTAATTTATAATACAATTATCTCTATAAACTTGAAATAGAAGATCAACACTTCAGCCCAGATTTGGACTATGTGAACAGAGCCCAAACTGCAGCTTAAATGAGTATATAACATCTCACATTCGTGTGCTTTTCAGTTGCAGTGCTTGCAATGTTACGTTTATCAAATAAATTATAAAGAAAAATCTGCTATTAGGTTTCAGTGTACAAGTAGAAGACAATTACACCCCAAAGAAAACAGGGGTGCTTCCCTTCCCAATTGGTTACTGATCATCATGGTGTTGTGTGACTGAAAAATGCAATGAATTTTGAGACCTCACAGGTATACAAATAACAAACCAAAAATGCACTGGTAAGTTTCTGCGTTGTGCCTGGAGAGGGGGAGGTATATTATGCAGTCTCTGCCTGACCTTTCTGGATAGATTGATCATGAAGGATGCTGCAGATCATTACAAAGCTTTGAGATTTGCCCTTCCACTGAAATAATGCTACAGTAGTTCCCTCTAGAATTGCAAAGCACATTGCAGTTTTTCCGTAGGTCCTGTGTGCAATGACCTGCTGCATGGTGTCTTCATTTAAAATTCTTTGGATAAATGGCATGCATTGATATACAGTACTTAGTCTAAGGAAGGGCTATGTTTTATTAATAAATATTCAACAGGAAATTTTTGTCATTTTCCTCCCTTCAAGTCCTGAGGTCTGCCTCTGTATAAGATCGATAATACAGTACTCCAGTACCTTACCCAAGTTACATCCTTTCTGTGCATTCTATTCTAAGGCAGATGCTATTCTGATCTAATTCTGACATTCAAACATGTGTACTTACCCAACAACAATTGTGAAATAGCAAACATGCGAAAGGATCTGGCCTAATTTTCCTCCTCCCTAACCCAATGACCTCTATACAGCTAAATCAGAACAGATCAGCCCTATTGATGACTGTTGCAGCAGGAAATATCTTTCCAGTAGATGGGCAACCTAGACTAGTGAGTGGGCTGCATGAGTGGCCCTCCTTCATCTCAGCAGGCCACAAGATTAAAATCAGGCTTGTTCACAATCATGACCCCACAAGATTAGATACATTTAATACACGCCAAACACTTCATAATGAGTTACAGAAAGTGCTTGATTATTTATATATTATTAGAACTATCATCAGCTTCAAATGGTAAAACAAAGGAATGTTTTAAAAATTTGTTCATGGGATGTGGGTGTTGCGAGCTGAGTCAGTATTTACTGTCCATCCTGAGGGCATTTAAGAGTCTACACAAGTTACATGTAGGCCAGACCAGGTAAGGACGACAGATTTTCTTTCCTAAAGGACTTATTTACACATTTGGGAGCACACAGCTCACTCAGTCAATGTTGTGCGCAATTAGCATGCACCTCAAATCACTTGCACAATTCATACCTGTGGGAAAAACTATCTGGATGGAAGTAAGTTGAACGTGGCAACTTTGCATATGACAACAGTGATCAAAATCATATGTGGCCCTCTGGGCTGTAGGTTGTCCACCACTGAGTTAAACTACCAGAAGACCCGAGTGGCTGTGTTTTTATTTACAGTGTTTTAATAATTTTAATTGATCTCATTCAGCATAACTAATAGACTGAACGGTCATGTCATCAAAAATGCTGAGATAAAGTCATAATGATTTTAATACTCTGTAAAATCCCAAGTACAGTTTAAAAACCTATAAGTATGTGCAATCTGTAAAATCTTTGACAGCTTTACATAAATGTGCTTACTTAGACAGGTATTAAGGAAGCATATGCTCATTGTATCGTGATTTCAAAGAGAAAAACTGAAATTTTCTTCCAACTGATGGAGTTACCCTACGGAAATAAAAGCAAAATATTACAGATGCTGGATATACTCAGCAGGTTTGGTAGTATCTTTGGAGAGAGAATCAGAGTTAATATTTAGTGTTGAAAATGACTTCTCCAGAATTGAAGGAAGGTAGAAATGGTAGAAGGAAGGAGATCTTTATGCTGTTGAAAGTGGTGGTGGGAGCGGCAGGGAGGAAGAGCAGAAAGGAATATCTGAGAAATTAGAGAATGGGAGAGGTTGAATGGCAAGGCAAAGAAACAAAGCATTTATCCAGAGTGAGTGTGAATGACAGAATAATGAACAATTCTGTTGAAAAACAAAACATGAAAAGCAAGTTTAAGACTGGTACATGGCAAAAGAAAAATCAAAATGGAGGGTAGAGTTCATGGTCTGAAGTTGTTGAACTTAATAGTGAGTCCACACTGCTGTAAAATGTACATCAGAAGATAAAGTGCTGCTCCTTGAGATAAAAGCAAACTATTGCAGACATTGGAATCTGAAACAAAATCAGAAAACACTGGAAAATCTCAGCAGGTCTGACAATATCTGTGGAGAGAGAACAGAGCTAACGTTTGAAGTTTGAATAACTCTTCATGTAAAGCAGCTGAATATTGAGAAATATTTAAATACCAAATGATATACCACATGATAAAGTAGCACATAACATGTTTGTTATGAAGGTTAAGCCAAGGCTTACTGTATTAAAAGTAAAATGGCAGTGAAAAATGGGGGTTAGGTTAAGAGATAGATCGCAGATAAGAGCAAATGAAAGCATTAAGCTCAAGATGAAATAACTGGTCCATCCCTTTGCACCAAGTTCTGTTCCCATATTATTCTCGAGCGCGTTGACTACACAGACTCCCGATCAGGCAATATCTTGATTTTCAAATTCTCAACCTTGATTTGAAACTCCCCTACGACCTTGTCCGTCCCTATCTCAGTAATCTCCTCCAGTCCTGCAACC
Organism: Carcharhinus amblyrhynchos; assembly: GCF_965287045.1. Classification (NCBI taxonomy): domain Eukaryota; kingdom Metazoa; phylum Chordata; class Chondrichthyes; order Carcharhiniformes; family Carcharhinidae; genus Carcharhinus; species Carcharhinus amblyrhynchos. Next base: position 50,907,140 of record NC_137324.1, read on the forward strand.
ACCTGAGATGTTGATGCTCCCTAATTATAGCCTCTTCTGCGTACCATAGAATCATACAATTTGTAGTGCAGAAGGATGCCATTGGCCCATCGGGCATGCACCAACATGTGAAAACTTTGAAGAGGGTACAGAAAAGGTTTACCAGGATGTTGCCTGGTATGGAGGGCATTAGTTAAAAGGAAAAGTTGGAGAAACATGGTTTGTTCCCACTGGAATGACAGAGGTTGAGGGGCGACCCCTTAGACGTCTACAAGATTATGAGGGGCATGGACAGCGTGGATCATAGAATCATAGAAAAACTACAGCACAAACAGACCCTTCGGTCCACAAGTTGCACCGATCTTATTTCTACCTACTAGGCTTACCTATAACCCTCAATCCTTTTAAGTCTCATGTACTCATCCAGAAGTCTTTTAAAAGACCTGAACGAATTTGCCTCCACCACCACCATGGCAGCCAATTCCACTCATCCACCACCCTCTGAGTGAAAAACTTACCCCTGACATCTCCTCTGTATCTACTCCCCAGCACCTTAAACCTGTGTCAGAAGGATAGTCAGAAGCTTTTTCTCAGGGTAGAAAAGTCAATTACTAGGGGCATATGTTTGAGGTGTGAGAGGCAACATTTGAAGGAAATGTAGAAGGCACATTGTTAACATGGGTGGCATGGTGGCACAGCGCCAGGCACCCAGGTTCGATTCTCGGCTCAGCCACTGTCCACGTGGAATTTGCACATTCTCCCTGTGTCCATGTGGGTTTCCTCCAGGTGCTCCAGTTTCCTCCCACGGTCCAAAAAATTGCGGGTTAGATGGAGTGGCCATGCTAAATTGCCCCTTAGCGTCAAGGGGGCTAGCTAGGGTAAATGCGTGGGGTTATGCAGATAGGGCCTGGGTGGGATTGTGGTCGGTGCAAATTCGAGGCCAAATGGCCTCCTTCTGCACTGTAGGATTCTACGATTCTACACAGAAAGCATTCTTTCTAGCTGTATCACAGCTCCTGCTCTGCCCAATACTGCAAGAAACTACAAAAGGTCATGAATGTAGCTGAACCTATCACACAAACCAGCCTCCCATCCATTGACACTGTCTACACTTCCTGCTGCTTCGGCAAAGCAGCCAGCATAATTAAGGTCCCTATGCACCCAGGACATTCTCTCTTAAAAATGTGAAGCTGTCGACCATTTCTACTTTGTCCCTATTGATGTGGACAGGGGCGTGCCCTCCATGATGCTTCCTTAAGTTGATGACTATCTCCTTTGTTTTGTTGACATTGAGGAAGAGATTATTGTCATCGCACCAGTTCACCAGATTCTACATCTCTTTCCTATACTCCGTCTTGTCATTGTGGCTTGAGGTGATGATGATCTAAGGATATGGATGGAAGGCAGGGTCAGGCTATTGAGTTGGATGATTAACAATGATGATAATGAATGGTGGAGCAAGCTCGAAGGGCTGAATGGCCGCCTTGTGCTCCTATTTTCTACGTTTTATTATGTTAGAGGCACACAATGCAAATATAAGTCATGATTTTTCAGTGGCCAACCACCTGCTTTCCCAAAGCCTTTCCACCATCTAAAAAGCACCATACAGCAATGTGATGGATTATTCTCAACTGGTTGGATGCAACAACAATACTCAAAAAGGTCAATAGCAGGACAAAGTAGCCTGCTTGCTTAGCACTCCATCTGAAACATTCACTCCTCCCATCACAACTGCATGATATACAAGATGGACTGCAGCAGCTTCCAAGCCTTCTTTCACAAAACCTCCAGCATCCTCAATAAATAATAAATGAAAATAACTGCCATTGGAGTGGGGAAAAGAGAAATCCAGAACACAGTGATCTATGAAAGCAGAACTGCTGGTAGGAAAAAAACCCATTAAAGATGAAATGAGATTCTTGTTTTATATAGAGGTGCGATGAATACCAAAGAAAGGGTGATGGTGGATCGGCAGAAGACATTTGTAGTTGGAATAGTGTGTATAGTCATTATAGACAGGATGTGAGAGCAATGAAAAGTTGTAACATAGATTTACCAGGATAGTACCAGGGATAAGAGGATAAAGTTATGATGAGACGCTTGAAAAAACTCAGATTGCATTCACTAGAGCAGAGAACGTTAAGAGGGGGTTATAATAGAAGTTTTCACAGGTTTGAAATTGTTTGAAAGTACTTCCATTGGTCAGTGTGAAGCAAGGACCATAAATTCAGCATTGTCGTTTGGTAAATCAAAACTTGAATATTGCTGAAAAGAGATATGTTGTTGAAGTTTTCCAACTCGCACTCATCAGGACAAATGCAAAAATGTCCAATTTCAAACAAATACAATAATTCATAAGGCAACAGAAAAGCATGGCCCAAGCATGGAAATAAAAACTAAACTCATGAGATGATGTAAGAGTGCCTGTCCTTGACATGAAGGTAGCATTTGACTGATTATGATTGTTGTCAGTGGCACCTTGGTTTGATGGTGATGCCCATCCATGGTTACAAGTTCCTGCCGTGGTCCTCATCTGACTTAATACGCTGATTCTCAACCCACACATCTTCTGGCACATGGGGCAGGATGTCTCACATGGATGTCTTAGAATGACAGCAACAAATTCTCATCTGGACACTAGCTTGTTCTTTCAGCCACATTTTGTGCAACCCTGAAGAGCCCAACTTAAGAAAAACATGGAACAGAAAAATGCAACAACAACACTGATAAAGGAATGTGTCTTTGAGTGTTAATAAGGAGGAAAGTGATTCAGTAGACATCAAGCATGGTAAAAAAATCAGGAAAATGTGGAGATTAGGACAGGGAAATGAAAATACAGTTGAAGGAGGTGTTTTTGAGAAAGTTTTTGAAAGCAAGGTATGGATGCTTGAAATGCATGACGGAAGTTTTTTATGCATTGTGAATGTCATTCTGAAATCAGCTATCTCAGCACAGACTAGAACCTTCCTGGTCTGAATTGCTCAGAAGTAGACTTTAAAGTGCACTAACCATTTGAGTCACCTTTTAGTTTACAAACCAATTTCTGTGCCTGGAAACAAACCATACAATCCTATCTTTTGCAAAGTAATGCCCCATACCAGCATAACCAAGGCTCGAGCAGCAGGCTTGACAACAGATGATCAATAAATTCACAGATGCCAATAGAGTCTCTATTACAGCAACCTTTAAACATTAACTGTGAATGAGATGGCCAATTATCTGGTTACCAGGCAAACTGCACTGAATGGAACAAGGCAAACAGGTTGAAGTTGAACTTTTTCGCAAAGATATCTGTCAAACAAGTTAGCAAACTTGCAAAGAAGTCAAGGTGCTAGGAGATGATTTATAAAACTGCAGGTGAACTAATTATTAACATTCTTGTTCATTCTCCTAATCTTATCGAAGTAGTGTCCAAGAACCTGTCAGATTTCTATTGCTCAGCCCACATCACTGGAGACCTTAGCTTATTATATTCTATAAATAGAGATGCACAGTCTCTTCCATTACCCTCTGCATCTCCAATTACTGATCTGAAGTAGCTCTATCACTGCACATTATCTCATGACTTTATTTCATCTATTGAAGGGGAGGTTTCTAGAACGGTTGCTGCAGTACTAAAGACTACTGTCGAGTAAACAACATTATAGATAACCAGACACTTTTTTCTAATGAAAAGGAGGGCAAGAAATAGATCGTGTAGCTATATATCAGACAGAGGCCAGTTCATTGCAAGGATGCAAGATAAGATCTTCCATATACAATCAACACCATTAGAAAAAAGTCTACATGCAGCTTTCATCATATATTTCACTCTACTTAAGTGATACTTTCTATTAAGTAAACCTTAATAAATAAGACCAGGTCAGTTAATTTAAGATGCACCTCTTGCCCTGTTTTAGTGCTTCCTCTCCTTTCTTTAGGTTCTTCTTAAGCTAAAAATCATTCCTAAGAGAGTATAGACAGAGACTTTACTCCTAAGGCTTTGCTGGCATTGAGTTGAACATCAGACATTATCCTATGCATTTATCTGAAATTAAAACTAGACTGTGCAGGGAATTATAGCTGCAACCCTATCATATGTAAATATCTATAACCACTTTCAGTTCACTATCATGTCAACTACACTTGCCATTTAGATTTATTGACTGGATACTTGCAACTGTAAAATGCTACTAAATATGTCAATTGTGCATTCTGCCCGTGCTAAGGTCTTAGCTTGCCCAAGATCCTATCAAAAATGAAATTTAAATGAAAAATAATAGCCAAGTAAGAACAAAACCAAATCGTTATTTTTGATACTTCTAAGTAAAATGATTGTAAATATAAATATATTTAGCCTTGAGATAATACACCTAGATTCAGAGCATTTCCTTATAATTAACCAGACAGAGCATACCACAACACATTTGTTTTGGAATGGTGGCAAAGACTATTTTTTAAAGTGTGGGAGTTACTCTGACCAATTCTCTAAGGGAATTCCAAAATATATGGGTGCTTGGGATACTGAATTCTTATACAGGATTTCAAATCAAATTCAATGTAGGTTTTCAAAAAAATATATTAATTCACAGGATGGTGGCTAGTCTTAACCAACATTTATTGGCCATTCCTAATTGTCCTTGAGAAGGTGGTGGTGAGCCATGGTCCACTGGTGTAGGTGCACCCACAATACTCCTAGGAAGAGAGTTCCAGATGTTGACTGCGGGACAGTGAACAGCTGGTGAAACGGGGTGTGTGTGCATGTATGCGTGTGTGTAAGTGGGCGGGGGGGAGATGGAGGCGGGGGCTGGTATGAAGTGATGTTCTTATGCACCTGCTGCTCTTGTCCTCCTCAGTGATATAGGTCATGGGTTTTGAAGATGCTGTTGAAGGAGGCCCTCTGAATTAAGTTATGGTTCATCCTGTAGTTGTTATCCACTGTTGCCATTATGTATTGGTGATGGAGGGAGTCAACATTTAAGATGGCAGATTGGATGCCAATCAAGTAGCCTGCTTTGTCTTGGATAGTGTCAAGCTTGAATGCTGTTGGAGCTGCATTCATCCAGGCAAATGGAGAGGATTTCATCATAGTCCTGACTTGTGCCTTGGAGATGATGGACAGACCTTGGGGAGTCAGGAGGTGAGATACTCCCTGCAGAATTCCCAGCCTTTGACCTGCTCGTGTAGCCACAGTAATTATGTACGTTTGGTCCAGTTTAGTTTCTGGTCAATGGTAATTCGCAGGATACTGATGTGAGGGATTCAGCAATGAATTGAATGTCAAGGGGAGAGATTTACATTCTCTCTTGTGCAGATGGCACTTATGTGGAATGGATTTTAGTTCCCACTTATCAGTCCAAGCCTGAATGTTGTCCAGGTCTTGCTGCATGAAGACATGAGCTGCATTGGTATTGAGTCATCATGAATGGTGTTGAACACTGTATAATCAGCAGTGAACATCTCCACTTCTGACTTTATGTTGAAGGGAAGCTTATTGATGAAGCAGCTGAAGATGGTTGGACACAGCAACTATGCTAAGGAATGCCCTGGGACTGAGATGATTGCCATCCAACAACCACAACCATCTTCCACTGCGTCACGTATAACTCCAACCTGCAGAGGACTTCCATGCCCTCCGCAAGACATGCATAGACAATTTTCCATATTGCCAGGAAGATTCCAGAATTACAGATGATGCATTTGTTCACAACTTTCTACTCCCATCTATACAATTTACCATGGATATATAACCTTATATTCTTAGTCAATGTGACGAATGTATATGGAGAAGTTGAGGCCTCAGAACAGACCCATGAGGAATAAAAACAAAATACTGTAGATACTGGAATCTGAAACAAAAACAGAAAATGCTGGAAAATCTCAACAGGTCTGACAGCATCTGTGCAGAGACAATAGGGTTAACATTTCAAATCTGGAGGATCACCTGTCCATGGGGAACTTTACTTGCCGCATCCAAGCAATCAGAGAAAAAACTCTTGGTCTAATCCATGCACTCATGTTTCTGTCAAAAACATATCAACTGCTTCCTTCAATCCAAATCGACAGCATTCACAGACAATTGCTATCTACAATGGACCTTATCAAGAAATGCAACTGGATTAGTTGGACCTACCTTTCACAAATTCATGCTGACTCTGCAATTGGCTGATGCTTTGTCCCAAGTGCTCAATCCTTAGGATTTTCCAGTCCCCCCACAGTTGATTTTCCAGTGGCAGACGTGGGTTGCTATTGGCTGGCGGGTTCCCATCAGTGCAGCCAGCTAGCAATGTAAATGGCTATTGACTTTGATGGGGACAGCAGATCCTACCAATGACAAACCACCTGCACCGCTGGAAAACTTTGACCCTTATTTTTGAAGTTTGGTTCAAATAACTTCCCCATAATTGATGCGCAACTGACAGGTCTTTGATTACTAAGTTTCTCCTTACCTTTTGTCTTAAATAATGGAATAACACTTGCAATTCTGCAAAGTTGTGTGCAATTGTGCAACACAGTTGCACACAGGAATGCATTTTCAACTTCCAATGCCTACATTTCTGTGGAGAAGTATCAAGTAACGACAGAGATGGAAATTTGGAAAAATATTATTCTGAGTACATCTTTGTTTCAAAGCAGCACAGTCACAAACTTGGGGCAGAATCTCTGCTTTCCTGGTCACTAGTTATGCATTGCAAGCAGGAAAAATAGCTCTGTTTCCTGATATTACTACAGAATATCTGTAACTGGGGAGGTGATGGGCTAGTGGTATTATCACTAAAAAATCTGGTATTAAGAGTCCACTGATGACCATGAAACCATTGTTGATTGTCGGAAAAACCCATTTGATTCACTAATGTCTTTTAGGGAAGGAAATCTGCTGTCCTTACCCGGTCTGGCCTACATGTGTCTTCAGAGCCATGGCAGTGTGGTTGACTCTCAACTGCTCTCCAAGGACAACCACGGATGCGCAATAAATGCTGGCCAGCCAGCGATTGGCCATTGTGTACAATTCTGGTCAGCCTATTATAGAAAGGATATTATTAAACTAGAAAGAGTGCAGAAAAGATTTACTAGGATGCTACTGGAACTTAATGGATTGAGTTATAAGGAGAGGCTAAATAGACTGTGATTTCTTTTTCTGGAGGGTAGGAGGCTGAGGGGTGACCTTATAGAGGTCTACAAAATAACAAGGGGCATAGACAAGGTAGATGGTCAATATCTTTTCCCAAAGGTAGGGGAGTCTAAAACTAGAGGGCATAGGTTTAAGGTGACAGGGAAGAGATACAAAAGTGCCCAGAAGGGCAATTTTTCCACATGGAGAGCGGTGAGTGTCTGGAACAAGTTGCCAGAGGTAGTGGTAGAGGCGGGTTCAATTCTATCTTTTTAAAAGCATTTAGATAGTTACATGGGTACGATGGGTATAGAGGGATATGGACCAAATGCGGGCAGTTGGGATTAGCTTAAGGGTTTTGAAAAAAGGGTGGCATGGACAAGTTGGCTGAGGGGGCTGTTCCCATGCTGTAAGCCTCTATGACTCTAAGTTAAAATCTTCCATTTTAACCACATTGTTTCGGTTTTTAAAAAAATTCATTTGTGAGACAAGGACGTCACTGGCTGGCCAGCATTTATTGCCCATCCCTGGTTGCCCTTGGAGGGCAGTTGAGAGTCAACCACACTGCCATGGCTCTGCAGACACATGTAGGCCAGACCGGATAAGGACAGCAGATTTCCTTCCCTAAAGACATTAGTGAATCAGATGGGCTTTTCCGACAATCAACAATAGTTTCATGGTCATCAGTGGAACTCTTAATACCAAAATTTTATTGATAATACTGCTAGGCCATCGCCTCCCCAGTTACAGATATTCTGTAGTCATATCAGGGAACAGATCTACTTTTTCTGCTTGCAATGCATATTTAGTGACCAGGAAAGCAGAGATCCTGCCCCAAGTTTATGAATGTGCTGCTTTGAAACAAAGATTGACACAGAATAGAATGTTTTCAAATTTCCATCTTAGTACTTACTTAATACTTCTCCACAGAAATGTAGGCATTGGAAGTTGAAAATGCATTCCTGTTCACTGCGTTTTATAGAAGCAACATACATTGTTGCTTCAGTACCTCATTTATTCTCCTGACTAATTGCAAGTCTACAATTTGCAGAACAATGGGTTATGAAGGCATATTAAACAGCAGTACTAACTTCACAATCTTGAACGTATAACATCAGTTTAATCGTCTGTACCTCTATTAATAAAAGCCCTTACTTGGTTTATTTAACAAACACACACACAAAATGCTGAGTACAGAAAAACACATCCTCATTAATTACAGCTTAGATACCTTTCTGTGCTCGACCATCAACATATATTTTAATGTCACTTGTAGCAAAAATATACTTTTCTCAAACAAAAAATGCAAATCCTTTTGCACACACAAGGAGAAATACAACGTTCAGCTGCTGTTTATAGAGGAATTGTAGGTGCACATGTATTAAAGCAGCAATGGCACTAGTGGTTTTGTTTGTGCAGGCTAACAAACTAACATACATTTTGATCATCACAGATTCTCGTGATTTTTGCTCCAAAACTGTTCTCTCTTTCATTTTAGTAAAGTCCTCCTAAAAAGTGGCCTGGTTGACAGACTGATAACTCTTTTTGTTGGGACAATTAGCTGTGAAACATCCAAAAAGCCATCTGTAACTTCAGGCCCGCTGCTCATAACTGGAGTTCTGTAAATTTAAACCATTAAATGGAGGAAAGATAAACTGCCTAAGCAAGGAATTAACCAGTAGTCCAATAGATCAATTCAGGCAGAAGAGGAAGACCACAAAATTAAAAATAAGACTGCAGCCAGGAAGAAAACAAATGCAAAAGTGCTAGAAAATGGCTCCAATTGTTGAGACCTTGAACCATTACGAATAAAACACTAGTATATATAGATGAATCACTATAGTCCATGCCCTACTACAGTTATGCTTTAAACTGTAAGCATGCTCTTCATGCTGGCTATCCCCAGCCTGTTCGTGTTCATATCGTGAGTTGCATCAAGTATTTTCAACGAATTAGTACAACCTGATTAAGGAGAATTTATATCTCTTGTCTTGATTAACGTGCAGAACCCTCACCGCTAAAGCTAGTGACAAGTATAATTTTTGTTGCATGTTCTTTATTTGTGTAAAATGGCAGATGTTCAACTTTAGTTTCATAAAATAAAGATTATGGTGAAAACCTAATGATAAATAGGTACAGTGTGAAAGGGTTAAAGCTCTGTGAAATAAAGAAAAAATGCATTCATTTGTGACACAGACATCATTAATGTCCAATGAAAAAAGATATCGACAGCGTATTAGGACCATGAAAAAGAAAACAGGTAAAATGTCACTCAAGGTGCAGAAGAAAAAAAAATTAAAAGATAGCTCCCTGCCTTTGTACTTCAGAACAGGGAGCATAAAGATTCCCCACCATATATCTCCCTCTGGTTTTCATCACTTCAAGATGTGATACATTTAGCATAGTTCAGCTCAGAATTACATGGGCGATTAGAGGAATTTCAAATTGATTGGTCTCATCTATCGACGATGTTAGGCTCCAGTTTCACAGCCTACAATAATTTAAAATGTTGTTCATCCACTGACGGGTGTTGTTCACTTCCTTTCTACTATAATTGAATTTTCTGTCGGAGATGGAGTTGGGGGGGGTGGGGGGGGGAGGAGGTGGTGATGGGGGGAGGGTTGGGAAAAGGAAGAAAAAGAGGCACGCTGACTGCATATTTACAGGTTTAGATTTAAGCTCCTCATTTGAGGCTTTTTTTTTAAGCTGTAATTTTGATGAGTCTAAGAGGAGGTGAAATATAATAAAGAAAAAAATTGGGATCTAAGCTGTAGACCAGAAGCTGAGAATGGAATTAAGAAAAAGGGAGTGGTGGGGGTTGAGGGGAGGTTAGCAGTGAAGGGCATAAAAAAATGAAAGAGAGCATGTGGCACCACAATTCATTAACTTTCAGCTTGGCAGCAGTTGGGGATACGTATTGCATTAAAGCGGCACACACAGCACCTGATCTTCTGTCGAGATGGTCCCATGGTGTACCTCCTCCTTGTGAAACTCAGCAAATATACACTGCAGCTATTCCAATATACCTCTCTGACCACTCAACACACAGCTGCAAAAAACATTTACTAGGGTACTCTGCTGTATTAACATGTGCCAGAGCTAAGAACATTAATGTGATGGGAAGTGGGAGTTAGGTTGATTGGCCATGCTAAATTGCGTCTTAGTGTCCAAAGATCTCTAGGTTAGGGGTGATTAGTGGGGTAAATACATGGGGTTACGGGCATAGGGCCTTTCATGGTCTAGTGAGGACAATGCGATCGGTGCAGGCTTGGTGTTCTTTGTCCTCTTTTGTTGCAATTAAAAAATAAAGGTTAAAATACTAACTAACCATCGCTATCAGGTGCATTATTCAAAAGGTGACAAGCAGCTCATAAGTAGCATTGTTTGTTCAGAGTTGAACCTCTAGTATCACCCATAGCAACTGCTATCAAGGTGGCCATTTGGTTGCTCTGTTGGTGAGTTGGTGCAGACTCATTGGGCTGAATGGCTTCCTTCTGCATTGTTGGGATTCTATGAGGTGGCTGAACAGAAATATCCAGACCAACTGAGATGCACAGCCATGAAACAGTTCTGTTTCTGCACTATTACCAGAAATGTCAAAGTCTGAGCAAAAAGTAGATGTCCTTTTTAATACAACATTGCTATCAGGTGCATTATTCAAAAAGATGACAAGCAGCTCATAAGTAGCATTGTTTGTTCAGAGTTGCACCTCTAGTATCATCCAGAACAACTGCTAGCAAGTTTAACAGAACAAAAATCACAACACAGAATGACAAAAGATACAGCACTGAAGGTGGCCATTTGGTTGATCAAGTCTGTGCCAGTTCTTTCAAAGAGCAATCTTGTTAATCCTATACCTGGATGGCATGGTGTCCCAGTGGTTAGCACTGCTGCCTCACAGTACTAGGGATCTGGGTTCAATTCCTGGTTTGGGTCACTGTCTGTGTGGACTCTGCACATTCTCCTCGAGTCTGCATGGGTTTCCTCCAGGTGCTCTGGTTTCTTCCCGAAGTAAGAAGCCTCACAACACCAGGTTAAAGTCCAATAGGTTTATTTGGTAGCACAAGCCACTAGTTTTCGGACCACTGCCCTTCATCAGCGTCCACCAGAAGTTGGCGCAGCAAAGTAGCTTCCACCTCTACACATCATTCCTCCCACAGTTCAGAGATGCGCTGGTTAGATGCAGAGGCCTTGCTAAACTTTCCCTCAGTGTACCCAAGCAGGCGCCGGAGTGTGGCGACTAAGGGAATTTCACAGTAACTTCATTGCAGTGTCAATGCAAGACACTTATGACACTAATAAATAAACTAGAGGTCATTAACGTATGGTAAAAATAGGGATGGTTCGAGTATTGAAAACAGCTGGAATTCACTGTATATTTCCCTCTAGTTTGAAAAGCAGCCATTCACCATAACTCTGTTATTTATCCCTGAGTCAAATTTGTACCCATGCTACTACTTGTTCTTTTCTGTATGGGCTTCAATTTTGGTAACAAGTCTACTATGTAGCACTTTGTCAAATGCCTTTTAAAAATCTATCTATATAAAGAATATCAATTGCACTAATCTCATTCACCTTCTCAGTTAAGCTAATCATAAAACTCAATCAATTTCGTGTGTTTTTTTTCTAACTTGTGTAAATAAGTTAAAATAAAATATTCCCTGATAAGTCACTGGGACCACCCAGCCAGTGAGAAAGATTTATTCATCACAAGTATGCCTTATAGATGATCTGGAGGAGGGAACCGAGTGCAGGGTGTCGAAATTTGCTGATGACACCAAGATTGGGGGAAAGGCAAATTGTGCGGAGGGTGTGGAGAGTCTGCAGAAGGATCTAGATAGGCTGGGCGAATGGGCCAGGAAATGGCAAATGGAATTTAATGTTGGCAAGTGTGAGGTGGTCCACTTTGGTAGGAAGAATGGTAGGAAGGACTATTACTTACGTGGCGAAAAACTGCAGCAGGCGACGGTGCAGAGGGACCTCGGGGTCCTTGTGCATGAGTCACAAAAACCCAGCTTGCAGGTGCAGCAGGTGGTCAGGAAGGCGAATGGGATGCTGGCCTTCATAGCGAGGGGGATTGAATATAAAAGTAGGGAGGTCTTGCTGCAGCTGTATAGGGCATTGGTGAGGCCGCAGCTGGAGTACTGTGTGCAGTTTTGGGCGCCGCACCTGCGCAAGGATATTTTAGCCCTGGAGGGAGTGCAGAGGAGGTTTACTAGGCTGATACCGGAGTTGAGGGGATTGAGCTATGAGGAGAGGCTGAATAAACTAGGCTTGTACTCGTTAGAGTTTAGAAGAATGAGGGGAGATCTCATTGAGACGTATAAGATGATGAATGGGATGGATAGGATAGAGGTGGAGAGACTCTTCCCGCTCAAAAAAGACAGTACGACTAGGGGGCACAGCCTCAAGATAAAGGGGAGGCGGTTTAGAACGGAGTTGAGGAGGAACTTCTTCACTCAAAGGGTGGTGAATCTCTGGAATTCTCTGCCCGTTGAAGTGGTGGAGGCTGCCTCGCTAAATATTTTTAAGAAGCGGGTTGATGGGTTCTTGATAAGAGAGGGGATTAAGGGTTATGGGGAGAGGGCGGGAAAGTGGAACTGAGCCACAACAGATCAGCCATGATCTTATTGAATGGCGGGGCAGGCTCGAAGGGATAGATGGCCTACTCCTGCTCCTATTTCTTATGTTCTTATGTTCTTATTTGTGAACAATGTTATTTTCACACTTAAGATTAATTTAATAATTTACAATTGGAGTGACGCTCTACTTATGAATATTTATATTTGTATCTGAGCATTTTCATTAAACATTCACACCAAACTTCACAATCTTTTATCTCGCTGCAGAAATGATTATGCTTTTCCTTTAAAAGTATGTAGTTTCACAATATTGTCATTTGATTAAGTGAAGCCAGGCATTTTGTGCTGTTGCTATGCAGGAGCAACATGAGTGATCATTTCCACTCTCTGGATTCTGCTATCGAGCAAAAAAGATGTTCTGCCTACCACACAAATAATTAATGTGGCATATGAATTTTGGTGCCAGTGTGACACCGAGTACATAGACTACACGGCCCACATACAAACAACTGGCAGATTATATCAATAAGGCTGTCCCTCTGGCTATTCTAATAGGCAGAGTTGTATCACATAACGTTAGATGTGATTCTGTGATTGGACAGCACTTGCTGAATAATCCTGCGCATGCTATGAATTGCATGAACAACCACTTTAAGGTTATCAGTCAGGCTCGCAACGTGGCTCACTTATGCTTGTTAAAAACTACACATATGCATATGTCGGGGCCTGCAAAAGGAACATATCCATGCATTGTGCCTTTTTGGAACTGGACAATAGCACGGGAGGGGTGTAGGTGGGGGACAATAGTTCCCTGGTGCATTCCACATGGCAATGCCTCAATCTGATTCAATTTACTAACTAATCAGTATCCTTTGCTCAAGCAGTATAAATTGTTGCTCTCTTTGAAATTTGGCATTCTAGCGTCTGTCCTGATGAGTGCAAGACAAAAAGTTTTGACAACACATCTCTTTGTTTTTAGTAATAGTCAAGTTCTACAGTAGGGGAAAATGTTAAATTAAATTGTAGATAAGGGATATAACACGCTTTGTCTTTTTGGCAAGATACTCTCATGTGATTTACTGCTGAGTACTGTGGATGGATTAACTCCTGAAACTAATAAATCAATAAATTGGTTAAATGGTGGAGTGGTTGCCTCTATTCCTTTTGACTTAGAAGATTTTCTGGTTAGAGGGGGATTTCTGATTTTCAATAAGAATATATACACACAGAAATCTATACTTACATTAAACAAATTTCTTTTGCTATTCATCAGTTTCCCAACTCAGTTGAATTGTTTTTGATGCGGGAATGCATCTAGCAATATCCTAGTTCAAGGGACTACACCTATGAAAAAAGTAGGCTTCTGTGATGCAGACAGTCAGAGTTGTGATCAGCAGTTCATTCTCACATTTTGCCCCAGTACTTTGCAGAGACATGCTTTACCTATCCAACATGTAATTTATCTGATGTACGTCAAATTATTTATGCATCAGAATAACAACTGAAATTGGTGATTTGGTAATAAGCTAGACCCATACATGTACTGTACCAAAATTTGATTTGATCCTTCAGATCCTAGTTGGTCCATAGAACTACCGACACATCTATAAGAACTGGATTTTTATTCAGACGCACATTTGCGAAATGTATGTATTGACTGAAATGCAAAATCTGAAACAAGCAAGGGTCTGTGCAGCTAGATAGGGGCCTGGCAATGTACGACTGTGAAGCAGCATTTAATCAGGAAGCTGTACCATTCTGATGATAGTTTAATGTATTTGAATATTTAATTAGCAAAATAATAAATTGGCACAGCCCCTACATTCAGAGGTAACTTAATCTTGCAACAGACCTTTCATTGAACAGGAACCAACCATAAATTAATGGAGAAATCTCCAGATTGCCCGGTTATTCTTATCCGCTCTATGTTCAACCATAACTATAACATTATGGAATTACATTCTGGATTCAAAAATGGCACTAAAATATTTGCATATTTCAAATTATAACAGAAATGAGCAAAGAGACATTTAGGAAATAACTTCCTTTGAAAAAAAAGACAAAGAAAAATACTTGGGTAGAAACTCATCCTGGGCAATGAAATAAAACTGCAAAGCAACTGAATATCAGATACTGCCCAGAGCAGGTGGCAACCCATTTTATGTCACTGCCCAAGCCAAGTTTGTTTGTCTTTTTGAAGGACACGTAAAAAATATTTCCCGCATGTAAACTTTTTTTGACATTATGTATTATGATTAATACCACATTTCTTGCAACATTATAAAAAAAAAGTGATCAGGTTACAGTCCACATAGACTTGTGTACAAAGACGATGCCTGAGTTAACTGAAATTTTTGAGGAAATTTACAGATGAAGAAAATGTGGTAAATGTTGCATATATAGCTTATTGTAACTGTTTGATTGGCTGCCATTGAAATGATTTGTTAAGAAAATTCATCCGCGCATTATTAAGGGGAATATATTTACATGGGGGATGGGGATGAGGACAAAGAGTAAAGAATAGGGCAAAGTGTGCATTTTTCAGATTGGTAAGGGTGAGGATAGTGCTTTCACAAGGGTTCTGTGTTTTTGCTCAGCCCCCATGCTAACTGGTTACTGAAAAAAAATTAATTACATTTTTCCCTTTACATCATTCAAATTAAATAGCACCATCATCATAGAAATACATCCCAAGGAACTTCATAGGAATGTAATCTGACAGTTATCGACAATAAACCAAAAAGGACGATATTAGGTCAGGTGACTAAAAGCTGTGTCAAAGATGAAGATGTTATGAGGAAGCTTTAAAATAGGAGAGAGAGAAGAGAGAGTGCTGGGAAAATAATTCCAAAATTTAGGGCCCAGATGGCTAAAGGCACAACCATGTTTGACCAAGCAGCTATAGAGCTAAAGATTGCCAAGTGAGTGAGCCCAAGGAGGGATTTGAATATTATGATGAGATTTTACAATTGAGCTCTTGGTGAACAATGTGCAAACATAGGTTCACAAGCACAGTGATTGGTAAACAGGGTTTGATCACAGGATTAGGGTACAGGTAGCAGAGATTTGGATGAGATTAAGCTTATACAACGCTAAGCATACTGTAAAAGCACATGTGAGAATTTACATTCTGGTCAGGAGAGCATTTGGAAAGTCAGCTCTGGAGGCAACAAAAGAATGCAGGAAGGTTTAAATGATCAGGGACAAACACACACAATGTTACATAAATGGAAGTTGGCAATCTTCGTAGTAGAGGTTACAGGGCCCAAGGTTTAGTTCAGTGTTAAATTGGATTCCAAGGACTGGTTCAGCCAAAGATAGTTACCAAGGAGGGAGGGTCGAATCAATAATCAAGGGACAGAATTTATAAGGGTGGGCTAGAGACAATGGTTTTAATTTTTTTAACGTTCAACTCGAGGAATCCTGGCTAGATGCTGGACAAACAACCTGACAATGCAATAGAGGGGTCAAGAGAACTGGTGGTGAGGAAGACTTGGGTGTTATCAGCAGACATCTGAACTTAACACCTGTTATTGGCAAAGTGCTAGAATCCATTATTAAGGAAGCAGTTGCAGAATTATTTACAAAACCATAATACAATCAGGCAGAGTTAACATGAGTTTGTGAAAGGGAAATGGCATTTGATACATTTATTAAAGTTTTTTGAAGCTGTAAGAAGCAGGATGGATAAAGAGGCACTAGAAGGTGTGTTGTATTTGGATTTTCAAAAGGCATTTGATAAGGTGCCACACAAAAGGTTATTGCATGAGAAAAAAGTTCATTGTGCTGTGGTGATACATTAGCATGGACAAAGGATAGATTAAATCACAGGAAATAAGAGTCAGAATAAGTAGGTACATTTCAGATTGCCAAACTAACCGTTGGACGACCACAGAAATCAATACTGGTGCCTTAGCTCTTCACAATCATTATTAAAGACTAGGATGGAGGAACTGACTGTATTGTTATTACATTTGCTGACACAAAGATAGGGAGGAAAATGTCAGGAGGATACAAGGGACAGTATTTTTCTGTCCATGGCCTCAGGTGGAATTTCTGGCCTTGGGATAAACGCGGACAGAAAATCCTGTCCAAGGAGTCTGCAAAGGGGCACAATAGGTTAAGTGAGTGGCAAAGTTTTATAGATGGAGTATAATGAGGAGAAATATGAGGTTGTCCTTTTAGCCAGAAAAACTGAAAAGTAGAATATTATTTAAATGCAAAGAGATTACAGAATGCAGGTAGAGGGGGATCCTTACACGAGTCACAAAAGTTGCAGGTACAGCAAGTAACTAGAAAGGCTAATGGAATGTTGCCCTATATTGCAAGGGGTATGGCCTATAAAGGTCAGGAAGTCTTCCTACAACTGTACAGGGCATTGTTGAGACCTTGCCTTGATGACTGTTGACAGTTTTGGTCTTCCTACTTAAAGTGGGATTTAAATATATTAGAAGCCGTTCAGAGAAGGTTCATTAAGCTGATTTCTGGGATGACGTGTTTATTTTACGACAAAAGTTTCAGCAGATTGGGCCAGAATTGTATCCTCCCCCGCTGGTGGGTTTTCAGGCAGCGGGAGAGCACGAAATCGAAGGAATGGGATTCCCACCGAGTTCGTGCCCGCCCTGAAATCACACAAATTTTACTCTAGGGTGGGCAAGGTCTCAGATGGAAGTCAGTCTTTGCTCCAAATGAGGCCTCTAAATGGTCAATTAGTGGCCACTTTGGGGCCGTTTCCCACATTTTTTAGACTGGCAGGAGGATTTTTAAAAATTTGTTCAAGGGATGTCAGTGCTTACTTCTTGCTCATCCCTTAGGGCATTTAAGAATCAACCACATTGCTGTGAATCTGGAGGCACATATAGGTCAGGCATGGACAACAGATTTCCTTCTCGAAAGGACGTTATTTTTACTGAATGCAAACTTCACCATCTGCTATGATGAGATTCTCTGGACCACTAGTCCAGGGGCAATACCACCATGCCATTGCCTCCGTTGCAGGAGACCTTGCATGGGGGAAGCCAAAATTTAATGGACTTAGATTTAATGGACTTGGGTGGACTGTTGGAGAGATGGGCGGGCGCCATCAGAAACTCCCTTCTGTAGTTGGGTGCCTCCACCTTAAAGTCTAGTAGCCTCCAGATCTCCACCCTCCCCAACCCCCTTCTCTTCTCCAAAAGCCTGACCACCCCTTTGTACCTTTTCCAAGTCTTCTTTACCCTTCCCACCTAGGGACCCCTTAAACTTACCTTGGTTTCCAGTGGCTGGGCTTACTCTGATTATTCAGCAACTGTCTAAGCAGGACTTCCTTGCGAGTGAATGGAGGGAAGCTCTACCTGCAGCCACTTAACATTCATTCAAGTGCGAAATGGCTGTGGGGCACTCAGATTGGGCGGGAATTTGATCTTGATCGACTCTTCAGACAGCAAGGCCCTACCATCAAAAAACTCAGGAACTGAAATTAGGAGGAGAGGTGACCTTATTGAAAAATACAATATTTTGAGGAGGCCTGACAGGGTGGAAGTTGAAAAATGTAGCATAATTTAGAACTGGGGGCACAATTTAGAAAAACAGATTGTCTCCAATTTAAGACAGAGACAAAGGGGTATTTTCATTTCTCAGGAGGTAATTAGTCTGCCAAATTCTCCTTTACAGAGAACAGTGGAGCCTGGGTCGTTAAATACATTCAAGGTTGAGTTAGATTTTTGATGTACAAGAGAGTCAAAGACTACGAGGGGCAGGCAGAAAAACGGGGCTGAGGCCACAATCAGAGCAGCCATGATCTTGTTGAATGGTGGAGCAGGCTCGACGGGCCAAATGGCTTATCCCTGTTCTGAATTCTTATGATGTTATGAAAGCAACTTCATGTCTTCTGGATGATATTGCCGAGGGGCAACATCAGATCAGAAATACAAGGCAGCCAAGAATAGATCCTAAAGGAACTTCAGAGATAACTGCAGATTTTAAGAACAGAAGTTGCAATTCCCATTTGTTTAGGCCTTCAAGGGGCTTATCTGAAGATATTTTTTAAATAAATAATTAATTGATGCGCACATCTGCCAAGAAAATTAAGTCCATTAGTCATGGATTATTGGTCAATTGAATATGAGGTCATGAAATCTATGAAAGGATTTATCTGAGAAGTGTTGGTGCAGCTTTAAACCCTCTTAAAGCTTTTGAATCCTTTTCAAAAATTATGAGCAGCATATATTATACAAGTTACCAGGACAAATAACAACATAGATTTTTTTTTTACAGACCTGAAGAGCATATGCAACCTGTAAGCCCTTCTCAATTCCAATGACCAAACCTGAACTCCCTTCTTACTCTTCACTTCCTAATTAATTTGTGTCATGTAGTATTTGAAACCTTCACCACAGTGATCAATTTCCCTAAAATGTGTTCAATTGGCAGGATAAGATGTAAAAGTAACATAGTTCTTATAGGGTTAATATTAATATACACCGAAAATCAACATGTATTTATAGACATTGCGACTGCAATTGAATGACTATAGAATTAATGCTAATAAATGTCAGTATGGATTTCTTTACAAATATCACAGCCTCTTGTTGAAGGTAATTATTTATTTATAATACAATCTGGATCCTCCAAATATTATTTTATATTTCCACCAAAAAACCCTCAAAAACTATGAGAATCAAGGACATTTAAACTTTCAATATGATCAATGGTAATCTTTTTCTACTTTGCAACAAGGCAATAATTAGGGATGCCTCCACTAAACACACAACTTTGCCAAAACTCTAAGTTGTGAAATTGATACGCTGCTGTAAACAAATACTGAAAAATATAACCTTGTTAGGTATTTTTCTTACACTGAATCCCTGTTGTTTTCTGGCTAAGTGCCGCAGCATTTTTCCAAACACAAGCTTATCTATGGTTTTGTTTAGCTAGCAAGCAACAAGGAACTTCTTAAGAGAACAATTTTCACAAAATTGGAATAAAAACGGTAACTCTTAGTCGTAAGTAGAGTGGCCAAGAAACAAAAGGAAATAAATTTCATCCTGTTGAAGCATGTTTAAATCCTTTTTTGGAATCAATGTACGAGCGATAATTTAATTTATTGGGTTGCAAATATTAATTCAAAAATAGATAAAGTCATTTAAATCTAATAAACTGGAGAGTATGAAAATCTTTTAGGCCACATTAATTTTTGCTAAACTCTAAAAACATTTCCATTTATTCCATAATCTTTCTCTAAACATCTTGAAAATCCAAGATACATTTTGCATTGGGAATTCACAACATTTACAACCTTGTAGTGCTAAACATACTACAAAGGCACTACTCATGCTGTTTTAAGTACAGAAAATGAAACAGAAACGAAGAGCCCAAAGAAATAAATAACGGAACCTTGTAACCAACACAATTAACAAAATGGCTAATCAATGTGGGAAGCCATTTAGCCATGTCAAACCAGATTACATGCAGTTGTTTAAGAATTCACGTCATCAATAAATATATTTGGACTGCAGTAACTCGGTAAATGTTCTTAGCTGTATTTGACCATTGCTCTCCCAGATCAACAAACAGCTCAATGGACGTCGCTGAGTCCTGGCTTTACAGCAGATATTATGGCAACCACTTTCCAATTCACTGCAAGCCATCAATTATCTTTATCAGCAACGGAATCTCATCTCAGTTCATTATCAAGATGGAGTCTTATTTTAGCCAGTCGGCAAATGTCTGCAGCCCTATCTTTGTCAGAACTGGTTACAGTGCCAAATAGCAACTGAAAGACTGAAATGATCAATAATCATTATCAAATTGTGGTCAACATATTGCGGCTCGGACATTTAATGAAATCTTGACAGTTTTGCTGGGGACAGAGTTTAACCTTTTAGAACACCTTCACACCATTCAAGACTTCTAAAAAAAAAGCTATTTAATTTTTTCCCGTAATAAGGTATCTGTGCTTGGAGAAGCAGAAGGGAGGATCCCGTTGTTGTGGTCCACATAAGAACAAACAACATATACAGAACTGGGAATGAGGTTCTGCTGGGAAATTTGAGGAGCTAGGGTACAAATTTACAAAAAACAGAACCTCAAAGATAATAATCTCTGGATCACTACTCATTTTTGTACAAACAAACATAGGAATAAACAGAGTGAAGATATAAATGTGTGTCTGAAGCAGTGGTGTGGGAGACATCAGTGCTGTGGAAAGAGGGAGTGTTTCATTGTGACAGGCTGCATTTAAATTGGTTAAGACCAGAGTCCTGACAAATCAAATAACTTGTGTGATAGTCTAAAGAATAAAATCAAGTGTGTGAAGTAGAATAGCAATTTGGGTAAAATGAAGCATTCTGTGCCAGGAAGGGACAAATAGTAGATAACAATGGTAATACGGACATCAGCGACTACCACCACATCAAGGAAAAATAGAAAAAAGATTAAATTAGAAGTTATAGCATTAGAATGTGCAAAGCATTTTTAAATTCATTCGTGAGATGCAGGTGCTACAGGAATGGCAAGCATTTATTACCCATCCCTAATTGTCTTTGAGAAGGTGGTGCCATGCTGCCTTGCTGAGTCACTGTGGCACAAGTACACCCATTGTGCTCTTCGGGAAGGGGTTTCCAGCATTTTAACTGAATAAGGTAACACGCACTGCCTGTATTGGTCAAGGTAACAACAGTCCCAAACTTCTTTGCCTCCACCTCCTTGCAGGGATCTGCTGGTCACATTTGCAGGATTGCACAATATGCTCACAATTGCATTTCACAGTGATGGATGTCATGTCTGCCAGAGTTATATTGTGCATATTAATTGCACTTTGCCCACTTGTTGAGGCCAGTCAGAATGACTGGACACTTGGATTCTCTGCTTTGCCTAGATTTTCAAGTCCACAAAGTCACAGACGGCCATCACACAGGTGTGAAATACACATGTGACTATCATGATTCCCAGTGATGCTCAGTCACTGAGTGTATTCAAGGCTCAGATTAATAGATTACCAAGAGAAATAAGGAATGTGAGAACAGGGTGAAAAAGTGGACCCAAAGTTCAGCCAGATCTTGCTGAATGCTGGAGCAGATTGGAGGAACCATATAGTTTACTCCTGCTCCTATTTCTTATGAATAAATTATGAAACAGGCTTTTTTTTATCAGTTATACAATGGCAGATTCAGATGAACTGAGAAACTGAGTCGTCAGAAACTAAACTTAAGTGTTGGATATTAGCATTCTACAGGGGTTTTGGTTTATAGGAAACAACTGACAAAATTGGATTATATGTGTTGCAGGCTTGCCTGATGTAAAAAACTACATTGATTATTTTGCATTAACAAATGGATCAATGATCCAATTGTCATTACCTAGTCACATAAATGCAGAAAAAGCTGATCAAACAACTTTGAAGGAGTTAGGGCAGCCCCCAAAACGATGTGACTGAAAAATGGATTAAAAGTAGAAAACGCTGGAAATACTCAGAATATCTGGCTACATCTGTGAAGCGAGATACAGAGTTAAAGTTTCAAATCTGTGTGACTTCTACAGAACTAAAGAGAGGGAGAAATGTGTTGGATTATCCACTGCATAAAAGAAGCTGGAACAGAGGGGTCAGTGGCGGGTGGAAGCTAGGGAAAGATTGCAACAAAGATGTGTAGGGCATGAGACAGAGGAAATGCAGCTTTATAAGACCCTAGTCAGACCCCACTTAGAGTACTGTGCGCAGTTCTGGTCGCCTCATTACAATAAACATGTGGAAGCTATTGAAAGGGTGCAGAGGAGATTTACAAGGATGTTGCCTGGATTGGGTGGCATGCCTTATGAAGGATAGGTTGAGGGAGCTCGGTATTTTCTCCCTGGAGAGACAAAGGATGAGAGGTGCCTGATAGAGGTTTATAAGATGTTGAGAGGTATAGATCGGGTGGATTCTCAGAGGCTATTTCCCAGGACTGAAATGGTTGCTATGAGAGGACACAGGTTTAAGGTGCTGGGGAGTAGGTACAGAGGAGATGTCAGGGGTAAGTTTTTCACTCACAGGGTGGCGGGTGAGTGGAATCGGCTGCTGTAGGTGGTGGTGGAAGCGAACTTGTTGGGGTCTTCTAAGAGACTTCTGGATGAGTACATGGGATTTAATAGGATTGAGGGTTATAGGTAGGCCTAGCAGTTAGGGATATGATCAGCGCGACTTGTGGGCTGAAGGGCCTGTGTGTGCTGTAGTTTTCTATGTTCTATGAAATGTTAATGGCAGTATGAAGGACTATAGAAGCTGCTGATAGTGGCATAAAGGTAAAATATCAGAATGTGTTAATAGGAGAATACTCAATGAAAGCAAAACTTAAGAACAAATGGCCCAGTGGCGAAGGAGTGTTTGGTTGCATTGGGACAAACAATGCTTTGGATCTTACAAAAACAGGTCAAGGTAGAGGAGAAAAGTCATAGTCTGAAGTTATAGAACTCAATGTAAAGTACCAAGGACTGTAATGTGCTTAATTGGAAGAGAAGATGCTGCTTCTCCAATTTACATTAGGCTTCACTGGAACATTGCAGCAGGCCAAGGACAAACGTGAGCAGGAGAACAAGATGCTGAGTAGAAATGGCAAGCAACAGGAGGTTGGAGTCATGTTTGCAAATTGATTGAAGGTGATCCACAAAGTGGTCACCCAGTCTGCACTTAAACTCTCCAATGAAGATGACACCACGTTGAGAGCAGCAAATGCAGCAAATCAAATTAAAAGAGGTACAGGTGAAAATTGCTTCACCTGAAAAATCAACAATTACCCTGGGTACAAATCTGTGAACGTGAAAACAAATAGCAACATTGGATTTGAAACTTTGGTGTGCCGACAAATGAAAATGAAATGCATGAGTGATTGAAGTGCAAATGTAAATGTTGCAGATAAAAGTTTTATTTCCCAGAGGTACAGGAGACATTTACATCAACAATGATGCATTATGGTTCCTTTTAAATGCTTTTATATGTCATGATTGTTAATTTATTGTAGGGATTATAAATCTAGCAAAGTGGGCATTAAGTAGATCAGCTGGGTCATCAGAGCCCCAAAAATCATCTCAGCAGTCAAACTCCCAAGTTAACATTGAGCTCTGCCACTCCAGTTCAAATCAGCATTCCAACCATCACCACTCCTACTCTCCCCCAGCCATTTTGATGCATTCAACTCTATACCCTTCCAACATATCCCTTTTAAATTCAGAGATGGTTAGGAGTGGTATTGATGGGAAGTGGGGGAGGGGGGGGGGGTTGACTCAGTGCTGATGTTGACAATAAGCATGGATATTTAGACGGTTGGGACAATGCATTTTGATTATTTTGTATATGTGTGTTTATCGTCTGCTTTTTCCCAGGGTGGAAGAGTCAACTACTAGGGGGCATAGGTTTAAGTGCAAAGGGCAAGGTTTAAAAGAGATGTACGTAGCAGGTTTTTTTTTTAAACACAGAGGGTGGTGGGTGGCTGGAAGTCGTTGCTGGGAGAGGTAGTGGAAGCAAATACGATAGTGACTTTTAAGGGCGTTTTGATAAATACGTGAATGAGAATAGAAGGATATGGTACCGGGAAGGGTAGCTAGTTTTAGTTCAGTCGGGCAGTATGGTCGATGCAGGCTTGGAGGGCCAAAGAATCTGTTCCTGTGCTATAATTTTCTTTGTTCTTTGTCTGTATTCTGTCTCCTGCTTTTTAACTTGGAAATACCCAAAATTTTCATCAATAACTTCTGTGCTTCTGCTTCACCCATTCAACAAAAACATTGGTTTGAGCAAAACAGAAAATCATCTTTCCCATCTCCCGCATGAGAATTAGACCAAACTGGAAAAGCTGCCCCCAGGGAAATGTTGTCAGGACTGCAATTCTTAATTGGCTTCCGAACAGAATCCATTGCTCTGATCTTTGAACCAGATAGAATATGTCACAGAAGGACCCAAGATTGAATTATTTTCTCATTCATGTTTAAATTTCCTCCCCCCACACCACCATATCCACTCTCCGGCTGGTGTTCCTGGGCCACCAGTATAATTGGTTAGGACGTATGTATTGCTGGTCAGGGAAGACTTGACAGCATTTTGTCCTTTCATGTACACTTTGCCTATTTTGTTCTTGAAGTCGGGGTGACCATCTGTCTCATAATTTAAGGGAGTGCTCTTTCTTTTGATTGTCTTGCATCAGCTAAGGAATGCCTTTGTCCCTTAGCTTGAGGATAGACTGTGGGAACTCTGCCTTTGTTGTCGTTGTAAATGCACACACTGTGTCATTGACCTTGAAAGGAAATTATGGTCAGCAGTCTACAACTTTCAGTGGGAGTAGAAGATCTCAGCTGTGGATGGGGTCGGAAAATCCCAACCCTTGTTTAATACTCCCCACAAATGGTATGTCTTCACTATGTCTACCTTACCAATAGTGTCCACATCCTGTAAAGTGGATTTTTCAAAAAAGCAGCCACACCCACACCAAGTGGGAGGGCAATGCTGGTGCATTCTCTGTCCCAACCACCCCCCCCAAAACTTCTCTGACAAGTGCTGTGCGCTCTGCTAGAGGCAGAGTATGCGTCAGAGTTGCAGGGTGGGGGAGACAAGCGGAGGTCACCTTACCAAACCATGATGACATGGGTCGAGGTAGCAGCCCAGGTGAGTGGACATGACGTTGTGCATCGCATATGGATTCAGTGCTGGAAAAGATGACTGTCTGCACTCTATAAGGGTGAAAACTGAGCTGGATCTTGCAGGGTGGCTGGACTTCATAGTGCACAGGGATGTGATGTGCAGAATACCAAATAGCATATACCCCTGTGGAGTTGAAGACTGGAAAATGTGCCCACTTAGCTTGGGTGCATGCAAGGGGGTTGATCATGAGGCCTTTTTTTTTCAGTCATCCAGGCTTTGTTGGCTAAGCCAGCATT
Source organism: Carcharhinus amblyrhynchos (assembly GCF_965287045.1). Classification (NCBI taxonomy): domain Eukaryota; kingdom Metazoa; phylum Chordata; class Chondrichthyes; order Carcharhiniformes; family Carcharhinidae; genus Carcharhinus; species Carcharhinus amblyrhynchos. Next base: position 50,932,670 of record NC_137324.1, read on the forward strand.
TATTGCTCATCTTTAACTGCCCTCTAGAAGGTTGTGGTGAGTTGCCTTCCTGAACCACTGTAATCCATGCACTGCAGATACACTAGAGCCATTAGGGAGGGAGTTCCAGGATTTTGACCCAGTGACATTGAAGGAGCAGCAATATCTTTCCAAGTCAGGACGGTGAGTGGCTTAAAGGGGAACTTGAAGGTCATGTTCCCATGTAACTGCTGTCTTTGTCCTTATACATGGCAGTGGGTTTAGAGGATTCTGTCTAAGAAGCCTTGGTGAGTTCCTGTAGTGCATCTTTGCAAATGGTACACACTGCCACTGTTAGTCGATGATGGAATGAGCGAAAGTAGCGGTGCCAATCAAGCAAGCAGTTTTGTCCTGAATGGTGTCAAACTTCTTATGACATGAAGATGAGTGGAAAAGCAAATTGCGTTGAAGGCGCGGAAAGTCTGCAGAGAGAACTGGATAGGCTGAGTAAGTGGGCGAAGACATGGCAGATGGAGTATAATGTTAGCAAGTGTGAGGTTATCCACTTTGGTAGAAATAATAGTAGGAGGGATTATTATTTAAAGGGCGAAAAGCTGCAGCATGCTACGGTGCAGAGGGACCTGGGGGTCCTTGTGCAAGAATCGCAAAAACTTAGTCTGCAGCTGCAGCAGGTGATCAAGAAGGCGAATGGAACGTTGGCCTTTATAGTGAGGGAGATAGAATATAAAAGCAAGGAGGTCTTGCTACAACTGTAAAGGGCACTGGTGAGGCCGCAATTGGAGGACTGTGTGCAGTTTTGGTCGCCGCATTTGCAGAAGGATATATTGGCCTTGGAGGGAGTGCAGAGAAGACTCACTAGGCTGATGCCGGAGATGAGGGGGTTAGCCTATGAGGAGAGATTGAATAGACTGGGTCTGTACACGTTGGAGTTTAGAAGGCTGAGCGGGGATCTTATAGAGACATATAAGATAATGAAGGGGATAGATAGGGTAGAGGTAGAGAGATTCTTCCCACTTGGAAAGGATAGTAGAACTAGAGGGCACAGCCTCAAAATAAGGGGGGGGGTGCAGTTTAGATCAGAGTTGAGGAGGAACTTCTTCAATCAAAAGGTGGTGAGTCTCTGAAATTCTCTGCTCATTGAAGTGGTGGAAGCTACCTCACTGAATATATTTAAGTCACGGGTAGATAGGTTTCTGATGGACAAGGGAATTAAGGGTTATGGGGAGAAAGCGGGAAAGTGGAACTGATCCACTTCAGATCAGCCATGATCTTGTTGAATGGTGGGGCAGGCTCAAAGGGCTAGATGGCCTACTCCTGCTCCTATTTCTTATGTTCTTATGTTCTTGAATGTTGCAGCTCCTCCCCTGCCCTGTGACTGTCGCATTTTTTGAGAAAGTGATGACTGGTGTTGGATGCTACCTTCCGGATGGTATTGGCACAGGCTCTGCCAGCCAGAGGACATGATGTGGATGTGCCAGCGTTGGACCGGGGTAAACACAGTAAAAAGTCTGACAACACCAGGTTTTAGTCCAACCGATTTATTTGATAGTAAACTCACAAGCTTTCGAGGGGACTCCCTCTTCGTCAGGTGAATGGAGAGTTCTGGCCTCGGACAGAGCATATAAAGCACAGACAGTTTAGGGATTACTGATTAGAATGCGAATCTTTACACCTAACCTGCTGTTCAAGACCTGAAGTGGCTGACAATGTGTGTGGAAGGAGCACTGATCACAGGTTAAAGAGATGTGTATTGTCTCCAGACAGCACAGTGAGTGAGGTTTTGCAAACCCAGGCAAGTCACGGGGGTTACAGATAGTGCAACATGAACCCAAGATCCCTGTTGAGACCGTCCTCATGTGTGTGGAACTTGGCTATCAGTCTCTGCTCAGCGACTCTGTGCTGTTGTGTGTCGTGAATGCTGCCTTGGAAAACGCTTACCCGAAGGTCAGAGGCTGAATGCCCGTGACCACTGAAGTGTTCGCCAACAGGAAGGGAACAGTCTTGCCAGAGGATAGCCATCAAGGCTGACAGGACATCACAGTTAGCAGCTTGTCTCCAATGCCAGGAGGTGCGGAGGGCACCAAGACACAGCATTAATGGCCTGAATGTGCTTCATCTTTTTCAGATGAGATGGACATGGGAATTGTGTGTGACCCGGGATGGCCGAATCAGGAATGATCAGAAATGGGACAGCACCATTGCCCTCATCTAAAGCATGGCTTGGAGGCCTACCTGAAAGAATGGAGAATCAAAGCCACCCTCCTCCCATATGGTTTTCACACTGAGTCTCCTTTGTCTCCTGCTCAGACTCAATAGGAGTCATTGTCTGTGGCCTGTGAAGCAACATTACTATCTTCATCCTCAAATCAACTCCTCTTGACAGAGCCAGATTGTTCAGTGCACAGCAGACTATGACAATAAGTGAGAAGTACTTTCGAGGATATTGAAGTGTTCCCCCTGAACAGTTCAGGCAATGGAAACTCATCTTCAGGAGCACAATGGAATTCACAATTACTGCCCTTTTCCAGGCATGACTTTGCTTTAGCTCTCTTTCACTTCTGTCCTTGTGTCTGAGTGGTGTCATGAGCCACCTTTTCGGCAATAGCCTTTATTCCCAAGGTGCCAACCATTCAACAGAGCTGGAGTAACAAATATCCTTGGCACCTGGGAGTGTCGGAGACATAGACATCATGGCAGTTGCCAGGGTACCTGGTACAGACCTGCAATATCTGAGTCTTGTCGCAAACAAGCTGAACGTTCAGAAAGTGGAACCTCTTTCTGTTGATGAAAGCATCGGGTTCATCCGCTGGCAGCTTTGTGCCCTCATGCGGGCAATCTATGACTCTGAAGCTGGGAAAACCCAGCAATGGCAGCAAAGCCTCTCGCCTGCTGGCTGTTTATTCCTGTCTGGAAGCGAATAAAGTTACTGACCTCTCTGAACAGGACATTAGTGACCAGCTCAACACAGCTGTGGGCAGCAGATTGGGGAATATGACAGAGATCTCCCTCTAAGTCCTCGAAAAAACCTGAGGTGAAAAAATTCAGGGCCCCTGTAACCTGAACAATCAAAGGGAGAGGGGATGGCCCCACATATAGTTTGAGGTGATTTCTGGGCCAATCGTGTAAACAGACCTCTGGGCAAACAGAGGTCACAGTGTCTCTCCAGAGATGGAATCTCACTGAACCTCAGACATGTCCAGTTATCAAGGAGACTGCCTGTAAACTCTGGCTGCAGGATAATGGCTTCTTCTGCAAACCTTTCTGCCTTGCTGTTTCTGCTGGCCCTGAACCCCTTTGGCTGCATCTCTTTCTCCACAGCTTGCATTCTTGGACACCGCTTGTGGGTGCCTGGCCTCCTCTCCTTTAAGTTCCTTTCCTCTTCTTCAGAGATGAGGTCCCTCCAGCAGAATAGTTAATTCCCATTCAGAAGCACAGAAAATGGAAGCAGGGGTAGGCCATTTGGCCCTTCGAGCCTGCTCCACTTTTCCCTTTAGCCTCCAGAGCTATTTGGTGAAATAGATTGTACAGGGCAGTGCACTGACGGTTTACTTGGCAAAAAGCCTCTGAAATTTCTGGTAATTCATGTGTCCTCCAGAACACACAGAAAATGCAATGAAATGCCAGTAAATCACCTCCTACTGACCCAATTTGCCAAGATCCTGGTCACTTTTTATCCTGCCCTGGATTGAGTGAAATCGCACAGGCCACATAGAATTCCAATGAATTGCCCTTTAATTTGGCCTAATTCCCCTTTAATTGTTGGTGGCATTCTTCATACATCTGCACTTGCCTGCCAGCCATTCTATCATGCAATGGCACAATGTCACAACATCCCTCCACCCCCAGTGTTTTCCGGGGTGATTTTACACAAGATCGAGACTGGTGTGCGCTTGCTCTGACACTGTAAAATTCCTTGGAATAGAATGCACACAACATAACCTTCACGTGATATAAAGTGACATGATTATTGGCCATTACTGGTTCCCTCTCATCCTGAAGGAATCCTGATCGTGTGAAAACAAAAAGAGCTTACAGCCAAGCCATCTGCCAGAACCTAGCTGATGAGAGATTGGGGTGCTTTTCCATCACCATACCACTGAGAATTGAAAACAGCTCCAGCTTCATGGATAGGTAGTTGAACTTTGTAAAAAAAAAATCAGCTCATATGCTGATTGCATCATACACCAACAATGAGCTGCTGACTGACACTATTATCCTGGTTGATTACGTAACAATTAGACTCATCAAACATTGTCATTACATATTAGATGCAGCATCCTGACCACCAGTATCTACAGCAGAAAGAAACACTGGAAATATAATGAAGTCGCTTTGTCAAAGTCACATTATTGTGTTGTAAGAAAAACATATATGGGGCTGACTGATTGGAAGGCTGTAATGGTATTATGTGTACAGATTACTGTTATACACTGCCCAAGCTTTGTTCTTGCAGTTTATGACATCACCTTGATAGGAGAAGTGCATTGTAATCACGCTCAGGTATTGATTACTTTATACTGATTTCAGTCCCAATTTCACCACAAGTGGTATTTAGAAACTTTACACAGGACAGAAAATGAAAACAGCAAATATTGCAATGAATTTTTCTCAGCCTGAGCTATAACCTTTGCACTGCTACTAACCACGCTTTAAAGGTAAAAAACAAATAACCTCTGGAAATAGAGGAGGAAACAAAATCCTATCCATGTGGAATTGCACAGATTAATAATTGCTGTAGCTCTAACCACAGCCATTTATTTTAGGGACAGTCTGACAGGCACAGGAGGACATTAATTCATAAATTTAACAAAATCCACTTCATCTCACACAAAGGATGAGACAACTGGTTGCATCCTTGGCTTCAGATGATAGAACACTTCAATTAGTATCTTTGACTTCATACGAGACAAGCCTGGTAATTTGCACCTGGCTAACTGCAGTTCACAGACCCTGTTCAAAGTTGAAGCAGATGGCTTGGTTTAGTCTCTTCCTCATTTCTGTAGAATCAAGGTTCCTTCCACAAGGAAACAACACGAGGATCCAGCAACTATCAGGCCACCTCTTGATTAACCAATGGTACCAATCTCTGCATAATATTCTCACTGGTGCATGCCAAGCAATGTTCAAAAATGGCAGTTTAGCAAAGGTGAAACCCAAACTGATTAAAGTTTATTTATTAGTCACAAGTAAGGCTTACATTAACATTGTAATGAAGTTACTGTGAAATTCCCATAGTCATCACACTCTGGCACCTGTTCGGGTCAATGTACCTAATCAGCACATCTTTCAGACTGTGGGAAGAAACCGGAGTACCTAGTGGAAGCCCACACAGACACTGGGGAAACATGTAAACGCTACACAGACAGTGACCCAAGCCAGGAATCAAACCCAGGTCCCTGGTTATGAGGCAGCAGTGCTAACCGCTGTGCCACCATGCCGCCCCTTCAACTGGGGTTAGAGTAAAAACATTGCATTAAATTCCAGGGATGGATATACACCACAGGACATGATAAACAGATAATACTTTCATAAAATTACATCTATGTTGCACTTATAAGTAACATCAAGAGTGGTAGTTGCTTCTGTCAGTTGGTATTTTATTAGCATCGGTATTTATTAACTTTCAGGCCCATGAATAGGTTTACACACTTGGGTTCAGCTTTGGAAGCCAGCTCTCAACTTATTAATTAACAAAGCCCTTTCCAGAGAAAGGGCTTTGTAATGAATAATTTGTCAGAGGATGGTCTGGCTGCACTCAAGGTGTGATCAAGGCAGCCTTTACATTCCAAGTTTATGACTGAAAAATTAGCTTCTAAACCCAGATGAATGAAAACCCAGGATCTTAATCATCACTTCCAATTCCAAGATGAACTGTGAACAGCAACGGAAACAAATAAATGTGAAATGTAAAAATGGAAAAAACAAGCTAAACAGGCTAAACAGAATTACAGTATCTTGCACATTTTGTTTTATAATTAATGTATTTAGAATGTATATTTATATAGTTAACAGTTAACAACTGTAATAAGGATACTCCTTACATTTGATTAGCTTGGCTATTGTAATATTGGTTTTGTTCCATTATAACAGTACATGAGCAATAAACTTAAAAATGGCTAGTCCAGGAACACACAAGTATTTCTGGACATGCTGGCTCTGTAAAAATTAAATTATCTTCAAGAAATTATCTCCCACCTTTCTATGTTCCAGCTATGCCACACTCAGTCAATGCTGCCTGGATTCAATGGCAGTCACTTCCACCTCATCTCTGGGGTTTAGTTCTTTTGTCCATGTTTTGAACCAAGGCTGTAATGAAGTCAAGAGCTGAATGGCACTAGCAGAATCCAAACTGGGCATCACTGAGCAGGTTATTGCTACTTGGCAGCACTCTCAATGACCCGTTTCAGCACTTTGCGGATGATTGCAAGTAGACTGATAGAGCGGTGATTGGTCGAGTTGGATTTGATTTGATTTATTATTGTTACATTTATCAATGAAAAGTATTGTTTCTTCGCACTTTACAAAAAAAAGCTTACCATTCATACAGAAGGAAATGAGAGAGTGTTACAGATACAGCAAGGATGTAGAGAAAGATCAACTTAATGCAAGGTAAGTCCATTCAAAATTCTGATCACCAACAACTTGTCCTGGTCCCTCCATGCCGACACTATAGTTAAGAAAATCCATCAACACCTCTACTTTCTTAGAAGGCTCAGGAAATTTGGCATGGCAGCTCCAACTCACACCAACTTTTATAGATGCACCATAGAAAGCATTCTTTCTGGTTGTATCACAGTTTGGTATGACTCCTGCTCTGCCGAGTACTGCAAGGAACTACAAAAGGTTGTGAATGTAGCCCAATCCATCATGCAAACCAGTCTCCCATCCATTGACTCTGTCTACACTTTCCGCTGCCTCGGCAAAGCAGCCAGCATAATTAAGGACCCCATTCACCCAGGGCATCCTCTCTTTCACCTTCTTCCTTTGGGGAAAAGGATACAAAAGTCTGAGATCATGTACCAAACGGCTCAATAACAGCTTTTTCCCTGCTGCCATCAGACTTTTGAATGGACTTACACTGCATTAAGTTGATCGTTCTCTACACCCGCCCTAGTATGACTGTAACACTACATTCTGCACTCTCTCGTTTCCTTCTATGAATAGTATGTTTTGTCTGTATAGTGTGCAAAAAACAATACTTTTCACTTGATGTTAATACACGTGACAATAATCAAATCAAATCAAAGTTGCTAGATCTATTCAAAATCTATCCCATGTAGCATGGTGGTGGTGCCACATAACATGATGGAGGGTATCCTCAATGAGAAGACAGGACCTTGTCTCCAAAAGGACTGTGCTGTGGTCACTCTTTTCATACTGTTAGGGTAGATTGGTGCGATGAGGTCAAGTGGGTTTTTAAAACAATCAATAATAGTTTTATGGGTACCATTACTAACATTGTATTACATGATGTTATATTCAGGGTTTTATTAACTGAATTTGATTCTACCGCTGTCATGGTGTGATTTAAACTATGTTCCCAGGGCAATGAAAGAAAAAAGTGAAATTAAAAAAAGTCTAACTTCGTTGAAATTTACAAGAAAAGGAGGCTCCAACTCTTGTAAAGGTTTATTTTCATTGTCAGAGGGTTTGCCTGACAAAATGTAAGGCTTTCCATGTTGCTAAAATAGTGCTAACACGGGAATGGACAACTTCTAACTTTGGTGAAAAATTTTGTTCATACCTATATGGTACAGAGGCTTTGAAAGTAGCCAGACACCATTTGTAGGAAGCTTTTGGACGAGTAATGCATTCCAGACACAACCTCTGGATTTCCATGCTTAACTGTGCGTTTGTGCTTGCCAGATGTTACTATCTGATTTCCACATAAGTAACCGTGAGTTGTCACTATTACTTCTGCAGCAAAATTTGCTATGTGTTATTGTATTTTTCTTGACTGACATGGGGCGGGGGGGTGAATGCTCTTGACAATTATGTTTTTCCTTAACTTTAAAACAATTATCAGGACTTTTTTGGTGCATTTTTGTATTCAAAGTTGCATACATTTGCTTTACTAAAATCAGCTGTTACAATTTGAATCCAATCTGCTAAAAAGCCTGAGTGGAAAATAAATACGTGGGCTTGCACAAAAATATATCTTAAGGTCGCAAATGATTTTAAAAATGTATGATCATTTCAACCGCAGTTATCAATTTCAATCTCGTTACCATTGTTTTAAGATGTTCTTTGTTTTCTGCAACTCCTATTTCACAGCTTATGGGGGCTCAGCATTTTGCACTCTCCCCTCATCTCTCCTTCAAAAACAATAATAATTTCCAATTAGTGCTCTCTGGAAATTTTCAGGCTATGTCAGGGAGGGGATGGGGAGGGGGGCAAAAAAGAAACAAAAAATCAGGTGGCAGTCGAGACAGGATGCAGGAGATACAATGTTTTATTACGATCACCATGGCGACGGTGTGGAAAACCAAGAGCCACGGGGCAGTAGCTGCAACCAGGTCAATAACGCACACAGAGACATTGTGTAGATAATCAACAACAGGGCCCTTGGTTCTCTTCAATGTGCAAACAGCTGAAGGGCAAATCAATACAGCAATGGGAACAAGGCAGCCCCAGCTCTCCTTCCCACAATCCACCATCAATAAGTACCGAAGGAGCCCAAAAAAAACCTTATTGAATTTGTTCTGCGGGCATTAAAATGAAAATTTCAAAAAATAATTTCTAACTACAGTGGTTGAAATAAATTCTCAAAACATTTCAATAATTACTTACTTCAGTTGTGCATCAATCAGATTATCAATATTTCTATTTCTAATAGTGTGGAATCCTATCAGGCACAATGTATCAGCAGGTATTCCGATAAACTGGCTTCGTCTATGAAATATGCAAATATTTCCTCAATTTAAGATAGGGAGAAAAAAGCTTTTCAAATGGTGTTAAAATTTACGAAAAAAAACCTTACTAAAGTATAATTGATCGGATGAATTTAACAGGCACTTTCAGCCATTCTTTTGAAACAAAAAACATTAAAACTGATCACTTTCCTATTTACATGAATTTTTAAAAATTTAGTTATTGACTACTGTCTTTTAAATTTAGTAAAAGATGTTTTCACCATATTGTTTCCCTGGACATGAAAAAATAAAAACAGTAAAAATATTTTATCTGAAAAGTAGATCCAAAAAGGTATGAATTTGCACGGATCCATTTTTCATATGCTTATCTGCTGGTTTTTAGTGTGCCTCAGAATGTGATAAACAAAGAACCTGCTGTCAGTCACAGCAACACTGGGAATAAACAGTTGCTGCAACAATTTGCATTTGTATAGCACCTAGTAAAATCATACCAAAGCATGTCACAGGAGCATTATCAAATAATATTTGGCACCAAGCCACATATGGAGGCATTAGGAAAATGATTAAATACTTCATAAGCAATATCTTAAAGCTAAAGAAGCAGAAAGGTTTTGGGATGGAATTACAGACCTTAGGCCCAGAACAGCTGAAAGCACAGCTGGCAGCAACTGAGCAATGAAAACGAGGGATGTGTAAGAATAGCAACAACAACTTATATTTATATAGCAGATTTAACATTATAAAACTTCCCAAGGCATTTCATTCTTAAAGTTACAAAACTAATCCTCAGACTGTAATGGGCTGTCCTGAATCCATCAGCTTGCTTGCTCCAAAAACCAAATTCAAATTTCCAATTGAACCCAATTCATGGTCCCCACAAGAGAGACAAGCAAGCTCCAAGCTAACAAGGTAAGGCATTGCACCCCATCTGATCTGACACTCGATATTAGCCTAAAGATTGAGGGGTGGCACAGTGGTTAGCACTGCTGCCTCACAGCGCCAGGGACCCAGGTTTGATTCCCGGCTTGGGTCACTGTCTGTGTGGAGTTTGCACGTTCTCCTCTTGTCTGCATGGGTTTCCTTTCACAGTCCAAAGATGTGTGGGTTAGGTTGATTGGCCCTGCTAAATTGACCCTAGGGGAATTAGCAGGGTTAATATAGTGGGGTTACGGGAATAGGACTTGGACGGGGTTGTTGTCGATGCAGACTCAATGGGCTGGATGGACTGTAGGGTTTCCCTTCTGCACTGTAGGGTTTCTATGGTTTAAAAGTGATAATAGGAGCATTATAGAACAAAATATGACTGTGAGCCACACAGAGGTATTCGATCAAAGAAATTCGAAGAATTTCAAAGAATACAAATTCAAAGAATACCTTTGATCAAAGAAATTTGATCAAAGAGGTAGGTTTTAAGGAATGCCTCAAAGGAGGAACAAGCAGTAGAAGGGGTGAAGGAAGGAATTCCAGAGCACAGGGCCAAGGCAACTGAAGGCATGGCCTGAGTGACAGATTGATTAAAATTGGGATCACACACTGGGCCAGAATTAAAGTGTACTTGTAGGAACATAGGACCAGGAGTAAGCCTGTCAGCCCTTGACCCTGTTCTGCCATTCAATGAAATCATGGCTGATCTGTGGCCTAACTCCAATATACTTGCCTTTGGCCGAACAAAAATTTATCTACCTTAGGTTTAAAATTAGCAACTGATCTAGCATCAGCTGTCATTTGTGGAAGAGGTCTCTAAACCTCTACCACCTTTCTTTGTAGAAGTTTGATAAGGTCCCCCATGCAAGACTTCTTGAGAAGGTGAGAGGGCATGGGATCCAAGGGGCTTTGGCTTTGTGGATCCAGAACTGGCTTGACTGCAGAAGGCAGAGAGTGGTTGTGGATGGGTCTTTTTCTGTATGGAGGTCGGTCACCAGTGGAGTGCCCAGGGATCTGTTCTAGGACCCTTGCTGTTTGTCATTTTCATAAATGACCTGGATGAAGTGGAGGGATGGGTTAGTAAGTTCGCCGACGATACGAAGGCTGGTGGTGTTGTGGATAGTCTGGAGGGATGTCAGAAGTTGCAGTGTGTCATAGATAGGATGCAAGACTGGGCAGAGAAGAGATGGACTTCAACGCGGATAAATGTGTAGTGGTCCATTTTGGCAGGACCAACAGGATGCAGGAGTACAATATCAAAGGTAGGAGCCTTAGCTGGGTTGAAGAGCAGAAGGATCTTGAGGTCCGGGTCCATAAGAACATAAGAAATAGGAGCAGGAGTAGGCCATCTAGCCCTTCGAGCCTGCCTTGCCATTCAATAAGATCATGGCTGATCTGTTGTGGCTCAGTTCCACATTCCCGCCCTCTCCCCATAACCCTTAATCCCCTCGCTTATCAAAAACCCATCAACCCGCGTCTTAAAAATATTTAGCGAGGCAGCCTCCACCACTTCAACGGGCAGAGAATTCCAGAGATTCACCACCCTTTGAGTGAAGAAGTTCCTCCTCAACTCCGTTCTAAACCGCCCTCCCTTTATCTTGAGGCTGTGCCCCCTAGTCCTACTGTCCTTTCTGAGCGGGAAGAGTCTCTCCACCTCTATCCTATCCATCCCATTCATCATCTTATACGTCTCAATGAGATCTCCCCTCATTCTTCTAAACTCTAACGAGTACAAGCCTAGTTTATTCAGCCTCTCCTCATAGCTCAACCCCCTCAAGTCCGGTATCAGCCTAGTAAACCTCCTCTGCACTCCCTCCAAGGCCAAAATATCCTTGCGTAAGTGCGGCGACCAAAACTGCACACAGTACTCCAGCTGCGGCCTCACCAATGCCCTAGGGTCCACAGGGCTCTTAAATCGGCCTCACAGGTGGAGGATGTGGTCAAGAAGGCGTATGGTGTACTGGTCTTCATTAATCAAGGGATTGAGTTTAGGAGTCGGGAGGTAATGCTGCAACTTTATAGGACCCTTGTCAGACCCCACTTGAGTACTGTGCACAGTTCTGGTCACCTCACTACAGGAAGGATGTGGAAGCTATTGAGAGGGTGCAGAGGAGATTTACAAGGATGTTGCCTGGATTGGGAGGCATGCCTTATGAAGATAGGTTGAGGGAGCTAGGTCTCTTCTCCCTGGAGAGACGAAGGTTGAGAGGCGACCTGATAGAGGTTTATAAAATGTTGAGAGGAATAGATTGGGTGGATTCTTGGAGGCTATTTCTCAGGGCTGAAATGGTCGCTATGCGAGGACACAGGCTTAAGGTGCTGGGAAGCAAGTACAGAGGAGATGTTAGGGGAAAGTTTTTCACTCAGAGGGTGGTGAGTGAGTAGAATCGGCTGCCGTTAGTGGTGGTAGAGGCGAACTCGCTGGGGTCTTTTAAGAGACTTCTGGATGAGTATATGGGATCTAATGGAATTGGAAGTTACAGATAGTTCTATGGCTTAGTAGGTATAGATGTGATCAGCGCAACTTGTGGGCCGAAGGACCTGTTTGTGCTGTAGTGTTCTATGTTAAGTGCTTCCTAACATCTCTCCTGCACCCCCTAGTTCTAGAATCACTAACCAATGAAAATATTTATCTTTATCTACCCTGTCTTTTCCTGTTAATATTTTGAAGACTTTGATCAATCACAGGTAAATCTTCTAAATTCTAGAGAATTTGTACAATCTTAATTTGTACAATCTTAACCCCTGAAGTCCAAGTATTATTCTTTTAAGTTTACTTTGTATTCCCTCCAAGACCTAAAGGGTCATCTGCTTCACCAGCTTGTTCTCTTGAAAATTATCGCTTCTCACAACAAAAGTTTTGTGTCACCAGCCAATATTGGACTTGTACCCTGAACACTCATTATTAACACAGATTAAGATCAGTGGTCCCAGCACCAGTCTCTGAAGAACCCCACTGTATACCTTTCTCCAGTCTGAACAACCATCCCTGAATCTCTATTTCATATCCATATTCCATAAGCTTTTAATTTGCTGACAAAGATACTATCTGGCCCTTTATTAAAGTAAAGTTGACTTATTCGTCACAAGTAAGGCTAATATTAATGCTGCAATGAAGTTACTTTGCAAGTTCTCTTGCCGCCACAGTCCAGTGCCTGCTCGGGTCAGCACAACCTTCAGACTGTGGGAGGAAACCGGAGCATCCAGAGGAAAGCCATGCAGACATGGGAAGAATATGCAAACTCCACACAGACAGTGGCCCAAGCCGGGAATTGAACCCGGGTCCTGGTGCTGTGAGGCAGCAGTACTAACCACTGTGCCACCATGCAAGCTATTAAATAGCTTTGGAAGCGCATGTATATCGCATCAACTGTATGACCTTCATCAACTCTATTTTATTAAAGAACTTCAGCTAAATACAATTTGCCCTTAACAAACCTGTGCCGGCTTTCCAAAAGTAATTACTGGATGACGAAGAATACTCTGTTCGCCATGTCCCATGTTTGTCTTCTGAGGGGGTCAGTGCGGTCTTTTGGTGTGGCACATCAGAACTGTCGATCGACGAGTCGAGCGCCATATCCTGTTCTTATGAGGGCGTTTTTCAGCATCTGTAGGTGCCTGTTGTGATCCTCCTCATCTGAGCAGATACTGCATATACGGAGGGCTTGTCCGTAGCAGATAGCTTCTTTAAATGTGTTTAGGGTGGAAGCTGGAGAAATGGAGCATTGTGAGGTTATCCATGGCTTTGCGGTACAGGAAGTGCTGAGGTGACGTCCTTGATGGAGATGCATGTGTCCAAGAATGCAACCGTTTCCAGAGAGTAGTCCATGGTGAGTCTGATGGTGGGATGGAACTTGTTGATGTCATCATATAGCTTTTTCAATGATTGGACTCAAGGCGAACAAAAAAAGGAAATGTCATCAATGCATCTAGTATATAGCATTGCTTAAAGACCCTGTATGGTGAAGAGGTCTTGTTCAAACCTGTGCATGAAGCTGTGGCATATTGAAGTACGAATTTGGACGCCTTGGCTGTTCCTCAACTCATCTTGGACCACAGCATCTTCACCTTCAACAACCAGTTCTTCACCTTCAAAAACCGCACAGACCTCCTCAGAAGACAAACACAGGGCATGTGGACAGAGTACCCTTCACTGTCCAGTACTTCCCCAGAGCAGAGAAGCTACAACATCTTCTCCAGAGCCTTCAACATGTCATCAATGAAGACGAACATCTCGCCAAGGCCATCGCCACACCCCACTTTTTGCCTTCAAACAACCACACAACCTCAAACTGACCAGTGCCCACAGCAAACTACCCAGCATTCAGGAGAACAGCAACCATAATACCACACAACCTCTGCGAGATGTGCTGGATCATCAACACATCTCACGTGAGAACACCATCCACCAGGTACACAGAATATACACTTACAACTTGGCCAATGTTGTCTGCCTGATACTACGCAGGAAAGGATGTCCCAATGCATGATACATTGGGGAGACCATGCAGACGCTACAACAATGGACGAATGAATACCGCTTGGCAGTCACCAGGCAGGAGTGTTCTCTTCCTGTTGGGTAACACTTCAGCACTCACGGGCATTCAGCCTCTGATCTTCGGGTAAGCATTCTCCAAGGCTGCCTTCATGACATGACAACGCAGAGTCACTGAGCAGAGACTGATAGCCAAGTTCCGCATACATGAGGACGGCCTCAACTGGGACCTTGGGTTCATGTCACACAATCTGTAACCCCCACGACTTGCCTGGGCTTGCAAAATCTCACTAACTGTCTTGGCTGGAGACAATTCACACCTCTTTAACCTGTGCTTAACCCTCTCTCCACTCACACTATCTGTACCTGGAAAGATTCGCATTCCAACCATTATCTTGTAAATTGAGTCTGTGATTATGTATGCCCTGTTTGTGAACACAGCTCTTCACTCACCTGAGGAAGGAGCAACACTCTGAAAGCTTGTGCTACCAAATAAACCTGTTAGACTTTAACCTGGTGTTATGAGGCTTCTTATTGTGCTTACCCCAGTCCAACGCTGGCATCTCCACATCATGGCTACCATCCTTGTGTCCAAGGAGGATTAAAAAATTATTCCCAGTGCTTCCGCAATTTCAAACTTTTACTTCCCTCCATTTCCATGGATCTCATATGCCCTAGTGAATCAACCTATTCAATACTTCCATTATGATTTTACCAGCATCATCTTACTTGGTAAAGACAGATGCAACCTCTCAGCCATGCTCTCTGCATCCACATGCAAGTCCCTTTCTGGTCCCTCATCAACTCCACCTCCCCTTTTACTGCTATACGTCTAGAGAACACCTTTGAATTCACTTTTGTGTTAGCTGCCAGTCACCTCACTCTGTTTCTCTCATCACTTCCCCTCAGAACTTTTTCGTTCTTCTGAACTTCGCTTCACAATTTGATAACCATCTGACATCATTCATGGACCTCTGGTTTTGTTTGCCCCACCTTTTTTCCTCATAGGACTGTAGTTGACTAGACTATCTGGGACCATAAAGGCAGTTCACTGTTCAGTTACAATTTTGCCTGTTAATTTTTAATTCTGATATGGACAACTGAGTTTTGAATGTCAGAAGCCATCATTAAAGAAGCAACCTGTAAAAATTCAAGGCAATCAGGCAGAGTCAACATGGTTTTGTGAACCAATTTATTGGAATTCTTTGCAGGAGTTACACGTGGTGTAGATAAAGGGAACAAGTTAAGTTTAAGTTTATTTATTAGAGTCACAAGTAGGCTTACATTAACACTGCAATGAAGTTACTGTGAAAATCCCCTAGTCGCCACACTCAAACACCTGTTCAGGTGTACCGAAGGAGAATTTAGCATGGTCAATGTACCTAACCAGCACATCTTTCCGAATGTGGGAGGAAACTGGAGCACCTGGAGAAAACTCATACAGACTCGGGGAGAACGTGTAAACTCTGCACAGACAGTGACCCAAGCCAGGAATCAAATCCGGATCCCCAGTGCTGTGAGGAAGTATTACTTACCACTTTGCCACCATGCTGTCCTTGTAACATACTGTACTTAGCTTTCTAGAAAGCATTTGATAAAGTACCACATCAAAGATTATTGCAGAAAATAACTCATGGTGTAACGGGAGATATGTTGGCATGGATTGAAGATTGGCTGGTGAACAGGGGACAAAGGGTAGCCATAAAGGGTCTTCTTCTGGTTGGTACAAAGCGATGAGAGGTGTGCTACAGGGATCAGTGCTGGGACATCAACTTTTTAGAATTTATATAAATAACTTGAATGAAAGAACTGAAGAAATAGGTGCTAAATTTACTGATGATATAAGGATAGGTTATTGGGGGCAGGAAGCAATTTGGAGTTGAGGTTACAATCAGATCAGCATGACGTTATTGAATGGGGCCAAGACCTACTGCTGCTCCTAATTCAGATAAGAACAAAGAACAAAGAACAAAGAAAAGTACAGCACAGGAACAGGGCCTTTGGCCCTCAAAGCCATGATGCTTGCCTAAACTAAAACCTTCCATTCCGGTCCTATTCATGTATTCCATCTAACTGCCCCTTAAATGCACTATTGTACCTGCTCCCACCACCTCCCCAGGCAGCGTGTTCCAGACATTCACCACACTCTGCATAAAAAACTTGCCTCGCACATCCCCTCGAAACTTTTCCCCACGCACCTTAAACCCATGCCCCCTAGTATGTGAATTTTCTACCCTAGGAAAGAGCATCTGACTATCCACTCTGTGCCACTCAAACTTGTAAACCTCTATCAGGTCACCCCTCAACCCTCATCGTTCTGGTGAGAACAAACCAAGTTTCTCTAAAATCTCTACATAACTAATACCCTCCAGACCAGGCAACATCCTGGTAAAACCTCTTCTGTACTCTTTCTAAAGCATCCACATCCTTCTCGTAGTGTGGCAACCAGAATTGTAAACAATATTCTAAATGAAGCCTAATTAAGGTTCTATACAGCTTCAGCATGACCTGCCAATTTTTATACTCAATGCCTTGACCAATGAAGACAGGCATGCCGTATGCTTTCTTGACTACCTTATCCACCTGCATTGCCACTTTCAGTGATTGGTCGACATGTACATCCAGATCTTTCTGCCTGTCAATACTCCTGAGGATTCTATCCTTTACTGTATAATTCCTACATACATCGGACCTTTCAAAATGCATTATCTCACACTTGTCCGAATTAAACCCCATCTGCCATTTTTCCCCTCAAATCTCCAACAGGTCTATACCTTGCATTATCCTCTGGCAGTTCTCTTCACAACTCCGCCAATTTTTGGTGTCATCTGCGAACTTGCTAATCAGACCAGCTACAGTTTCCTCCAAATCATTTATATATACTACGACAACAAAGATCCCAGAACTGATCACTGTGGAACATCGCCAGTCACAGCCTTTCATTCAGAAAAGCACCTGTCTTCTATGGCCAAGCCAGTTCTACAGCCATCTTGCCAGCTCGCTTCTGATCCTGTGTGATGTTTTGTACCAGTCTGCCATGACCTTATCAAAGGCTTCACTGCAGTCCATGTATACAAAATACGCTGCCTTTCCCTCATTTATCATCTTCATTACTTCCTTGAAAAACTCGATCAAGTTAGTGAGGCATGACCTCCCCTTCACAAAATCATGCTGTCTATCACTAATAAGTTCATTTGTTTCCAAATGTGAGTAAATCCTGTCCCTAAGAATTTTTTCCAATAATTTCCCTCCCATTGACATAAGGCTCACCGACCTATAATGTCTTGGATTATCCCTGCTGCCCTTTTTAAACAATGGAACAGAAATGGCTATCCTCCAGTCCTTTGGAAGTGCACCTGAAGCCAAAGGGGATGCAAAGATTTCTGTCAAGGCCCCAGCAGTTTCTCCCCTTGCTTCCCTCTGTGGTCAATCCCATCAGGCCCTGGGAACTTATCTACTTTAATGCTTTTTAGGATGCCCAAAATCTGCCCCTTTTTGATAGTGACATGACCCAGAATATCTGCACACCCTACCCTCAGCTCCCCATCCATCAAGTCTCTCTCTTTGGTGAATACTGATGCAAAGTATTAATTTAGTATCTCGCCCATTCCCTCTGGTTCCATGCAGAGATTCCCTTCACTATCCTTGAGTGGACCAACCCTTTCCCTGTCTACCCAATTGCTCTTTACATACGTATAAAATGCCGTAGGATTTTCCTTGAGTCTGTTTGCCAAGGACTTTTCTTAACCCCTTTTAGCCCTCCTAACTTCTTCCTTAAGTTCCTTCCTATGTTCTTTATATTCTTCAAGGGCTTCATCTGTCCTATGCCTTTTAGACCTTAGAATGCTTCCGTTAGTAGATCCATACAGTATGCCTATCGCTGCAACAGGTCCACAGCATACGCCGTCTCCCTGGCCCTACACTCAACACCAAAACACCTAGATAACAAGGACACGTATGTCAGACTCCTATTTATTGACAATAGCTCAGCCTTCAACACCATTATCCCCATGAAACCCATTTCCAAACTCTATGGTCTGGGCCTTGGCTTCTCTCTCTGTGACTGGATCCTGAACTTCCTAATTCACAGACAATAATCAGTGAGGAGCAACAACACCTCCTTCATGATCCTCAACATTGGTGCCCCACAAGGCTCCACCACTTCAACGGGCAGAGAATTCCCGAGGTTCACCACCCTTTGAGTGGTGAACTCTGATCTAAGCTGTGCCGCCTCCCCACTTATCTTGAGGCTGTGCTCTCTAGTCCTGCTATCCTTTCTAAGCGGGAAGAACCTCTCTACCTCTACCCTATCTATCCCCTTCATTATCTTGTACGTCTCTATGAGATCCTCCCTGAGCCTTTTAAACTCCAACAAGTACAGACCCAGTCTATTCAGTCTCTCTTCACAGGCTAACCCCCTCATCTCCGGTATCAGCCCAGTGAACCTCCTCTGCACTCCCTCCAAGGCCAATACATCCTTCCGCAAGTGCGGCGACCAAAACTGCACACAGTACTCCAGCTGCGGCCTCACCAGTGCCCTGTACAGTTGCAGCAAGACCTCCCTGCTTTTATATTCTATCCCCCTCACTATAAACGCCAACATTCCATTTGCCTTCTTGATCACCTGCTGCAGCTGCAGACTGGGTTTTTGCGATTCGTGCACAAGGACCCCCAGGTCCCTCTGCACCGTAGCATGCTGCAGCTTTTCACCTTTTAAATAATAATCCTTCCTACTATTATTTCTACCAAAGTGGATAACCTCACACTTGCTAACATTATACTCCATCTGCCAGGTCCTCGCCCACTCGATCAGCCTATCCAGATCTCTCTGCAGACTTTCCACACCCTCCACCCAGTTTGCTTTTCCACTCATCTTCGTGTCATCAGCAAATTTCGTCACCCTACACTCAGCCCCCTCCTCCAGATCATCTACGTAAATAGTAAACAGTTGAGGCCCCAACACTGATCCCTGCGGCACTCCACTGGTCACCAACTGCCAACCGGAATAGCACCCATTGATTCCAACTCTCTGCTTCCTATTAGACAGTCAATCCTCTACCCACGCTAACACCTTACCCCCAACCCTGTGCACCCTAACCTTCTGCAGCAACCTTTTGTGAAGCACCTTATCAAACGCCTTCTGGAAATCTAAAAACACCACATCCACCGGTTCCCCTCTGTCTACTTCACTCGTCACATCCTCATTGAAATCCAATAAATTTGTTAAACACAACTTCCCCTTAACGAATCTGTGCTGCGTCTGCTTGATCAGGCCATTCTTTTCTAGGTGCCTTGTTATTTCTTCTTTGATGTTTCTTCTTTTCTTCTTTCTTCCACCTTCTTCCGTCAAAAGATACAAAAGTCTGAGGTCACGTACCAACCGACTCAATAACAGCTTCTTTCCTGCTGCTGTCAGACTTTTAAATGGACTTCCCCTGCATTAAATTGATCTTTCTTTACACCCTAGCTGTGACTGTAACATGATATTCTGCACTCTCTTGTTTCTTTCACTATGAACTGTATGCCCTGTCTATACAGCACGCAAGAAACAATATTTTTCACTGTATGTTAATACATGACAATAACAAATCAAAATTATTCTTTTTGACAAGGCTCATAATAGCCCTCGTTTTCCAGAGTTCCCAATACTTGCCACACTTATCCTTCACCGTCATGGGTGCACGCCAATCCTGAATTCCAATCAACTGATATTTGAAAGACTCCCACACGTCGGACGTTGATTTATCCTCAAACAGCCTAACCCAATTTACCCTCTCCAGATCCTGCCTAATGTTACTGCAGTTAGACTTCCCCCAATTTAACATCTTTACCCAAGGACCACTTTTGTCCTCATCCACAAGCATCTTAAAACTTATGGAGTTTTATTGTTCCCGAAATTGATCATTGTTCCCGAAATGTTCTCCTATTGAAACTGCAATCACCTGATTGGGCTCATTCCCCAATACTAGGTCTAATATGGCTCCTTCCTGAGTTGGGCTATTTACATACTGTTTCAAGAAACCCTCCTGGATACTCCTTACAAATTCTGCCCCATCCAAGCCCCTAGCAGTATGTTCAAATGAATGAGTTCGACCATACAGAAGAGCACCAGAGTTGTAAAGGAAAGAGATGAATGATGGCTTCAGTCGCAAATGAGTTGACATAGTGTGGATGCAAGGAAGGCAAACTTGGTGAAGGAGGGAATATGTGACCTAAAACTTTGCACAGGGTGAAACAGGTGTTAAGGTGCAACCAGACTACTTTAAACAGTAACATATTTAAGACACGGGTTGATAGGTTTTTGGTAGGCAAGGGGATTAAGGGTTATGGGGAGAGGGCGGGAATATGGAACTGAGACACGACAGATCAGCCATGATCTTATTGAATGGCGGGGCAGGCTCGAAGGGCTAGATGGCCTACTCCTGCTCCTATTTCTTATGTTCTTATGTGACAAGAAAACAACAGGGCCTGAAGTCAATGGCTTGTGTCTTCTGATCTTTAACTAATTAAAACTTATCCATTACAGAAAGTTGGATGAATAGCATGACAAACCGGAAGCAGGGGAGAAGTTCAAAGATTTGGTGGCAGAGTAGAGTTGGGCATCGTCGGTATATCTGCAACACTGTGCTTTTGGAGAATGCTGATGAGAAGCTGAAGGGAGACAGGATAGATCCTTGAGATCTCCATTACGATTGGATAAATAAGAATGGAGAGATCCACCAGCTGGATGATGAATATTTATACTTACAATTCTGGACAGCCTAAGACTATCTCATCAATAAATTATCATTATTATACATCAAATAAAGTACTGATTACATAATAAAATGCCTTTGATAGTTTCTATAATGTTAACAACTACTGACAAATCTTTAGATTTTATACAGCAGATCAGACTGATGGTAAATCTGTATAATTTGTGCTGAGGTAATCTGTACCAAATTTGGACACGCAATTAAAATTACATTGTTCCCAAATATCCACATTTGAACTAACTGACTACAAGTGGAGTTGACAGTATAGCTAAGGTCTGACAGCACCAGGTCGCTGAGCACAGGTACCTGTAGTTTATCAGCAACTTTTAAACTATCACATAATGAAGCAATAGTGTCCAGTTCTGAGCACTGCAGTTCAGGATGGATATGGACACTTTGGAGAGGATGCAGAAAAGGTTTGCAAGAGTAGGTCCAGAGATAATAAGCTTCAGCATATGTTTATACTGGAGAACTGGGGAATATTAAAAGGATACCAGATAGAAGTGTTCAAAATCAGAGAGAAACCACAACCATTAAAGAAAGGCTGGAGAACCAGACAATATTGATTTAAGATAATTGCCCAAGGAAGCAATGACCTGAGGAAGAACATTTTGTTTAACTGAGCGAGTGGTTGGGATCTGGAATGCACTGTGTGACACTGTAGTGAAGGCAGCTTCAATCATGAATTTCACAAGAGAAGTGTATAAGTACCCGAAAAGTTACAAGGCAAGGGCTGGGAAGGAAAATCAGCAGAGTTGAAGAGACATGGCATTGACATAATGGGCCAAATGGCCCCTTTCCGTAGTGTAAACATTCCATGATTCTAATAAATAATGCAATGGAAATGCTGTTAAATATATGAGTATTACCAGGATAACTGGCATCAAATATCACCATTAGATTGCAGAGGATTGGGAGTAGAGGTCTGGTAATAATGACTGTTTTGAAAACTTCAGATTCAAATTTTCATTGTACTGGTACAAACATTTCCTCAGGCCAAAGTAAAAAGGGAAAATATCTAAAGTAATTTGAAAAAGATATTGACAGTAGTCATGAGGAAATCAATGTTATGACACTGCCTATTTTGGAAGAGCAGAACCAGTGTTGAGATGAATGCTACAGAATCAACTGTATTAGGGCACATTTATATTAAAATATACATAGCCCTTTAAAATAAAGGTATAATTTTGATTCAAAAGAAAGACTTCTTGACATCACCATGCCATATACATTTGTTAAAGTATAATGCCATTAAAAATACAATGATATTACTTCCAAATGACATGGGTTAAAGCGCAGCACTATTTGGCAAGAGTAAAAAGCTGCTCCTGACAAAGCTCTTGTAAAATGTAAATACGAGAATGATCATTTTATTATTTTTTAATTATTTTCTTGCCTAGGTGCAGAATCACCATTTCAGGTTTCCTCCTTGCCAGTCTACTCCAATTTGAGATTGAATCTGGGAGCTGTTTTGGAGCTGGCTGGCCCCTAATGAAATACTATCAGCAGAGTACGGTGCACTCCCAACTGATACTCTTTTTAAACAGCTAAGTGACTTCAGATAGAGACTTCAAGTCAATCTGAAGCTGCTGCCTTTTGTTCAATTAAATTTCACTGCTTTGGGGGAATAGGCAATTTACCCCCATCAATAGTACTATCAAAGCATTCTTGAGGTGAGATCACCCAGATTACCCTAAGTGACAGATCTCTATTTTAAATGTTGGTGTTGAGAAAAATGCGAGTGTTAAAAGAAACACACAGTTTGTATGCAGATAAAGCAAGCAATTAGGATGGCAAATAGCACATTGACTTCATTGCAAGGGGTCTGACATATCCTGGAACTCCAATTGCTACAGCTGCACTTGGATTTAAGATATCAGGAAAACAGAAGTTGCTTTAAGGAGTTTGATTTGATTTATTATTATCACATGTATTAACATACAGTGAAAAGTATCTTTCTTTGCACTCCATATAGACAAAGCATACCATTCACTGAGAAGGGAACGAGGGAGTGAGGAATGTAGTGTTACAGTCATAGCTAGGGTATTAAGATCAATTTAATGCAAGGTAAGTCCATTCAAAAGTCTGACAGCAGCAGGGAAGCAGCTGTTTTTGAGTCGGTTGATACATAACCTCAGACTATTGTATCTTTTTCCTGATGGAAGAGAGAATGTCCGGGTGTGTGGGGTCCTTAATTATGCTGGCTGCTTTACCGAGGCAGTAGGAAGTGTAGACAGAGTCAATGGATGGGAGGTTGGTTTGCGTGATGGATTGGGTTACATTCACAACCTTTTGTAGTTTCTTGCAGTCTTGGACAAAGCAGGAGCCATACCAAGCTGTGATACAACCAAGAAGAATGCTTTCTATGGTGCATCTGCAAAAGTTGGTGAGAGTCAGAGCTGACATGCCAAATTTCCTTAGTTTCCTGAGAAAATAGAGGCAGTGGTGGGCTTTCTTAACTATAATGTCAGCATTGGGGGGAATCAGGACAGGTTGTTGGTGATCCGGACACCTAAAAATTTGAAGCTCTCAACCCTTTCTACTTCATCCCCGTTGATGTGGACAGGGCCATGTTCCCCTTTATGCTTCCTAAAGTCAATGTCAATCTCCTTTGTTTTGCTGACATTGAGGGAGAGATTATTGTTGCTGCACCAATTCACCAGATTCTCTATCTCATTCCTGTACTCTGTCTTGTCATTGTTTGAAATTCAACCCACTGTGGTGGTGTCATCAGTAAACTTGAAAATCGAATTGGAGGGGAATTTGGCCACATAGTCATAAACAGAGTAAAAGATAGAATTAGAAGGTATGCTGGGCACAACTTGAAGTCACCTCGCTCCGGCACCATCTTGACTAGTTCTGATAGTCATTACAGAGATATAAACAGCTGGATGACAAAGACTAGGACCTGAAGTTAGCAAAAGGTGAAGGGGTAGCTCTGTTAATTAAGGTTTACATTGGTACGATAGAGAGAGATTAGTTCTGGAGATCAAGATGTAGAATCAGTTTGGGTCGAGACGACAAAGAGTAAAGGTAAGAAGTCACTCATAGTGGTTTATAAGCCCCTAACAGTAGCCCACTTAGGATGAGGTATACAGGATAAAATAATAGGAATTTGTCAGAAAGGTATGATGATAATCATGGGCAATTTTAATTGACATATTATTTGGATAAATCAGATTGGCAAAGGCAGCCTGGATGATGAATTCATTGAGTCTTTTGGGACAGTTTTATAGCGCAGCACGTCTTAGTACCAACCAGAAAACAAACTTGTACCAGATCTGGTAATGCATAATGAGACAGGGTTAATTAATGACCTCGCAGTGAAGGTGTACCTCAGTAGTAGTGATCATAACCTGATTGAATTTTACATTTAGTTTGAGGGAGCAAAAGGGATCAAAGAATATGCGGGGAAGGGGGGAAAATCAGGATACTGAATTTGATGATCAGCCATGATCAAAATGAATCTTGGAGCAGGCGCAAAGAGCTGAATGGTCTATTCCTGCTTCCAGTTTCTATGTTTCTAAGACAGAAGTGGCTCTAAGAATGTTAAACTTAATTTAAGTCAATTATGAGGGCATGAAGACAGAACTGGCAAAGGTGAAAAGGGACATTACGTTAAAGGATAATCCAGTAGAGGTATAGTGGCAGATAGCTAAGGAGATATTTCAAATACACAGAAAAGGTACATTCTAGTGAGAAATAAAGATTTTAAGAGAAGGACACATCATCTGTGGCTAACTAAACAAGTTCAAGATAGTATCAAATTGAAAGAGGATGCTTATAGATGAGCGTCAGATCAGAAAATTGGACAGAATATAAAAAACTGCGAAGGATGACTAAAAACATGAGGAGGGAGAAATTAGAGTATGAAAGAAAGTAACCTTGAAATATTAAAAAATTTATACGGGCAATAGAAAAGGAAAAAAGTAAAATGAGTGCTGGTGTCCTGGAGATTGAGAAAGGGGAATTAATAATAGGAAATAAGGAAATGGCGGAGGGTTTGAATATATATTTGCATCTATCTTCATTGTAGAGGATACAAATAACATCCCAGGAACAATTGTGATTCAGGTGGTGAAAGGGAAGGAGGAAATAAGAATAAATAGGATCACCAGGGAAAGGTTACTGAGAAAATTATTACAACTAAAAGCTGACAAGTCCCCCGGTCCTGGGCAGACATCACTCTGGGTCTCAAAGAAGTAGCTGCTGAGATAGTAGATGCTGAACTCTACAGTGCAGATGAAACTGGGTACCCTGCCAGCTAAATCACAAAAAGGTTATTATGCATTTACAGCATGATGAAGACAAATGGAATGTTGCTGTTTATTGTAAAGGGAATGGAATCTCATCATTATAGATAGTATAGAATCCCTACAGCGCAGGGATGTTTTGCTAAAATCCCACAGGGCATTGGTGGCTCCACATCTAGAGATATTTCAAATATACAGAAAAGGTACATTCTGCCTTCTTATTTAAGGAATGAGATAAATGCATTAGAAACAAGTTCAGAGAAGGTTCAGTCGACTGATACCTAGGATGGAAGGAAGTGGCTGATCTTACAAGGAAAGGTTGGACAGGTTGAACCTGTATCTATGGTGTTTAGAAAATTGAGAAGCCATCCTATTGAAACATATAGGATTCTGAGGTGATTTGGCAGGGTGGATGCTGCAAGGATGGAGAAGAGACTGGAACTAAGGGACATAGTTTAGGGGTCTCCCATTTAAGATGGATATGAGAAAATTTTTTTTACCTCAAGGGGCCATGAATTTTTGGAACTCTCTTCCCCAAAGAGCAGTGGATGCAGGTTCAATTAATAGATTCTTAATCAAGAAAGAGTCACAGGTTATCAGGGAAAGGTAGAACGTGGTGCTGAGACCACAATCAAATCAGCCATGATCTTAATGAATGGCGGAGCTGAATGGCCTACTCCTGCTCCTAATTTTTTTTTAAGTTTTTGGTCTCCTATCAAAGGAAGGGTACACTTGCAGCAAAAGATCACAACATTATTTCCTGCAACGAGAAGGTCATTCTATGCTGAGACATTAAGTAGGTAGGGCCTATACTCTCTGGTGTTTAGAGTAATGAGGGGTAACTCTCACTGGAAACTATAAGATTTGAAGGAGTCTTGACAAGGTAGATGCTGATGAAGCTGTCTGGAAAATCTAGAACTTGGGAGCTCAGGTCTACTGATAAAGGGTTGATTATTTAAGAAGAATTTATTTGGAATTTTCTACACCAGAGGGAAATGGATGCTCACCCTTTAAGCATATTAAAGGCTAAGATTGATATATTTTTGGAAACTAGGAAAATCAACAGCAATGGGGATTGGGCAGAAATGTTGAATTGTGGTCCAAGATCATAGAATCCCTACAGTGCAGAAGGAGGCCATTCAGCCTATCAAGTCTGCACTGACAACAATTCCATCCAGGCCCTATCCCTGTCACTCTACATATTTACCCTACTAAGATCCCTAACACTACAGGGCAATGTATCATGGCCATCAACCTAGCCCACACACTTTTGGACTGTGGGACGAAACCAGAGCACCTGGAGGAAACCCACGGGGAGAATGTTTGACGAATTTATTGGATTTCTATGAGGATGTGACTAGTGCCGTAGACAGAGGGGAACCGGTGGATGTGGTATTTCTCGATTTTCAAAAGGCGTTTGATAAGGTGCCGCACAAAAGGTTGCTTCAGAAGGTTAGGGGGCATGGAGTTGGCGGTGAGGTGTTAGCGTGGATAGAGGATTGGTTGTCTAAAAGGAGGCAGAGAGTTGGTATCAATGGGTGCTATTCTGATTGGTGGTTGGTAACTAGTGGAGTGCCGCAGGGATTGGTACTGGGGCCTCAGCTATTTATCATTTATATAAATGATCTGGAGGAGGGGGCTGAGTGTAGGGTAACAAAATTTGCTGACGACACAAAGCAAATTGCATGGAGGGTGTGGAAAGTCTGCAGAGGGATCTGGATAGGCTGAGCAAGTGGGCGAGGGCCTGGCAGATGGAGTATAATGTTAGCAAGTGTGAGGTTATTCACTTCGGCAGAAATAATAGTAGGAGGGATTACTATTTAAAGGGCGAAAAGCTGCAGCACGCTGCAGTGCAGAGGGACCTGGGAGTCCTTGTGCATGAGTCACAAAAACCTAGTCTGCAGGTGCAGCAGGTGATCAAGAAGGCGAATGGGATGCTGGCCTTTATAGCGAGGGAGATAGAATATAAAAGCAGGGAGGTCTTGCTGCAACTGTACAGGGCACTGGTGAGGCCGCAGCTGGGGTACTGTGTGCAGTTTTGGTCGCCACACTTGTGCAAGGATATTTTGGTCTTGGAGGGAGTGCAGAGGAAGTTCACTAGGCTGATACCGGAGGTGAGGGGGTTAGACTATGAAGAGAGACTGAATAGACTGGGTCTGTACTCATTGGAGTTTAGAAGGATGACGGGGGATCTTATAAAGACGTAGAAGATAATGAAAGGGATGGATAGGGTAGAGGTAGAGAGATTCCTCCCGCTCAGAAAGGACAGCAGGACTAGAGGGCACAGCCTCAAGATAAGGGAGGGGCAGTTTAGAATGGAGTTGAGGAGGAACTTCTTCACTCAAAGGGTGGTGAATCTCTGGAATTCTCTGCCCGTTGAAGTGGTGGAGGCTACCTCGCTAAATATATTTAAGACGCGGGTAGATAGGTTTTTGACAGACAAGGGAATTAAGGGTTATGGGGAGAAAGCAGGAAAGTGGAACTGAGCCACTTCAGATCAGCCATGATCTTATTGAATGGCGGGGCAAGCTTGAAGGGCTAGATGGCCTACTCCTGCTCCTATTTCTTATGTTCTTTCTTATGTTCTTATGAATGAGCAGACTCCACACAGACAATCACTCAAGCCGAGAATCAAACCTGGGTCCTTGGTGCTACGTGGCAGCAGTGCTAACCACTGTGCCGCCCCAAATAGATCAGCTGTGATTTTATTGAATGATGTGGTAAGCTTGGGGCATCATATGCTCCAATATTCATTGAAGCCAGAAATTTAAAGATTTTTTAGGAAATGGTAGCAAATATATTTAGAATTACATATTCTTGTGCGAAATGAGGAGAATATGTTGAAAAAAAAGTCCCGATATTCTTCTCGTTTTATGATTTCAAATACACTGGTGTGAATTTTGCCAGAGTTTGCACGAAAAAAGAAGCTAGCATAAAAGCATTTTTCAGTCAAGGAAAAAGTCTACTATTGTGTGTTGGGTGCCACAAGCAAAGATAAATCTCATGACTACAAACTAAATTGGGATTCCAGGCAAAAGAAAGAAGAATCTTTTCAGCATAGTTCAAACTTTTCTTGCAAAAGAGGGGAAATTGAATGGTATGGCTTTTGTTGCCTTAGTATGTGTTTAAAAATGGATTACATTTTTACTTTTAAAAAACACCACATAATAAGTTACAACATTCAAATATTTAGTTATAGGTGAAATCCTAGCACTCAATCTTAACATGAGAGGAATATGACAGACTGCAAGTTGTATTTAGATCATTGATCATAGAGTCCTACCGTGCAGAAGGAGGCCATTCAGTCCATCAAGTCTGCACCAACCACAATCCCAACCAGCCCTATCCCCATAACCCCATGCATTTATCTCAGCTCACCCCTCTAATGGGCAATTTAACACGGCTGATGTTAATGATCAATGCTGTGATCACTCCAATAAATAATGGGCAGTAATTTCTGAGTTCCAGAGTGTCATATTAATGGTGGGTGTTGGAAAACTAGTAGCAATTCCCACCAATTATGATGCCACACCAGCCAAACGGGAGACTGGAAACAACGGTGTTAAGCCGCTTGATGATATTTAAATACAGTCAGTATAATGGAAATCAAATTCATGCCCAGATTACATCGCCAGCAGGGGATGGGGGTGGGAACCTTGAGCTGAGATCTTACCACTGGGAATGGCCATAATGGAATTAGTACCCATGGTGAATGGGCCCTGAGAATCACATTGTGCTTTTGACTTCAAAATCTAAATTGTTAATATAAATGGTGAATGAAAGTGGCCTTATCACAGATCCCTGTGGGAATCCATTTACCCTACTCTGTTTTGTCTTGAAACCAGAAAGCTATCTATTTAGGAACTTGTCTTCAACTCTGCCTTCTCTGACCTTATTTATGAGCCTTTGAAAAATCTAAACAAATTAAATCCACTGCATTATCCTTGCCTACACATTTTGTGCTTTTCCTGGCCACTGCAGTTCTGTGCCCAGATAGACTTGACAAGTGCTGGCCGAGCTACCTGGCTGACAGCGTTCTAAGGTAGGACTTCTTTCCAAGTTTGTTTCATTCTTTCATGGGATGAAGGCATTGCTGATTGGGTTAGCATTTATTGCAAATGGTAGTCCCGCCTGTTGCCAGTAAGCACTCATCTAAATACATGCAGCCCTCGCTGATCCTCTGGATGGTGGGGGTCAGGCCCCCATCATCCAAAAAATTCAGGCTATTATCTTTCCTTTCTTTGATGTTAAACTGACTAGTCCATAGTTGAATGCGTTCTATTTGCCATCTTAAACACAGGTATCACATTAACTGCCTCCCAATCATCTGGCACTAAAATATTCTCGAATGAATTATTAGAAACATCTAGTAGGGTCTACTATCTCTTCCCTAGATTTGTTTCAAATGTGAAGATGTGACCAGTAAGAAGTCTCACAAAACCAGGTTGAAGTCCAACAGGTTTATTTGGTAGCAAAAGCCACTAGTTTTCGGAGCGCTGCTCCTTTGTCAGGGAGCAGTGCTCCGAAAGCTAGTGTCATTTGCTACCAAATAAACCTATTGGACTTTAACCTGGTTTTATGAGACTTCTTACCCAGTCCAACGCCGGCATCTCCACATCAAGATATAACCAGAGGTTTTATATTCGTTGTTAGATTAGTTTACTCAATAGAGGTCCACAAAATTATGAGAGGCATAGACAGGGTGGTTAGTCAGAGGTTTTTTCTCAGGGTGGAAGTATCAATTACAAAGAGGCACAGATTCAAGGTGAGAGGGGAAAGTTTAAGGGACATGTGCAGTGGAAGTTCTTCACGCAGAGTGGTGAGTGCCCGGAATGTGCTGCCAGAAGCGGTGGACATGATGTAGAGAAGCCGGTGTTGGACTGAGGTAAATACCAGGTTAGAGTCCAACTGGTTGGACTTTAACCTGGTGTTGTGAGACTTCTTACTTAGAAGCAGTAGAAGCAGGCAAATTAACAACATTTAAGAGGCATCTGGATGGGTACATGAATAGAGGGGGAATAGGAAGATGGAAGAAAGGCAGAAAGTTTTTGTTTTAGTTTGGTTAGGACCTCATGATTGGCACAGGCTTGGAGAACCAAAGGGCTTGTTCTGTACTCTGCTTTACTTTGTTCTTCTTTATTCAATATTTCTCCTCTTTCTTTTAAATAGTTACCTTATTTCCACTTTCATGATTCAATGCCATGTCCACCTGTTTCATTTTCTTTTGGGCGGGGGGTGGAGAAAATAAAACAAAGTGGGCACAAAATAATTATTTTATGTTTTAACCATGTCCGTATCAAAGACCCCTCAGGATCTTTCAATCATGTTGCCTCCTCTTATTTATCCAACCATCCATTAAAAATGCAATAATGTTGCTTCATTCACTTGCAGTAACAAAGCATTTCGTATGCCAATAACCCTTTGTGTAAATACATTTCCCTAACCACCTTGAGACTCGGTGACAAATTTAAAGTGCTGATCCGTCATCATTGACTCCCCTAGACTTTACTAAACTCTTCATAGCTTAATGTTTGTTCCGCTCTGGTTGAATTTGTCCTAAATATTTTAAATTTCACCCACGAATACAGTTACTTATTCTTAATAACATCTTGGTGAATCTATGCCCTACGCTCTCTGCGGCTGTTATGTTCTATAGATAAAAAAGGTAAACAGGTACTCTAGTTTTGCTCTCATCAATGGGACAAACTTTGGGTCACTGTCTGGATGAAATCTACATGTTCTCCCCGGGGGTGGGCGGGGGGTTAGCAAGGTAGATACGTGCAGTTGCACGGATGGGGCCTGGGTGGGATTCCTGTCAGTGCAGGATTAATGGGTTGAATGGCCTCCTTCTGCACTGTAGGGATTCTGAGAAGGGTAGGTGTACGGTTAAACTGAAATGTTGTTGTCTGATTTGTGGCATTCTGCCATAAGCTTCATGAAAATTACATCTCACCGTCTGCCTCATCACTGAAATGCATTAAATATTGTCAAGTTCCAGTATTTGCCCAGTAGAAATTAACTAAACTCAGCAAAGGCAGTATAGACTTATCCATTTTAGTCTCAGTAGCCTTTTAACAATACAACAAGTGTTAATTACCAAAACTCAATCTTTCTGGTATTGAAAATCTGGTATTGAATAGGCCTAGTCAAGGTTTAATTGTTGTTTGAGACTTTAAAAATGTAAAATTTTAAATACAACTTTTTTTTTAACTTGTCCTTCTTTTTGCTCTGTCTCTTAATTCAATCCTTCTTCCCCTCTATTTCTCTTTCTGTATCTGATTTGATATCAAATTCTAATTTACATTTTACTTTCAGTCCTTACACTTTTCCGACTTTGCAATCTACCAATCTGACGGGTTGAGGTACAACGTTGCTTGTCACATTCACTCAGGTCTTTGGACGTCTTTTTTTCCCTCACTGCGGTTAATCCGTCCCCTGCAGGTTGCTGTTCTCAATTCCAAGGACCTCAATTTCTGAGGGTGCAGCACCCAGCGGCCGTTCTCAGATGCTCGGGCAGATTCCGAGCACTGTGCCATTGCTCCTATGCCCAGATAATGCCTTGACAATGCTCTGACAATGCCAGGAGGGTGACGGTCCCCTGAACTGCCAAAAATTCTAAATGCTGACTGAACCTTTGGCCTGTGATGGATTGCTGCAGCTTTCACTTCAAAGAGTTAAGCCCCTAACCACTGAACAACATGTTTACTTAACTTCTTAAAAACTCTTCCCGCCTCCACGATTTGCTTCAAGATGGTGCTCATCTCCAAGCAGCTACTCTGACATAGACTGAGACTGAATACCTGCTCCTTCCAGGAATTTTACTATTTAATAAACCCTCAACAATCTTAAAGGCCATGAGAGTAAGTGTGGGCCAGTTCCAAAGACCCTGCTCTCCTTTGCTCTCAGGAAGATTGGTGAAGGTGGAAATGGAGATGAGACTTCTGGCTGCTGATTTTTTTTTACCTGCCCCAGTTCTGGCCCCACGCATCTGATTTTTCAAGAAACCTCAACAATGACTTTTTTGAGCATACTGGGTAAAGCCATATAAACACCTGCTGCATTCTTTTTATCAGTTCAGAGACAGTCCTATTAAATCTGCCAAACCACACTTGTCATTAACAAATTGATGCTGTCTCTGATTACCCTTTGTGTTTCTAAATGCTCAACTAATTCTATCTCGAATAATAGATTTGAAGAATTTGAAACAATGGCACTCACATCAGAGAGTCATTACTCTAGTAGCACAGAGGTGGCCAAAATGGCAAAAAATATAACTCATTAATACTTCTATGGACGACAAACTTTTGTTTACACTCAAACAGGATAGATCACAAGTGGCATGGTTCATTAAACAGAGCTTATTCTTACCTTAAAGCTGATCATTATTTTCCATTATTATATACATTAAAAATATATGCTTGATGAATCATCTCATTTCAGTTACAGATGTCCATTTAATAATTTTAAGTCATATTTTTCAGATATAGTTGTACTTCAACACTTGTGCTGAACATATTTTGAATGGAAGTAGTAAAAATATAAAGCTGATGCCTTTGAGAATATTAACTTTTACCAGTGATAAATTACTTAAAAAATAAATAGAGCAGCTATTAGTCAAAATCATGGAAGCAGAGATTTGATGATCTGGATCTTGTACTGGGCTACGGTTGATAGTAATCCCATTTACTAACAATAATAAACCTTGCCAGCCAGTAAACATACACTGGTTGCAATCAGCAGAAATCCAGTGCCAAAAGGCTTTGCTTTAATAGCACCATTTATTTTTTGCACTTATAACTTCATATGCAGCTGTACACCCAAGTGCACACGAAAAGGTCCATTAAATTAGAAGTGCATTCCACATTCACCACAATCCGGCATCTGAAATACAAAAATCTTATCCAGTTGTTTCAGAAACCTCCTTGACGCATGATGCCAAGTGGGCCTTCTAATTTTATGTCACAATGTCACGAAGTTCTACTTTGAATCTTCTTGAATTATGCAAACAATTGGAACTGACTGATCAGTGCACATATATTGGATCTATATATTTCATGAAATAAGGCAACTGCAGGAAAGCAATGATTTGTTCACCTCCCACCTCTCCTCCCCTGGAAAACATTTACGTTATTAATAATTAATGTCAGTAATGCTTTGTGAAAGACAACCTTCAATCCTGATGTCAGATGACATTACTGAGCAGTATTAGGGCAGAGGCAAGTTTCAGCTCAATTGATAACAAATAGCCAGCATATTCAGTGGTTTAGGAATCTGGTAACTACCTATCTTTAAAACAGAATCAATTAACTACAATTTAGTAAAGACTTATCAGCTTACATCACGTGGTGTGTAGCTCAGTACATTTTTAAAGGGGACTAAAAATTCAAGTAATGATACAAATCTTTTCCTTCAAGCAATTTCTTATTTAGGTAGTAATTTTTATCATCATCCTTGCTGGACGAAAGGCAGGGGACTAGCACTAAGGTGAGGTGCTCATTTGGACAGCCAGGGCAGACACAATGAGCCAAATGGTCTCCTCATGTGCCGTAACAATTCTGTGATTGCCAGCCTACATTTTCTCATGATTATGAAGAAACGGTGATGAATACTTCAGTCAATGTATCAAGTCTCAATCAGCTCACCTTTTTCTGATTTGATTCCAGTAAGGTGAATATTGCAGAGCAAAGCATTAGAGAGAATGTGAGCTTAATCATATAGCTAAATTCATTGGCACAGGTTATAGTGTGAATGACACAATGATTTGAAAGCGGAATTGACTTCACCACCTTTTCTCTTTATGATAAATGAAGCCTCTCCCCAATGACACCATTCTAAGGAGTGTGAATCACTCGGGCTAACAACAAAACTCATTTACTTTGTTGTACAAATAACAATGCACCTTACGCACTTGTTTGTATGTTTCTGTCAAGTTAGCATTTAGTAGAAGCTGTCGATATCATAGGAATGCTGCAAGTGACTTGTTTATCCAAATAAACAACATACACTGCAAATTTGCTCGAATAATTTAAACCGCGGCCTCAAAATTAGCTCTTGTTGGAATTGAACCCTGATCCTGGGATGCACGCAACTGACAGCAGGACCACAACAAGTTTCTCTGCTGGCCTCAGAAGCATAGTGTTGGTGGTCTACAGGCAACATTTGTGGCCGCAGAGGGAGCTCACTGGACATAGAGTCAGAGAATTATAGCATAGAAACAGGCCCTTTGGCTCAACTTGTCCATGTCGCCCCCTTTTTTAACCCTTAAGCTAGCTCCAATTGCCTCTTGTTTGGCCCATATCCCTCTACACCCATTTACTCATGTGACTATCTAAACGCTTTTTAAAAGACAAAATTGTACCTGCCTCTACTATTACCTCTGGCAACTTGTTCCAGACACTCACCAGCCACCTTGTGAAAAAACATTGCCCCTCTGAACCCTCTTGTACCTCTTCCCTCTCACTTCAAACCTATTCCCTCAAGTTTTAGATTCTCCTACCTTTGGGAAAAGATATTGACTATTTCGCTGATCTATTTTATAGACCTCTATAAGATCACCCTTGGTGCAAATGACACCAAGATTGGTGGCATAGTGGCCAGTAAAGAAGGTTACCTAGGATTGCAATGTGATCTTGATCAATTGGGCCAGTGAGCTGACATACGGCAGATGGAAATTTAATTTAGATAAATGCGAGGTGATGCATTTTGGTAGACTGAAGTAAGGCAGGGCTTAGTCAGTTAATGGTAGGGCACTGGGGAGAGTTACAGAATAAAGAGATCTCAGGGTACAGGTTTATTGCTCCTTAAAAGTGGATAGATTGATGAAGAAGGCACTCAGCGTGCTTGGCTTCAATAGAACATTCAATATGGGAGTTGGGATGTCTTGTTGAAGTTGTACAAGACATCAGTAAGGCCACACTTGGAAAACTGTGTACAGTTCTGGTCACCCTATTATAGAAAGGATATTATTGAACTAGAAAGAGTGCAGAAAAGATTTACTAGGATGATACAGGGACTTGATGGTTTGAGTTATAAGGAAAGGCTAGATAGATTGGGACTTTTTTCTCTCAAGTGTAGAAGGCTGAGGGGGTGATCTTGTAGAGGTCTATAAAATAATGAGGGGCATTAATAATGAGGAGTAAGTCCTGCTCTGGTTCGATCAAAATACATCATCTCGCATTTATCTAAATCAAACTGCATCTGCCCTTTGTCAGCGCGCTGGCACAATTGATCAAGACCTTACTACAATCCTCGATGACCTTCTTCACTGTCCACTATGTTGCCAATCTTGGTGTCATCTGCAAACTTACTAACCATGCCTCCTAAATTCTCATCCAAATCATTAATATAAATGACAAATAACAGTAGACCTAGCAATGATCCCTGAATGGGAATGGTACAGCAAGATCAGCTGGTCCAGATGCTGGCTGAGGGGCACAGTAGACTGGGAGGTGGCAATTAGGTCAGGGATAAACAGTGGTCAAAAACAGTTCATAGTTTTAACGTGGAATCACAATGAGGCAAGTGCAAAATATTAAACTTACCTTTTATGTTAAACCTACTTACAGTAGGTTAGAGGGATTAGTGGGTATAATATGTAGGGATATGGGGGTTGTGTTCAGTGCCGACACAATGGGCCGAAGGGCCTCTTTCGGCACTGTAGGGTTCGATGATTCTATGATCTATGATTTGGGTGGCTGTCTTCAGCAGTCTCTTCACGACCACTAGTTTGGCTGTTGTGCCTGAAAAAACTGACTAAGGCATGTTCGCTACCAGCTTATAGCCGTTGCCCTGGACAATTAGCCAGACTCAATATGGCAGGCAGCGTTCTTTCAGCTTGGAAGCAGTATTCACATGCTACGAACAGTACTGAATCCTTTGGTGATGCCTATTTCTTTCCTTATGAAAAGAGTACAGCATACCTTATTTCTAAGCCTTTCTTTTTAAAAGGAATAATATTTAAATGTGTTAGTTTTTTAATCATGAAGTAATGCAACACATGGCCTTTAATAGGCATGTATATGCCTTTATGAAAAATTGGAGTAAGTAACATTTTGTAGTTTGGATGGAATTGCACACTCAGGATTCAATCTCTGCAATCAGCTTTCAACAGCTTTTACAGCTATCCTTTAATTTTTACCATACATCTTCAGCTGCACCAATTTGTAACCAAAATGATCAATTGTCAGTTTTTATGTCATGTATTGCCAGACACAAAACAGAATGCAGTCGTCATTCAATAATGAAATCACAAGTGTAATTGTGAGAATGGTTATGAATTTTGAAAAATGTCATCAAGTCACCAGAAAGGTAAGCTTACATTTACACTTCAAATCAAAACTAGTAGAATTTTCAAAAATCGCAAATGAATGTTAATTACTTTTATGTCTGCTTCTCACTTTCAAAATGCTTTACATTAGTAATATTGTGTTCATGTTTGGTAGTATATTAAACTGCTGTTTCACTTAAGTACATTTCAAATTTACTATAATGTGAACGAAACACTCAACTTCGGATGAGTATTATTGAGGTCACAAGTTAATGTCCAACATGTGTCATCTGTTGTTCAGTTGGTTGCTTGCTTGTCTCTTGAGTCAGAAGGTTCTAAGTTCAGGGCTCAAGCACAAAAATCTAAGTTAACGGTACAGTTCAGGGCAGAACTGAAGGAACATGTGCTGCTGGAGGTGCCCTCTTTTTGGATATGTCATTAAACTGAGGTCAGCCGCTTCTTTCAGAGAACATAAAGATTCCATGGGGCTATTTTAACATAAGAACATAAGAAATAGGAGCAGGAGTAGGCCATCCAGCCCTTCAAGCCTGCCCCGCCATTCAATAAGATCATGGCCGATCTGTCATGTCTCAGTTCCACATTCCCGCCCTCTCCCCATAACCCTTAATCCCCTCGCTTATCAAAAACCCATCAACCCGCGTCTTAAAAATATTTAGCGAGGCAGCCTCCACCACCTCAACAGGCAGAGAATTCCAGAGATTCACCACCCTTTGAGTGAAGAAGTTCCTCCTCAACTCCGTTCTAAACCACCCCCCTTTATCTTGAGGCTGTGCCCCCTAGTCCTACTGTCCTTTCTGAGTGGGAAGAGCCTCTCCACCTCTATCCTATCCATCCCATTCATCATCTTATACGTCTCAATGAGATCTCCCCTCATTCTTCTAAACTCTAACGAGTACAAGCCCAGTTTATTCAGCCTCTCCTCATAGCTCAACCCCCTCAACTCCGGTATCAGCCTAGTAAACCTCCTCTGCACTCCCTCCAAGGCCAAAATATCCTTGCGTAAGTACGGCGACCAAAACCGCACACAGTACTCCAGCTGCGGCCTCACCAATGCCCTATACAGCTGCAGCAAGACCTCCCTACTTTTATATTCAATCCCCCTCGCTATGAAGGCCAGCATCCCATTAGCCTTCCTGACCACCTGCTGCACCTGCAGGCTGGGTTTTTGTGATTCATGCACAAGGACCCCGAGGTCCCTCTGCACCGTCGCCTGCTGCAGTTTTTTGCCCCGTAAGTAATAGTCCTTCCTACCAAAGTGTACCACCTCGCACTTGCCAACATTAAATTCCATTTGCCATTTCCTGGCCCATTCGCCCAGCCTATCTAGATCCTTCTGCAGACTCTCCACACCCTCCGCGCAATTTGCCGTTCCACCAATCTTGGTGTCGAGAAGAGTATGGGAGTTTGATAACCTCCATGACTTGCATGGGGAAATCACTAATTGACCTCCCTGTAGGACTCATTGAACACAAGCTCCATGGGGATTGGTAATTAACTCACCAGTAGAAGCTCGTATATTGAGCCCTGTATAAAGCAAGCCCCTGAGTGGGTCCATGATTCCATTGTGCTGGTTGGGATCTGCTGTGTTTTTGTTTGGTTCAATGTTTTCCATTTTCATACAGAAAAATTCTGCTTTACCAACTATTTACGTTTCTCAAAACACAAGATTTTATTGATGTTATGGAGACTGGATGCCCAACTTGTCAGATTTTTGTCCCTACTAAATTTTTCTGGAGATGTCAATTATTCACTATTATTGATTCCAAGGCAAAAAGTAATGGAAACAGAATTTTGTACCTGCAAAATGGGCACAATGCCCCATAGCTTGCAAATTTTTCCCACCAATGATGTAATAAGGCTCCTATCCAGAAAGGGCATAAATATCATTTAAATACATTATAATAATATTAAAGGTCTTCCCTGCCATATTGTCACCCAGATAGGGATCGCCATTGAGGTTTACAGCTATTTTAAAAAATATGGGAAGCAGCCAAAGGGCACCAAGCCAGGGTCCACAGGTAAGTACAGCTCCTGGGGGTAGCAGAACAAGCCTGGACAGTATACTGGCACTGCCCTCTGGGATCTTCATGGGAGTGAAAGAGGAGTTTCCCATATCTGTGACAGGGGTTTCCCATATCTGTATCCTTTAAAACTGATGCCCCGATCTGGGGATTCCCAGTGTTGCTGCCTTTTCCTGTCTGAAAGTGCCATGCATCCATCTTGTTTTGTTCAGAGTGCTACACAATGTGGCGAGGAAAGCCTGTTGTGCAGTCACTGCACATCAGTTTTCTCACCTCAACCAGCACTCTGTGAAGTAATAGAAAAATTGCACCCAATGGATCCATTAAACAATGGTAGAATCTGTGGTGTGTAGTCCACAGGACAGGCTCAATGGGCTGCCTGGTTGTTTCTCATTCCATGCTTTCCTATGTAATGCCTATTCAAATATTATGTTTCTGCTCTAAATAATGTTTTTCTTTCTGTCACCTTGTGCTGGTCTTGTGGCTCTCCACTGTTAAGCTGCCAGGTTCCATTCTTATCTATCTAAACATCACTTTCAATGGTGTCTCTTTCTGTTCCCAGTCCATTACCCCTGTGTCTATATAGACTCAAACTGAAGTCATAATGGTTATGGATCTCAGTGCTCAAAGGGGCATGCAGACCCTCACAGCAATCTAGCAATTTTCAAACCACAGGTTATGGGGATTCCCGAGGTGCCATCCAGAAGTGTTGGTGATTCCACTGTTTCCAGACTTGCTGTGCTCTCTCAGGTAGTATTTTGTATTCCCGCCACTGTCCTTGCTGCTCATCCAGTTGGCCTACACTGAGATGATGCAGTCCAAAGCCACTAAGGTTAATTTTGGTATGGAAAAATGTTTTATTGGTGGCTTTTATTTCAGGAATTTGAGCAAGAAGAGATGGTGATGGAATGTAGCAGATGGATTGAAAGCTGGGAAATCGTGGAGCAATGCTGGTGATAAGGTGAAGTTTTAAGGCAAGAGGTGACTCAGCAACAGTCAGTCCAGAATAAAGAGTTCCTGGATGCCTCCACAGGTGGACTCCAAATGCCTGGCAACGAGGACTATAAAAGTTTCTGTGACCACATGGCTCTCATTCCAGGTGTGTTACCCTTGTGTGGTTTGAGTGATGGAGGACATTCATGAGCCAGGTAGATGAAGAACATTTCTCATCACACAGCAACCAGTCTTTACACCATTGCAGTGGCCCAAAGATAATGGGAATGGCTGAATGCTTCAGGGTGAAAGCTGCTGGAATAGTGGATCTTCACCAACATGATGTACTGTGCATTGTGCATCCTGTCAACACATTGATGGAGTGGCAGCCCCTGTGGTGCTGGTATGTCTCTCTGTCTAGAGGCAGGGCCCGAAGAGCTCAATGGCTTTCTGCAGCACTGGGAATCCTATGACATTGGCAAAGCCACATGCTTGGTCATCTTGTTTCTCTCTGGTAAGGATGATGATCTCCTCTTTTGATGTACCTACATCACCTCCCTGATGCAGTGGCACATGATGAATTGAGAAATGTTGGCGATGACCTGTTTCTACCTGGAGGGATTCATTTGCGTAGACATTGAAGGAGATGGTGACACTGATGGTCAATGGCAGCACCATCCTCACCCCGCTCTGAGGCTTTGGTTCTGGTTGAAAGAAATGAAGCAGTTGAATGACACCCAACCTGAAGCCCATTATATGTAATTCTGTCAGACCTTCTATTGATATGGCAGAAAGATGCTGTGACTTCCGTGAGCGTGCAGCAACACGTCCTTCAATATTCAAGAAGAAGCAAAAAACCCTCCAAAAATACAGCAGAGTGCTTTCACAAACTTTGTAAGAGCAAAACTAAGTCAAAAGCAACTCTTCTGCAAGTTGAATGACTGACCCTTTAGATAGCATTATTGACTGGGGGAGAGGAAGGGCTAGTGGGGTCTTTGCATTTGAGGGCAGTAACTGGATCTGCACAGTCGAAACTGGCAGAAAATCAGCCTTGGAAAGCAGCTTGATGTCGCAATCTGCTCATTACATACCTTTGGCACAGGTATGGCATAGCTGTACTCGCACCCTCACAAGCAAGGCAGTGTTGGCAGACATACAACACGGTAGCATAAGAAATTGAAGTTGTCTCTACATTTGGTCCCTCCAACCTGCTCTGCCATTGATGATGTGTCTAGGGTGGTGGATAGAGGAGAGCCGGTGGATGTGGTCTTTCTAGATTTTCAGAAGGCGTTTGACAAAGTACCTCACAAGAGGTTATTGCAGAAGGTCAAGGGACATGGAGTTGGGGGTAGGGTGTTAGCGTGGATAGAGGATTGGTTGTCAAATAGGAGGCAGAGAGTGGGGGTCAACGGGTGCTATTCGGATTGGCGGATGGTGACTAGTGGAGTGCCCCAGGGGTCGGGGCTGGAGCCTCAGCTTTTTACCATTTATATAGATGATCTGGAAGAGGGAACCGAGTGTAGGGTGTCGAAATTTGCTGATGACACCAAGATTGGGGGAACGGCAAATTGTGCGGAGGGTGTGGAGAGTCTGCAGAAGGATCTAGATAGGCTGGGCGAATGGGCCAGGAAATGGCAAATGGAATTTAATGTTGGCAAGTGTGAGGTGGTCCACTTTGGTAGGAAGAATGGTAGGAAGGACTATTACTTACGGGGCGAAAAACTGCAGCAGGCGACGGTGCAGAGGGACCTCGGGGTCCTTGTGCATGAGTCGCAAAAACCCAGCTTGCAGGTGCAGCAGGTGGTCAGGAAGGCGAATGGGATGCTGGCCTTCATAGCGAGGGGGATTGAATATAAAAGTAGGGAGGTCTTGCTGCAGCTGTATAGGGCATTGGTGAGGCCGCAGCTGGAGTACTGTGTGCAGTTTTGGGCACCGCACCTGCGCAAAGATATTTTGGCCTTGGAGGGAGTGCAGAGGAGGTTTACTAGGCTGATACCGGAGTTGAGGGGGTTGAGCTATGAGGAGAGGCTGAATAAACTGGGCTTGTACTCGTTAGAGTTTAGAAGAATGAGGGGAGATCTCATTGAGACATTTAAGATGATGAGTGGGATGGATAGGATAGAGGTGGAAAGACTCTTCCCGCTCAAAAAAGACAGTAGGACTAGGGGGCACAGCCTCAAGATAAAAGGGGGGCGGTTTAGAACGGAGTTGAGGAGGAACTTCTTCACACAAAGGGTGGTGAATCTCTGGAATTCTCTGCCCGTTGAAGTGGTGGAGGCTGCCTCGCTAAATATTTTTAAGACGCGGGTTGATGGGTTTTTGATAAGAGAGGGGATTAAGGGTTATGGGGAGAGGGCGGGAAAGTGGAACTGAGCAGCGACAGATCAGCCATGATCTTACTGAATGGCGGGGCAGGCTCGAAGGGCTAGATGGCCTACTCCTGCTCCTATTTCTTATGTTCTTATGTTCATTCAGCAAGATCACGGCTGATCTGACTGTGGCCTGAAGTCCACTTTCCAGCCTGCTCCTCACAATCTTTGATAACCCCCCGATAGCTATAGATCAAAATCCTGTCAAATCAATTTTGACGCCTACCTGCACCACCCCACCACCTCAACCTCCCCACATCCTCTGACTAGGGTATAGAAGTACAAAGAATAACTGTACTCTGTGAGAAGAAATTCCTCCTCATCTATCATCTCTGCCTTGAATGGGAGACACCTCATTTTGAAACAGTGCTCCCTAGTTCAGATTCGCCACAAGAAGAAACATCCTCTCAGTACCTATTCTATCAAGCCCCCTCAAATTCTTATACATTTCAATAAGATTACCTCTCATTCTGTTGAACTTTAATGAGTATCGGAACATTTATTGCTTTGTGCACAGTGAAAGTGGATCAAAGCAGTAAGGCTCCTGAAACCTCTTGTGGGTCTCCTTTTCTCCTGCCAAACAGCAAGCAGCTCCTATGCTTCAAAACAGTATCAAGCTGAAATAGGTGTCAAATCTGGGGCTGCTGTGCTATTGCCGGCAATAAATTGACACCACAAAATTCGATTCACCTGTGATTCTCAACAGCCTTTAGTGAAGGAAGGTCTTAATCTCCTTTCCTTCTACTGGCCTGCCACTGGGGCCAGCATTCAATTACTGAAAATGGGGATCAATGAGATGTGCTTACATGGGGGATCTGAAAAAAATGTGCACAGAGAAACCATGTGTAGATTACATCCATTGAATCTATCAGTTCTAACTGCTGGACAAATAATATCTGTAAATAACCATTAAAAGAATTTAAAAAAAAATCACAGAAAGAAAAGGTCTTGAATTAAATGCAGGAATTACAAATAAATTGCAGGTAACTCCAAACAAAAGAGATGCAGGTAAAAACTGATTTGTGAGGCAGTAAAAGGCATATGGGTGACTCCTTCACCCAATTACTGTATTACATTTCTAACACAAGGTTTCCAAATTCGTCTATATTTTATGCCAAAACCTTTCTGTAGCTGAATAATCAAACCGTCGTCCACCACAACTACTACAATTGCCTAAAAACAAACACAGAAAATGCTAAAATTACTCAGGAGATCAGTCAATGTCATTGGAAAAAACAAAAATCAGTAAACTAGTCAATGTTTCAGGTGTAAAATCAGTCCTCAGGATTGGGTCTTAGATCTGAAAAATGTCAACAGGTTAACTTCTGGGGCCGCACGGTGGCAAAATGGTTAGCACTGCTGCCTCACAGCGCAAGGGACCTGGGTTCAATTCACGGTTTGCATTGCTGTCTGTGTGGAGTTTGCATGTTCTCCCAGTGTCTGCATGGGTTTTTCCAGGTGTTCTGGTTTCCACCCACAGTGTGAAAGACATGCTGATTTGATTTAATTTATTATTGTCACATGTATTAATATAGTGAAAAGTATTGTTTCTTGCACGCTATATAGACAAAGCATACTGTTCATAGAGAAGGAAAGAAGAGAGTGCAGAATGTAGTGTTACAGTAATAGCGAGGATGTAGAGAAGGATCAACTTCATGTAAGGTAAGTCCATTCAAAAGTCTGACAGCAGCAGGGAAGAAGCTGTTTTTGAGTTGGTTGTTGCGTGACCTCAGATTTTTGTTTCTTTTTCCTGACGAAAGAAGGTGGAAGACAGAATGTTTGGGGTGTGTGGGATCCTTAATTATGCTGGCTGCTTTGCTAAGGCAGCAGGAAGTGTAGACAGAGTTAATGGCTCGAAGGCTGGTTTGCATGATGCATTGGGCTGCATTCACGACTTTTTGTAGTTCCTTGAGGACTTGGACAAAGCAGGAGCCTTACCAAGCTGTGATATAATCAGAAAGAATGCTTTCTATGCTGCG
The DNA here is from genome assembly GCF_965287045.1 of Carcharhinus amblyrhynchos. Classification (NCBI taxonomy): domain Eukaryota; kingdom Metazoa; phylum Chordata; class Chondrichthyes; order Carcharhiniformes; family Carcharhinidae; genus Carcharhinus; species Carcharhinus amblyrhynchos. The sequence continues at coordinate 50,976,538 of NC_137324.1, forward strand.
TCTGTAAAAGTTGGTGAGAGTCATAGCTGACATGCCAAATATCCTTAAGTCTTTTAAGAAAGTAGAGGCGTTGGTGAGCTTTCTTAACTATAGTGGCGGCATGGGGGGAGCAGGACAGGTTGTTGGTGATCTGGGCATCTAAAACCTTGAAGCTCTTGACCTTTTCTACTTCGTCTCCATTTATGCAGACAGGGGCACATTCTCCTTTATACTTCTTGAAGGCAATGATAATCTCCTTTGTTTTGTTGATGTTGAGGGAGAGATGCATTGACCCGAACAGGTGCTGGAGTGTGGTGACTAGGAGAATTTCACAGCAACTTCACTGCAGTGTTAATTAAGTCTTACTTGTGACTAATAAACTTTTTTCTCTTCCTCTGCAGATGCTTTTGGATCTGATGAGTACGTTCAGTTTTTCTGTTTTTGGTTTCAAATTACCTGCTTGTACAGTGTTTCACTTTATGGTTTTTCCATTAAACAGAGAATGTGCATTCATAAATTGTCCTTCATAACCTCGTGACTTCTAAAGCCAATTAAGTACTTTGCAAGTTGTTGCAATCCCAGAACAGAACAGCGACTGTTTTTAGAATAAGAAATGCAAAATTTCAGTTATTTATTGAAAGAATGAAGCTATGAGACTGTGGTTTAAAAAATACATCTTACCAAGAAAGAAGCAAAGCAAACACTAAATATTTAAACATGATTTCCAGGCAAATTGGGGGTCAATTATATACTATAAAATACACATTAAATGGTTGATATAATTAAGATAGATTTTACAAGTTAGTTCAGCAATAGGTCATCAATCTCAGTCAAAAAGTCATTTAAAACTCTTCTTCTTGCAAAGAATTTGAATTCCTCTTCTTTTAATTTGATTTATTATTGTCCCATGTATTATGCAGTGAAAATTATTGTTTCTTGCGTGCTATACAGACAAAGCATACCATTCATACAGAAGGAAAGGAGAGTGCAGAATGCAGTGTTACAATCATAGTTAGGGTATAGAAAAATCTCAACTTAGTGCGAGGTAGGGTTATTGAAAAGTCTGATGGTAACAGGGAAGATACAGTTTTTGAGTCGGTTGACACGTGATCTCAGACGTTTGTATTTTTTGCCCAGTGAAGAAGGTTAAAGAGAGTATGTCCAGGGTGTGTGGGCTCCTTGATTACGCTGGCTACTTTTCCAAGACAGCAGGATATTAGATAGTGTCAGTGGTTGGGAGGATGGTTTGAATGTTGGACTAGGTTACATTCACAACCCTGTGTAGTTTCCTGTGGTCTTGGACAGAGCAGGAGCCATACCAAGCTGTGATACAACCAGGAAGAATGCTTTTTATGCTGTATCTGTAGAAATTGATGACAGTTGTAGCAGATATGTCAAATTTCCTTAGTCTTATGAGAAAATGGAGATATTGGTAGACTTTCTTAACTGTAGCATCCACATGGAGGGACCTGGACAGGTTGTTGGTGATCTGTACATCTAGAAACTTGAAGCTCTTGACCATTTCTACTTTGAACTCAGTGATGTAGACAGGGCCATGCTCTTCACTATGCTTCCTGAAGCTGATGACGATCTCCTTCATTTTGCTGACATCGAGGGAGAGATTGTTGCCATTGCACCAGTTCACCAGATTCTCTATCTCTTTTCTGTACTGTGTCTAGTCATTGTTTGAGATCTGACTCACCACGGTGGTGTCGTCAGCAAATTTGAAAATTGAACTGGAGCGGAATTTGGCTGCACAGTCATAGGTGCATAAGGAGTATAGTAGGAAGCTGAGGACACAGCACTTGAGAACCAGTGTTGTGCATAATCGTGGAGGAGATGTTGTTGCCTATCCTTACTGAATACAGTCTACTGGTTAGGAAGTCTAGGATCCAGTCGTAGAGGGAGGCCAGGATTACCCACTGTAATATATCACCATCGCTCTCCTAGACTCAGCCCACCGAGTCTACACTAATAATAACTATCACTAAAGGTGCAGTAATACTTTGTTCCTGTACTTGTCCCATATCCTTGAATGTAACGATATTTCATGTGCTCATCCAAATATTTTTAAAAGTTGTAAGGGTTCCGGCCTCCACTACCTTCCAATGCAGTGCATTCCAGATTCCCACCTCTCTTTTCGCGAAAAAGGTTTTGCTCAAATCCCCTCTGAATCTCCTGCCCCTTATTCTCAAGTTATGCACCCTCATGATTGATTCCTCAGCCAAGGGGAACAGCTGCTCACCCTATCCATACCCCTCCCTGAACACTCCCTGAGCTTGGTGTAAAATTTTCAGGTGTGCCTTTATCCCTTGCATAACAAATGCTGTACAGTTTGAAATCTGTAGAGGTTTTGAAAGCAAAGGAACAACCATTCTTATTACCATTTAATATAAATCATTCTTTTGTACATGTTTTGGAAGAACATCCTTTTTTAATGTTTTCCATGCGATATAGAATATCTTTGGGATTTAGAAAACTCAAAAGAGAAACACAGAAAAGTAAATGCCTGGTTTAAATAACTGAATGCTGCGTCTGCTGTTTGATCTAATCCTTTTAGGTTAAAAATTTTAGCAGGAATGGGATCTAACACTAGAATCAAGAGAACCTTGAACTGGATAAAACTGAATGGCAGAGATGCAAAGGACCAGGAAATTTTAACTGGGTAGAAAGTTCATTAAACTTGTTTCATTTAAAATGGATATGCCAAGGCCCACATGCTACCAGGTGGAACAAGAGTGCACCTGCAATCAGCTTAATTCTGCTGTTTGCTTCCACAGAACTCAATGACTGCCAGTGCCTGAGGGAGGCAGACACTGAATTTTTCAGTCAGGCAAAGTGCCTACTGTGGTGTCCAGGCATCAGCAACCCATTGCGAGATGGCAGATGAGGTCTGCGGAACACAGTGGCACAGTGATTAGCACTGCTGCCTCACTGCGCTAGGGACCGGGTTCATTTCCCTGCTTGGGTCATTGTCTGTATGGAGTTTGCATGTTCTCCCAATGTCTGTGTGGGTTCTCTCTGGGTGGTCCAGTTTCCTCCCACAATCTGAAAGATGTACTGGTTAGGTGCATTGACCCGATCTAGCGCTGGACTGTGACAACTAGGGGAATTTCACTGTAACTTCATTGCAGTGTTAATGTAAGCATGATTTGTGACTAATAAATAAACTTTCTAATATAAGCTTTAAACAGGACAAGCATCAGTGTACCTCAGATTGAAATATCCTGACTGAGGTGCAGAGTCTAAAACAGGAAGTGTAAGTTAGAATATTTAATTCGCTGTAAAATCAGAAACAGAGAGGAAAGTCATAGGTAGGAAGAGAAAAATGGGAATAAAGGAAACAGACAGAAAAAAATAAACCTGTGTCATCTTCACCTCCAAAAACAATTGAAGTTTGAAGGGATGAGACAGCACACTTTTAAATGTAAATTTTCAGTTCCAGAGAAATTTTTGCAGTGACAAAAACTTAACACACAATTAGAAACTCACGTATATTTGAATGAACAAGTGGGTAACTAAAAGATGAGTATGACAACACGTATTCACACGTATGTGAATGTTGAGTCTCTTGCCAAGATACAGTAAAGCATAAGATAATGACTTTCTAATTTCTGCATGAAACTATGCTTTTGTTGACATCCAATTTATGCCTTAACTGAGCCTCATATAGCCTCATATTTATTTCTGCTACCAAGTACAAATTATCATCTGATTTGTTTTGAAATAACTACAGTATTGCCGCAATCATTCCATCTCACACAAATGAAAGTCCATTGCAAGTTCTCTTTTGTGTGAAAAAAATAATTATCAGTCTGAAATTAACCCTTTAACCAGCTTGAACCTATGTTCCATCCTCCTATTCAATCAATTTACTTTTTGCACACTGTATATTTTTCAAAAAGATTACTGCTTGGATGCCTTTTTAAAGGATGAGATACCGTCATTTCTTTCGCACGTCCTTGTAACCAGATGGCTGACATCATGGATTAATTTCCTAGCTCTTCTCTGCATTCTCTCCCATTATTTGAATATTTCCCTTCTGTAGGTCAAGTTGGAGGCAATGTTCAAGGTGAGCCTTAACAGCGTTCTATGCAGTTTCGTTATGACTTCCTTTCATATGTAATATCATTGACATGGCAATATGGTTAAAAATCCCGTTGGTTTTATTAATTTCTGCTCAGTAATGTTTGGACGTGCTCAGTGCTCCATTTACTAAGACTCCTGGTTCTTTCAATTTCATCCATAGCTATTTGAAATACGAGTTTCCAATATTTCCTTCATTGTTCACCATTTCCTAAACACCATGAATATGCTGCCCTCAGTTACATAATCCCAACACCCTACCTTAGTAGATTGAACACTGAGCACATTCAAACGTTACAGAGCAGGAATGAATAGATCATAATAAGATGATCTATTCTGAGCTTATGGCACCAAATGTAATCAAATTAAAATTGACATCTTCTTCTTCAGTGTTACCCATGGTTTTATTCCAGGGCTCCTCTTTCAGTTTCAGATCCCCTTTGGTTTTGTTACTTATCCTTTTAGCTTTCTTTCTCTTTTTCTTTCATCTCCAGCCTCCTTGGCCTCACTCTCTGGGATATTCCTTCCTGAATCTTCTGCTTTTCTAATTACCTCAGCACCTGAAAACCCACTATTCCTGCTCAGTTTTCAGTCACCCACCTGAGTCTCTTTTCCTGTACCTCAGTATTCCTCTTTTCTCCAGGCAGCATGGTAGCACAGTGCCAGGGACCCAGATTCAATTCCAGGCTTGGGTCCCTGTCTGTGTGGAGTTTGCACGTTCTCCCCGTATCTGTGTGGGTTTCCTCCGGGTGCTCCAGGTTCCTCCCACAGTCCAAAAGATGTGCTGGTTAGATGCATTGGCCATGGTAAATTTGCCTTGCGTAACTGAACAGATGCCAGAGTGTGGCGACTAGGATATTTTCACAGTAACTTCATTGCAGTGTTAATGTAAGCCTACTTGAGTCACTAATAAATAAACTTTAAACCCTTTTCTGTGAACAGCATGAGATGTTTTCTATGTTCTATATGTATATGCAAGTGATTTTTAAAAAAAATTCATTTATAGGGCGTGAAAGTCGCTGGCTGAGCCAGCATTTATTGCCCATCCTTACTTGCCCTCCATTTCAGAGGGCATTTGACAGTCAACCACATTGCCGTAGATCTGGAATTACATGTAGACCAGATTAGATAAGGAGGCAGGTTTTCTTCTCTAAAGGACAGTAGTAAACCAGATGGGTTTTTTTATGATAATCAAAAATGGCTTCATGGTCATCATTAGACTTTTAATTCCAGATTAAGGGATTTCTATTGAATTAAACAAAATTATTTCCTAGGGTCACGGCCTTGATATAAAATGGCAACACTGATTAGGGAGCCACTCAATGCATCCTAGCTTATTTTAAAATGACAGGTTTGCATCACATTACTGTTTAGAAACTTCATTTGTATTGCTCTCCTTTTTCCCCAGTCTTACCAGCTCAATTATGAAACCATGACATGGAGATGCTGGTGTTGGACTGGGGTAGCCACTCACCTGATGAAGGTGAACAACACTCCGAAAGCTCCTGATACCAAATAAATCTGTTGGACTTTAACCTGGCGTTGTGAGACTTGTTTGTGTTAAGAAACAATAGATTTGGAATTTCTTTGCTGATGCTCTCAGTCCATCATTAGATCTTAACTTTAAGTGGATAAATGGGGTTTCCATCAGACTTCCAGTCACTTATGGAGGCAGAGTGGAAAAAGCTCTCAGGAAATTCCCTTCCTTTATCAGTAGGGTGGACAGGCAGAATGCTGTCAGCTTTCCCTTGATTTCAAATGAAATGGTTTCTTGGAAGTTTGAGAGAGGACTCATCTTTCGTAACTGAATCTGCATTGCACCACTTGACAAAAGATGACATTGTTGCTTGAGCACTGATGTGTCTCAAGTCTTTAAAATATACTCGAATATAGGAGGCTTCTTTAGCTTGAAAATAAGATCTCTGTAATACTCTGTAAGCCCTCCATGATACCTGGGGATCATAGTGTACTGTACTAACTGCATAAACTTGTGATCCAGTCAATATGTGTAGAAGTAAACAGAAAAAAGAATCGATGTTTGCGTAATGCTGCACAAAGTAAGCCAGATAAAAGGTAAACGGTTAAATTGAAATGCTATTATTTTACACTACTATTATCACCAAATGCTTGCTTTGTCAGAAATAAAGAATTTAATTTCAGTATGCAACTCTGTTCATAACTCGGTTTTAATAATATTCAACAATCAGGTCTGCAGCAAGCATGCCGCCTTAAAAAACCCACAAAGTGAATTGATCACTATGCTGTTCTTTACAGTCCATGGCAAAACACAGCTAGCAGTGGACAGTGAACAGATACAATCATGTTACCAAACAGCCAGACAATGGATTCTGAAAGGATTTGAAAATCATAAGATACTTTAGCGTGTCAACAAACCCAAGGGTAACGGGGCCCACAGGCAGCTTTGTCACTTTGCACTCAGCAAACTAAACAATATGGCTGCAGGCAGCAATAACCCTGTCCATCAACAACTTTAACCTTAAATGAGACAACACAGTCCAATAGTGCCAACAGTGCATTTCAAGCATTAGCTACATTACAATTCTTAAAGAAACCACATTGTTAACGAAAAACCTATCTGTGCTATTTTTCAAACACACCTTTGAGCTATTTCAATCTTTCAGGGCCCAAGTTAAACAAAAAACTACAGAACACCCATGGATCTTTACCAACAGGTTTGAAGAATGCACTTTAAAAAAAAAAGTCCCCTTATATTGCAGAAATAACTATATTTCAAAAGTTAAGGTGCATCATTTAGCATTGATAATGACAAATCATTGAGAATTCTTTAAATTTCTGATGTGGAAAAGCCGTGAAAGGAAAAGGGACTAGAGAGAATAAATGTGATGGACTACATGGCCTCCTTTATTGTAAGCAAGCCATCAACCAGACCATCACTCTCCAAAAATCAACTCAAATCATTTTATTTCCCCTGCACTTCACAGACATATTTCTGTTCCCTTTCATAGAGCCATCTCCCCACAATTAACAGAGGAATTCCCTCTCACACATCTACCAACATCTCACACCCCCGGATTCAGAGATACCAGCCTCCTATAAACTCTTCCCTCCTCTTCATTGAGATACTCTTTCCCCCATCTCCCTTAGTGTGCACCTGCACTGTTTTCCCGCACCACTTTACAAAATATCCTTTTCCTATTCTTCCTCCTGCGGTTCACAATGCCAACTTTCAACTGCACCTCAGCTTTTGGTGACACCTGTCACCTGCCACCCACTGTATGTACTATAATCCTCTGAAACTCCCCCCACCCCACCATCTCACCTCTTTCAATTTGTGATGGCACATCTCAGCCACTCACTAAGCACTAGCACTTTTTATCTGATAGTTCCCAGTTGACATTCTCCCTTCTTCCCTCCACTTACACAGCCAGTCCACTCCTCCCTCCTACTATTTTCCAGGATGATACCTTGACATAACCCAAATACAAATACACTAGAGTGGCATTTCTCTATTTCACACATCAAACACCCAAAACTGCGACTGCTGACTAGTGTTGAATAGGAACAGTTTTTATGTCTTGAGCAAGATGCACAATGAAGAGAAGACTTCAAAGAGAAGACTTTTCATTTTATCATTGAGGACAAGATTTGGGTTCAATATGTGCAATGCACAAACTCACTGCATCAAGCAGTACTCACAGGTGCAAATCCTTTTTTAACCTTCTGATCAATTGAAATGCAGGAATAGATCAGTTACAGCAGTGTGCTAATTCGAGTACGGTGAGGAAGGAAAAGTCAGAGAATAGGATAACATATTCACCTGTGACACATTTTAATTCTTATGGCCCAAGGTATTCACAGACCACTATTTAAGAGACTATGGAGATCTCTATAGCTAGCCTAGATCCTTTTGATCACAATGCAACTTGGAATGATAACAAAATCAGAATAAACCTGAAAAATAGGGATGATCTTTTGCAAAAAAACTCAAATGTTGAAATGCAAGCACAATGTCTCAGACGACTGCAATTCAACATGGAAAATCTCTAACCATTAATGTTCTAAGTAATTACTCAGCATATCTGCATAAACATGGCTCAGTTCCTTACAAATGTAGGGGTAGTCATGAGTCAGTGCATGCAAATGACCAAGCAGCACAAAATCCAGCAATTATCACCAATAAAACCCCACTACCATATCACAAGTTCTAAAACTTGCAAATCGTTACTAATGGATGAAAAAGCACAGCAATATCTCAAGGTTTATTAAATATGTCATTTGTCAGGAACATTCAATACTCCTTCGTGGCATAAGGTCTGATTACTAATAATTGAGGGAAAAGAATGTATTAATGACAACTTATAATGCCATCCAATTCATTTGATAGTTTTCCTGCAGCAACTATAGCATCTATTTTTGTCATTCTTTCCTGCCTAAGGTAGCATTTTGTTACAGTGAATGGCAACATGCAGAGGAGGGGGTTCTCTATAAGGTCAAGGCCTTCCTTAAATTATTGATTAGTTTGCCTTATCCATAGACTTACCCCATCATGACAAGTCAAAGGCTGCAATGCAAGTCCTTCTCTTCAATCACCTTCAAAGTTTATGGAGAGGAAGTCACAATGATTTATTTACCTGGCATTTTCCTGTGCGAATGTCGTATAAAGCTACTGAGCCATGTCGAGCTCCAACTGCTATTCTGTTGCTCCTCTCACAGTAGCTTACCATGTAGAACCTGAAATCCAAGGAGAATAACAAAAGGACTGAAAATCTACTGGCATGTCACAGTAACAAACCAGTAACAGCAGCAACGTGCTTTGAGATCACTAATCCAAGCATTTAAAAATTACAAATAAAAAAGATAATATTACTCAATACACAATGATGGTTTTGATTTAAATTGCATGGTTTATTTAAACATTTGTGAAAAATATTATCTGCCATTTTGTTTCAGAATTTTTTTTTGCTATTGAAGTGATTGGGTAAGGTGATCACTGACATATTATTTATTGATTCTGCACAGCACTTGCTCATAAGCTGATGAACAATCCCATTAAATAGGGTATTCCAAAAAAATGATGCAGGGATAATCTTCTGTGCTAACTTCCTTCTATCTCATTTTTCAGACAATACCACTGATGCAGTTCCATTTCAGAAGGTGCTTCAGCAGTTGGCTGAACAACATGTTTGCATACAGATACAAAAACGTGAACTTAACAGAAGTGTAAAAGAGAAAAAAAACTTTGTTTTAAATTGCGAGTGGTACAAAGTTGTTAAACTGGTTAAATAGATAACCTGCTGCTATTGGGACAGCACTGTGGCACAGTGGTTAGGGCTGCTGCTTCACAGCTCCAGGGACCCGGGTTCGATCCCTGGCTTGGGTCACTGTCACTGCAGGGTTTGCACATTCTCTGTGTCCGTGTGGGTTTCCCCCGGGTACTCCGGTTTCCTCCCACAGACCAAAGATGTTCAGGTTAGGTTGATTGGCCATGCTAAATTGACCCAAGTGTCAGGAGGATTAGCAAGGTAAATGTGTGGGATTATGGGAGTAGAGACTGGGTGGGACTGTGGTTGGTGTAGACTTGATGGGCCAAATGGCCTCCTTCTATACTGTAGGGATGCTATGAAAGACTATGAATGAAATTACCGGCTTATAAACATGGGTATAAAACCCCCTTGAAATTTAACACATCTATTTATTAGATTTTTATTACTCGTATCTATTAGGAGTATAATATCAAGGGTAGGACTCTTAGCAGCGTAGAGGATCAGAAGGACCTTGGGGTCCGGGTTCACAGGACTCTTAAATCGGCCTCGCAGGTGGAGGATGTGGCCAAGAAGGCATACGGTGTACTAGCCTTCATTAATTGAGGGATTGAGTTTAGGAGTCGGGAGATAATGCTGCAACTTTATAAGACCCTGGTCAGACCCCACTTGGAGTACCGTGCACAGTTCTGGTTGCCTCATTACAAGAAATGGATAGAACGAGGGGTCACGGGCTTAGGGTGAGGGGGGCTAGGTATAAGACAAATATTAGAGGGCAGTTTTTCACGCAAAGGGTAGTGGGGGTGTGGAATGCACTGCCGAGTAAGGTGGTGGAAGCAGGCACGCTAGGGTTGTTTAAGAGTCACTTAGACAGCCATATGAGCGGGCTACATATAGGGGGATATAGTAGGCCTTACTGAACATTGTAGGCTTGGGAATACGTTTTGCCTCAGGAATGTTAGTCTTTGCCTGTTTAATAATGAATTTTTTTGTCTCCACAGGCATTTAAGTCCAGCAAGGGGCATGCAGGCGGCAGGTTGTAGTGGGCTGCTCTTGGATGTTGCTTCGGGAGTTGCCTATTGCTTCATGTCGTTAGTGTGCTTAAACTGGACCATCTTGAGGGCAACATGACAGCTCAGACTATCTCTGTTGCTGTGCGGACACATGGATTTGGGCCTGTGTCTGTGGGAGTTTGCACGTTCTCCCCGTGGTTGCGTGGGTTTCCTCCGGGTGCTCCGGTTTCCTCCCACATCCCCCAAAGATGTGCTTTTAGGCTGATTGATTGGGTACTAAAATTGTCCCTAAATTGGACCTCCCTGATCCTCGCACGTTAGGCGTAGACTAAAATCATGAATAGGTCACTGAGATAGTAGGACGGCGGCGCGGGCTCGTTGGGCCGAAGGGCCTGTTTCCCGTGCTGTGTTGTTCTTTGTTCTTTGTACAAGAAGGATGTGGAAGCTATTGAGAGGGTGCAGAGGAGATTTACAAGGATGTTGCCTGGATTGGGTGGCATGCCTTATGAGGATAGGTTGAGGGAGCTAGGTCTCTTCTCCCTGGAGAGACGAAGGATGAGAGGTGACCTGATAGAGGTTTATAAGATGTTGAGAGGTATAGATCAGGTGGATTCTCAGAGGCTATTTCCCAGGGCTGAAATGGTCGCTATGAGAGGACACAGGTTTAAGGTGCTGGGGAGTAGGTACAGAGGAGATGTCAGGGGTAAATTTTTCACTCAGAGGGTGGTGAGTGAGTGGAATCGGCTGCCATCGGTGGTGGTGGAGGCGAACTTGTTGGGGTCTTCTAAGAGACTTCTGGATGAGTACATGGGATTTAATGAGATTGAGGGTTATAGATAGGCCTGGTAGGTAGGGATATGATCGGCGCAACTTGTGGGCCGAAGGCCTGTTTGCGCTGTAGTGTTCTATGTTCTACTTGAGCATGATCAGCAAGATTTCTTGGAAATAAAACAACTATTAGTTGTGTACTTTCTTGAAAACTATAGCTACTCATGCTACTTCTTGACAAAAACACTATACTAATTCATTGCTCTGATCTGGAAAAAATACTCGCATCAAAATACTGTGAAATGACTTTTCTGTCATAGACTGCTTGTATTGGGATCTTCTACTTTTAGCACTGACACTAATCCATTTAAAGAAAGATGAGGATGAGCATCGGTGTTAAAATTGAAAAATCTATGCCATGATGTTCAATTGCTAAACGTCAGGTGCAACAACTGTTTGTTTTATTTAAGATATGTCCATTAAATCAAAACATTTGCAATATCCACTAGCTGAACATTCCATTCAAAAGAAAAAAAGTACTCAAAATAGTGTGAGGTGGTCCACTTTGGTAGGAAGAATGGTAGGAAGGACTATTACTTACGTGGCGAAAAACTGCAGCAGGCGACGGTGCAGAGGGACCTTGGGTCCTTGTGCATGAGTCGCAAAAACCCAGCTTGCAGGTGCAGCAGGTGGTCAGGAAGGCGAATGGGATGCTGGCCTTCATAGCGAGGGGGATTGAATATAAAAGTAGGGAGGTCTTGCTGCGGCTGTATAGGGCATTGGTGAGGCCGCAGCTGGAGTACTGTGTGCAGTTTTGGGTGCCGCACCTGCGCAAAGATATTTTGGCCTTGGAGGGAGTGCAGAGGAGGTTTACTAGGCTGATACCGGAGTTGAGGGGGTTGAGCTATGAGGAGAGGCTGAATAAACTAGGCTTGTACTCGTTGGAGTTTAGAAGAATGAGGGGAGATCTCATTGAGACGTATAAGATGATGAATGGGATGGATAGGATAGAGGTGGAGAGACTCTTCCCGCTCAAAAAAGACAGTAGGACTAGGGGGCACAGCCTCAAGATAAAGGGAGGGCGGTTTAGAACGGAGTTGAGGAGGAACTTCTTCACTCAAAGGGTGGTGAATCTCTGGAATTCTCTGCCCGTTGAAGTGGTGGAGGCTGCCTCGCTAAATATTTTTAAGACGCGGGTTGATGGGTTTTTGATAAGAGAGGGGATTAAGGGTTATGGGGAGAGGGCGGGAAGGTGGAACTGAGCCACAACAGATCAGCCATGATCTTATTGAATGGCGGGGCAGGCTCGAAGGGCTAGATGGCCTACTCCTGCTCCTATTTCTTATGTTCTTATATCTTAGTCCTACGCTACCATCGGATAACACTTTCCCTTAATTCCACATGGATCACCTTTACTCCAGCAATAACTGTTATCATAACTGTGCAACTATATTAGTGCCAGAGGCTATTTTTTGTTGGGGGAGGATGGCTAGGGAATGTTCATTACTTGATGAGTTGCATCATTCCACTTTGTCTTAATGCCTTTAATTCAGAAAAAAATAATTTAAATTGTCACTCTTGCCACCATCAGGCACAAGTGCCAGGCAGTGATCATCTCCAAGAAGAGAGGATCTAACCATCACTCCCTGTCATTGCCATCACTGAATCCCCCATGATCAATATCCTGCAGATTACCATTGACCAGAAACTGAACTGGACTGGCCATATAAATACTGTAGATACAAGAACAGGTCAGATGATAGGAATTCTGCAGCAAGTAACTCATTTTCTGTCTCCCCAAAGCCTGTCCAGAATATATAAGCACAAGTCAGGAGTGTGATGGAAATCTCTTCACTTGCCTGGATGAATGCAGCTCCATCAATACTTAAGCTTGACGACAACCAGGACAAAACAGCCCACCGACACACAGTGGCAGCAGTGTGCACTGCAGGAACTCACCAAAGGTCCTTTGGCAGAACCTTCTATAAACACAATCACTACCATGTTGAAGACAAGGGCAGTAGATGCCTGGGAACACCACCACCTGGAAATTCCCCTCCAAGTGACTCACCATCCTGACTCAGAACTATACCACCGTTCCTTCACTGCCTCTGGATCAAAGTCCTGGAATTCCCTCTCTAACAGCACTATGGGTGCAGCTACACCTCAGTGATTTCATCACACCAAATAGGGCACTACCTCCTCAAGGGCAATTAGGAATGGACAGTAAATACTGGTCCAGCTAGCTATGCCCACATCCCGTAAATTAATTTAAAAATGAATGGGACAGCTGTATTGTAAAAACAGTCTCAAGCCCTGAACCCTAAAAGTCAAGCTGGAAAAGGAACTTGCATCAGGCCAAATTTTAATTCAGAGGTTTAACATTACGCGAAAGACAAACTTGCAGTGCAGTGCCTACTCACCGACAAATTGAAGGGAAACATTCTTGAAGCCCCTTTTTCTTGACCAAGGATCCTTCTAGGCAATACATGATAATGTCCATAACCTGGAATAGTAAGTAAGGATGCCATTGTTTCAACAATAAAGATATACTCTCCAATTATATTATCATTTGCCTTTTGTAAGAGTCTTTTAGCTCTTTAAATGAGCAATTTCATTGGCTCTTTATCACAAGGCCAAAATCAGGAATGGGATGGTATTTCCCTGATTGGGTTCAGCCACAATCATAACAATCAAGGAATCCACCCCATTGTGGACAGACCATTCCAATTGATCAGCATCTATCAGTACACTCAATGTTTAGCCCAGAATTAGCCCTACTGGTATGCTGTGATTACCATGTGCACAGGATACACTCTACCACCCCTGTGCCCAATGACCACTCAGAAGAAGTGCATAAATATTGCAAAGTGACTGAGGAAGTGACAGTCAATGACTGACTATCACTGGATTTTTTCCCCCAAGAAGTAGTTATATCCTACAGCCGAAAATGCATGATTCAAAGTTTTCAAATTAGTCACAAGTAGGCTTCCATTAACATTGCAATGAAGTTACTGTGAAAATTGCTGGTTCTTTTTATATTATTAAAATGCGATCATTTTGGCCACTGAAGTACCTCTGCCCAAATAGGCTACAAGCGAAATGAATCATGTGTAACCAGTATAACAGAGAAATATAAAACCTACTTTAGAGATTCACTGTGAAAGGTTGAGGGAGAATGTCCTCTTTTCTCACATGAAAGAAACCCTCCTGTGACAGCATAGGTGCCAAGCCCAATCACTTCTCCCTAAGTTAAGGACACCTTATGTTGTTGATCAGATGGCTAGCACAAGAAAAGTGTGAAATTGTAAGTTCATCCCATAGCTGAAGGAAAACTGTGCCACGCGAAACGAAGTTAAAAATGACTAATTTAAAAAACACGAAGTAAGAAAACATGTATAAGCTTAAGAACATTAAGGGGCTGTAACTTCCTAAGAGTGGCAATCAGTATTGAATTGTCACTCTGTGCCCAATTAGTTACGTGATTTATTTGCTTCCAATCCTGTCTCACTGAATCTTTCAACCCAGGCCATGTGTGATCCAGGAAGCGCAAGACCCAGTGTCAAAGTGAAGGAAGACATGCCCTGTTTTAATGGCCCAAGCTTTTTTTTGGGGGGGGCGGCGGGGGGGGAGTGTGTGTGTGCGTTGGTGTGTGTGCAAGAGTTGGGCCTGTGGGATTGGGATTGACAGCGGTGGTGGAGGGGGTTGCAGTTTGGTGCAGCAAAAGCGTCCCATGCAGGTGTGGTGAATCCCAGAGGGGTCGGGAAGTGAAGAGTAATGTAATACAGTGGTTAGTCGAGGGATAGGGTAAGTCCGCTGGGGGTTGGTGGTGTGAGTGAACCCCCATGAGAATGGGATAACTGTAGTTGCAATAGTTACACAGAAATTGAAAAAGTTTTAGTTCTTCCACTTTTTTCTGGGCAACTATTGGTGTAAGCCTATCTGAACCATCTAAAGTTTACAATTTAAATTGCACTTTTAGATAGCTCCAGGACAGGGGAATTGCCCAGAGGAAGTTTGTAATTCGGGGTAGTTGCTGATGAAACCCTTATCTGTGAAGTTCTGAGACAGTTCCCCTATGCCTCTTTGGGGTACTCCTACAATCTGACATGGGAAGCTCAGAGTGACATCCCAATATTCTTAAGATATAGGTCATTAAGTCCAATAGGTTTGTCCTCCTTCTTAATAGATCAATCTCACCTCTTCAGTGCATCACTCAATTCCCTTTTCTTTCCAAAACTGTAACAACTTGCAGCTTTGAAGCCAAGATAAGGGTTGCAATTCTATCCAAAGATTTTTAAGTGTTGTCCCCAATGGCAAAATCAGTGAGATTCTGTTGGAGGTGCCGATACAATTCAATTCACAATTCAACCACACGTAGAAATCATTGTGGAGCCTGGGGAAATTCTCACTCAATTCTTCCACATTTAGGCTGGGATTTTGTGATCTCATTCATTCTGCCATTGCTGCCATCAAGAAAGGAACATTTGGCACTCAGCCAAAACTCCATTCACAGCAGTGGGACCAGAAAATCCCAGCCGCAGGCAAAATTGGAGGATTCTGGCCTTAGAATATGTTATGGAATGAGGATCTAACGATGCCCCCAAGGCCAGTTTCTCAGAGATCAGAGTGTAAATTTTAAAGAGAGTCCTGATCTCCAGTCAACCTTATACAAGCCCTCCCCACTCACTGGCTAAGAGCCTCCCCCCTCCCCCCACTTCCTGGCATTAGGTTGGCACTGCTACAGTATCAGCGACAATACTAGGGAACTATCCAGCCATTTCTCCAATCACCTGGAGCTTCAATGGAAGCCGAGCTCCCCAACATAGCCATCATACATTGTTCCTGTTTGTGGCGACCGGTAGTGGTTCATGTTGGGTTCCCTCTGCCCCGAGACTGAGTATCCTGGAAGCAGGAGAATCTGGCTCGAAATTGACTAAGCATAAATGGAGATTTAAATATGCTAATCTGTTTCCTATCCTCACTGGGGAGCAACCAGATTACATCCGAGTTGGGGGGCAGGGAACATCTCAGAGGGGGTTCTTACCGGCGCTAAACATGCATGATTCTCCGATCCCGTACGATTTGCACTGTGGCTGAAGAATCCATCCTCATATCTGATTCAACTGACAATTTATTCTCTCAACTTTGAAAACAGATCCGACAAAACTTCCTGATGTGTCCTCCACTTACCTCAACTAGAAGGTCTACTACATCAGTCGGCATCTTCTCTATCAGTATCTCAATTACTCGCAGAATCTCACTCTTCGCACGAGCCAAAGTGCTGGTGTGCACATTTGGCTGGGACTGTGTATTGGCTGCTAAAGCTGTGTGTCGGTGCACCTACCAAAGAAACACATCAAACATAATCAGAGGTTTAGAATCAAAAGGGGACATTTTATAAAAGAAGTGAGGCAGGAGTGTATAAGAATGGCAAGACAGAAGGTAATATAGACACAACTGCAGAAGAAAGAGATGAGGGCAGTGGCAATGTCAAAAAAATGGAAGTATATAAAGCATCCTAAGCACTCTTCTAAGCTTCATGAAAAACATGATTAAAAATATGCTGAAAATATCAAAGAGAAGAGTCTTGCTTTTGGCAAATGTAAGTAATAGGAAAAATGGATAATAGGATAAAATTATAAAAAATTTATAAACCTGAAGCAGCTAAAATAAGTTACTTGAATCATAAATATTTGCAGTAAAAGGTTGATGTGACATTGTAGATATTCTGTAAGATGCAAGAGGATTTGGGCAGGATTTTACAGCCTCGGTCTTCCTGAAACTATTAAATCCTGCCCAAAGAGATATTCTCCATGCACAGGGGTAGTGTCCAAGCAGCTGGGGGAAGTTCCAGAGGTAGTGCCTGGGTGGGGGTTTGAGGGTGAACTTCTTACGTGCAGTGGCCTTTAAAATGGTGCACTGATCCTTGAGTTATTAAGTTGCTGGCAATAGATTGTGGAACCCACCCCTTGGTTTTCTTTTGCAAGTCCTGCACTATACAGTGGAGAAAGCCACATTGCTGTCAGCGGTTTCAACGTCATTTTCCCCATCCACTATCAGCTTTTCCCAATTTCCAGGAAAATCTCATCCAATGTTTTCAGTTGCCTGAGCCCTAAGATTTGGAATTTACTCCCTTAAACTCTTTGCCTGGCCATCTTCAACCATTTTTAACACAGTCCTTGGATTAAACTGCCAGAGGTGGTAGTAGAGGCAGGTACAATTTATTCCTCAATTAACATCACTAAAATTATTCCACTGGTCCTTTAACTCACTGTCATTTGTAAGACCTTGCTGATTACACAATAAATGTTGTGTTTCCCTATGTGACAACAACAGCTATGTGACATGAAAAATGGGACAGAATATCAGGTCAGGTAAAGTGGTTTGGTTAGGGACACAAAGATTTTTGCAAAGGAGAAAGCACTCTGGAGAAGATGTAATGTTGGTATGGGGGTGGGGGATGAGGGGTGTGTGGCAGCTTGGGGAGGGGTGGTACTGCAGCGAGCAGTCAACATTTGAACCTCTGAAGGGAGGGATTTTCTGGACCCACCCTTCCCCCCGCTGCGTGTTTTACAGCAGCAGAGGCAGCCCGCCATTGGTGTGATCTTTTGGCTCCACTGTTGTCAACGGCTTTTCCCACAGAATACAGGCCCCATGGCTGGAAAACCCACTGTGGGGGTGCGCCGTCAGAAGGACTGGAAAATCCCATTGGAAAATTCAGGTTGTAGTTTCTGGACCAAATTAATGATCTTTATCAAAACTATTAGCATCTCAAATACGCTGATAATGTTAAAATAGGGACAGCAGTAAGTAAATGTTAATGCAGAGGGGCTGACAATTGGTAAATAACACTAAATGTAAAGTTTTTGTTCATTCATGAGATGTGAATGGTTTGATAATGGAGTGGCTTGTTCACCACTTTGAAAGGGAGTACAGAGTCAACAGTAAGTTTGCAGCCACATATGGGTAACAGTTGCCAACCCTCCTGGAATGGCCAGGAGTCTACTGGAATCAGCATCAATTTCCCTGTGAGTATTGAAAACAATGCAGCAGATTTCAGAACAATGTTTTAAGCAGGTTTGAGTCATAAGGAGAGGCTGGATAGACTGGGACTGTTCTCCCTGGAGCGTAGGAGGCTTAGGGTGATCTTATAGAGGTCTATAAAATAATGAGGGGCATTGAAAAAGCAGCTAGTCAACATCTTTTCCCAAAGGTAGGGGAGTCTAAAACTAGAGGGCATAGCTTAAGGCGAGAGGAGAGAAATACAAAAGGATGTACGGGCAATTTTTTTTTACTCAGAGGGTGGTGAGTGTCTGTAACGAGCTGCTAGAAGCAATAGTAGAGGTGGGCACAATTTTGTCTTTCAAAAAGCATTTAGTGACATGGGTAAGATGGGTATAGAGGGATATGGGCCCAATGTGGGCAAGTGAGACTAGCTTAGTTGTTAAAACTGGGCGGCATGGACAATTTGGGCCAAGCGGCCTGTTTCCACGCTGTAAACCTCTACGACTCAAATTAATTAGTAGGCACATGATTTGCACACAGCTCAACATTCATTGTAAAATGGTAAACTGATTGCATGCTTGGCAGCATAATGAAATAAAGCATAGACTGGCACTGACATGGGTCGTGCATGCGAGCTGTGCTCAGGAACATTATTGCCTCTCGTTTCCTGCCAAGCAGGAGATTCAAGGAGGTAAAGGGAGTAAGCGCTGGGCTGCAGGCTTGAAAATTAGCTCAGCACTTTCCCTGCTGAGACTCAAGGTAAAAGGAGTGCTAATTTTAGCCCTGGGTGATTTTTAAAAAATTGAACTGTATGAATTTGTCAGAATTGATGGAGCGGTTTTAGCTGGGCTTTTGCAGTGGGTTCAACAGGGATCTTGGTGTGTTTTCCACTGTTGTGCCCCATTAGAACCTGTCTCTTCCCCTAAAGAATATTAATGTCCCAGATGAATATTTATGACAATCCAGTAGTTTCATGCTCGCCATTACTGACACTTGCTTTTAATTCCATTTTACTCATTTGATTCACTGAATTTTAATTCCCCAGCTGCCAGGATGGGATTTGATTCCATATACAGATCTCCAAATTATTAGTCCAGTAACGTAACTAATATTCTTCGGTATACAAATATGAAATAATAGACTGGTTGAAAAAAAATGTCATAAGTGTGAATTAGCAGAAAGAGATTTTGAAAGGGACCTGGGAATAGCAATAGACTTGTTACTTTCAATGTCTAGGGAAAATGGTGAATCAATTAGAAGAGCTAATAGAATGTTGGGATATCGTGGAATCCAGTTACCGTGATTGATCTGGACAGGTACTGAAGTGATCACTATAATCAAATGTTCACTAAATCATAAGGTAACCATTCCAAAATACCCTACAAGGCAGTTTTCATGCCAAATTGGGAAACTGAGCAGGGCACTGCTTAGCTGTTTAAAATTCCAGCAAGCTGTCTTACTGAATAGCTCAGCAATGCTAACCTGCAACTGAGGCTGCTGTGGAAAAGCCACAATACAGTACTCAGCCATATTCAGCTAATGTTAAAAAAAACTAAGAGTTACAGTTCACTGTTAACAGGCTTATTTCGAATGACTAATCAACAATGCACATTGACCAATGATTCCACTTCCTGACCTCTCCGGAGACATTGGGACTACATGGTTCTGGGTACTGGATAGCAGACCTGCGCAAGCAGACAGATTGAGCCTGAACAGAGCTGGGACCAGTATCCTTGCAAAGTGATTTGATAGTGCCACTGAGGAAGGTTTAAGTTACCATAGAAGGGTGATGGGAACGAGGAGAAAACATGAAAAACAAGTTACGCAAAGAAGTGGAAGAAACAGTTAGCACAGTAGTAAAAAATAGTCATAGTCATAGGGGCAATCTTACCAACTTGCCACACCAATTAATGGTGTGATGAGCCAATAAGATCGCGAGAGAGCCGGAAAACCGGTTTCGTGTCCGGTTTCTTACCCCTCATAGATTCACAGAGATATTCGGCACAGAAACAGGCCCTCCCACCCAACTCACACATGCCGACTGGGTTTCCTAAACTGAACTAGCCCTATTTGCCTGCGTTTGACCCATATCCCTCTAAACCTTTCCTATCCATGTATCTGTTCAAATCTCTTTCAAATGTTGTAATGATACCCCGCCTCTACCACCTCCTCTGACAGCTCATTCCATTTACGCACCACTCTCTCTAAGAAAACGTTGCCCATCAGGTCACTGATAAATCTTTTCCCTCACCTAAACCTATGCCCTCTTGTTTTGGATTTCCCTACCATGAAGGGAAAAACCCTTGGCTATTCACCTTATCTATGCCTCTCATGATTTTGGAAACAATGATAAGCTTATCCTCCTAAACTTTAGGGAAAAAAGTCCCAGCCTGTCCTTATAATCCAAACCTTCCAGTCCCAGTAACATCCTTGTAAATCTTTGTTGCACCCTTTCCACTTTAATAACATCCCTCATATAGCAGAGTGATCAGAATTGTACACAGTACTCCAAATGTGGTCTCACAATGTCTTGTACAGTTGTAACATAATGTTTTAACTCTTGCACTTAATGTTCTGACCAGTGAAGGCAAATGTGCCAAATGCCACCTTCAACACCTTAACTACCTGCGAAAGCACTTTCAAGGAACAAAGAATCTGCATCCTTTGGTCTCTCTGTTCAACAACACTCTCCTGCCCTAATTTGTTTCACCAAACTGTAACACCTCACATTGACCTGAATCAAACTCCATTGCCATTCCTTGGCCCACTGATCCAGTTGATCAAGATCTCATTGTAGTCTTAAATAACCTTCTTCACTGTCCATTACACCACCAATTTTCATGTTATCCACATGCAAACTTATAAACCATACCTCCCATATTCTCCCAGCCCCGATCCTTGCAATACATTGCTGGCCATAATGTGGAGATGCTGGGGTTGAACTGGGGTAAACACACTAAGAAGTCTCACAACACCAGGTTAAAGTTCAACAGGTTTATTTGGTAGCAAACGCCACTAGCTTTCGGGGCTCTGCCCCTTTGTCAGGTGAGTGGCGAGTCTCCCTGAATGCTATGTGGTCTAACCTTATTGACCAGTCTAGCATACAATACCTTGTCAAAGACCTTGCTAAACTCCATGGCCTTCATCTATTTTCTTGGTCACCCCTTCAGAAAACTCAAATTTGTAAGACACCATTTCCCATGCACGAAGCATGCTGACTACCCCTTATCAGTCTTTGCCTTTCCAAATTCATGTAGATCCTTTCTCTCAAAATCTCCTCCAACAACCTACCCACCGTTGATGTTAGGCTCATTGGTCTGTAGTTTCCTGACTTTTCCCTGCTGGTTTTCTTAAATAACGGCACAACATTTGTTTGCCTCCAGTTTTCTGGCACCTCACCCATGGCTGATGATGATACAAATATCTCCACTAGGGACCCTGCAATCGATCACACTGATATTGGCCCTAATTACCAACGTAATCAGCTTTGTGTATTTGAATCCATAAACACAGATGCAAAATTTAGATCCAAAATATTTGTATCAAAACAATTCAGTTTCATATTCTGCCTGGGAAATGAAAATAATAGAAGGGCCTAAAAAGGAATATGTGGTCCTAAGCTTTTAGCATAAAGACTGTTCCTTAACATCAAACTGTTTCTGAGGGAGAACGAATGCAGGATTTAAAAACAGGCATTTTTCCCTGAAAGGGTTCATCAGGTTTGCAACTGAGAAAGGAGTATAATTGCTGTTTAATAATTATGGTTTGCTAAGACACAGCACAATGACTCACCTCACGTGCAATAGTAGTTATGAAGGCTGGTGGTCTGGCTGTGGCAATGAGTGAAAGAGCATGACGTGCTGAGCGGGAGGAGTCAGCTGCTGGGCTGAGTGGCAACCCCATTGTAATGCTAAACAGGATGAAACAAGGAGGAAAGAGAGAAAAAACACACTGAGAAGCTGAGGGTGAAAAGATTACCAGTTTATAATGTCATTTCAAGGTCAATGGAAACAGTCAAACATTTTGAAAATAATGAACTGCTACAAGGTGGTGGGATTAAGATTCTGTGGATCTCAACATCACCTTCAAAGTCAAGTAATCATATGTATCAAAATACAGCGAATCTACTTAACATCTGAAAGAGGGATATTAACAAGTGAACCCATTTGATTGAGGAATATCCAGCTGAGCCAGAATAGCTACACACAGTTTTATTTCAAACAAACAATTGAACTTTTTTTTATAAAGAATAACACTGGTCAATAATAGCATTTTCCTTTGGATATACAAATGAACATTTAGCAGCTGTGTGGTGATAAGTTTTGAAAGAAAAAACTCAAAATTGCAAATTGATCACCAAGTTCGACAAAAAATGCAATTCTAGATTAACTAATAGAATAATCATCATGCTTATCAATCTAGATAGGTCAAGAAGTGACAACAAGAACGTAAGAACTAGGAACAGGTGTAGGTCATCTGGTCCCTCGAGCCTGCTCCGCCATTCAATAAGATCATGGCTGATCTTTTTGTGGGCTCAGCTCCACTTACCCACCCTTAATTCCTTTACTGTTCAAAAATTTATCTATCCTCGCCTTAAAAACATTCAACGAGGTAGCCTCAACTGCTTCACTGGGCAGGGAAATCCACAATATCTGAATATCTTAAAGCTAAAAACAACAAATAGTAAATATCTCAAAGTTAGCACTGAAAACAGCAAATATCTCAAACTGGAGTTTGTTATACACCTGGTATTTTAATGAAGGTTATGTATTTTTGTCAAAGGATTGTTTTTATCTTCAGTGCCCCGTTCAAGTATCTTCATCTTCCCTCTTACAAATACCCACATACTCAACAAAAACTCTGATCAGTGTAATTTAAAATAACTGAAGTGAGCATAAAAACAAAAAGTGCTTAAAATATCCAACAGTGTCTGAAAATGGAAAAGAATGGTTTCGAGTGTAGGAAAGTTCAACATTTCTTTTCAGATTTTCAAATCTGAATTTTGAATACTGATATTTTGTGATGCATATTTTCTGCTTTTATTTCAAATTCACAAATTCACTTTTTTTCTTCTTAATTAGGACAGAAAAAAGCTATTGGAATACATTATTTAATTGCTCTTAAATTGGATAAATTGACTTGAGTTGTTAATGCAAGGCGAGGAGTGAATATGCAAACTAGTACTTTGGGATCTCAAAGTGAAATTTTCAAGCCAACATTGGTCAAAGGCAAATGGCAACCTAAACCACTTATGAGCTAGTAATCAATTCTGCTGTTCTTAAAAAAAAAATCAGCAATTACAATGTTAACCAAAATGGAATTGCATAGTTGTAAACACACAAAAAGAACATTGGATGGCTGTTTCACACTAGGGAAACATAACTGAAAAGTCTAACCCAGGTCTCTTCCTATCCTACTGCTTCCATTACATCATTTAACATGGCTCCAGCTACAAGCCTAATTATATCAATGAGATATAAAACTCTTGCAAATACCCTGCTCGCAAAATGTTAACCAGTACAAAATCAGAAAATGAATTCAAAACACTAGCCTATAAATTATGGCCTGCACAATTCTACTTCGCAAATAGCCATCATTGATTATACTTGGCCATTTCGATTTTCTTCCCAAAATTCTTCAAAGCTTGAAGAATTTTGAAAAAATTTTCAAATTTTGAAAAAAGTTTCATTTGTTTCCATGTTACGAACTGATCAACAATAAAGATTTTCATTTTGGTAATAATTATTTGCCAGAGACAGAATCTGCTTTAAAGATATCGTAAGTTAAAAATGATCAATTAATTTCTTTTTCTCGAATGAATGCCCTATTTAACAAAAATTATTTCACGTGAGAAAATGTCAAAAGTAATAGAGCAGCAAACGCACATCATATTGAAAAGTCTTAAGACTTTGGCTTTACTTAATTTTAAGTTCACTGTGGCACTTGACATTTTTGAATTGGCAGCATTTATTAAAAATACAGTGAGGACGATGTGTAAATTGTTTATGTTTTATCAGACACACACACAATTTCAATTTACAAAACAGAGGCTCAAGCATTCAAGTTCACTTTCTCAAAGACTAGAAAACATGTTAGTGTCTTACAGTGAAACAAATAAGCCAACAGACATCAAAAATGCAGGAAGCGGATCTCATGTGCTCAGTTGGAACAGTCAGTCAGAACTGACCTGCTGTAATTTGTCCTATTAACAAATGGTGTGCGAAGCATTCAGAATGTCTCTGCAAAACTGCAGGTCATCAGTTTGGTAGCATATGCTACAAACATTTTCAAAGCCTCTTGCAATCTCCCACCATCCTCTTCCTTTGTGAATGCAAAAAAGCATAAAATATTGCATAGCAGGGTTCTCCTTTGAACTTGGTACCAGGCAAAACACCAAAGCATGCTGCCTATTGTTGTAGCATTCATCTGTTCAGGAAAAAAAAATCCTCATTTTAAACACCAAGTTTGTCTTTCTATGCACAAAACCAAAGGTTTGATCATTGAAACACAATATTAGTAGGGATCTTTCTGGCAGGGAAACTTTGTTTCCCTTTATAAAGCCTTAAGAACTCTTAAAATAACAAAACTAGAAATATATAGCAACTTGATCAGCTTCTGAAAGATAAGATAGGTTAACTGATTCAAGTTTTGATAAACTTAAATGTCTTTTTCAGATTCTAGTTCTTTTGCTGGCTGTTTCTAGCACTTGGAGTTAGTTTTTCAAATTTCATATTTCCCTTTTTAACTAATATTTGTAATAAAAATGCAAACAAAAGGACAGTGTTGTTTACTTTCTGATGTGAGCATCTAACAGATGGAGACACTAACAAACACACCTGCTGAAAATGCCATCATTGAAAGATCTCATAACCTGAGGAAATGTATTGGACACATCAGTAAGAGATGGAAGATTTTGGAGCAATTGCTTCAGTTTCGCTGGGGAAGGGATAAAGGAAATCAAGAGAATTGAAAATGGACAAATTAGAGTAGGAACATTCAACGTAAATCATCATCGACAAGTGTAAAATGAAATCAAATGGTAATAGTGCCAAATAACGCAGCCCATGGTTAGTTGGGTGGGTGATGGGAAGAGGATGATGAGCAATTCGGTTAGTACAGACTCAATGGGCCAAATAGCCTCCTTCTGCACTGTAGGGATTCTAAGAAATTCAGTTAGGAATACAGTAGTAAAAGGTGTCAATTTAAATTTAGAAGAAAGAGGATGAACAAAAGGAATCAGAAAGTGCAGGCAGAATACACTAATTAAAAAAAAGAAAGAAATGAAGCACAAATAGTACATATAAATGAGGAAAATCAAACCCACCAGTTGTAAGCAGAAAATTATTACAGAAAATTAAAAAGTGACAGATGGATGCCAACTTTGGGAAGTGTGATGTGGCATATTCTGTTAAGAAAATAGAAGTAATAATTACATTATGAATGATGCAGAACGGTACAGGGATTTGGAAGTTCAGGTCACAAGACATTAAAAGCAGGATCTTAAGTTGAAGAGGCCATTAAACAAAGCTAATAGAATATTCAATGCAAGAGATACACAATATGAAAGCCAAAATGTAATGGTGTATTTGTATAAATTCTTAACACCAATACTCGCATTGAGTGCAGCTTAGGATTTAGGTTTATCATCTGGAGAATAAGTGTCATGTCATAATGATCAAGGTGTGTTTGTCAAGCCTGGTGTGTATTAAATTAATGTATGAATGGTAGAAGCACCGGGTTAGCTGGGTTAGTTATTGTACCAGCAATACAATGCATGCATCACAGTATTCCATATATTGAATTATTCATCTTACAGTGCACATTGACAAATCACGCTATTTTGGGTTTTATGAGCTCTGGAGGGAAAGGAAAGTCTAGGAATGATGTTTCATTAGCATAAAAGAAAGTATTCTTAAAAAAAATTCGACATATGAAATTTTTGATGACCATCAAAAAGCATTTAATTTTCTTATTGCCATAGGGATTCTAGATTTGTGTCTTCCTACTTTATGGCCGTATCAATGACAAGGACAATCATTCTGAACCTGAATTTGGTTAGTAGAAATCTGTAACACTTTTCCTCTAAAAAGGCAAGAAGAACTGGAGCTTTCAAGACAACATGATAGGTAATATTTTGTTTGATAAAGGTATCAATGGCTATGGAGGAAAGACAAACAAATAAGCATCGAGTTGCAAGTCAGCCATAATGTAAAAGGCTTGAGGGGCTGAATGGTCTACCCAGTTTCTGGTATTCCTAAGTAGCATTAGCACTTCAAGTTTACTGTTTCCAGTCCTGATTGCTATCCAGTGATCCATGTTTGGGTGTGATGGCTCCTGTGCACACTCCAGTAGGATCTTTGATAGCATTCAACACCAGCAGAATATACCCTAACACAGGGCAATATGGGGAGGAAATCTGGCGAGTGAAAAACAAAAACAAATGACTTATACAAAGCTCTGCACATTTTTGAATTTGTTACTGCTATACCTAGAATCAGTATTTTACAGTTCACCAATCAAGTAACTTTATATTGAAAATATTTTCCCAACTCTTAATCCATCAATACCTGTATTTCTATTTTCAACATTTTACAGAAATGAAATAGAACATAGAACACTACAGCACAAACAGGCCCTTCAGCCCACAAGTTGCACTGGTCATATCCATACCTACCAGGCCACAGAACTATCTGTAACTCCCAATCCCATTAAATCCCATGTACTCATCCAGAAGTCTTTTAAAAGACTCCAGCGAGTTTGCCTCTACCACAACCGATGGCAGCCGATTCCACTCACTCACCACCATCTGAGTGAAAAACTTACCCCTAGCATCTCCTCTGCACTTGCTCCCCAGCACCTTAAACCTGTGTCCTCTCGTTGCGGCCATTTCAGCCCTGGGAAATAGCCTCCGAGAATCCACCCCATCTATTCCTCTCAACATTTTACAAACCTCTATCAGGTCGCCTCTCAACCTTCGTCTCTCCAGGCAGAAGAGACCTAGCTCCCTCAACCTATCTTCATAAGGCATGCCTCCCAATCCAGGCAACATCCTTGAAATGAAACATAAAAATACATATTTTCCTCATAACTCTGTCATTACAATTGTTGCGCAGAAATTAGAAAATAAAGTAGCATCACACTGAAAGTATGACCGTCTGACAACTTTTCATACATTTTTGATCAAATTACAGTTTTGTTGCTAGAACTCTTACAAACAGCAACCAATCAAAACACTTATTCATTTATTCAAACAATATTCTCGAATGTTTCTTGATTCCTAAAATTATGTATAAATAAGTCAGAAAAAAGTGACAATAACTTCTGTCAAATTATTTTTATATCATTTGCTTTCAATTATCAAGGGGACAAGAAAGTACCATAAAATTATGAAAATTAGAACTTTTGCATCATTAAAATTTCAATTACCTCAAACCCAGAAGATCACAGTGCTATAAGTCTGTTCAAATCTGTTAACTTTGGTCGATTACTACAATCTGCATCATTGACCTCATGCATTGCACCTGTTATTGGAAAAGTGTTCTTTCTTTAAAGTTGGCAATGCTTGACTCTTTACAAAAAAAGCAACTGGCTGCCTATCCCTTTCTTAACAAAGCCCAGTAGTTAGTGATAGTATGTAGGCAGGGATTAGTCCCTCCTGCAGCTGGTCCAGCTGGACTATCTGTCATTCTTTGAAGGAAGCAGAGTGTGATTGGATCAGTACTTGCTGCACAGATTCCAACAACAGCAGCAGCAGGTCTGGAACCAGGTTTATTAAACCATCCATGTACATTTTGAAACTGAGGTGAGTGAAACTAAAAATATTACAACACAACCATAAATATATTTTTATGATGTGCTAGACCGCCATTCACCTACCCATCGTGTTTGAATGATGGGGGTGGCAGCCTTGGCTGTTGAGAGTTGATAACACACTCACTTTGGAGACAGAGATGGTGGATTCAAATCTGACTCCAGGGATTTGAGCACGATATTTAGGCTGACATTCCGCTGTGACACTGAGACTAATCATGAGATCATAACAAATAGAAACTGGACTAAGCCATTTGGCCCATTGAGCCTGTTCCACCACCATTCAATAGGATCATGGCTGATGTGACTCAAGTACTGTCTTGAAAGTGCTGCCTGTCAGATGAAATGTTAACCCATCTTCTCTCAGGTGGGTGTAAAAGTTCCTGTTGTGTTTCAAACAAAGAGCAGGGAAATGGTCCCCAATTTCTGGCTAATATTTATTCCCCAACTTGGTCGGTAAAACATTGCTGTCAGTGAGAATGAGTTCTATTCAAATTTCCAAAATTACAGTGAATACACTTCAAAAGTACTTCAGTGACAGTGTGAAAGGTTCCATATAAATGCAACTTAAAAAAAAACACTGAAACGCTTTATCTGTGATTTTGTCTCACTGTTAACCTGCATACTGATTAGTAGTGCTGGGGCCTCAGCTATTTACCATTTATATAGATGATCTGGAGGAGGGAACCGAGTGTAGGGTGTCGAAATTTGCTGATGACACCAAGATTGGAGGAAAGGCAAATTGTGCGGAGGGTATGGAGAGTCTACAGAAGGATCTAGATAGGCTGGGCGAATGGGCCAGGAAATGGCAAATGGAATTTAATGTTGGCAAGTGTGAGGTGGTCCACTTTGGTAGGAATAATGGTAGGAAGGATTATCACTTACGTGGCGAAAAACTGCAGCAGGCGACGGTGCAGAGGGACCTTGGGGTCCTTGTGCATGAGTCGCAAAAACCCAGCTTGCAGGTGCAGCAGGTGATCAGGAAGGCAAATGGGATGCTGGCCTTCATAGCGAGGGGGATTGAATATAAAAGTAGGGAGGTCTTGCTGCGGCTGTATAGAGCAGTGGTGAGGCCGCAGCTGGAGTACTGTGTGCAGTTTTGGGCGCCGTACTTACGCAAGGATATTTTGGCCTTGGAGGGAGTGCAGAGGAGGTTTACCAGGCTGATGCCGGAGTTGAGGGGGTTGAGCTATGAGGAGAGGCTGAATAAACTAGGCTTGTACTCGTTAGAGTTTAGAAGAATGAGGGGAGATCTCATTGAGACGTATAAGATGATGAATGGGATGGATAGGATAGAGGTGGAGAGACTCTTCCCGCTCAGATAGGATAATAGGACTAGGGGGCACAGCCTCAAGATAAAGGGGGGGCGGTTTAGAACGGAGTTGAGGAGGAACTTCTTCACTCAAAGGGTGGTGAATCTCTGGAATTCTCTGCCCGTTGAAGTGGTGGAGGCTGCCTCGCTAAATATTTTTAAGACGCGGGTTGATGGGTTTTTGATAAGAGAGGGGATTAAGGGTTATGGGGAGAGGGCGGGAATGTGGAACTGAGCCACGACAGATCAGCCATGATCTTACTGAATGGCGGGGCAGGCTCGAAGGGCTAGATGGCCTACTCCTGCTCCTATTTCTTATGTTCTTATAGGTCAAATTTATAAATATAACAAAATCTTTGAATTCAGTTTAAAAGCTAGAATTAAACTACATTTAAAAGATAGAATTCAATTACATATGTTCCCATGTGCACATGCACGCAATTATCTATACACACACAGATATATATATGCATCTACACAAACACATATACATATGCATCTACAGACAGACACATACATATATCTGAATTTACACACAATTAGATCTGCACACACATATACATATGCGCCAACACACACACACCGTTATGCATCTACACATAAATGTATGTATCCGAAGAGGAGTCATATGAACTCAAACATTATTTCTATTTTTCTCTCCACTGATCTGGTCATTTAAAATTGCAGTATGTATAAATTTCTCCTCACAGACGGTGGTGAATCTGGGAAATTCTCTGCCCCAAAGGGCGGTGGAGGCTAGACCATTAGAAGTATTACACAGAGGGTGGTGCGTGTCTGGAACTCACTGCCAAGGGAGAAAGTGGAAGCAGATACAATAGTGACTTTAAGAGGCACCTTCACAAATACATGACTAGGATGGGAATAGGGGGATATGGTCCCCGGAAGGGTAGAGGGTTTAGTTCATTTGGGCAGCATGGGCAGTGCAGGCTTGGAGAGCCGAAGGGCCTGTTCCTGTGCTGTAATTTTCTTTGTTTGATGCTGCCTGACTTGGGTTTTCCCAGCCTTCTCCGTGCTATTTCAGACTCAGCATTCACAATATTTTGCCTTTATGTTGGCCTCTGAAATACTAATCCAGTCTATGGTCTCCCCATAATCTACACACACATATATCTAATAGACATCACATCAAAATGATTAAAAATGAAAATTAGATTGACACGGTTAAATACACCAATAATGATTGTTGTTATATCTAGCAGCAAATATTCAAGTCATGGATGCCACATACTTGGAGGTGCATGCAGCAGTTGTAACTGGGGGAGGTCCACTTGTGGCCTTTTCCTGGTTTCTAATTGGCAATGCAGCACAGTTCTGCATTGCCTAAATCAGTGTGAGAATTAATGCTTAAATATAGTAACAGCTTCAAGATCAAAATAGGAAGTTGCACCTTGGGGGTTGTGAACAGAGAAGAGACATAAGAACATAAGAACATAAGAAATAGGAGCAGGAGTAGGCCATCTGGCCCTTCGAGCCTGCCCCGCCATTCAATAAGATCATGGCTGATCTGTCGTGGCTCAGTTCCACTTTCCCGCCCTCTCCCCATAACCCTTAATCCCCTCTCTTATCAAAAACCCATCAACCCGCTTCTTAAAAATATTTAGCGAGGCAGCCTCCACCACTTCAACGGGCAGAGAATTCCAGATATTCACCACCCTTTGAGTGAAGAAGTTCCTCCTCAACTCCGTTCTAAACCGCCCCCCCTTTATCTTGAGGCTGTGCCCCCTAGTCCTACTGTCTTTTTTTGAGCGGGAAGAGTCTCTCCACCTCTATCCTATCCATCCCATTCATCATCTTATACGTCTCAATGAGATCTCCCCTCATTCTTCTAAACTCTAACGAGTACAAGCCTAGTTTATTCAGCCTCTCCTCATAGCTCAACCCCCTCAACTCCGGTATCAGCCTAGTAAACCTCCTCTGCACTCCCTCCAAGGCCAAAATATCCTTGCGCAGGTGCGGCGCCCAAAACTGCACACAGTACTCCAGCTGCGGCCTCACCAATGCCCTATACAGCTGCAGCAAGACCTCCCTACTTTTATATTCAATCCCCCTCGCTATGAAGGCCAGCATCCCATTCGCCTTCCTGACCACCTGCTGCACCTGCAAGCTGGGTTTTTGCGACTCATGCACAAGGACCCCGAGGTCCCTCTGCACCATCGCCTGCTGCAGTTTTTCGCCCCGTAAGTAATAGTCCTTCCTACCATTCTTCCTACCAAAGTGGACCACCTCACACTTGCCAACATTAAATTCCATTTGCCATTTCCTGGCCCATTCGCCCAGCCTATCTAGATCCTTCTGCAGACTCTCCACACCCTCCGCACAATTTGCCTTTCCCCCAATCTTGGTGTCATCAGCAAATTTCGACACCCTACACTCGAGACCTTCAGTCACGTCCTGATGAGAAAAGGAGCAAATTTTTATTTCCTGTAGACTTGCCTCAACACACATCCATAACCTTTGAATATGTGAAGGAAAATCCATTTTTTAGGATACAGGTCAGATTGTTGCAAATTTAAAAAAAAACGCTCGGGCCAAGCTGACATTGTCAGATATAAAGAACAAAGAACAACCCAGCATGGGAAACAGGCCCTTCGGCCCAACGAGCCCGCGCCGCCGCATCACCCTACACCTATTCTACCCTGCATATCTACGAATGGAACGCCTAACTTAGCCAGATTCAGGGGAGAATAGTGTCAATTTGGTAAAACCAATCAGCCTAAGAGCACATCTTTGGGGTGTGGGAGGAAACCGGAGCACCTGGAGGAAACCCACGCAACCACAGGGAGAATGCGCAAACTCCCACAGACACAGGCCCAAATCCATGTATCTGCACAGCTAGCAGTGATAGTCACTGAGCTGTTGCGGCGCCCGTCTACCGGTCCAGGATCAAGCACACACACCGACACGAAGTGCTAGGCCACTCCCGGAACTTCCAACAGCAGCCCACGCACGACCCACCGTGTGCATGCCCCTCGTTTGACACGAGGTGGACCTCCACCTGCGGAATAAAAAGATAAAAACGTTAATCTTACAAGCCTGCTTTTCCGGTGTCTCCCGAGGTTCTAACCTTATTTAATAGCCCCTACCATAACCCTCCATATAGGTCAGATATAGGAAGATATAGGCTCCATAGAGCAGAACGTGGAATCGTTGTGGGTGGAGATAAGGAACAGCAAGGGGAGGAAGACACTGGTGGGTGTGGTCTATAGGCCCCCAAATAATAACTTGGAGGTGGGGTGGGCTATAAACACGCAAATAAGCGACGCGTGCAGGAATGGAACGGCGATAATTATGGGGGATTTCAATCTATATATTGATTGGTTGACCCATGTTGGACACGGTGGGCTTGAGGAAGAGTTCTTGGAATGTTGCCGGGATAGTTTCCTTGAACAGTGTGTGATGGAACTGACGAGGGAGCGAGCTATCTTAGATCTGGTGTTATGTAACGAGGCAAGTAGAATTAGGGACCTTGCTGTGAGGGATCCTCTTGGGAAGGGCGATCATTGTATGGTTGAGTTTTTGATACAGATGGAGGATGAGAAAGTAGTGTCCCGGACCTGTGTCCTCTGTTTGAACAGAGGGGAGTACGATAGGATGAGAGGGGAACTGGCAAATGTAGATTGGGGGCACAGATTGGTTGGTAGGACTGCTGAGGAACAGTGGAGGGTCTTTAAGGAGATCTTTTTTGGTGCTCAGCAGAAATTTATTCCAATGATAAAGAAGGATCGTAGGAGAAGGGATAATCAGCCGTGGTTATCAAAGGAATTAAAGGAAAGTATTAAATTAAAAGCTGATGCGTTTAGAGTGGCTAAAAGTAGTGGGCGAGTAGAAGGTTGGGAGAGGTTTAAAAATCAACAAAGATTGACGAAGATGATGATAAAGAAAGGAAGGATAGACTATGAAGCTAAACTAGCACTAAATATAAAAAAGGACAGTAAGAGATTTATAAATATATAAAGACGAGGAGGATGGCTAGGGTGAATGTTGGACCCTTAGAGGATGAGAAGGGGGATTTAGTGGTGGGGGATAAGGCTGAGGCCTTAAATAAGTTTTTTGCCTCGGTCTCCACGGAGGAGGTCGCAAATAGTTTGCCGAGTATTAAAGATAGAAGGTTGGTAGGAGTTGAGGGCCTGAATGTGATCACTGTCACTAGAGAGGTAGTGCTTGATCGATTAGCGGGACTGATGGTGGACAAGTCCCCAGGACTGGATGGAATGCAACCCAGGGTTCTGAAGGAAATGGCAGATGTGATAGTAGACGCCTTAGTGATCATTTTCCAAACCTCGTTGGATTCCAGGGAAGTGCCAGAAGATTGGAAAATGGCTAGTGTTACACCGCTGTTTAAAAAGGGTAGCAGGCAAACGGCAGGGAATTATAGGCCAGTTAGTTTAACGTCTGTTGTGGGAAAAATGCTTGAATCCGTCATCAAAGAAGAAATAGCGAGGCACCTTGAGGAGAATTGTTTGATAGAGCGGACGCAACATGGTTTCGTTAAGGGGAAGTCATGTCTGACAAATTTATTGGAATTCTATGAGGATGTGACTAGTGCGGTAGACAGAGGGGAACTGGTGGATGTGGTGTTTCTCGATTTTCAGAAGGCATTTGATAAGGTGCC
This sequence comes from Carcharhinus amblyrhynchos, assembly GCF_965287045.1. Classification (NCBI taxonomy): domain Eukaryota; kingdom Metazoa; phylum Chordata; class Chondrichthyes; order Carcharhiniformes; family Carcharhinidae; genus Carcharhinus; species Carcharhinus amblyrhynchos. The sequence continues at coordinate 51,010,390 of NC_137324.1, forward strand.
GCACAAGAGGTTGCTTCAGAAGGTTAGGGGGCATGGAGTTGGGGGTAAGGTGTTAGCGTGGATAGAGGATTGGTTGTCTAAAAGGAGGCAGAGAGTTGGTATCAATGGGTACTATTCTGATTGGCGGCTGGTGACTAGTGGAGTGCCCCAGGGATCGATGCTGGGGCCTCAACTATTTACCATTTATATAGATGATCTGGAGGAGGGGGCTGAGTGTAGGGTGTCGAAATTTGCTGATGACACGAAGATAAGTGGAAAAGCAAATTGTGCAGAGGGTGTGGAAAGTCTGCAGAGGGATCTAGATAGGCTAAGCGAGTGGGCGAGGATCTGGCAGATGGAGTACAATGTTAGCAAGTGTGAGGTTATCCACTTTGGCAGGAATAATAGTAGGAGGGATTACTATTTAAAGGGCGAAAAGCTGCAGCATGCCACGGTGCAGAGGGACCTGGGGGTCCTTGTGCATGAGTCGCAAAAACCCAGTCTGCAGGTGTAGCAGGTGATCAAGAAGGCAAATGGGATGCTAGCCTTTATAGCGAGGGGGATAGAATATAAAAGCAGGGAGGTCTTGCTGCAACTGTACAGGGCACTGGTGAGACTGCAGCTGGAGTACTATGTGCAGTTTTGGTCACCGCACTTGCGCAAGGATATTTTGGCCTTAGAGGGAGTGCAGAGGAGGTTCACTAGGCTGATACCGGAGATGAGGGGGTTGGACTATGATGAGCGGCTGAATAGACTGAGTTTGTACTCGTTGGAGTTTAGAAGGATGAGGGGGGATCTTTTAGAGATGTAAAAGTTAATGAAGGGGATGGATAGGGTGGAGGTAGAGAGATTCTTCCCACTCAGAAAGGACAGCAGGACTAGAGGGCACAGCTCAAGATAAGGGGGGGCAGTTTAGAACGGAGTTGAGGAGGAACTTCTTCACTCAAAGGGTGGTGAATCTCTGGAATTCTCTGCCCGTTGATGTGGTGGAGGCTACCTCGCTGAATATATTTAAGACACGGGTAGATAGGTTTTTGGTAGGCAAGGGAATTAAGGGTTATGGGGAGAAAGCGGGAAAGTGCAACTGAGCCACTTCAGATCAGCCATGATCTTATTGAATGGCGGGGCAAGCTCGAAGGGCTAGATGGCCTACTCCTGCTCCTATTTCTTATGTAGTGCAGGACCAAAGGAATGTCGCATTGTTGGATGTGCCATTCTTCAAATTAAATGTGAGAATGAGTCTCTGGTCTGCTTGCTCAGCTGCTCATATCTTTTCTTACATAGATAGGAAGACATGGTATGTGCTGCCTTATAACACCAGGGCCCTGGGTTTAATTCTGGCCTTAGGTGAGTGCTTCTGTGGAGTTTGTACATTCTCTTCACGTCTCTGTGGTTTCCTTCCACTGCTCTGGTTTCCTCCCACAGTCCAAAGATGTGCAGGTTAGGTGGATTCGCCATGCTTAGTGTCCTAAGATGTGTACATTAGATCGATTTAGCCATGGTAAATGCGTGGGGTTGCAGGGCTGGGGTGGTGGAGGGCTGTGCTGAGTAAGATACCCTGTCAGGACAGTTGATGGGCCGCCTGATCTCCTTCTACACTGTAGGGATTCTATTCAAAGAAAAGCAGGGTTTCTTCCGCTGATGTCTTGGTCAACATTCCTTTCTCAAACACCACCACCAAAGACAGATGGTCCTCTCTATGAGAGACATTGTGGTGCACAAACTAGTTATCATTTTACCTACAAACTATTATTACACTTTTGGCCATTCAAGCTTTCTGAGATGGTTGAATACTTCAATATCTGTGCTGTACCATAATGCTTCACTTTTTTCCCCTATTCTTTAAATTCTCGGTTTATCCTGAAAACAAGCAAATTCCTGTTTCCAACTATTATCATGAATTCCAACCATACAAGAAGAAAATAACATGTTCTCTGATGCACAAGTTTAAGGCAATCAAAGAAAGAATTGAAGAGCAGACAAAGATTCTTTACACAGAGGGTGACTGGATTATGGCAGTATAGGCAATAAATAATTTACAAAGGAATTAGATAGTTGCTTGACAGAAGATGAATATTAAAGGTTGCAGAGATGAAGGAGAAAGCGATTAGTCTAATTGGCACAAGTGGAGAAACTTAACAGCACCAGTCAATTGGCATGAGTCGGTCCTCTAACATTCTAAGATTATATGTCAAAAGAAGACATTTGGGAACAAAAAAGATTGATCAGAGTACTTTATAGATGGTATAGAGTGAAATACAGTGGATGTCCAAAGAGACTTGAGGGTTCAGGTGCAGAGAATAATCAAGAAAGCTAATGGAATGCAGGTCTTTATATCTGGAGAACTGAAGTTTAAGGATGCAAAAGTAATACGACAGCTACACAAACCCTGGTTAGATCCCACTTGGAGTACTGAGAGCAGATCTAGACACCATACATTAAGAAAGATGTATTGGCCTCGGAGAGAGTGGAATGTAGGTTTACAAGAATGATACATGGACTTTAGGAGTTTAATTATGAAAGAAGACGATACAAATTAGACTTGTTTTCTCTGGAATCTAGAAGGTTAAGGGGTGACCATATGGAGTTTGCACGTTCTCCCTATGACTGCAAGGGTTTCCTCCATATGCCCCAGTTTCCTCCCACAGTCCAAAGATGAGCAGGTTAGGTGGATTGGCCATACTAAATTTTCCATTATGTTCAATGATGTGTAAGTTAGATGCAGAGAGGGCGGGGTGGGGGGGAGCGGGAAGGAAGGTGTTGACAAATTTCTCAACAATGGGGCCACATGCCAATGTCTGCACTCTATACAAATCCTGCTTGACCTAAGTGTCTCTAGATTTTTCTGTTTTTGTTTCGGATTTTCAACAATCGGCATTGGTTTATTTTTTCTGGTGGACATGTGGGCATAGAAAATTAAACTGTGATAGTTACTAAATCAGATAATTCTTGTGAAACAAATGTATTGATAAGAAAAACTAAAAAGGCTGCATGAAGAATACCATTTGCCATTCATGTTATTTGATGTTTAATTTGGGGGTTTCAAGTTCACCAACTTAATATCTGCAACATGTCCACAAGTTGGTCTTGGATGTAAAGTTCCTTGGCTAAGGAATTTTATAAATACAAACTTTTTTTTTAAATTATGAATCAAAACAAAATTTTAATATATTCATTTCATTTCTTTAAACTGACCTATGACATGTGAGTCTAGCCATCTCTCCACGACATTGAAAACCCCTGCTGAACACCCTATCAACATTGTCCAGAAATTTAATTAGATAGTCACATAAATACTGTGCTTTCAAAAGTACGTCAGACAGGGTATTCTGCAATAGGTATGTCCCTGTCAGGCAAGGAGGATTTGGTAGGGCTAGGGAACCGTGGTGTACTAAAAAAGTTGATTCGTTGGTTAGGAAGAAAAAGGAGGCTTATGTTCGGATGAGGCTTGAGGGCTCAGGTAGTGCATTAGAAAGCTTTAGATTGGCTAGGAGAGAGTTGAAGAGGGAGTTAAGAAGGGCTAAAAGAGGACATGAGATGACTTTGGCTGATAGGATTAGGGTGAATCCTAAGGCGTTCTATAGGTATGTCAAGAACAGAAGGTTGGTTAGGGCAAGATTAGGGCCAGTTATAGACAGTAGAGGGAAGTTGTGTGTGGAACCGGAAGAGATTGGAGAGGCATTGAACCAATATTTCTCTTCGGTGTTCACGCAGGGGGACATGAATGTAGCTGTGGAGGACACTGGGGTGCAGGGGTGTAAAATAGAAAGTATTGCAGTTGAAACCAGGGATGTGCTGGATATTCTAGAGGGCTTGAAAATAGATAAGTCCCCTGGTCCAGATGGGATTTACCCTAGGATTCTCTGGGAGGCCAGAGAGGTGATTGCAGAGCCTCTGGCTCTGATCTTCAGGTCATCGTTGGTCTCTGGTATAGTACCGGAAGATTGGAGGACAGCGAATGTTGTCCCATTGTTTAAGAAGGGGAACAGAGACTTCCCCGGGAATTATAGACCGGTGAGTCTTACTTCTGTTGTGGGCAAGGTTTTAGAAAGAATTATTAGGGATAGGATTTATAGTTATTTGGAGAGTAATGAATTGATTAGAGACAGTCAGCATGGTTTTGTAGCAGGTAGGTCGTGCCTTACTAACCTTATTGAGTTCTTTGAGAAAGTGACCAAAGAGGTGGATAGGGGTAAGGCAGTTGACGTGGTATATATGGATTTTAGTAAGGCGTTTGATAAGGTTCACCATGGTGGGCTTCTGCAGAAAATGCAGATGTATGGGATTGGGGGTAATCTAGGTACTTGGATCAGGAATTGGCTGGCAGATAGGAGACAGAGGGTGGTGGTTGATGGTGAATATTCGTCATGGAGTTCGGTTACAAGTGGTGTGCCTCAGGGATCTGTTTTGGGGCCACTGCTGTTTGTAATTTTTATTAATGATCTGGATGAGGGTATAGTTGGGTGGATTAGTAAGTTTGCTGATGACACCAAAGTCGGTGGTGTGGTAGATTGTGAGGAAGGGTGTCATAGTTTGCAGGGTGACTTAGACAGGTTGCAGAGCTGGGCCGCGAGGTGGCGGATGGAGTTTAATGCGGAGAAGTGTGAGGTAATTCATTTCGGTAGGAGTAACAGATGTGTTCAGTATAGGGCTAATGGGAGGACTTTGAATAGTGTGGAGGAGCAGAGGGATCTAGGTGTATGTGTACATAGATCCCTGAAAGTTGGGAATCAAGTAGATAAGGTAGTTAAGAAGGCATACGGTGTCTTGGCGTTTATTGGTAGGGGGATTGAATTTAGGAGTCGCAGCTTCATGTTGCAACTGTACACAACTCTGGTGCGGCCGCACTTGGAGTACTGTGTGCAGTTCTGGTCCCCACATTACAGGAAGGACATGGAGGCTTTGGAGAGGGTGCAGAGGAGGTTTACCAGGATGATGCCTGGTATGGAGGGGAGGTCATATGAGGAGAGACTGAGGGATTTGGGGTTGTTTTCGCTGGAAAGAAGGAGGCTAAGAGGGGATCTTATTGAAACATATAAGATGATTAGAGGTTTAGATAGGGTGGACAGTAATAGCCTTTTTCCTCGGATGGAGAATGCTAGCACGAGGGGGCATGGCTTTAAATTAAGGGGTGGTAGTTATCGGACGGATGTCAGGGGTAGGTTCTTTACCCAGAGGGTGGTGAGGGATTGGAATGCCCTGCCTGCTGCAGTTGTAAATACGCCTAGTTTGGGGGCGTTTAAGAGATCTGTGGATAGGTTTATGGATGAAAAGGGATTGGTTTAGATTAGTGGGTCAGTGTTTTTTAAAAAAAAACTGGTTGGCGCAACATCGTGGGCCGAAGGGCCTGTTCTGCGCTGTAATGTTCTATCCGTGCAAAATTCTATTCTATTCTATCCAAGTAACTCAGCCCCTGACTCCTCTAAGCCTTTCCACCATCCATAACATGCAAGTGTGTCAGGAACACTTTCCATCACTTCTCTATCTGCGTACCATGGCTGAAGTGAGTACTCACTGCAAGATGCACTTAAGCAACTTAGCAAAACATTTTTGTTAGCACTTTCCAAATTTGCGAGCTCAAGCAAAATAATTTACATTTAAATAGCACCTTCCATCATCATTGTATGTCTCAAGGCTTTCTTCCGAAAGCTTGTGGCTTGTGCTACCAAATAAACCTGTTGTACTTTAACCTGGTGTTGTGAGACTTCTGACTGTGCTTACCCCGGTCCAACGCCAACATCTCCACATCAAGGCACTTAGCCAATGAAGGACTTCCGAAGTGTGGCTACTGGTGTAACAGAAAATGCCAATATGCACACAAGAGGCTCTTACAAACTGCAACATGATGATGACAGGATACACTATTTTTGTGATGTTGATTGAATGGTAAATATTGGCTGGGAGACTGGGGATAACGCCCCTCTCTTTGCAATAGGGCCATGGGGATCTTTTACAACCACTTGAGGGGGCATACTTAACTCAACCCCTTAACCAAAAGATGGCACATCTGACAGTGCAACACTCCCTCAATACTGCAATGAACTGTCAGCCTGGATTTTTGTGGGACATGAATACCAAACCTTCTGACTCAGAAGTGAGTGTTACTGACTGAACCATAACTGACACACTCCACCTAGAATAAGAAGTGGAAGCAGAAGTAGGCCATTCAGCCCACTGAGTCTGCTCCACCGTTCAATGAGATCATGACTGATCACGTGATAATCCTCAACTCCACTTTCCTGTCTTATTCCCAAAACCAAAGGTTCTGTTATTCATTAAAAATTTGTCGATCTCAGACTTGAACATACTTAATGACCCAGCGTCTACAGCTCTCTGCAGTAAAGAATTCCACAGATTCATTCCTCTCTGTGAAAAGAAGCTCTTCTTTATCTCTGTCTTAAGCATGCAACTCCTTCCTCAGGAATTATGCGCTCTGGTCCTAGACTTCTACACAAAGAGAAACACCTCTCAGTATCTATCCAGTCAAGCCTCCTGAGATGCAGCCTGCTGAGCGACAGAGATATTTAATGTTACAAAGACTGTTAAGGGAGGTGATGGCCTAGTGATATTATTGCTAGACTATTAATCCAGAAACTCAACTAATGTCCTGGGAACCTTGGTTCAAATCCTGCCATGGCCAAAAGTGGAATTTGAATTCAATAAAATCTGGAATTAAGAGTCTACTGATGGCAGTGAAACCACTGTTGATGGAAAAATCCATCTGGTTCACTAATGTCCTTTAGAGAAAAAAATCTGCTGTCCTCACCTGGTCTGACTACATGTGACTTCAGTGCCACAGCAATGTGGTTGACTCAATTGCACTCTGAAATGGCTGAGCAAGCCATTCAGTTCAACAACAACTAGGGATGGGCAATAAATGCTGGCTAGCCAGCAATGCCCATTCAATAAATGAATATAAAACAATATACCGCAATTATAATTTTTATATGTTTCTGATAAAAAATTAAACTGTATCTGAAGAGGAGACAACATTCTTTTCAGCCTGCTAGTCTCAGGCTAATAAAGAAAGTGATAAGTTGGGCATTCTTTATGACTGATCATCACAATATTTTCTTAATTGTTGCCACACCAAACAACTTGGCTCAGGCAATCAAATATATAACACTGTAAGCAGTTTCCAAAATTCTTCAAGGAACATTCTTGAACACAGTCAAATATTGAAAGATAAGTTTACAAGCCTGTCAACGTTTGGCTAAAAATAGGGTTTTTGGGTGAGGCTTGCTCACAGCGGATTCTAATGTTTACACATCCAGCAGCAATGTGCAGTAAAAGGACAACACTGGCTTCATAGCGAGGGGGATTGAATATAAAAGTAGGGAGGTCTTGCTGCAGCTGTATAGGGCATTGGTGAGGCCGCAGCTGGAGTACTGTGTGCAGTTTTGGTCGCCGCACTTACGCAAGGATATTTTGGCCTTGGAGGGAGTGCAGAGGAGGTTTACTAGGCTGATACCAGAGTTGAGGGGATTGAGCTATGAGGAGAGGCTGAATAAACTAGGCTTGTACTCGTTAGAGTTTAGAAGAATGAGGGGAGATCTCATTGAGACGTATAAGATGATGAATGGGATGGATAGAGGTGGAGAGACTTCCCGCTCAGAAAGGACAGTAGGACTAGGGGGCACAGCCTCAAGATAAAGGGGGGACGGTTTAGAACGGAGTTGAGGAGGAACTTCTTCACTCAAAGGGTGATGAATCTCTGGAATTCTCTGCCCTTTGAAGTGGTGGAGGCTGCCTCGCTAAATATTTTTAAGACGCGGGTTGATGGGTTTTTGATAAGCGAGGGGATTAAGGGTTATGGGGAGAGGGCGGGAATGTGGAACTGAGCCACGACAGATCAGCCATGATCTTATTGAATGGCGGGGCAGGCTCGAAGGGCTAGATGGCCTACTCCTGCTCCTATTTCTTATGTTCTTATGGTATTTCTGCCCTTCCTCCACGATTCAAATGCATAATGTCAATTAGCCCGTTGGTAAAAGTGCTTGACATAATTTTCCATTCTTATAAAACCTCACATTAATTGTAGGTAGCAGCTTGGGAGATCCTTTAACACATATATGTCATTTAAAATATGCTTTGTATTATTTCATAAAAGAACAGCACCAAACACATTATAAATGGGCATTACTACATGAAATTTAGCAGACTTGGATCATTTAAAAATATATAATTTCAGTGAATTCATTTGAGAAATAAGATTCCGCAGCAGAGAGCTTGTCTAGAGTGTCATATTTGGGACAGCAGGTGATCATTCGGCCCCTCGGGTCTATGCTGGCTCCCTGTAGAGTAAACTAGTCAGCCCTATTTACCCTGCTCGATCCCCGGAGGATTATTTTTATTTTAAATTACTTCAGCCAATTTGTTTGAGAAAGTAAATTTCAAGAGCAGAAGGAAGTTGTGTGAAAGGGAGATGACAGGCACATAGTAATAAGTTGCATCAAGGACTATAACCTGTGGCACAACAAAATGATTGGCTAACTGAAGTAAAGGAAACCATTATATGAAATAGAAAGATAGAGCTGTCATTTTAGGTCCAACTTATGAGACTCCAGTGAAAATAGCTGTAAAAAACTCAGCAAAACAAATTCCGATGCTCTGATGTACTGCAACTGTAATATGTTTGAAAGGTACAGGCTGAACAAAAATGAAAGGGGTGTTTTCCACTATTCTATATATTCTTTCTACTTTGCAGAGATGAAAAGAGTCCCCCACCCACTTAAAGGATACTGCTAAAACTCTGATTAGCCACATGCACAGGCAGTTCCACACAGCATGCTTAATGCAGCGGATTCTAGGGGGATTATCCCTAATGCCGGCAGGCTGGGGTGCTGAAATTCGTTTCAGTCAATGCACATAAACTGATGAACACAGCCTGCTGTTTTTCGAGTCAATAAATGTGAATTGAAATAAAAAAAAGCCACGAGCTCAACATAAAAGCTCTCTTGTGAAGCATGCTTAACATCGTAGACAGAAGCAAGGCAGCTGTGTGCATTTTATTGTGTACATGGTAAATCAAGCACAAAGGGGGCAGCACAGCAGGGCACCAAGAGGGCAAGACGCACACTTCATAATACATCTGCTATTTCAATGTCTTCCCTCTGCCCTCTCCTCCGTTCTGTAAGCTTCAAGGATGTAATGCACCATTTTCAATCTAAATCTAGTTATGGATTAATAAGTAAACAGTTTCTCGCTTATTATACAATTTATCACATTGAAAATTGCATTGGACTCCTGGAGGCTGCTTGGTGATATATTCGTTAGCTGACATTTTGCACACACAGCAAACCTTATAATCTTTACCAAGTGAATGTATATTTATAACTTGCTGATCAACTTTCTTCAAACAAATTCAATTGAAACAGATCATTTCCAATGCCACAAAGATGAAAAGGGTGGGGGGGAATAAAAAAAAATCAGGCAGTGTTCTGTGCTATGCTACAAAACGCAGGTTCAGAATGCAAAATTCTTCAAACAATTTCTCAGATTTCTGCCCAGCAGTCATGGCAATGTCCTCTATAGAGTCCAACAACCACCCTTAGGATGGTGATGTTTACAAAAACATTAGCACAATTTAAGGTGCATGCTGAAACTACATTTCTTGTGTTCCTTTTTATGGGAAATTCAAAAGCATCCTTGACAGAGATCTAAAGCTTAAAGTTTATTTATGAGCGTCACAAGTAAGCTTATGAAGTTACTGTGAAGGTCCCCCAGTCACCACACGAGCGCCTGTTTGGGTGTACTGAGGGAGAATTTAGCATGTCCAATGCACCTAACCAGCATGCCTTTCAGGCTGTGGGAAAAAAGCGGACCACGTGGAAGAAACCCACACAGACACCGCACAGACAGTGACACAAGAGGAATGGAATCCAGGACCCTAGTGCTGGGGGGCAGCAGTGCTAACCATTGTGCCACCCCAGGACTAGGTCACCAACTTGTAGTCGCAGTCTGGAATGGTATTTGGTGCAAGGAGTGGGAAATAGAAAATTACATGTGCTACAAAATAAAAACCTGTTAGAACCAATTGATTAGACAATAGGTCTACCTTATGTCACTCCACAATTATTAACTGCATGTTTCCTTGAAGTGAAACAGATAACACAAAAATGCATTCCAGGTTGCAAACTTTAGTTAATCAATGACTGAAGAACCGAAAATTCATCTTAAATTTTGTACAGGAAGATTTTCAAAAGTACATATTGAAAATAAACCAGCGATAGATACGGATTATTAATATATTATTTCGAAATCGTGTTTGCAATAGTGATTTAATCTGCTTGATGCCCTTTTAGAGGGGAAGATCTGCTGAGTTAAAACCGTGAATGATTTTCAAATTTACTGGGAAGAGCTTTTCAGCCATTCACGCTGGCAGTATTTTCTGGTCGTGCTGCAGTGAACGAAGCTTTGGTTGAGCGCCAAATTCTCTGTCCTCACTTGCAACAGCAGCGGGGTGTGAATGGCCAATGAAATCATGCCCTTAATGTCTGCTTTGAACGTCTTAGTGCACTGGAGTGCAAGGGGACATAACCTTGCAAAATGTAGCTTCAAACTGCAGTATTCAGTTGTTGAAATTAGTTGCTGTATGTAGACAAAGTATAGCACGTACATTCTTTTGATCTGTAGGTACTGTAATTATGAAGTTACATTTTAGGGTTGAAAGAAAGGGGTTCCACACCTAGACCAAAATGAACACACATGAAATATACAGAGGATTCCTTTCTGTTAATAAGCGCTCTTATTTTTATAATGCGCATGATAATTGGCCACAATTCATCTGTCCGTTTACCTTACACTAGCTCTAAAGATACAAATAATTTTCTTCTTGACTTTTACCAATTCAGAATAAGTATGCATCAAATGATTAGCAAATCTCAAAAATCTTCACCCCACATCTGTAAATTTGAACTGTCTCTGCCAAACAGTCAAAATCAAGAGTTATAATGGCACAGAAGGGCAGTCCATTGGGCTGATGCTAACACTTCATCGAGCAATCCAGTAAGTTCCATTCACCTGCTCTTTCCCGTAGCTCTGTAAGCTTATTTCCTTCAAGTGTGCATCCAATTTCTTTCAGAAATTATTGGTTGTTTTCCCACCTCCTTTGTAGACAATGAGCTTCAAGTGACTTGTTGTGTGAAAGAGTTTTTCCTCACCTCCAATCACCCCATTTCTTGCCCAAAACCTTAAATCTGTGTCCCCTGGTCCTTATACCTTCACCTAATGGGGACAACTTTTTTTCATCTATTTACTCTAAACCTGTCACAATCTTGTAGGGTTCTGTCTAATCTCCTCTCAATCTCCTTTACTCCAAACAGAACAACCAAGCTTCTCCATCCAAACTTTGGAGCTAAAATCTCCCATCCTTGAAATTACTCGGGCAACTCTTCTCCGAATGCTCTCAAAGACCTTTAAGTCCTTCCTAAATTGTGAACAGGACTGGAAGCAATATCAGTAAAACGCTGGTGAGGCCACAATTAAAGGTCAATGTAACGTCTCTGCTTATGTACTCAATATTATAAAGCCCAAGATCCCATATATTTTGCCAACTATTCTCTGAATATGTCTTTCCATCTTTAAAGACCCCAAGGTCCCTCCATCTGGCGCACTCTTTAGAGGTGTGTGAAGTCTATATTGTTTCACCCTATAATTTCTACCAAAATATATCACGTCACATTTTTCTGTATTAAATTCTACCAGCCTATGTTCTGAGCAGTTAATGGGCTTCATCTTCACTGTCTGAATTCCTCCAAGTTTGGTACGACGACTTGCTGTTTTCAGTCATTAAGCCAATTTTCTTTACCAAGGTAACATAACCCTAATCATGAATGCCAATTCTGTTAACTAGCCTTTTATGTGGTACTTTACTGAAAGCTTTCTTAAATGTGGTTGCCTCTTAAACACTGTCTGAAATTTTGGCTAGACTAGGTAAAGATGGCAAGTTTCCTTCAAAATAGGGTTTTACGACAATCGTTTCATGGTAATGATTCGATTCCAGATTTTTACCGAATTCAAATTTCACCATACTACCATGATGAGATTTGAATGGGGTCCCCAGAGCATTACCCTGGGTTACTAGATTACTAGTCCAGTGACAATGCCACTACATCACTACCTCCCTCTCTGACGATATAACAAGCAAGATGCAGACAAAATAAACAGAAGGTATGATACTTTTGTAATTGCAAAATAAATTTGATAAGGGGCCAAACAGAACAAGAATGTCTTGGTGCCAGGGCTGATATATTAACATGTTTAGAAGATTAGCTAACTAACAGGAACCGGAGTCAGGATAAAGGAATCATTTTCATGATCAGAAATGGTATCTAGCACTGTGTGCAGAGATCAAGGTGGTGCCTCAACTGTTTACAAAGACTTTAATAAAAGGACAGACTGTATTGGAGCCAGATTTGTTGATATAGATATTGAAAGATAAGTAGGAAGGCAAGTTGTGAAGATACAAAGAGTCTGCAAAGGGATACAGGATAGGTTAAGTGAATGAACAAAAAATTAGCAGTTGGAATATAATACAAATGTGAGATTGTCCACTTTGGCTGGAATAATAAAAGTAGTAAGAAGTCTGACAACACCAGGTTTAAGTCCAGCCAATTTATTTGATAGTAAACTCACAAGCTTTTGAGGTTTACCTCTTCGTCGGGTGAATGAAGAGTTCTGGCCTCAGACAGAGCATATAAAGCACAGACAGTTTACAGATTACTGATTAGAACGCGAATCTTTACACTTAACCTGCTATTCAAGTCTTAAAGTGGCTAACAATGTGAGTGGAAGGAGCACTGATCACAGGTTACAGAAATGTGTATCGTCTCCAGCCTGTACAGTAAGTGAGGTTTTGCAAACCCAGGCAAGTCATGGGGGTTACAGATAGTGCGACATGAACCCAAGATCCCTGTTGAGACCGAGACGGTCTCAAGACCGTTTAAGACTTGAATAGCAGGTTAAGTGTAAAGATTCGCATTCTAGTCAGTATTCTGTAAACTGTCTGAGGCCAGAACTCTTCATTCACTTGACGAAGAGGTAAACCTCGAAAGCTTGTGAGTTTACTATCAAATAAATCAGTTGAACTTAAACCTGGTGTTGTCAGAATTCTTACTGTGTTTACCCCAGTCCAACGCCAGCATCTCCACATCATAATAAAAAAAAGCTGGATATTATCTAAATGGAGAGAGAGTGGGACTGCAGAATGCTGTAGTAAAGAGAAATCTGGGGGGGGTCTTGTACACACATCAACATGCGCATACAGCAAGTAATTAGGAAAGCAAATGGAAAGTCGGTCTTTATTGCAAGGAAGATAGAGTATAAAGACAGAAATCTTACAACGGGCATTGGTGAGCATGCAACATGTAAGGTTTTGGTCACCTTACTTAAAGATTATATATATTTGTATTGGAAGTAGTTCAGAGAAGGTTCCAAAGTTTGATTCCTAGGATGAAGGTGTGGTCTTATGAGGAAAAAGTTGAGCAGATTGGCTTATACTTATCAAATCCTGAGGGGATAAAGGCAAAATACTGCGGATGCTGGAATTTGAAACAAAAAACAAAAAATGCTGGAGAAGCTCAGTAGGTCTGTGGAAAGAGAAAGAGAGCCAACATTTCAAGTCTGGATGACCTTGTCAGAGCAGATCCTGAGGGGGCTTGACAAGGTAGATGCTGTTTCCCCTTGGAGGCAGTGTTTAAAAATAAGGGGTCTCCCATTTAAGCCAGAGGTGAGAAGGAATTTCTTATCTCAAGTGGTCATTAATCTTGGAATTCTCTTGCTCAGACAGCAGTGGAGATTGGGTCATTGAATATATTCAAGTGTGAGTTAAGAACATAAGAACATAAGAAATAGGAGCAGGAGTAGGCCATCTAGCCCCTCGAGCCCGCCCCGCCATTCAATAAGATCATGGCTGATCTGTTGTGGCTCAGTTCCACTTTCCCGCCCTCTCCCCATAACCCTTAATCCCCTCTCTTATCAAGAACCCATCAACCCGCTTCTTAAAAATATTTAGCGAGGCAGCCTCCACCACTTCAACGGGCAGAGAATTCCAGAGATTCACCACCCTTTGAGTGAAGAAGTTCCTCCTCAACTCCGTTCTAAACCGCCTCCCCTTTATCTTGAGGCTGTGCCCCCTAGTCCTACTGTCTTTTTTGAGCGGGAAGAGTCTCTCCACCTCTATCCTATCCATCCCATTCATCATCTTATACGTCTCAATGAGATCTCCCCTCATTCTTCTAAACTCTAACGAGTACAAGCCTAGTTTATTCAGCCTCTCCTCATAGCTCAATCCCCTCAACTCCGGTATCAGCCTAGTAAACCTCCTCTGCACTCCCTCCAGGGCCAAAATATCCTTGCGCAGGTGCAGCGCCCAAAACTGCACACAGTACTCCAGCTGCGGCCTCACCAATGCCCTATACAGCTGCAGCAAGACCTCCTTACTAGAAAGATTTTTGCTCGACATGGGAGCGAAGGGTGATGGGATCCAGACAGGAAAGTGAAGTTAAGGTGACAATCAAATTTGTCATGATTTTATTGAATGACGGACCAGGCTTTATGGGCCGAACAACCAACTCCTGTTTCAATTACTCATGATCTTAGGTCAAGCAGCATCTTTGGAGAGACAAACAGAGTTAACATTTTATGTCTGTGACCAATCATCAGAACTTTCAGAAAAGGTTAAGGAAGTTGGACTATTTTTTAAACCTTAGATTGACTAAATTTATTTTGAGATTACAAGGGACATGCTAAATGTGACGCTGACAAATTATTTCCTCTGGTGAAATGATCAAATAAGAACAAAGCTAAAAAATTGAATGTTAGAAATAAGAAAGGGAAGATGGCAGAATTTCTCTTTCAAAAGGCAAATGAATTGTTGAATAAAATATCAGAGAAGATCATTATATAGCAGATCGAAGCATATTTTTGGACAGAGAAGAAATTGAGCTTTGGTGCTAAAGTCACTCACAAAGGGATGGAGGTTTGTTGCTTCTGGTTTCTAAAAATTCTTACACTCTTGAACCACACTAGTGAATGGAGGATAGCAGAATTCAGCATTAATTGTTTTTGTGAGGGAGACCTTGGTATTTCATATGACTTTGTCACTCATGACTTAGCAGGTCACCTGCAGTTGAATAATAAATCATGCCTTCCAACAGTTCATCCAGTATCTTCTGTATAGACATCACATTTTAAATAAATTATGGCATTAACTATTGCAGCTGTCACCTAAAATGATATATATCGAGAATTTATCTTTCATGTGAGGCTGTTAATTTTACAGATACTTCAGATCAGCAACAAGAGGAAAAATAATGAAAAATGACTTCATCTTAAGCTATTTTAAGATTACATTAATTGAAAATATATTTTTCCCCCCCCCAGTGATAGCTATTACTTCCGAGACAGATTTCATGCAGCTCCTTTCAGTTGCATTACAGTGTTACTGGTTTCAGTTCTGCAATCTGTTGAGATGAATGCTATGTTGAACCTTCAGCAATGACTGTGCCCCAGATTCTGCTGTACCAATGGATAGCAAAACCAAAACTGACAGCAACTTCTGCTGAGTACCAGACTGTGGAATTTATTATCGGAATACAAAACAGATAACAGAGACTTTGAACAAATATTTCGTGTCTATCTTCATGATAGAATACACAAAAAGCATCCCCAGAACAGGAGAAAATCAACAAAGTTTTGTAACTCAAAACAATCACTATCCCTGAAGAAAAAGTAATGGGAAAACGAATGGGATTAAAGGCTAAGAAGTCCCCTGGACCTAAATGCAGCATCTTAGCACCTAGCACCTTAAAGGTTTGCAAAAATGGTGATACTCTGGTTGTAACCTTCCAAAATTCCCTAATTCTGGAAAGGGCCTAGCAGATTAGTTTTTCACCATCAAGTCTGTCTGCACAGGCACAATTAAATGCAGAAACCCAAAATTTGCTATCCTTCTTCCTCCATAGGCTGCACTATTGACTCTCACGTTGGCACAGTGGTTAGCATTGCTGCCTCACAGCGCCAAGGACCCGGGTTCGATTCCCAGCTTAGGTCACTGTCTGTGCGGAAGTCTGCACATTCTCCTTGTTGGTGTAGGTTTCCTCCAGGTACTCTGGTTTCATCCCACAATTTGAAAGTGAGCTGGTTAGGTGCATTGGCCGTGCTAAATTCTCCCTCAGCATACCCGAACAGATGCCAGAGTGTGGCGACTAGAGGATTTTCACAGTAACCTTATTGCAGTGTTAGTGTAAGCCTTCTTGTGACACTAATAATAAATAAATTCGAAATGTTTAGGAATCACTTGAATGTTAATTTTGGATTTGCTAATCCCACCACAGTACGTTCAATAACATCCTGACAAAGTTTTTGATGTCAAATATTATACAACTGGATTTTCAAAGGCGTACTAAGTCATACCTATAGTTGGACAACCTCTCTGACCCTGAAAATCTACTTGCCTACTTGTAGCATTTCATTTTTCTTCATTATGATAAAAATACATAGGTGGATAAAAACGATTGTTTTAAAGTCAGTTTATATTTTAGCTTCTTCCTCACTCCAATATCCATGTCCCAATCGTTTGGCATTCTGTAAAAAGATCAAGAAATAAAGGATAATTGATGCATTTTACTTCTGGTTTGTTGACTGTGAGAATTCCTCAATGTGATTGGCTTGCCTGACAACACCATGGCTTCTGGATGCAGAAGATCTGGTTGGCACCAGATTCAAACTGATCTTGGAAAAGGTCAATTCCCTGCCATGGAAGTCACTAAACCTTTGGAGGCCATTTTCTTGGGAGGTTAGCGGGAGCTGCTGACTGCAAAATCCAGATATAGAAGCTGAATACTTCCACGATGCACTTAAATTTAAGTAACACAATATTCAGAACCTTTCAACAGGTGATATGAAATATTTTAATACAATGATTTATTTTGTAGAAACTTACGAATATTGTTAAAGAAGAAAAAGCAATGATTATATATCAAAGGAGCTGATGGACGGGCGTGCACTGTTTTAATGACTTTTTTTAAGCATAACTATATACAACATACAGGCAGAAATAAGTTATTGGCTCAAATGGCCCTCATTGGTGTTTATGCTCTGCAAGAGGATCCTCCTACTCTTCTTCATCTAATCCTATCATATTACACTCTATTCCTATTTCCTCTCATCTGCTTAGGTGTATTCGCCTTAATTGCATTGATGCTACAAGCCCCATGGTATTACATGGTTTCATTATAAGAAGTTGACAATGGCGACTGTTCCTCAATTCAAGGGCGACATCTACTCAGGTTTGAGAGTTTCTACCTTGCATCTTCATGTGACTGAACACAGCAATTCTCGAACCACAGGTCTTGGAGTACGTCGGGCAGTTCATTCTATGAGGTAGTAGAAGCAATCTGGAGGCTGCCAAGCTATAAAAGTGTTCGACATTTTCCACTTTCTCCAACTTCATAGGTGGTGGAATATTTGGTTGACCAGGTGTTGGTCAACGTATAAGTTTTGTTTTAGTAACACATGAGGACATTACAGGAAGTCAGAAGTCGTCAACTACTGGATTTTTTTTAATCCTTCCACCTCCATAAGTGTATTAAAGAAAAAGAAATTTGAATGCTGAACATTTTACATATATATTCCGAACAACACAATGAAAACTATTTTACCCCATCGATGTGATAGGTTTGACATTTACACCTGTCTGGATTTAACAGCAATTTCAACTTCAGACCAAAAAACTCTGTCTTCCATTTTGATACATTTTTTCCCAATTCTCCCTCTCCCCACGGGGCCAATCTGTAACATGTCCTAATGTTTTGCTTTGAGAGTGTGCTCTCCCTTATTCTGCTATCTGGCCTTTATGTTGTTATTAATGCTTCCCTTAATAACAAGTTAATTAACACTATCATTACCACTCCCTTTTACTACTGTCCATCACATCTTTGTCAAATTTCTCCTGAGCTCCCACCTATCACTGACCTACTCCATCCCCTGTCTTCAACAGTATAAATCCCATCACTTTTCTACTTCTCTTCAACTCCAGAGAGTCATATGGACGTCAAACGTTAACTGTTTGTCTCTTCATAGATACTGCCAGACTGCTAAGTTTTTCCAGCACTTCAATTTTATTTATCTGTGATTATGCAATAACTTCATTTATTTTGTCCCTACAAAATATATTTTTTGTCATTATGTTTGCTTTAATACACTGAAGTGCACAATGCAAATCAGAATATATTGCAAATATATAAATATGTTGAAATTAAAATGCCAAATGCAAGAAGTATGCTGCAAAATTAAATTGCATAACACTGGACTATTAAGCCAGAAACCCATCTAATGTTCTGGGGACCCGAGTTCGAATCCCACCAGAGCAGATATGGAATTTGAATTCTATAAAAAATAATCTGGAATTAAGAATCTACTGATGACCACGAAACCATTGTCGATTGTCAGAAAGATCCATCTGGTTCACTAATTTCCTTTAGGGAAGGAGATCTGCTGTCCTTATCTGGTCTGGCTTCCATGCAACTCCAGAGCCACAGCAATGTGGTTGACTCAACTGCCCTCAGGCAATTAGGGATGGGCAATAAATGCTGGTAAGCCAGTGACGCCCATGTTCCACGAATGAATTAAAAAAAGTGTGAAATAATATGAGCAGAATTTTCAAAACCAATCTAGGAAGTCACAGCACAATATTCACCCACATCACCCGAGGCTGTGGAACATATGGCTCCTGGGGTATCCACTCAGCCTAATTCTGGCTGCCACTCAATAGTCCGATTTTCAGTGGTTCCTTTTATTTGGACGGTTTGGCATTTTCTCTTTAACCACATTTCATAGTAAGTAGTCTCACAACACCAGGTTAAAGTCCAATACGTCTATTTGGTAGCACAAACTTTCAGAGTGCTGCTCCTTCATCAGGTGAGGCACTGATGAAAGAGTAGCGCTCCGAACGCTTGTGAGACTACTTACTGTGCCTACCCCAGTCCATCACTGGCAACTCCACATCATGACTACCACATTTCACAAGGAATTTGGGGTTAAGGGGAGCATGTGCACTGTCATAACAGTGCCTCTCTGAATAAATTAAAGTCTCTCAGTGAGCCCACTCCTGTTACTAGTTAAAAAGAGACTGATGCCCTCACCGGTTGGAAGCCTCCCTGGTAGACAAGCCCACCTACTTAATGATTGTGGTAACTCAGGTTACATGGCTCGTGATTTGAACACATACAGCCATTACTATTTAGGGGAGTCAATTCAGGATGAGATTTGTGAACTATGGATGCTTTCCTGGGGATATGTAATCATTCCTAAATGTAAAATGCTATAACACAACATTACAAATTTAACATATTTTTTTTTGCGCACAGAATAAGATTTCGTTCAGTATCAGATTGGTTTACTAAGTATAAATTCAATATGGGTTCTGCCCTTGTATTGAAAAGAAGATATGAATAATTTAATAAGATATGAAATGCAGCTTAAAATATCACTGCAGGATCCATCCAGTTGCATTTCTGTTAAATACATAGACATAGAAATTTCATGAACTCAAAGGGAGAAGCACTGGGATAGAAAATCACCCTGCACTGTAGTGTAAAGTTCATAATGGTGCACTGGAGTGTAGAACATGCCATCAAGTTTCCTGTCACACATTTTGTGTCACTACTCATGACAAATTTGCAGCACATTATACTTGAGTAACTCTTTCTTAAAAAATTACTTTAGTTAGTTACACCCATTAAAGTAATTTTACGTCGGGCTTCAATTCGACATAAATTCGGTCAGGTAGAGAGGCCTCAGAGACAGGATCGCACTGAGGTACAGAGGTCATTAATGATACTGAAAAAGTTAGTATGGAACATTACTTCAAGTGAAAGTAATGTACTAAGACCCATGGATCCAAAGCAGTACACAATCATTTTAGGACCCATTGATCAGTTAATCTTTCTTTGCACCAAGAGTGGTCAGGCTCTGGAATTTTCAATAAGGTAGAGAAGTCCGAGCAACAAGTTAGGATTTCTCCAGATAAATTTTTTAAAATTAATTTACGGAATGTGGGCGTCATTGGCTAGGCCGGTATTTATTGCCCATCCCTAATTGCCCTTCAGAAGGTGGTGGTGAGCTGCCTAGGTACAGTCACTGTACTGTGACGGTGGGAGTTTGACCCAGTGATAATAATCTCATCAGTCAATGTTTTGGTATCCCAGTGATTTGAACAAGTTAGCCCCTCATCACATGATCATTGAGGCAAATAATAAAAGTGAGTTCAATTTACGGAGAATGGGCGATGTAATGAAATATTAAAATAAGCTTAAGATTGTTCATAAATGTATACATATATTCAGATTTTGTGATCCAAAGTTATGGAGAAGTCCAAAACAAATGCACATTATTCCAAAATAAATTCAGATTTTTGTTACCCAAGTCTTTATTTGATTTTAGGCACACTGTACACTAGTATAGAAGTTTAAATTAGATGCTGTTGTTGCATCGCTCATCTCAATTTCTGCCTTTTAAAATTTGAGAATTAGCATTCAACACTGCTAATTTAATTATTTTGCCATCTTCCCTCAAAGTTATTGATCCCTTGATAAGATATGGTTCCACAGGTACTTCGGTGCTACTGTACTCTATCCAAATGGGTATGATTCATTTTTGAGCCTTGGCACTGGGTGTTCACAGGTTAGAGTCATAGAGGTTTCCAGCATGGAAGCAGGCCCTTTGGCCCAACTTGTCCATGTTACCTTTTTTCTTAAATCCCTAAGAGAATCCCAATTGCCCGCATTTGGCCCATATCCCTCTATACTCATCATAACCATGTAACTGTCTAAATGCTTTTTAAAAGACAAAATTGCATCCACCTCTATTACTACCTCCGGCAGTTTGTTCCAGATGCTCACCAGTCTCTGTGTGAAAAAAGTGCCCCTCTGGACACTTTTGTATCTCTCCCTCTCACCTTACTCTGTCCTCTAGTTTTAGACTCCCCTACCTTTGGGAGAAGATATTGACTATCTAGCTGATCTGTGCCCCTCACTATTTCATAGACCTCTATAAGGTCATCCCTCAGCCTCCTATGCTCCAGAGAAAAAGTCCCAGTCTATCCAGCCTCTTCTTATAACTCAATTCATCAAGTCCCAGTAGCATTCTAGTAAATCTAGTTATCTGACTACTCAAAGCAACAAAGTTCAGCCTGATCTTGTTACCACTTGACATTCACTGCAGTGTGCTTGTGGCATGGGTCACTCACTAGCTATTAGGAGTAGGATCTTTGGATAATTATAGCAATTGCAATACTGTCAAGGTTGACATCAACTAACTGTCCAAACTGGAGGTCAAATCTGCTAACTCCTGATCAATTTAGCTCGGCCACTTATGGAATAAATTCACCAGGCTACTGGAGCCCCAGCAATTCAATTTGAAAAGCTAATTTCTTGGAAGGTCTAACACAGGTAGGTAATATACAGTAAATGGCAGAACCCTTAAGAGTATTGCTGGGCAGAGGGATCTGGGTGTATAGGTGCACAGGTTACTAAAAGTGGCAACGCAAGTGGAGAAGGAGTCAAGAAGACATACAACATGCTTGTCTTCATCGGCCAGGGCACTGAGTTTAAAAATTGGCAAGTCATGTTGCAGCTTTACAGAACCTTAGTTAGGTCGCACTTGGAATACAGTTTTCAATTCTGGTTGCCACACTAGGATGTGGAGGTTTTGGAGAGGGTACAGGAAAGATTTACCAGGATGTTGCCTAGTATAGAGGGCATTAGCTATGAAGGGAGGTTGGAGAAACTTGGTTTGTTCTCACTGGAACGGCAGTGGTTGAGAGGCGATCTGATAGAAGTCTACAAGATTATCAGGGGCATGGATAGAGTGGATAGTCAGAAGTTTTTCCTGGGGTGGAGGGTCAATTACTCAGGAGCAAAGGTTTAAGGTGCGAGGGGCAAGGTTTTTTTACACAGAGAGTGTAGGTGCCTGGAACTTGCTACTGGGGGAGGTAGTGGAGGCAGATACAGTAATGACTTTTGAGGGGTGTCTTTAATGGTAGGAAGGACTATTACTTGCATGGCGAAAAACTGCAGTATGCGATGGTGCAGAGGGGCCTCGGGGTCCTTGTGCATGAGTCGCAAAAACCCAGCCTGCAGGTGTAGCAGGTGATCAGGAAGGCAAATGGGATGCTGGCCTTCATAGCGAGGGGGATTGAATATAAAAGTAGGGAGGTCTTGCTGCAGCTGTATAGGGCACTGGTGAGGCCGCAGCTGGAGTACTGTGTGCAGTTTTGGTCGCCGCACTTACGCAAGGATATTTTGGCCTTGGAGGGAGTGCAGAGGAGGTTTACTAGGCTGATACCGGATTTGAGGGAGTTGAACTATGAGGAGGGGCTGAATAAACTAGGCTTGTACTTGTTAGAGTTTAGAAGAATGAGGGGAGATCTCATTGAGACATATAAGATGATGAATGGGATGGATAGGATAGAGGTAGAGAGGCTCTTCCCGCTCAGAAAGGACAGTAGGACTAGGGGGCACAGCCTCAAGATAAAGGGGGGGTGGTTTAGAACGGAGTTGAGGAGGAACTTCTTCACTCAAAGGGTGGTGAATCTCTGGAATTCTCTGCCCGCTGAAGTGGTGGAGGCTGCCTCGCTAAATATTTTTAAGACGCAGGTTGATGGGTTTTTGATAAGCGAGGGGATTAAGGGTTATGGGGAGAGGGCGGGAATGTGGAACTGAGCCACGACAGATCAGCCATGATCTTATTGAATGGCGGGGCAGGCTCGAAGGGCTAGATGGCCTACTCCTGCTCCTATTTCTTATGTTCTTATGAATAGGGTGGGAATGAAGAAATATGGTCCCCAGAAGGGGAGGGGGTTTTAGTTCAGTCGGGCAGCTTGGTCGGCACAGGCTTGGGGGGGCCGAAGGGCCTGTTCGTATGCTATCATTTTCTTTGTTCTAGTTCTTAAACAGAAATGCCATTTTATACGATAACTTTTCATGGCACTAACAAACAAATCTAAGCAATGATTCTCCACAAAGCTGTGTAAACGGGGAAAGCATCCACATAAAGTGCCACCCTCCGATAGAGCTTGGTCTTTAAGACATAGCTTTTCATTTTGTGCCACCTCAAACATAAAATACACTGGGCAAGAATTTTCTGTCAAAATAGCAGCACAGCTGACAGTGCTCGCTGTTACCTATGTGGATTTAGTGCAAAAGCTTCAGGCAGTTAAGTGGTTAAACACAGATATCCTAAGGTTTCTGTCTGGGTTGTGCCTTCAGCCTACCTGGAGTATTGTGTGCAGTTTTGGTGTCCTTATCTGAGGAAGGATATTCTTGCTGTAGAGGGAGTGCAGCAAATGTTTACCAGGCTGATCCCTGGGATGGCAGGTCTGTCATATGAGAAGAGACCAAGCCAGTTAGGATCATATTCATTGGAGTTTAGAGGACTGAAAGAGGATTTCATAGAAACTTTTTAAAAAATTAACAGGAGTAGATAGGTAGATTCAGAAAGAATGTTCCTAATATGTGGGAGTCCAGAACTTGGGGTTGTAGTTTGAGGATATGGGGCTAAACGCATTAGGACAGAGGTGAGGAGAAATTTCTTCACCCAGACAGTGGTGAATCTTTGGAATTCAGTACCACAGAAAGTTCAAGCCAAAATGTTGTGTGGTCTCATGAAGAAAATAGATATAATCCTTGGGACTAAAGAGATAAGGGATATCGGGAGAAGGCAGGATCAGAGTATTGAATTTGATGATCAGCCATGATCATAATGAATGGTGGAGGAGGCTTAAAGAACGGAACAGACTACTCCTACTTCTATTTTCTTTGTATATTTCTAAGTATTAGCTTTGTGAAGATGCCATCACAATATTTGCCTCACCACTGAACTGCACTGAAGTGTCTGAAGTTGCTATATTCACACAATAGATGAAACTAAACTCGCCACAGAAAGTTAAGCCTCGTCCATTTCAGTCTAAGTGCCCTTCTGATAAGGTGATGTGTTAATTACTTATGAATAACCTCTTGGACACCAATGATGCTGTTAAATTCCTTGCTGCAGCAAATTAGGAGCCTACATTTGTACAGCATCCAAAATGCCACCATCATAAACTTTTTATTATCACATCGCCCAACATAAATGTCTTGCCTGAGTTAGAAAGTTGGGTGTTTAGCTCCAGCCCTGAATTTCATCACAAACTTCAAGATGGGATCTTAAATCTCTGCCTATCCTAAAAGGCACAAAGGATCCCATGGTAAACATCGATGTAATTGTATCAAAGAGGTGGATTTTGCAAAAGCTATGGCAAACGAGGAAGTTGTCAAAATACTAGGTGAGATAATAATGAAGAGGTGGAATATTAGGCTAGCAGATCTAAAAGTAGGTAAATTTCCAGCTCAAATGGGATGCATCTTAGTTTGCTGAGGCAACTAAGAGTCAGAGTTGTAGTGGAGCTAGCAACAATCTTCCAACCCTCCTCAGATAACATTAGCAGTGTCAAACTACTGAATTTAACAGCCAACTCAAAAAAATGGGAGGATGACAAAGCTTGGTAATTACAGAGCAGTCAATTTAATGTTAGCAATGGGGAAGCTCTTAGAAACAATCATCTGGAAAAAAAACTTCACCAAGCCCTTATTGTGGGGTTTGAAGGCAGAAGGCCAACTTGGCACAAAAACTGAGAGATGGCAACAGATTTGTTTTTACACCAAGTCTGGGGCCCAACAAGGCTCTGATACAAACGGTATGCTACCACTGCAGCTCTCAAACTGCAGCCAGACAGAAAATTGTGTGCAGCAAAGGCCAGATCTGAAAATTGCCTTAGACCTGTTTGCCCAATTTTTGATCCTCTGCCCTATTCTGCACCTACACAGCCTAACCACTAATTTGCATTGGTATTGATCACACTGTTGTGCATTCTGAACATTTAGGTTTCAATTCCAATTGATCAATTATCCTTCTAAGAAACAGATTTTACCCGAGTGATCTTATTTTAGTTCTCTTACGAAGCAATGATCATTGAATCCCTATAGTGCAGAAGGAAGTGATTTGGCCCATTAAGTCTGCACCGACAACAATCCCACCCAGGCCCTATCCCTGTAACCCCAGCTATTTACCTAACTAATCCTCCGACACTAAGGGCCAATTTAGCATGGCCAATCCTCCGACACTAAGGGCCAACCATCCTAACCCGCACATCTTTGGACTGTGGGAGGAAACCAGAGCACCTGGAGGAAACCCATGCAGACAAGAGAGAACGTGCAAACTCCACACAGACAGTCACCCAAGGCCAGAATTGAACCCGGATCCCTGGAGTTGTGAGCCCATTTAGCCATTGCGATATAACTGGAAAAACCTGTCTTAAACATAGAAAATAGGAAGAGGAGTAGTCCATTTGGCACTTGGAGCCTGCTCTGCCTTTCAATCTGATCATGGCTGACCGTGCAACTGTTCCCACTTTTCCACCATATCCTTTGATCCTTTTAGCCCCAAGAGCTACATCTTGGAAACAAAAAATGTTTTGGCCTCAACTACTTTCTGTGGAAGACAAATTCACAAGCTTGCCACTCTCTGGGTGAAGAAATTTTTCCTCATCTCGGTCTTAAAAGGTTTACTCTTATCCTCTGACTGTGATCCCAGGTTCTGGACTGCCCCAACATCCTTCTTGTGTACACCCTGTCTAGTCCTGTTAGAATGTTGTAAGTTTCTATGCAATTCGTCCTCTTCTAAACTTCAGCGAATATAATTATAACTGACTCAATCTCTCTTACGTCAGTGACATCATACCAGGAATCAGTCTGGTAAATGTTCTCTGCACTCCCTCCACAGCAAGAACATCCTTTTTCAGATAAGGAGATCAAAACTGCAAACAATATTCCAGGTGTGGCCTCAGTGAGGTCCTGTATAACTGCAACTAGACATCCTTGCTCCTGTACTCAAATCCCCCTTGCTATGAAGGCCAACACACCATTTGCCTTCTTTATCGCCTGCTGCATTGCATGCTTACTTTCAGTGACTGGTGACATCCAGGTTTTGTTGCACATTCCACTTTCTCAATTTATAGCCATTCAGATAATAATCTGTCTTGCTATTTTTGCTACCAAAGTGGATAACCTCACATTTATTCACATCATATTGCATTTGCCCACTCAGCTTGCCCAAATCACACAAACATCCCTGCAACCTTCTCACAGCTCCTATCCAATTTTGCATCACAGAGTCATAGAGGTTTACAGCATGGAAACAGGTCCTTCAGCCCAACTCGTCCATGCTGCCCTTTTTTTTTAAAACCCGTAAGCTGATCTCATTTGCCCGCATTTGGCCCATATCCCTTACACCCATCATAACCATGTAACTATCTAAATGCTTTTAAAAAGACAAAATTGTACCCGCCTCTACTACCATCTCTGGCAGCTTGCTCCAGACACTTACCAACCTCTGTGTGAAAAAATTGTCCCTCTGGACACTTCTGTATCTCTCCCCTCTCACCTTAAACCTATGCTTTCTAGTTTCAGACTCCCTTACCTTTGGGAAAAGATATTGATTATCTAGCTGATTTGTGCCCCTCATTATTTTATAGACCTCTATAAGATCATCCCTCAGCCTCCTACGCTCCAGAGAAAAAAGTCCCAGTCTATCCAGCCTCTCCTTATAACTCAATCCATCAAGTCCCAGTAGCGTCCTAGTAAATCTTTTCTGCATTCTTTCTAGTTTAATAATATCCTTTCTATAATAGGGTGACCAGAATTGCACACAGTATTCCAAGTGTGGCCTTACCAATGACTTGTACAACTTCAACAAGACATCCCAACTCCTGTATTCAATTTTCTAACCAATGAAACTAAGCTTGCTGAATGCCTTCTTCACCACTCTGTCCACCTGTGATTCCACTTTCAAAGGAGCTATGAACAAGTACCTCTAGATCTCTTTGTTCTGTAACTCTCCCCAGTACTCTACCATTAACTGAGTAAGTCTTGCCATGGTTCAATCTATCAAAATGCATCACCTCGCATTTGTCCAAATTAAACTCCATCTGCCATTCGTCTTCCACTGGCCCAGTTGATCAAGATTCCGTTGCAATTGGAGATAACATTTTCACTGTCCACTATGCCACCAATCTTAGTGTCATCTGCAAACTTACTAGCCATGGCTTCCATATTCTCATCCAAATCATTAACATAAACGACAAATAACAGTGGACCCAGCACTGATCCCTGAGGCACACCGCTGGTCGCAGGCCTCCAGTTTGAAAAACAATTCTCTGCAACCATCCTCTGGCTTCTGTCAAGAAACCAATTTTGTATCCATTTAGACATCTCACCCCGGATTGCGTGAGATTTAACCTTATGCAACAACCTACCATGCGGTACCTTGTCAAAGGCCTTACTAAAGTCCATGAAGACAACATCAACTGCACTGCCTTCATCTACCTTTTTGGTTACCCCTTCAAAAAACTCAATCAAATTTGTGAAACATGACTGTCCACTTACAAAGCCATGCGGACTGTCCCTATCAGTACTTGCGTCTCTAAATGCCTGTAGATCCTGTCTCACTAAATACCTTCCAACAACCTTCCAGCAAACGTGAGGTTATCCACTTTGGTAGAAATAATAGTAGGAAAGATTATTATTTAAAGGGTGAAAAGTTCCAGCGTGCTACAGTGCAGAGGGACCTGGGGGTCCTTGTGCAAGAATCGCAAAAACCCAGTCTGCAAGTGCAGCAGGTGATCAAGAAGGCGAATGGAATGTTGGCCTTTATTGCGAGGGGGATAGAATATAAAAGCAAGGAGGTCTTGCTGCAGCCGTACAGGCCACTAGTGAGACTGCAACTGGAGTACTGCGTGCAGTTTTGGTCACTGCATTTGCAAAAGGATATATTGGCCTTGGAGGGAGTGCAGAGAAGGTTCACTAGGCTGACACCGGAGATGAGGGGGTTAGCCCATGAGGAGAGATTGAATAGACTGGGTCTGTACTCGTTGGAGTTTAGAAGGCTGCGGGGGGATCTTATAGAGACATATAAGATAATGAAGGGGCTAGATAGGGTAGAGTTAGAGAGATTCTTCCCACTTAGAAAGGAAAGCAGAACTAGAGGGCACAGCCTTGAAATAAGGGTGGGGGGGGGATGCAGTTTAGATCAGAGTTGAGGAGGAACTTCTTCACTCAAAGGGTGGCGAGTCTCTGGAATTCTCTGCCCATTGAAGTGGTGGAGGCTACCTCGCTGAATATATTTAAGTCACGGGTAGATAGGTATCTGATAGACAAGGGAATTAAGGGTTATGGGGAGAAAGCGGGAAAGTGGAATTGATCCACTTCAGATCAGCCATGATCTTGTTGAATGGTGGGGCAGGCTCGAAGGGCTAGATGGCCTACTCCTGCTCCTATTTCTTATGTTCTTATGTAATTTTATATCTGAATGCACGAAGCATTCGGAATAAAGTGGATGAGCTGGTGGCGCAGATCGACACAAATGGATACGATCTGGTGGCCATTACAGAGACGTGGCTGCAGGGTGACAGGGACTGGGAGCTGAATGTACAGGGCTATCAAGTGTTTAGGAAGGATAGACAGGAGGGAAAAGGGGGGGGCGTAGCTCTGCTGATTAAGGATAGCATCACGGTGGTAGCAAGGGATGATATTGGAGCCAAGGAGCAGAGGGTGGAATCGTTGTGGGTGGAGATTAGGAACAGCAAAGGGAGGAAGACGCTGGTGGGTGTCGTCTATAGGCCCCCGAATAATGATCTGGAGGTGGGGCAGGCTGTTAACGCGCAAATAAGTGCGGCGTGCAGGAATGGGACGGCCGTAGTTATGGGGGATTTCAATCTGCATATTGATTGGTCGACCCATGTTGGACGCGGGGGGCTCGAGGAAGAGTTCTTGGAATGCTGCCGGGATAGTTTCCTCGAACAGTGTGTGTTGGAGCCGATGAGGGAGCGAGCTATCTTGGATCTGGTAATGAGGCGGGTAGAATTAGGGACCTTGTGGTGAAGGATCCTCTTAGGGAGAGTGATCATTGTATGGTGGAGTTTCTGGTGCAGATGGAGGAGGAGAAAGTGGGTTCCCGGATACGCGTCCTTTGTTTGAATAGAGAGGAGTACGGTAGGATGAGAGAAGAATTGGCGAATGTGGACTGGGGGAGCGTGTTGGAGGGAGGGTCTGTTGAGGAGCAGTGGAGGATCTTTAAGGAGATCTTTCTTGGTGCTCAGCAGAAATTTATTCCGATGGTCAAAAAGGATAGTAGGAGGAGAGGTAATAAGCCGTGGATAACGAAGGAGGTGAAGGAAAGTGTTAAACTAAAAGCGGAGGAATTTAGAGTAGCTAAGAGTAGTGGGCGAGAAGAGGATTGGGAGAGGTTTGAATGTCAACAAAGATTGACAAAGAAGTTGATAAAGGAGGGTAGGAGAAACTATGAAGCTGGGCTAGCGCTTAATATAAAAAAGGATAGCAAGAGTTTTTATAAAAATATAAAAAGGAAGAGGCTGGCTAGGGTGAATGTTGGTCCTTTAGAGGATGAGAAAGGGGATCTAGTGGTAGGGGATGGGGATATGGCTAAGGTATTGAATAATTTTTTGTTTCTGTCTTCACGGAGGAGGATGTGAATAATTTGCCGGGTGTTAGCGATGGAAAGGTGGTAGGACTGGAGGGTCTTAATAACATTACTGTTACTAGAGAGGCGGTGCTCGAAAGACTGGAGGGACTGATTGTGGACAAGTCCCCAGGACCGGATGGAATGCATCCGAGGGTTCTGAAAGAAATGGCGGAGGTGATAGTGGATGCCTTGGTGGTTATTTTCCAGACGTCGCTGGATTCCGGGGAAGTGCCGGATGATTGGAAAACGGCTAATGTTACGCTGTTGTTTAAGAAGGGTGCCAGGCAAAAGGCGGGGAATTATAGGCCGGTTAGTTTAATGTCTGTGGTAGGTAAAATGTTAGAATCTGTCATTAAGGAGGAAATTGCGAGGCATCTTGAAGGGAATTGCTTGATAGAGCAGACGCAGCACGGTTTCATTAAAGGGAAGTCGTGTCTGACAAATTTACTGGAGTTCTATGAGGATGTGTCTAGGGCGGTGGATAGAGGAGAGCCGATGGATGTGGTCTTTCTAGATTTTCAGAAGGCGTTTGACAAAGTGCCTCACAAGAGGTTATTGCAGAAGGTCGAGGGACATGGAGTTGGGGGTAGGGTGTTAGCGTGGATAGAGGATTGGTTGTCAAATAGGAGGCAGAGAGTGGGGGTCAACGGGTGCTATTCGGATTGGCGGATGGTGACTAGTGGAGTGCCCCAGGGGTCGGTGCTGGGGCCTCAGCTTTTTACCATTTATATAGATGATCTGGAGGAGGGAACCGAGTGTAGGGTGTCGAAATTTGCTGATGACACCAAGATTGGGGGAACGGCAAATTGTGCGGAGGGTGTGGAGAGTCTGCAGAAGGATCTAGATAGGCTGGGCGAATGGGCCAGGAAATGGCAAATGGAATTTAATGTTGGCAAGTGTGAGGTGGTCCACTTTGGTAGGAAGAATGGTAGGAAGGACTATTACTTACGGGGCGAAAAACTGCAGCAGGCGACGGTGCAGAGGGACCTTGGGGTCCTTGTGCATGAGTCGCAAAAACCCAGCTTGCAGGTGCAACAGGTGGTCAGGAAGGCGAATGGGATGCTGGCCTTCATAGCGAGGGGGATTGAATATAAAAGTAGGGAGGTCTTGCTGCAGCTGTATAGGGCATTGGTGAGGCCGCAGCTGGAGTACTGTGTGCAGTTTTGGGCGCCGCACCTGCGCAAAGATATTTTGGCCTTGGAGGGAGTGCAGAGGAGGTTTACTAGGCTGATACCGGAGTTGAGGGGGTTGAGCTATGAGGAGAGGCTGAATAAACTGGGCTTGTACTCGTTAGAGTTTAGAAGAATGAGGGGAGATCTCATTGAGACGTATAAGATGATGAATGGGATGGATAGGATAGAGGTGGAAAGACTCTTCCCGCTCAGAAAAGACAGTAGGACTAGGGGGCACAGCCTAAAGATAAAAGGGGGGCGGTTTAGAACGGAGTTGAGGAGGAACTTCTTCACTCAAAGGGTGGTGAATCTCTGGAATTCTCTGCCTGTTGAAGTGGTGGAGGCTGCCTCGCTAAATATTTTTAAGACGCGGGTTGATGGGTTTTTGGTAAGAGAGGGGATTAAGGGTTATGGGGAGAGGGCGGGAAAGTGGAACTGAGCAGCGACAGATCAGCCATGATCTTATTGAATGGCGGGGCAGGCTCGAAGGGCTAGATGGCCTACTGCTGCTCCTATTTCTTATGTTCTTATGTTCTTAATTTACCCATCACAGATGTGAGACTCCCTGGCCTGTAGTTCCTTTTCAAACAAAGGCACAACATTTGCCACTCTCCAACCTTCAGGCATCTCACCCGTGACTATCAATGATTCAAATATCTTGGCTAGGGTACCTGCAATTTCCTCCCTAGCCTCCCACAATGTCCTGGGATACTCTTCATCAAATCCCGGGGATTTATCTACCTTGATGTGCTTTAAGACTTCCAGCATCACCACCTCTGTAATATGTACAATTCTCAAGACACCACTATTTATTTCCCCAAGTTCTCTAACACTCATGCTTTTCTCAACAGTAAGTACTGATGAGAAATATTTATTTAGGAGCTCACCCATCTCTTGTGGATCCACACACAGATGATCTTGTTGACCCTACTCTCTCCCTTGTTACTTTTTTGCCCTTCAGGTATTTGTAGAAGCTCTCTCTTTGGATTCTCCTTTGCCTTATCTGCCAAAACAATCTTGTATCCCCTTTTTGCCCTCCTGATTTTTCTCTTAACTCTACTCCTACACCCCTATATTCTTCAAGGGATTCACTTGATTCCAGCTGCCTATGTCTGTCATGCGCCTCTTTCTTCTTCTTGACCAGGGCTTCAACGTCCCAAGTCATCCAAGGTTCCCTACTTCTGCTAGCCTTGCCCTTCACTCTAAGAGGAATGTGTTTACCCTGAACCCCGGTTAACACACTTTTGAAAGTGTGCCACTTACTAGACGTCCCTTTGCCTTCCAACAAACTCTCCCAATTAACTTTTGAAAGTTCCTGCCTGATACCATCAAAATTGGCCTTGCCCCAATTTAGAATTTTAACTTTTGGGCCAGACCTCTCATTCTCCATAGCTATCTTAAAAACAATAGAATTATAGTCACTGGTCCCAAAGTGATCCCTTACTTCTGTCACCTGCCCTTCCTTATTTCCCAAGAGAAGGTCAAGTTTTGCCCCCTCTCTAGTTGGGCCATCCACATATTGAAGGAGAAATTCCTCCTGAATACACTTAACAAATTTCTCTCCATCCAACCCTCTAATACTATGGCTATCATAGTCAATGTTGGGAAAGTTAAAATCTCCAATGATTACCACCTTATTTTTCTTGGAGCTATCTGTAACCTCCTTATATATTTGTTCAATTTCCCGCCGACTATTTGGAGACCTATAGTACAACCCTATCAAAGTGATTTCCCCCTTCTTATTTCTCAGTTCTACCCATATAGACTCAGTGGCTGAACCTTTGGATATATCCCCTCTCCGTATGGTTGTAATGCTTTCCCTAATCAAAAGTGCAACTCCCCCTCCTCTTCCATCTTGTCCATTGCATCTGTACACTGGAACATTGAGCTGCCAGTCCTGTCCCTCCCTTAGCCATGTTTCAGTAATTGTTATAATATCCCAATCCCATGTACCCATCCATTCCCTGGATTCATCTGCCTTGCCGGTCAGGCCTCTTGCATTGAAATAAATGCAGTTTAATCTGGACTTCGCTTGCTCTCTGTCCTGCTTTTGCCTGATCTGACTGGTACTAGGATTACTGACACTGCCTTTACTACTTTGTCATTTGCAAATTTGGAGATACTACATTTAGTTTCCTTACCTAAACCATAAATATTCATTATGAATAGCTGGGGTCGCAACACTGATCCCTCAGTACCCCACTAGTCACTAGCCATCAATTGGAAAAAGACCCTTTTTGTTTCCTGTCTGCTAACTGGTTTTCTATCCATTTCAATACACTACCCCAATCCCATGCATTTCAATTTTACATGTTAATCTCTTATATGCAGGACCTTGTCAAAAGCTTTTTGAAAATCCAAATAACCCACATCCATTGGCTCCCCCTCATCAACTCTACATCCTCAAAGAATTCTAGTAGATTTGTCAAGCATGATTTTCCTTTTGCATATCCATGCTGACATTGTCCGATCCTGCCACTGTTTTCCAAGTGCCTTGCTATTCAATCTTTTATAATAGACTTCAGCATTTCGCCCATTACTGACATCAAGCTGACTAGTCTATAATTCCTTGTTTTCACTCTACCTCCCCTTTTAAATAATCTTCGTTGTAGTTAGGAATGGTTAAATCATGCAAGGAACACAGCTGGAACATTGTACTACAATTATTGCCAGACAGTGCCAAAAATTCATATGTATACTCAGTTTGCTGCACTTGTTCTGTCAAACTGTACACGCTCTTAATATTGCTTGCATACACAACAAAAGGAAACTCAGCATTAACTTCAGACAAGCCTACAGTAGAATTATTTTAGCAAATGCGTTGACAACATATTAACATATAAAAACATAAAATATCTATTACAAATTGAATGAAAAATTAGACATTGTCTATTGAACAAAAAATCAATTTAGCCACAATGCAATCATTCTAGATCTTTGGCTGCTCTTCACTATTGACAGCATGAACTGCTAATGTCTTGCCAAAGTGAATTACTTACACTGGATTACTAGACAAGAGGACCAAGGGCGGAAATCGGTATTCAAGCATGAAAACACCTGGGGATTAACACCTGAGCCTTTTAACCCTGGAAGGACGGTTGGACTATTACTGTTGCCAAATCAGAAGCATATCCCAAGAAAATGAGAGACTAATGCATAGGTTACATTTTTCTGTTTCTTTCACTTATTTTAAAACAGACAGCATCAGAAAACAAAGGTAAACATAAAAACAAGATGATATAAAATACCAATAAAACCTAATTTACACAAAATTTTACTGCTGCTACTGTCTTTTTCTAAATTAAGGATGGGATTTATAATTTAGATTTTGGATAGTTAAGAATGGAAACCTGAACACTGCAAATCTAAAATCTGCATTTGAAACTCCACTATTAAAATTAATCTATTGCATTTCCTTACAAGTGGCTAACCATTGTCAATTTCTGAATTATTTCAGGGAATGCCAGGATTATAGAGTGGTAATTTACAGAATATGGAGTTTGGTACAATATGGATGGATGCATTAATGCCACCTCATGCACCATCCTGCTCAGTGAACAAAAGATTGGACAGAATCATCACCACTTAAGAGGCCACATAAAGGTTTTCTCTCCTCTCCCTCCTCAATAAACACAAGATTCTTAGCAATTAGGATCCCTTTGATGTTTTGTCTCCCACCAACTAGCAGCAGTAGTCTACCAGTCATGACAGTAGGGTAAGCTTGAAGTGAAATTGCAGACTCTGAGGACAACATTTTGTTCATTTGCGCATTGATGCCACACTGAAACAAAATTATAACAAACAAGGGCAATCTGAAACTTTAAGATGAATACACGAACAGAGAATCAAGGCAAGCTATTAAAAAGCATATGGCTTTGATTTATTATTGTCACATGCATTGAGCCACAATGAAAAGTGTTGTTTCTTTGTGCTGTGCAGACAAAACACACTGTTCATAAAGTACAAAGGGGAGGAAGAAAGGAGAGGGTGCCGAATGTAGTGTTACAATCATAGCTAAGATTTAGTGTAAGATCAGGTTAATATATGGTGCTGTCATGATATAAGAAAACAGCAATAATGATAAATTTATATTAAGCACTAGTGAGGACAGAATTACAAAACTGTACCAAGTTTAGAGCACCCTATTTCAGGATACCAAGATCGTGAAGATGATGCAGATAAGGATCAGTAAGTTGACAGCAGAGATACAAGGACAGGCTAGGAAGACTATGGCTTTCAATAAAACAAAGAAAATTAAAAGAGTATCCAGTAGAACCATCAGAATTAAGAGACATTTTGATAAAAATCAGTAAAAAAAAATTCCGCTGGCCGAATAATCACTAACTGGGGGCACAATTCAAGGTTGTTTGAAGAATAAGGGAGAGGTTGGAAAAACTATTTCTTTAAAAGAATGTGATTCGAACAAGGAATGCCCATTAAAAAGAGAGATGGGAACAATATCCATAACAGCTTTTAAACAGTAAATGGATAAATATTGAAAAGAAAAAAATGAGAAGGCGCAGTACTAGAGCAGGAGCATATGACTAATTAAATAACTAATTAGATGAAACTGACACAGGAATGATGGACTAATGAATCTTTACTGTTCTTTAAAATTCTATGACAAATAAGACATGTTTACACAAAATAACCTGGTTTGGCCCCAAGTTGGGTTTCTTGACGTTTGTAATAATTGTTAACAGCTTATCCTTTTTTTGTACAAGTAATCATCTGTATATACCACAAGTTTTCCTGAGCACTTCTTCATGTTTTTAAAACAACTCAGAAACACTTGCGAAATAAATTCAGTAATCTGTAGGGGTGATGTTCAAATTCAAAAAGTACATTGAGAAACCAAATAGGATAGATTTTAGATTGAATAGCAAGGTTCTAAACAATGGAAGCAATATACCCATGCATCAATATTTGGTCTCCTTTTCTCTGTATAATTTGGACTTGGGTATCAAAATGTGGTGACACAAAAGTAGCTGATAAATCAAAGGAAAGTTCTCACAGATTTCAGGAGGATATGGACAAGCTAGTGGAATGTAGAGAGGTGATGGATGCAGTTTAATACAGAGATGTATGAGGTAATACATTCTAGAAAATGGGAATCTATGGTCAACAGAAAGGCCCTCCAGGGATTGAATGTTATAGTCCAGATAGATAAAGCATCAAAAGGAGTACTTTGAGTTTTACATATGGGCAGAAACTACAAGAGCAAAGAGGAAATTATAAATTTGTATAAAGCAATGACAAAAGTATAGGTATAATGCTGTGTGCACCCTTTAAAAAATGATACAAAAGTACACAGCGCTGTTGCAAAATTATATGAGGAATGAAAAACTATTACAAGGAGACATAACCTGCCACTATTTCCAATAGGTAAGTGAAAGCTTAAGGAGATTTCATAAAGATTTTTAAAATTACATAGGGTCTGAAATGGTGAATGAGAACATGTCTTTTATAGTTCAAAGTGAGCAACAATGGTTCACCAGTTGAAAGTCATCAGTATGACAGGAAGGACACAAATCAGAAATTTCTTTAAACAAAGAGAGTTATTAAAGCGTGGAATGTTTTTCAATAGGGAGAGTAATTGCAATAGAGATAATTGCATCATTGAGAAGAAAAGTGAAACAATGGAGGAGAGGATGTATCTTGACAAAGAGCCAGCAAAGACACAATGAGTCATATAACCTCTTCTGTGCTGTAAACATTTGTGGTTCTAATCACAGTCCCAACAGTCCAGTTGGGATGACCCTGAAAGCTTGCATTAGATACATTTATTAAGAAGAAAAACAGAAAATTTTGTGGAAGATTGAAACAAAGTTCAAGTTACAGGTCGATTGCCTATCGCCAATGCTGCCCATTAACAGCATTTTCTGTTTTAAAGGAGATTGAAGGGAGATTTGATAGATGTATATAAGATTCCACAGGTTTAGATCAGGTGGATTAAAAACAAATTGTTTCCATTAGTTGATTGGCTCCTTGGACTTGGAGACATGGATTTTAATGCTTTGAGCAAGAGATGCAAGGGGATGGGGAAAATAACCTTTCTAATGCAGTGAGTGGTAGTAACTTGGAACTTGTTGCCTACCAGGGTCGTGAAAGTGAAGATAAAAAACAATTTCAAAATTAAATTGGATGCACGCTTCAAGGGACTAAACTTGCAGGGCTAGACGAATAGAGCAGGGGAACGGGACTGACTGGATTGATCCACAAAAAACCGGCAGGGACTCAGAATAACAGAATACTTACAGTGCAGAATCAGGCCATTCAGCCCATCAAGTCTGCATAATCCCACCCAAGCCCTATTCCCGTAACCCCACATATTTACCCTGTTAATCCCTGACACTAGGATCAATTTAGCATGGCCAATTATCCTAACCCTCACATTTTTGGAGTGTGGGAGGAAACTGGGGTACCCAGAGGAAACCCACACAAACATGGGAAGAATGTGCAAACTCCACATGATCACCCAAGGCTGGAATTGAACCTGGTTCCCTGATGCTGCGAGCAGCAGTGTTAACCACTGTGCTGCCCTCAGAATTGCCTATGTGTGCTGTAATGACTCAATGCTTTTTTCAAAGTCTACGAAGCACTTTCATCATCATCCATCTGTCAAGGATATTCTGAAACAGAATTAGTGATCCATGCTTATTTCTTTGTCACATTTTGTGTTTGAACAGAAGATATTTTATATTGTTGCACTAACCACTATTGAGTGCACTGTTGGAAAATTAACTATGTTGATATTTCCATACACTTCAATTGTCAGCTTGTGAAGTTAACAACTGATGCGACAACTCACATGCCATTGTCTCACTGGTAGTCAAGTTGTCGACATGCAGAACTGGAGACTCCGAGAACCAACCAGCTATTGGTCCAGAATTTGCTGGGAAAACATCAGTTCATGCCTTTTTAGTGTAAAAATAGCCCCACAACCTGTGTTCAGGAAAAACTTTGCTGTGGGGTAGTGAAATTTT
This sequence comes from Carcharhinus amblyrhynchos, assembly GCF_965287045.1. Classification (NCBI taxonomy): domain Eukaryota; kingdom Metazoa; phylum Chordata; class Chondrichthyes; order Carcharhiniformes; family Carcharhinidae; genus Carcharhinus; species Carcharhinus amblyrhynchos. The sequence goes on from NC_137324.1 coordinate 51,048,104, forward strand.
CACAGTGGAAAAGGATCTTGGTGGTTGTAGTGCAGGCATGCAGCGGACATTAAGAAAAAGGATGCGTTGGAGCTTTTGAATAGCATCAAGATAGATAAGTCGCCAGGACTGGATGGGATGTACGGGAAGAGATTGCAGAGCCTTTGGCAATGATCTCTGCAGCATCGATGGAGATGGGAGAGGTTCCGGACGATTGGAGGATTGCGAATGTAGTTCCTATATTCAAGAAAGGGAATAGAGAGAGCCCAGGAAATTATCGACCAATGAGTCTGACCTCAGTGGTTGGTAAGTTGATGGAGAAGATCCTGAGAGACAGGATTTATGAACATTTAGAGAAGTATAGTATGATCAAAAGTAGTCAGCACGGCTTTGTCAAAGGCAGATCATGCCTACGAGCCTGGTTGAGTTTTTTGAAGATGTGACTAAACACATTGATGAAGGAAGAGCAGTAGATGTGGTCAAATGGACTTCAGCAAGGCGTTCGATAAGGTCCCCCATGCAAGACTTACTGAGAAAGTGAGGGGGCATGGGATTCAAGGGGACGTTGCTTTGTGGATCCAGAACTGGTTTGCCCACAGAAGGCAGAGAGTGGTTGTAGATGAGTCTTTTTCTGCATGGAGGTCGGTCAGCAGTGGAGTGCCACTGGGACCTGTTCTAGGACCCTTGCTGTTTGTGATTTTTATAAATGACTTGGATGAGGAAGTGGAGGGATGTGTTGGTAAGTCTGCTGATGACACAAAGTTGGGGGTGTTGTGGATAGTTTGGAGGGATGTCAGAAGTTGCAGCGTGACATACATAGGATGCAAGACTGGGCGGAGAAGTGGCAGATGGACTTCAACCTGGATAAGGGTGTGGTGGTTCATTTTGGCAGGTCAAATGGGATGAAGGAATATAAAATAAGGGTAAGACTCTTAGCAGTGTGGAAGATCAGAAGGATCTTGGGGTCCAGATTCACAGGACTCTCAAATCTGCTTCGCAGGTAGGGGGTGTGATTGAGAAGGCGTATGGTGTACTGGCCTTTATCAATCAAGGAATTGAGTTCAGGAGTCAGGAGATAATGCTGCAGCTGTATAAGACCCTGGTCAGACCCCATTTGGAGTACTGTGCTCAGTTCTGGTCACCTCATTACGGGAAGGACATGGAAGTCATAGAAAGGGTGCAGAGGAGATTTACCAAGGATGTTGCCTGGATTGGGTGGCATGCCTTATGAGGATAGGTTGAGAGAGCTCGGTCTTTTCTCCTTGGAGAGACAAAGGATGAGAGGTGACCTGATAGAGATGTATAAGATGTTGAGAGGTATTGATCAGGTGGATTCTCAGAGGCTTTTTCCCAGGGCTGGAATGGCTGCCACAAGAGGACACAGGTTTAGGGTGCGAGGGAGTAAGTACAGAGGAGACGTCAGGGGTAAGTTTTTCACTCAGAGGGTGGTGGGTGTGTGGAATCGGCTGCTGGCGGTGGTGGTGGAGGCAGATTCGATAAGGTCTTTTAAGAGACTTCTGGATGAGTACATGGCACTTGACGATTATAGGCAAGCCTAGTAGGTAGAGATATGATCGGCGCAACTTGTGGGCCGTAGGGCCTGTTTGTGCTGTAGTTTTTCTATCTTCTATGATTTATACTACTCTGTCCTTAGTCTCGGGGAAAATATAAGTTCCCCATCAATTTCCCCACAACCTTTTTCTCTATTCATTCAAGGTATGAGAGTGTTGCTGGCTAGGCCAGCATTATTGTTCATCCCTAACTGCCCTTGAGAAAGTGGTGGTGAGCTGCCTTCTTGAATCATTGCAGTCCATGTGGTCGAGATACACCCAGTGCTGTTGGGGAGGGTGTTTCAGGATTTTGACCTAGTGACAGTGAAGGAATGGTGAAATACTTCCAAGTCAGAATGGTGTGAGACTTTAAGAAATTGTAGTTGAGCTGTTAAAATGAATTATCCTTACCACAAAGTTAAGGCTGGGCCCTTTTAATGACAAGGCTTCCTGCAATGCCACTCAACCTCTCCAGCTAAAAAAAGGAACAATTCAAACTATAAAGTCTCATCCCTACACAGCGTAAAATTGTTCATTCGGAGGTTTTTAATATTAAAACATATTTCTTAATTGCTCTGTCTTTTTTGTGTCTTAATCTGATTGTTATTTCCATTTTCTTTTCTCCCTCTGTACCAAGTTTGACTTCAATTCACCCCATTTCTTTCTTTTTCTTGTTCTAGTTCTCGCTCTGTATCCAATCTCATGGAGATAAACCTGCTGGTCTTCACGGAGGAGGACGTGAATAATTTGCCGGGTGTTAAAGATGGAAAGGTGGTAGGACTGGAGGGTCTTAATGACATTACTGTTACAAGAGAGGCAGTGCTCGACAGACTGGAGGGGCTGATTGTGGACAAGTCGCCAGGACCGGATGGAATGCATCCGAGGGTTCTGAAAGAAATGGCGGAGGTGATAGTGGATGCCTTGGTGGTTATTTTCCAGACGTCGCTGGATTCCGGGGAAGTGCCGGAAGATTGGAAAGCGGCTAATGTTACGCCGTTGTTTAAGAAGGGTGCCAGGCAAAAGGCGGGGAATTATAGGCCGGTTAGTTTAACGTCTGTTGTAGGTAAAATGTTAGAATCCGTCATCAAGGAGGAAATAGCAAGGCATCTTGAGAGGAATTGCTTGATAGAGTAGACGCAGCACAGTTTCGTTAAAGGGAAGTCGTGTCTGACAAATTTACTGGAGTTCTATGAGGATGTGTCTAGGGCGGTGGATAGAGGAGAGCCGGTGGATGTGGTCTTTCTTGATTTTCAGAAGGCGTTTGACAAGGTACCTCACAAGAGGTTATTGCAGAAGGTAAGGGGACATGGAGTTGGGGGTAGGGTGTTAGCGTGGATAGAGGATTGGTTGTCAAATAGGAGGCAGAGAGTGGGGGTCAATGGGTGCTATTCGGATTGGCAGATGGTGACTAGTGGAGTGCCCCAGGGGTCGGTGCTGGGGCCTCAGCTATTTACCATTTATATAGATGATCTGGAGGAGGGAACCGAGTGTAGGGTGTCGAAATTTGCTGATGACACCAAGATTGGGGGAACGGCAAATTGTGCGGAGGGTGTGGAGAGCCTGCAGAAGGATCTAGATAGGCTGGGCGAATGGGCCAGGAAATGGCAAATGGAATTTAATGTTGGCAAGTGAGAGGTGGTACACTTTGGTAGGAATAATGGTAGGAAGGATTATTACTTACGTGGCGAAAAACTGCAGCAGGCGACGGTGCAGAGGGACTGTGGGGTTCTTGTGCATGAGTCGCAAAAACCCAGCTTGCAGGTGCAGCAGGTGGTCAGGAAGGCGAATGGGATGCTGGCCTTCATAGCGAGGGGGATTGAATATAAAAGTAGGGAGGTCTTGCTGCAGCTGTATAGGGCATTGGTGAGGCCGCAGCTGGAGTACTGTGTGCAGTTTTGGGCGCCGTACTTACGCAAGGATATTTTGGCCTTGGAGGGAGTGCAGAGGAGGTTTACTAGGCTGATACCAGAGTTGAGGGGGTTGAGCTATGAGGAGAGGCTGAATAAACTAGGCTTGTACTCGTTAGAGTTTAGAAGAATGAGGGGAGATCTCATTGAGACGTATAAGATGATGAATGGGATGGATAGGATAGAGGTGGAGAGACTCTTCCCGCTCAGAAAGGACAGTAGGACTAGGGGGCACAGCCTCAAGATAAAGGGTGGGCGGTTTAGAACGGAGTTGAGGAGGAACTTCTTCACTCAAAGGGTGGTGAATCTCTGGAATTCTCTGCCGTTGAAGTGGTGGAGGCTACCTCGCTAAATATTTTTAGGACGCGGGTTGATGGGTTTTTGATAAGAGAGGGGATTAAGGGTTATGGGGAGAGGGCGGGAATGTGGAACTGAGCCACGACAGATCAGCCATGATCTTATTGAATGGCGGGGCAGGCTCGAAGGGCTAGATGGCCTACTCCTGCTCCTATTTCTTATGTTCTTATGGTCTTACTGCATATTCGATCTCTGTCCTCACTGCACTTACTACATCATCATCAGCTTCCACTTCAATTTGTGGCATAAGAAAGGATAACGACTTTTTTCAAATGAACATAGCACAATGTGTGATATCCTGCACTAGCAAATTCTAGGCCTTCGTTCCTAATTTGGTTCACTTATAAATTTGAGGCAGGAAAGTTTTAAAATGGCTGTTGGCATTTCTGTATTACAATCATACAAGTATGCCTCCAAGATTAATATATAACAAATTAGCTGCCAAAATGATGGTTTCAAAAACTAATTTTCCTCAAAGGAACTTGTTGCAGTGCATCTGTTAATATACCCTTATGTGGAAGTCTATTTTCTTCAAGGCAATCCGCAGCTGCCCTTTTGAGAAAAGAGAGACGTTCCTCATTGGGGACTTATTAACTAGCTTCAGTTTAACATTCTTATCAGTGCATTTCCAAAGCTTAGAAATAAAGGAGGAAGGAGGATTGAAGTCATGAGTTCTGCTTAATTTTAAGCTTGTAATATTAAAATTCCCATATTCAGGATTTTATCAGTCTACTAAAGTGACGTAACCATAAGATTATAGGATCATCCAGTAAAGAAATAACCATTCAGCCCTTCGTGTCTGTCCCAGTTCTTTGCAAAAACAATTCAATTAGACCATTTCTCCTGCTCTTTCCTTACAGCCTGCACATTTTACCTTTGTGTGTTGGTTACAATGCTCACTGGTGTAACTTTAAACACTGTCTCCAGTTTGTTTATGCATCCAGACTGGAGATCATTGTGCGACCATGGAGTCGTAGTGGAAGCATAAACTCAACCTTTCCGATTAAAAGCAATCTAAACTTCCAGGGAATAGGATAATAGACTGTAAATCTCAAAGTGGAGATAGTCAAGTGTATCCGAGTGCAAAATAAAATCACTCTGTGCTAAGTCATGCAGACTATGTTTTTGTACACTGTTAGATTTTCTTTTATGATGGTGCAGTGCAATGATTTTTACTTCCAGTATAGGAAGATGGAACCGCATAGAGTCAAAATTATTGTTGACAATAATGTCCCACAGTGTGAGAGCTGAAGTCCTTACAACGAACTTTATTTTCACACTTCAAATATCTGGTAATCTTCCAGGAAAAAAATAGTTTCAAAAGTTGACTATAGCTTGGTCAAAATGTTGGAACATTAAATGAAATAGAGTTATAGATGTTTACAGCATGGAAACAGGAGCTTTGACCCAACTTGTCCATGCCACCCTTTTTTTTAACTACTATGCTAGTCCCAGTTGGCTGTGTTTGGCCCAAATCCCTCTATACCCATCTTACCCATGTAACTGTCTAAATGCTTTTCAAAAGACAAAACTGTACCTGCCTCTATTACTGCCTCTGGCAGCTTGTTCCAGACACTCACCACCCTGTGTGAAAAAATTGCCCCTCTGGACCCTTCTGTACCTCTCCCCTCTCATCTTAAACCTATGTCTCCTAGTTTTAGACTCCCCTGTCTTTGGGAAAAGACATTGACTATTAGCTGATCTATGCCCTTCATTACTTTATAGACCCCAAAAGATCACCCCTCGCCTCCTGTGCTCCAGAGAAAAAAAATCCTAGTCTATCTAGGCTCTCCTTATAACTCAAACCATCAAGTCCCAGTAGTATCCAAGTAAAATTTTTTCTGCACTCTTTCTAGTTTAATAATTTCTTTTCTATAATAGGGTGACCAGAACTGTACACAGTATTCAAAGTGTGGCCTTGCCACATTAGTTTAAGATTCTTAAACTTTTACAGAGCAATCTCTCAAATCTCCCCTGAAAACAAATCTCATACATCAACTGAAGTAATTTTTAATCAATTACTGTTGCTGGTTACATCTGCCCCTTATACTATGATCAACTATGAGGGATTTTGATCAGAGTAAATATAAGGGAACTGGTGTTGGTAACCAGAGGACACAGATTTAAGATTTCTGGTGAAGTGAGGAGGGCAGCTGAGGGGAAAAAAATTACCTAGCAAATTTTGATGAACGCGAATGCAATGCTTGTAATGGTGATGGAACTATCAAAAGGGAACTGAATATATACCTCATACAGAATCACAGAGTCCTACAGTGCAGAAGGAGGCCTTTCGGCCCATCGAGTCTGCATTGACTACAATTCCACCCTAGCTAGTCCCCCTGACACTAAAGGTCAATTTACCATGGCCAATCCACCTAACCTGTACATTTTTGGGCTGTAGGAGTAAACTGGAGCACCTGGAGGAAACGCATGCTGACGCTGGGAGAATGTGCAAACTCCACACACACAGTGACCCAAGCCTGGAAGGGGATCTGGGTCCCTGGCTCTGTGAGGCAACAGCGCTGACCACTGTGCCACCGTGTCGTCCCAAAGAAAAAGCATGCGGGGCTGTCAGGAAAAAGCAGAGAAATGGGGCTTATTGGATAGCTCCTTGCAAAAAAGGGCACAGGCACATGGGCTGAGTGACCTTGTTTTGTGCTCTATGAACTATGATAAATTGTGACCCACTCTGATTTTGTGTCTCCTTGCAACATGAGCTTAATATTCAGGTTTGACATTTTCTCTGAAGTTACAGGTTCATTTTTGCTACTTTTCTAGATTGTTATGCAAGTAGTCAGAAACTGAAATCCAGAATATTTAACAATGTCAGAATAAAGGTTACATAATGGTATTTATACTAAAGCTCACCAGTTCCATACACTCTGCCTCCATTTTATCTTCTGAGTCTCTAACCTCACAGTGATGGTTAGCTTGGCTGTGAGATATTGGCTGAGCTGGGATTCATTACTGTATTCCATCTTTTTGCTTGCATTTGAGCAAAAGAATGCCACTATGAAGCTGAACATTTTGGCTTCTAAATGGCAAGTGCAAAGTCCCTGTTAAAACAGAATTGTTTTACTTGACTGCTTACCTGACAGATTTACTCTCTCCCGGGAAGAAATGCCTGATCTGTACTTTGCAACTCTCCACTGTGGCATGATTCAAACTAAGAGTTCACTGCACGCCAAGTCAGAAACCTGAAGCCCCCTCCCCCCAGATCATTTCAAGGGGCTGCAGTCCTGAGAGTGAGCCTGAGTAACTGAGTTTGGAAGTGTAGCTGTTACAAAAGACGAATAATCAAAAATTCAATTTTTTTGTCAAAACTTATTTCTCTTCCTTTGCTGATTCTCCATGTTACATGGTGCTCACTTAAGAAGTCTGTAAGATAACCAGTGCCCATCTATCCTAATGCCCAGATAATGCTGTCCTTTTTTTTTTAAAGTAAGGTGGTTTTTAGGCTGGCAGATATGTATGAACTCTTCCCTCTTCCAATTTTATTTGTGGCCATCCATTGCTCACCCTTCACTGCTCCTTCACTATTTATGACCATCAGAGAATATAATTTAGTCTAACCTACAATTGTAACACTGCTGGTGCACAGCACACTGCCCATTCCCCTCTACGTTCTTATGGTACGCTCTTCGACAGCCAGAACTTTGTTAAAACTTGATTTTCCAACTCCGGATTCGTCTGCCCTGTTGGACTACATGGCATGCTTTAGTCACCATGACCACTCAACTGTTTCAACCTCACCTGCTGCTGTGACCAGTTGAACTTGAAAACCGTGCCTCATTGTACTTCACAGAATTGTATTGTCTCAGTATGCCCCCACCATATTGTGAACGAGTACAGTGAATTGGCCTGTCCTTTTGGTCTGGTGTCTGTTACTGCATAAGCAACTGCTCTTTGGCCAAATTATAAATCTCTCCTAAACTTCCTGGTTAAGATTGTGAATTAAGGATGGTTAACAGACGCGTAGAAACATTTCCCTCCTATAACATGTCATGGTTGCATAGCACAATTACAGCTAAATGTAGTCATTGCAAATTATTAGTTGAACTTATCAACAATTTCTCACAATTTCAACTAGGAAACCCTAGATGTTATAATCCTGAAAGACAATGGTGAAAAATAGGTTTGAGTGAAATTGTACTCTATGGACTGGACCAAACATAGATGTGAATGGGAAAAAAGGCTCCCTAGCAGCACCCCAGAGATCTCGCATCTGTTTCTGCCCTTGGCCATTTTTACGAGGGCAGGTGAGGAAGTGGACCCTTAAACCCACCTCTCCTGCTAGTTTGACAATTGACAGTACTTGCTCCAGGCAAGCCCTTTCATTCAAGAACAGTTTCATCCCTGTTGCCATCAGACTTTTGAATGGTCCTATCACATAGAATCATAGAGTCCCTAGAGTGCAGAAAGAGGCCATTTGGCCCATCAGGTCTGCACCAATTACAATCCCACCCAGGCCGTATCCCCGTATTCCCTACTTATCTACCCTACTAATTCCCTGACACTTAGGGGCAATTTGGCATGGCAAATCAACCGAAATTGCAGATCTTTGGGTATATTAAGCTGATCTTTCTTTTCACCCTATCTGTAACTGCAACATTATATTCTACACCCTAACCTTTCTTTCTCCTCTAATGTACTCTATGAAAGGTATGTTTTGTCTATGTACTGCACAAGGAACAATACATTTTCTTGTATCCCAAGACAAGTGACAATAATAAATCAAATCAAACAACTTTTAGGTTTTACACCAGTAGGCATGAACCATGATTTAGGGATTGGAAGAGTTTAAAAGGCAAATAATATGGTTTTGCCTCCTTTATAGTTCACCAGGTAATATGTAGTATGAGCTGTACCTATGTCCATTAAAGTGAGTTATGACAATGCTGAAATTGCAAGATGTAACTACCCATTAGACAACACGTTTGCCAAATTGTTACTTCTGCCAGTTGGCAAACCACCAAGTAAAAGATCAGCAATGTAGAGGCGAAAAATTCTTCAGATGAGTTAAAAAGAAGTTAATTTAAAAAATAAAAAGGTTGAGTACATTACACACAATTGAAAGGGTAGCCTAGGATGATGATAATGCATAAATGTGTAATTTTTTCCCAGTGATTTTATCCATTCAGTTTAAAATCTGTTGAGATAGCAGTTCTTCAGTTTGTTTGCTTATTCAGGAAATTTCATGGGCGATTCAATGGCTTCCAGTTGTTATAATAGGGTTTGTGAGTTCTGTTCATAAAAGACAACTGAGAGGGTGCGAGCATGAGGGTAAAAGAGTGAGGGGGTCAGGGTGAGGTGAGTGAAGGGGTAAGGTGTGTGTTTTTTGGGAATATAGTTGGATCTGCTCACTCTGGGCTCTGGCCCCTATCACCACTTAGGGCTCAGATTCCAGGAAAGTCCTGTTTCCTTGCAGTCTTGATATGGAAATGGGAATGGCATAGGGTAATGGCCTCCTGATTTCAGCCTCTGACATGAAAATCAAACACTATATTGCCTTCATTTCAGGGAGAGAGCAGTAACTGCCTGCACAACATTACCAATCACAGAAACACAAAAGCTAATTCATATATGTTCATGTGAAAACATTGGCATTCTGGATATTATAAAATTAATTTAACTTCTGAAGCTTTTCCAGGATAAGGTGTTGTAGATTTCCAGATCTCTGCTTCACAAATATTCAATGTTGTTTTTATTCCTTTTAGTGCTTATACAATCATTATAAAAACATAATATATGCAAGCCAAGAAGTTTGCTAATGGTTCATATCAATTTTAAACTGAGTGTGAAAAGCTGCAGAATTTTTTTGATTATTTTGAGGGCGTTCTTGGTACAAAAAACTTCAAAACAAAAATCCTACTTAAAAACACCACAAAACAAATATTGGGCTGAGTTCTGAAACAAGCAACCTTGAAGATCATCTTAACAGTCAACAAATTATGGATGAGAAGCATGAATATATTAATGTTATTTTATTAATTTCTGGCATCCTATCTGTTCATTCTGCATATTAGCCAATATAAGAGCTACGTAAACTGGGCACTGCTTCAGTTTTTCTCTCCTGATGACACTCAAGTGCTGGGCTAACTAAATACATCACTTGCTACAGGAAGACAGATAAAGCAATCAGAAGCGGAATTGAGGTGGGAGATTTTGGCTGAATGTGATACAGTAATTTCAGCTGTCTGAGAAGTAAATCTCTTATCACAGGCTTTTTGATGGCTTAGCCATCTGATTTTTTTTTACTCAGTACACATTCCTCCCACCCCACAACTGTATAAATCTTATCGTATTTCCAGCTGCCTTCAACTCTGACAAAAAGTCACCCAGGCTAAAAACATTAGTTTTGTTCTCCCTCCACAAATGCTGTCAGACCTGCTGAGATTTTCCAACATTTTCTGCTTTTGTTTCAGATTCCAGCATCTGCAGTGATGTGTTTTCATTTGTTTGATTTTTTTCACTGACTGGAAAGTGTTAAACATAGAAACATCAAAACTGGAAGCAGGAGTAGGCCATTCGGCCCTTCAAACCTGCCCTGCCATTCATTTCAATCACGGCTGATAATCAAATTCAATATCCAGATCCCCCCTTCCTCCCACATTCCTTGATCCCTTTAGCTCCAAGTGTTTAAGATGTCTAAAACTTATATCTCTTCTGGTCAGCGTAGACATGGACTTGCTTTGCAGAGGCATTTATTATTTTGTTTTAAACACAATAAAATGCTGAACTGTTTTCCCATGTGGAGGAAGCTTTCTGTAAAATAAGGGCAAATTGCTGTATAATTCCATGAACACAAACTGTCAAGTAAATCAACTTACTCCTGAGTTTATATTTAAAAAGATCTCAGGGTGAGATAACTCAATGCAAAAGAGGGTGGGTGGAGGAGAGAACATTTGGAAAATAAAGTGATTGACGTTACTTTATATTTTAGGAATTTTCTCACCGAAATTCTGTATAATCAGCAATGGTAGCAAACCAAAACGCCACATCAGAAGTCAATGATGCACTCAGAATATCTTGCACAACTGTATCTCTTTCCTGAATCTGGAGGAAGAATTTCTGTCTTCAGCTGCCTACAGATTACTTCACTCATGTTACTGTTGAATTTTTACACGCGTGAAGTATTGATTCTGCAAGCAGAGCAATTGGGCTATTTTATTGCTTCATTTGGGCACAGGAAGAATGGAACTGCAATGCTGAATGCATTTTTTAAAAGTTCAGTGAATGAAAGGAATCAGGAACTGAAATACCAATGCTAAAGCAAAGCAGTAAAAATAACTCGCATGTTTAAATCAATTAACATCGGAAATTACATTAAACTAGTCTAAATAGTAAATCATCCACGGTTATATTTACATCTGCAATTATAGCATTTCCAACAGCAACAAACAGCCTTTGATATCTACTACAAAGTAATGTCTGACATGGCTATTTGTATTTAATGAATGGATCTTTAAAGGACTTTAAGAAAATCAATTTAAATTGCTCCAGAAACAGCAATGGGTTAAGAAAACTGAATTTAAAAACATCCTTAATAAGCCATTGTGGTAATCAAGAAACTCTCACAACTATTGAAAGGGCGGGCCACTGATTTGCTCCACTGTGTGACCAATTTGTTCCCAAATCTTTGCAACCCTGGTTTCATACAAGCTTTGCCTCGTCCAGATGGAAGCACCACTGCAATGACAGATGGCAGAGAATAGAAATGATATGGCCCTAGAGGAGGTGCAAGACGGAACTTAAGAAAGCAATGAAAGAGCTAAAAGGAGCAGAAGAAAGGACTTGCAGACAAGATTAGGGAGAATCGTAAAATATTCTACAAATACATCAAGGAAAAGATAACTAGGGACAGTAGGCCAATTAGAGACCAAGGGGGCAACCTGCGTATGAGGCTACAGGACATTAGAGAGGTGTTAAATGAATGCTTCTCATCGGTCTTCGCTGAAGAGAAGGAAAACGCAGGTTCAGAATTCAGGAAAAAGGACAGTGAGGATCTTGAGCAGTTTCACATAGGAAATTAGGAGGTATGAGAGACTTTGATGGGCTTAAAAGTGGACAAATCTTCAGACCCGGATGAACGGCATCCCAGGCTGCTGTGGCAGGCAAGACAGGAAACTGCAGGGGCTCTGACACAAATTTTTAATTCCTCTTTGACCATAAGGTTAAGTGCCAGAGAATTGAGGGTGGCTAATGTTGTTGCACTTTCAAGAATGATGGTAGAGATGAACCATGGAATTGCGGACTGGTGATTCTCATGTCAGTGGTAGAGCAACTATCAGAGAAAATCTGAAGGAGGGAATTAACCTTCACTTGGAAAGGCATGGGTTGATTAGAGATAGTTAGCATGGGTTTGTCAGAGTGAGGTCATGCTTCACAAATTCAATGGAATTTTTCAGGAAAGTGATTGTGTGTGTGGATGAGGGAAGTGCAGTTGATGTAGTCCATATGTATTTTAGCAAAATCTTTGAAAAGGTTTCACATGGGAAGCTGACTGAGAAGGCTGGAGCACATGGAATTCTGGGAAACTTGGTGAAATGGATCTGAAACTGGCTTAGTAATAGGACATAAAAGGATAGAGGTAGAAGGCTGTTTGAGTGACTGGAGGCCAGTGTCCAGCAGTGTAGCACAAGGTTCAGTGCTGGATGCTTGATTCTTTATTATTTACATAAATGATATAGATGATAACACGGGGGGAATGATAAGTAAATTTACTGATGACACTGAATTGGTAGGGTGGTTAATATTGAAGGTGGTAGGTTACAGAAAGATATGGCTGGGTTGATCAGATGGGCAGAGCAATGGTAGACAATATTTAACCCTGAAAAGTGCAAGGTGGGATGGCACAGTGGTTAGCAGATTCGATTCCCGGCTTGGATCACTGTCTGTATGGAGTTTGCACATTCTCCCCATGTCTGCATGGGTTTCCTCAGGGTGCTCTGGTTTCCTCCCACAGTCCAAAGATGTGCAGGTTAGATGGATTGGCCATGTTAAATTCTCCCTCAGTGTACCTGAACAGGCGCCAGAGTACAGCGATTAGGGGATTTTCACAGTAACTTCATTACAGTGTGAACATAAGCCTAATTGTGACAATAATAAATTAAAAACACTTTTTGAAAAAGGTGATGCAGTTTGAAAGAAACAAGACAAGGGAATATTTGTTGAATAGCAGGACACTTGGAAGGTCAGAGGAACAGATGGATCTTGGGGTACTTTTTCACACATCCCTGAAGACAGCAGAGCAGGTGAATAGGGTAGTTAAGATGCACATGGGATATTAGTTTTATTAGTGATGGCAAAGGGTATAAGAGCAAGGAGGTTATGTTCCAGCTGTACAGAATATTGGTTAGGCCACAGTTGGAGTCCTGTACGCAGTTCTGGTCACCTCAGAGGAAGGATGTGATATCGCTAGAGGGGTATGGAAGAGGTTCACCAGGATATCGTCTGAGATGGAGCTTTTGGGCTTTAAGGAGAGACTGGATAGGCTTGGATTGTTTTCTTTAGAGCAGAGAGGGGGACATAATTGAGGTGTGTAGGATTATGAGGGGTATGGACAGGGTGAATAAAAAGCAGATGTTCCCCTTGGTTGAGGAGTCAATCACACGAGGGCATAGTTTTAGGGTGAGGGGCAGAAGATTCAGAGGGGAATTGAGAAAAAAACTTTTTCACACAGAGGATGACGTGAATCTGAAATACACTGCCTGGAAAGGTAGTGGAGGCCGGAAACTTTATAACCCTGAAACGGTTTGATGAATACTTGAAATATCATGACATTCAAAGATTTTGGACAAGTGCAGGAAAATAGGATTAGCGTAACCTTACTAGTAGTTAATGTCAGTGCAGACTCATAGAAAACATAGAAACCCTACAGTGTAGGAAGAGGCCATTTGGCCATTGAGGCTGCACCAACAACAATCTCACCTCGGCCCTATCCCTGTAACCCCACATATTTACCCTGCTACTCCCTATAACCTAAGCATCTCAGCACACTAAGGGAAAATTTAGCATGGCCAATCAACCTAATCTGTACGTCTTTGGATTGTGGGAGGAAACCGGAGCACCCCGAGGAAACACATGGAGAATGTGCAAACTCCATGCAGTCAGTGACCTGAGCTGGGAACTGAACCCATGTCCCTGGCACTGTGAGGCAGCAGTGGTAATCACTGTGCCACCTTCGATGGACCAAAGAGCCTTTTCTGCGCTGTGTGACTCTATAATAGTGTAAAGACTATGCCATTATGGAGACTTCTTTTTAAAAACATTAAAAAGGTTTTATATTGGTAACAGGATTGTTTGGAAATCTAGGTCTACAACTTGTCGATTATTCATGTCATAATTTCACAGATACCTAAATTTCAACATTGGATTGACATTTCACCCCCACATTAACATTTGTTTGCCAACTATTAGTAAACTTGGTACATTTTATTGGTTAGATCCTGATCTCAGAAACCACTAAATGGAGACCATGAAATGTAAGGACATCTGGGCAGATGAAAATGGCGCTACTCTCTGTGCAGCCAGGTTTTTTGGCTGTGCTGAGGCTCTGTCCCCTATATGATAGCATGAAACACACCCCCTTGATTTTTTTTGGTAAAAAATCCTACTGATATTTACAATGCTGCCAGGTTCAAAGCAATTGTAAATGGCTAATAGGGACCAGGTTGATGCTATAATTAGATTATAATAATCAGTTTCAGTGTGTACATTTTATTAAATAAATAAACTGAATATAAAAGCCAAACCCTTGAAGTATCTCAAATTACAGAAAAAAAAATTCCACTACTCAAAATTTCCACAGTTAATTTCCACAATATGGAGTGATATGGTGATATTCTCACTGGAGTAATAATGCAGAGACAAGGGTAATGCTCTGGGTGCCAGGTTTGAATTCCACCAATGAAGATGTTGAAATTTGAATTCAATGAAAATCTGCTATTAAAAGATGATCGTGAAACCATTGTTGATTGTCGTAAAAACCCATTTGAATCATAGAACCCTACAATGCAGGAAGAGGCCATTCAGCCCATCTAGTCGGCACCAACTACAATCCCACACAGGCCCTATCCCTGTATCCCTACATATTTTACCCATTAATTCCTCTAACCTACACATTCTGAGGCAATTTAGCATGGCCAATCAACCTAACCTGCACATCTTTGGACTGTGGGAGGAAACTGAAGTACCAGGACGAAACCTACGCAGGCATAGAGAGAATGCGCAAATTTCACACAGACAGTGATCCAAGCCAGGATTTGAACCCAGATCCCCGGAGCAGCGAAGCAGCAGTACTAACCACTGTGCTATCGTGCCACCCCATTTGGTTCCCTAATGTCCTCAGGGAAGGAAATCTGCTGTCCTTACCTGTCCTCACCTACATGTGACTCCAGTTTTACAACAATGGAGTTGACTGTTAATTGCACTCTGAAATAGTCTAGCAAGCCACTCAGTTCCACGACAATTAGGGATGGGCAACAAATGCTGGCCTTGCCAGTGACATCCACATCCCATGAACAAATTAAAAATGCTCAGAACATGATATTAGTCATTTTCTAATGGGTGAAGACATACTCTTAATATCTTCACCCCTTACACAAAAAAAACACACATTTTCCCTTTACTTCTCATTGCTCATAGGTTTCCGGTATATCATCACAGTATCAATGAATCATATTTTTTATTGAAAAAAACAGTAATTTTATAAAAAATAAATTTCATGCTTGAATTTTTAAATATTTCAAACGTCTAATGTTTGGCATCAAAAAGCAAAATTGTTACATTCTTCTAATTGATGCTAAAAATGAAAATTCACATTCATAATCAATTCATCCTGCGGGCCATATAAAATATTAGGCGGCTTTTTTTCTCCCAATAAAACACTGCACGAAAAATTGAGGAATTAAACCTCATGTCAACATTGAAAAAATTCAGATGAGGGATAAGTCCATTCTACCATGTGGTATGTGTGCAGAGGAAGACAGAAAGAAAATTAAAATCTGATCATTCAACTTTAAGATGCATCTTTCAATGCAGTTACTAAAGTGCCATCTAGGGGTAAAATTCTGACCTGAACATCATGAATTTTAAATTGCTTCTTTAACCCTCACTTCAATGAACAAAACAAGGATTGCAATGAGGAGCCATTCTTCAGTTTTCGCACTGCCTGGACATGTACAATGGTAAGAGTATAAAGGGGCACAAATTAGGCCAAGATCCAGATATACTTTTGCTCCATTCTTCCTCTGGACTTTCAACAGACCTTTTTTGGGAATTGGAGCTTCCACAATCCCAGACAAAGTCAGCAGTATGTCTGAGAGAGGTTATGGGGACACTATACCTGCTTGCAATGTGTCTAGAAAACCACTGATGAGCACTGAGCTAAATGAAAGCTGACTGTTAGATTGTCGATATCAGCCAACTTGGATTATGGAACTCTGAAAATTGTGGTGACTCTTTTTGGACTTTGTAGCCTACTTACAAAGCAATATTGTTATATTATTTTCAAAATATATTTCAGCAGTGACTATTGTCACAAATTGCAATTTAAACAAATGTACAATTAAACCACTTATGAGACCAACAACCAGCGCCTGTCAGCGATGCCTGAGGCCAATCTGATGTAGATTTACAGGTTCAGGATGAGGTCATCGTACTACTGTCTCACAGGTGGCCACTTGCCATGATGGGAGATCCTGACTGAGAGAGATTGTTGACTCAGAAAATGAAGAATCCCCAGACCAATCCCCCAAACTCAGCACCAGGATCCAAGGTCCGTAGATTTTTGGTCCCATAAGTGGTTTGTTTGTACATTCATTTAAATTGGAGTTTAATTTAATTAGAAATAGAAACTCTCCAGTACAGAAACAGGCCATTCAGCTCATCAAGTCTGCACTGACCACAATCCCACCCAGGCCCTACCCCAATAACCCAACATATTTACCCAGTAATCCCTCTGACCTATGTATGTCAGGACACTAAGGGCAATTTTAGCATGCCCAATCAACCTAACTCACATCTCTGGACTCTGGGAGGAACACAGTAAAAAGTCTGACACCACCAGGTTTTAGTCCAACCGATTTATTTGATAGTAAACGCACAAGCTTTCGGGTTAGTCCCTTCGTCAGGTGAATGGAGAGTTCTGGCCTCAGACAGAGCATATAAAGCACAGACAGTTTACAGATTGCTGATTATATGCTCTGTCTGAGGCCAGAACTCTCCATTCACCTGACGAAGGGACTAACCCGAAAGCTTGTGCGTTTACTATCAAATAAATCGGTTGGACTAAAATCTGTTGTCAGACTTTTTACTGTGTTTACTCCAGTCCAACGCCGGCACATCCACATCATGACTACTCTGGGAGGAAACCCGAGCACCCGGAGGAAACCCATGCAGATATGAATTTGTGATAAAAGAATTGAAACATATTCTGAATAAAATAATCAGTGTTACAGTATGCGACAGAAAAAGGAGTCTATTTAAAAGATTTTGTGTTCTAATTGTTTGTCTTGTGAGATTTCATGTTCTGATTATTTTTCTTTATTTATTGCTATCAAACTATACACCATCTCCTCTATGGTAAAGTAGCACATAGAGCTTCTTTATGAGATCAGGGGTTGCAGTGGTTGAAACTGCAGCTTTATTTGGAAGCATTACGTATCAGGCCACTTGTGTCTTACCATTCTGGCTTTGTCACACGAAGGCATAAACACTTATTTCAGCCTTTCGTTGGATTAAGTAGTCTTGGTGAAAAATGGAAGCTGGTTATAGCAACTAACTTTGCAATTTTTGTGATATCACATGAAGAGAAGACTGCTTACATTGCAATGCAAGGTTCTGGAACCATTTCATTAATATTAAATATTCCAGCATAAATTATAAAATTAAAGCACTATAGGGACTATGACATAATGCGGCAACTTGCGCAACATGCACCGTTTACAGCTCTTGATTGATCAAATACAGCATATAGCCCTTCATTACACCAGGTTCTTAGAGCTTTGCTGTCCTGTGTCGATTCATTTTCTGCAGGTTCTACAACTTATTTTAAGTTAGAGTGGACTTCATTATTTGAGACCTGATGCCATGTCATTTTGTTTCACTGTGCTAAAGAGTAGAAACAAAGTGAGCGCAAACTTACTTATTGTACAATTACTGTCATCAGTTTGCTGAGTATTGGACAAAGTAGAGAGTTTTACTAAATAAACAAATACTGTGGGCTAAATTTCACAGGAGCCATGGGTGGGGTTAAGGGCATTGCAAGAGCCAGCTAGCACATGATGGGCCCAAAAGGAGCCCATTGTGCAGCAATAACAAGCTGCCGGCAAGACCTGAGAATGCGGCTTAGGCTGAGTGGGAGGAGACCCTGCACTTGAGAACTGCCAGCCAACCTGATTGTCAGCTTTAGTTGTCCTAGCAGCACCAGAACTAACTAATGGACATCGCTGGGACTGTGAGCAGTTCCTCAAAGAACTTCAATGGATCCCAGAGCCAGGTAAATCATGGACTTTTGGGCTGGAGGAAGATCAGGCTACTTAGGGCAAAGGTTTTGGAGGTCAGGTGGGGAGGAAGAAAAAGGATAACATCTCGAGGGGTGGGGCTGTTCCCAAAGTGCAAAGGGTTCCCCAACTGCTGTGACCTCCTCCCTTGCTGCCTTTTCAAAAATCTCTCTCAAATGCAAGATTCCCACTCCAACTGACACGTACCTCACTCCTGCCCATGTCAAATGTTTTATGCAGTCGGCAGCATCAAGTACGGGTCAATTGGCTTGACAACAAGCTCAACAGCCTGCGAATTACTTTTTTTAAATAACGGCAGGTTGCCTACCAATTTCAGAGCCTGCCCACCCACTGTATTATGGGGAATGGATGGGGGACAGGTGGAAAGGCTTTTCACCCCTCCTGTGTACACCTCCCCAAACTGAAAACACACCGGAGGAGGGTGGGGACAATGTCCAAATTGTAGCTCTATGGAATTGAACCACTTTTAAAAATTGAAACCCATCCAAAGGTTTAGCTTTGGACAAGGCGAGTACTTCTTTTCACCACTGCCATAATAAAAATCAGAAGTTAAAACCCACTCTGATTCTGCACTGATTTTTACTCCATTTCTCTCAGGTTCCAGATTTAAGCTCCAAGTTTAGTGTATATTTACATTCAAATGGTAACATATCAGTGAAGCCTAGTAATTTGTTAATATTGCAGTTGTTGTGTAAATGCCTCCTTAGTCTGAAAACCAATACAGAAAAGAAAACTGGAAGCACTGAGTAGATGAGATAACATCCATGGAGAGAGATAAGTCAGTCAATGTCTCACGTCATAAGGAAGCTATGTTGAACAGCATTCCAAAACTAAAATAGGGGAAAGAGAGAAGGGAATAAGCTCACACATATAGCAAAGGAAATAAAATGACCCTATTCAGGCGGAGCACATAAGAGGGTTAAACAGCAGAAGTGATATGAGTGGATGACACAAACAGGCACCATGGCAAAGTGCGAATTGCTGGAAGGGAATAATGGAAATAGAAACATGAAAAACCAGCAAGGGGAAGTAACCTCCAGTGGCCATTACTCTTATCTGATTTATTTGTTTACACCTTTGTGAATACTTCACCTAAAGAAAATGGTTCATCATATTTACAGTCCAAATTGTACGATGCAGAACTCGTTACATCAGCTTAAAGCATGCTAATTCTAGTGATGGTACAGAACAAATTACTTTACAATCAAGTTTATATTACAATAAACTGCATGGCAGAAAATTATTACAGTTTTTCATTGTTACATGAAAAACACATTATCAGCTGAACTGAGATTGACTGCAGTTTGCACAAGTATTACTGGAGTACACAGGAACCAAAAACTATATTTTATTGTCATGTTGCATATGAAGGGTTTTATTTCCATCAAAGTTGTCCATAATTTTGAAATTTTCTGTGCAAAAAGTTTACATTCCAGGCCCTCAACATAAAACTTGAAAATAAAGCCAAAATATTCAATTTAGAGCTCTAACAGCCCACTGAATTGCAAATTGAGTGAGAAACTAATTTCAGGAACTTCAGCCGATACAGGAGCACAGAAAGGATCTCCTAAGCAGACCAAATAATGCTTAATTATTCTCCTTTTTTATTGCAACAGTGATTAATTGGTGCCATAATAGTACTCAGCTCCAAAGAAGAAGCAAATGAAAAAGAAGCCCAGTTAAATATGTTGAGGCCAGTGTCTGACCAGCCAATTGAATATTAGAAATCCAGCAGTGTTCTACCTGTTCTGTAAATGTGAGAATGTTAGTAAAACTGGGCACTTATTCACATCTGGTGCCATTCTTCTGGTAGATATGGCACAAATCAGTTCTGGCCTCCCAAATTGCTGGATCCACTAATTTGCCCATGGCAGCAATAGATCCACATCAGACGTCATCTCCCTGGCCCTGTACTCAACCCAGGAACACACAGATAACAAAGACACCTATGTCAGGCTCCTATTTATTGATTACAGCTCAACCTTCAACACCAGTATTCCTGCGAAACTCATCTCCTAACTCTGTAGCCTAGGGCTTGCTTCCTCCCTCTGTGACTGAACAAAGAACAAAGAACAACCCAGCACGGGAAACAGGCCCTTCGGCCCAACAAGCCCGCGCCGCCGCATCACCCTACACCTATTCTACCCTGCGTATCTACAAATAGAACCCCTGACTTAGCCAGATTCAGGGGAGAATAGTGTCAATTTGGTAAAACCAATCAGCCTAAGAGCACATCTTTGGGGTGTGGGAGGAAACCGGAGCGCCCGGAGGAAACCCACGCATCCACAGGGAGAATGCACAAGCTCCCACAGACACAGGCCCAAATCCATGTATCTGCACAGCTAGCAGTGCTAGTCACCGAGCTGTTGCGGCGCCCGTCTACCGGTCCAGGATCAAGCACACACACCGACACGAAGTACTAGGCCACTCCTGGAACCTCCAAGAGCAGCCCACGCACGACCCACCGTGTGCATGCCCCTCGTTTGACAACGAGGTGGACCTCCACCTGCGGAATAAAAAGACAAAAACGTTAATCACAAGCCTGCCTTTCCGGTGTCTCCCGAGGTTCTAACCCTTATTTAATAACCCCTACCATAACCCTCCATCCTCGTTTCACTCATGTGCCTATCTAACTGAACCTTAAACGAGTCCAACGTTCCCGCCTCCACCACCCTACTCGGTAGCGCGTTCCATACCCCCACAACTCTCTGCGTAAAGAACCTTCCTCTCATATCCAAATTATACCTCTCCCCCCTCACCCTTAAATCATGTCCTCTTGTATTTGTAACCAATCTAGGGAGCAGTCTCTCACTATTGACTCTGTCTATTCCCTTCAGTATCTTATATACCTCTATCATGTCCCCCCTCAATCTCCGTCTTTCCAAGGAGAACAGTCCCAGTTTCTCCAACCTTTCCTCGTAACCCAGCCCCTCCATGCCAGGCAACATCCTGGTAAACCTCCTCTGCACCATTTCCAGAGACTCCACGTCCTTCCGGTAGTAAGGTGACCAGAACTGGACGCAGTACTCCAAATGCAGTCTAACCAACGTTCTATACAACTGAAGCATTAGACGGCAGCTTTTAAACTCTATACTCCTGCCTATAAAGGCTAGCATTCCATAAGCCTTCCTGACAACATTCTCCACTTGTGTCGCAACCTTCATGGATTTGTGAACCTGCACTCCCAGGTCCCTCTGTGTTTCTATACTCCTAATTTGTCTACCTTTAATCACATAGCTCCTCTCTACATTATTCCTTCCAAAATGCATCACCTCACATTTGTCAGGATTAAATTCTGGATCCTGAAGTTCCTAACCTACAGGCTGCAATCACT
The DNA here is from genome assembly GCF_965287045.1 of Carcharhinus amblyrhynchos. Taxonomy (NCBI): domain Eukaryota; kingdom Metazoa; phylum Chordata; class Chondrichthyes; order Carcharhiniformes; family Carcharhinidae; genus Carcharhinus; species Carcharhinus amblyrhynchos. The sequence goes on from NC_137324.1 coordinate 51,069,756, forward strand.
AATAATAGGCAACAATACCTCCTCCACGATCATCCTCAATACCAGTGCTCCACAATGTTGTGTCCTCAGCCCCTTACAATACTCCTTATACACCTATGACCATGTGGCCAAATTTCTCACCAACCCGATGTTCAAGTTTGCTGACGTCATCGCCACAGTGGGTCGGATCTCAAACAAAAACGAGATGTAGTGCAGGAAAGAGATCGAAAATCTGGTGAACCAGCGCGATGACAACAATCTGTCCTTCAACGTCAATAAGACAAAGGAGATAGTCGTTGACTTCAGGAAGCATAGTGGAGGACATGCCCCTGTCTACATCAATGGAGATGAAGTAGAAACAGAAAGCTTCAAGTTTTTAGGTGTACATATCACCAACAACCTGTCCTAGATAAGAAAGCCCACCAATGCCTCTGCTTTCTCAGAAGACTAAGGAAAGTTGGCATGTCCGCTATGATTCTCACCAAATTTACAGATGCAGCATGGAAAGCATTCTTTCTGGTTATATCACAGCTTGATCTGGCTCTTGCTCTGTCCAAGACTGCAATAAACAACAAAGGGTCATGAACGAAACCCAGCCCATCACTCAAACCAGCCTCCCATCCATCGACTTCATCTACACTTCCTGCTGCATTGGAAAAGCAGCCAGCATGATTAAGGACCCCATGCACTCCAGACATACTCTCTACTGCTGGGAAAAAGATACAGAAGTCTGAGGACACATGCCAATCAACTCAAGAACAGCTTCTTCACTGCTGCCATCTCAGAATTTTGAATGGACCAACCTTGCATTGAGTTGATCTTTCTCTACACCCCAGCTTTGACTGTAACACTACATTGTGCACTCTCTTTTCCTTCTCTATGTACAGTATGCTTTGCCTGTATAGCGTGCAAGAAACAATACTTTTCACTCTATACTAATACTTGTGACAATAATAAATCAAATTAAAAGTAATCCCTCTAATAATTTCATTGCTTACAACCATAGGGCTGCCACTTGGCACAATGCGCATCCATGCTATTTAACTGCATTAATGCTACCATCTAGTTTCCTGCTGGCATTGTAGGATTAATGACAAATAGCAGTGAATCAATTTTCTGCTAAGAATCAACCATATTTCTTACTTAAAACACAAGGTGCATTTTTGCATTCGGGGAACTTTGGAGCACAAGGGTTCTGAGCAGCTACACTTCATTAAAGTCATAATTATGACTTTTACGCCAACAAGATCAGTAGATTTTATAGTAATCATTTCAATATTTCAAAACAGAAATGTAATATTCAGCTTTAAAGATAGATACAAACATTTAAATCCAAAACTATTTTAATTAAAAAGCATCACCAACAGGTGACATTTAAAAAAATTTTACCTGATGTTCTGATTTTAGACTTTCTCTGATAGGTACTTTTACGTTATGCATAATTTCCATATAATTAAAATGCAGTTAGAATGAGAGAGCAAAATCGAATATTTCTATACGTGGATCCTCTACTGCTTAGCATGCCAATAATTGAATGTCCATTTGTGAAACCTTTTTTAAAGCTTCACTTTGATATGTGGTCCAATAATCTCTCTCACCCAATAATATTGATTGAAAATGTATCATACAATTATAGAATGACCTTCCACACTATAGCAACCAGCAAACTACTACTGAAATATTGTACAGCAGGTTATTTTGACAGGTCAAAAACGCAGCAATTTGAGTGTTACAAATTGGGGGAAGGGGTTGGGTGACAGAAAAAATATTCCTGCATCTAACTCTGGTGTGAGATAAAACTGAGCAAATTATTGAATGCTGAACGTAAAATTTCAGTGTTTGAAAGTTAAATCAGCTTAAATTTATCCACACATAGTTTTCTGATCATAGGTATTATTTTCTTAGTAGTTTTATCTTCATTTTATATTCGTCAAATGATTTAACTGCACTCCAGTGTTATTCTTATATTCTGGAAGGTTGAAACAAGTCTTGCCAATACACATAATAAATGAAATATTTTATTAAATATTCATTTCTGATGCACTAAAGCAAAAGGACGACACAGCATTTATTAAATTGCAAAGCAAAATACTTTTTCTAGGTAAATTTGCAACATTGATTGCAAGATATAGCTTATATATTGCAAGATATAGCGATCAGATTTTAATTTTGTTTGATTTAAATGCTGTGAAGCAAAAGCACCACCCTGTGCTGAGGAAAAAGAGGGTTGACTGCTTGAGCTGAACTGACAGAGGTTGAAAATGTAATGCAACCAAAAATCAACGTTGTTACAAATATATGTATCTAACAAGCCACTATCTGATTTTCAAGGTAAGCATAATCATGTTTTAGTCATTTCTATAAAGAGCTTTTTCTTTCTTTGCCAACTGCGTTCACGCTTTGCATCAAATACTTAAGGGAATTTTTTGCCTATCGCATAGTAGAGATTAAAAGAAACAACATCCAAGGCCATAATCATTTATTGTCTTGAACAGGTCTAGCAAGGAAAAAAGGCAGGATTTACTTGCAAAATCTCTCCTTCGCTCAGTTTCTCCCTCATCCCACACCCCATCCATTTCCATAAACTTTATTGTATTGCGGTCACACCCTTGTTTTTCTAAATTGTAGCATGTATGGAACAAAAAGATTGGAATAGCACAGCAGATATTAACATCTTGTGATGAAATTGCAGTTATTTCAAGAGAAAAATGCAGTGCAAATGAGTTTCCTGGTCTTGGTCTCTCAGTTTTGAATGTATACTAAGGCACAACCACTCCTTATTTAATTTTGTTGGAGTTTTTGACAAAATTATGTATCATTAATTTTCAGCCAAGCATTTAGATTTTACATTTATATGTATCACAAAGCATTTTTGCCTCCAAACTGAAGAGGGTGGAGGTAATGTTTTCATTCCTGTACATTTACCTATCTGTTTGCCTGTAAAAAACATATCTCAAAAAGTAGTGGATGCATTTCAGACTTGGTGCACAGGATATGACCCAAAGAGGAACTTACTAGTTTTTGGCAAAGATGCAGGTCTGAATCCTGCAAGTTTTTTAAAGGATCTGTTAACATCGGGAGTTAGGGCAAATTGATTTTTTTTGAAAGAATGTTGTGGGTTGTTTTTGTAGAATGATATTGATTATTTTATAATGCTGTGATTATCTCAGCTGCTGTGGTGGAATTTGTCGTTGCTGTAAAAATGTGAGTAGAGTTTTCTGAGCAGGTTATTAGATGTGGATTGGCCTGAAGTGGGATGGCAGCTCTTAACAAATTTCTTTGTCAGTTTTGGAGTTATAAAGTATCTGCCATGCAAGGAAAAATCTCAAGGAAGCAACACATAATTGTAATAGTATTGTGTTAAAAGTGTGGCAGAAGTATATGTTCTACTGATGCTCTCTGCACTTATCTTTATATGGATTTGTTTTTGAACACTTGTGTGTCTATCTCATATAAATTGGCAAGGAGCATTTATCTTCTGAGATAAATTTGGTATAGATTAAATAATACGGTATTAACATGACAGTATCTCAGGTGTGTTTGGATTATAAAGTATTCGTATATTGTTTAGGGAGGATCATATGTCTATCAAAAGTCACAGAGGAAGACAAGGCATCGCACTCCATTAAGGGTAGCTAATTAAGGGCAGCACGGTAGCACAGTGGTTAGCACTGCTGCTTCACAGCTCCAGGGACCTGGGTTCGATTCCCAGCTCGGGTCACTGTCTGTGTGGAGTTTGCATATTCTCGTTGTGTCTGCGTGGGTTTTCTCCAGTTTCCTCCCCAAGTCCAAAGATATGCGGGTTAGGTTGATTGGTCATGCTAAAAATTGCCCCTTAGTGTCCTGAGATGTGTAGGTTAGAGGGATTAGTGGATAAAATATGTAGGGATATGGAAGTGGGGTCTGGGTGGGATTGTGGTCAGTGCAGACTTGATGGGTCAAATGGCCTCTTTCTGCACTGTAGGGTTTCTATGATTCTATTTCTATGATTTTCTATAATAGCACATCACCAAAGATCAGGAGGATGAGTGGGCAGAGTAAAAGGGAGAATAAAATAAATCAGCTATCATCTGATTTCAATAAGAAAGATGATGAGGAGATGAGGAGACGAGGGGGTTAGACTATGAAGAGAGGCTGTACTCGTTGGAGTTTAGAAGGATGAGGGGGGATCTTTTAGAGACATATAAGATAATGAAAGGGATGGATAGGGTAGAGGTAGAGAGACTCTTCCCGCTCAGAAAGGACAGCAGGACTAGAGGACACAGCCTCAAGATAGGGATGGGGTGGGGCGGGGGGCACAGTTTAGAACGGAGTTGAGGAGGAACTTCTTCACTCAAAGGGTGGTGAATCTCTGGAATTCTCTGCCCGTTGAAGTGGAGGAGGCTACCTTGCTAAATATATTTAAGACACGGGTAGATAGGTTTTTGACAGATGAGGGAATTAAGGGTTATGGGGAGAAAGTGGGAAAGTGGAACTGATCCACTTCAGATCAGCCATGATCTTATTGAATGGCGGAGCAGGCTCGAAGGGCTAGATGGCCTACTCCTGCTCCTATTTCTTATGTTCTTAGAAAGATGAAGAAACATTGAAATTATTTACAAGATGCCATCTATGAAGAGTTATGAATGCAATACCTTTTTGGTTAAGTTTCAAAAAATAGCATTTAATTATCCAAATGCATTAAGGCCATGCAGGTCAATTTTTTCAGTAACTAACTGAAAACTGTATGCAACAAATAACTGCATTTTCTGCTTTCATGCTACAGATATTCCAAGCAAATATCCTTTGAAGCATTAAAGGATGCCATACATTTTGCTCTACATAATACACACATCAAATATAAATCGGAGGTCAGAAAACGTGAATTTTAACAAAAAGAATTAAGCAGCATTATGTTCAATGGCAAAACCTACTGCAATGTGATTTTTTTGTGTAATAGGATGCTATTTGTTAACTAAACTGGATTAAAAAATTAATGTTATAGAAGAATAGTCTGTGCTGCTTAAGGGGCTTATATATCTCACAAAATCTGAATCAGCTGCACAGCATCTTCATTTGAATGACATTTTTAACATTGATCTGAATTCCATCATCATTTCAAGGGTTTGTCAAACAAAAAGGCTTTGCAGTTCTCTGTAAATGACTGTGGTCTCTTGAAGAGTCTCACACTTCAAACTGAAGACCACGGTCCACTAGAAGCTACAAATTAAGATTCTGCTAATAGGGCAGACGTTATGATGTGAAAATGTCAGCGTTGAATTGGGGTGAGCACAGTAAGGAGTCTCATAACACCAGGATAAAGTTCAACAGGTTTATTTGCTCCTTCATCAGATGAGTGAAGAAGGTGTAGTACTCTGAGGACAGATGCTGACATACTAGCAAGAACTCACCATGTCCAACATATAATCAGATGCTTCCTGCCTTGATTAAAAGATATCCAAACTCAGATTTACTTTGCTAACACTCATTTTGAATCAGTATAGATGAATATTGAATTCAAAAATTTATCACGTCAAACTGGAACCTGTGACCAGCGATGTGGCTCAGGGATCGATACTGGGTCCACTGTTATTTGTCATTTATATTAATGATTTGGATGACAATTTAGGAGGCACGGTTAGTATGTTTGCAGATGACACCAAGATCGGCTATCGAGATTGCAAAGGGATCTTGATCAATTGGGCTAGTTGGCCGATGAATGGCAGATGAGTTTAATTTAGAGAAAAGTGAGGTGATGCATTTTGGTCAATCAAATCAGGGCAGGAACTAGTCGGTTAATGTCAGACATTGAGAAGAGTTATAGAAAAATCAGAGATCTAGGAATACAACTTCATAGTTCCTTGAAAGTGGAGTCACAAGCTGACAGTGTGATGAAGAAGGCATTTGACATGTTGGTTTCATTGATCAAAACATTGAATACAGGAGTTGGGACATCTTGTTGAAGTTGTACAAAACATTGGCAAGGCCACACTTGGAATACTGTGTACAGTTCTGGTCATCCTATTGTAGAAAGGATATTATTAAACTAGAAAGAGGGCAGAAAAGATTTAGTGGGATGCTACTGGACCTTGATGGTTTGAGTTAAAAGGAGAGGCTGGATAGACTGGGACATTTTTCCCTGCAGCGTAGGAGACTTAGGGGTGATCTTATAGAGGTCTGTAAAATGATACGGGGCATTGATCAGTTAGATAACTGACATATTTTCCCAACGGTAGTGGAATCTAAAACCAGAGGGTATAGGTTTAAAGTGAGAGGGGAGAGATATAAAAGGCTCCACAGGGGCAATTTTTTCACTCAGAGGGTGGTGAGTGTCTGGAACGAGCTGCCAGAGGCAGTAATAGAGGCAGGTATAATTTTGACTTTTAAAAGGCATTTAGACAGTTACATGAGTAAAATGGGTATAGAGTCATAGTCATAGAGTCATTGAGGTTTACAGCATGGAAACAGCCCCTTCAGCCCAACTTGTCCATGCCACTCTTTTTTTTAAAACCCGTAAGCTAATCCCATTTGGCCCATAATCCTCTATACCCACCTTATCCATGTAACTATCTAAACGCTTTTTAAAAAACAAAATTGTACCCGTCTCTACTACTACCTCTGGCAGCTTGTTCCAGACGCTCACCACCCTTTGTGTGAAAAAATTGCCTCTCTGGACACTTTTGTATCTCTTGCCTCTCACCTTAAATCTGTGCTCTCTAGTTTTAGATTCCCCTACCTTTGGGAAAAGATACTGACTATCTAACTAATCTGTGCCCCTCATTATTTCATAGGCCTCTATAAGGTCACCCCTCAGCCTCCTATGCTCCAGAGAAAAAAGTCCCCGTCTATCTGGCCTCTCCTTATAACTCAATCCATCAAGTCCCGGTACATCCTAGTAAATCTTTTCCGCATTCTTTCTAGTTTAATAATATCCTTTCTATAATAGAGCGACCGAAATTGCAGACAGTATTCCAAGTGTGGCCTCATCAATGTCTTCAACAAGACATTTCAACTCCTGTATTCAATGTTCTGACCGATGAAACCAAGTGTGCCGAATGCCTTGTTCACCACTCTGTCCACCTGTGACTCCACTTTCAAGGAGCTATGAACATGTACCCTGAGATCTCTCTGTTCTGTAACTCTCCCCAACGCCTTACCATTAACTGAGTAAGTCCTGCCCTGGTTAAATCTGCCAAAATGCATCACCTCGCATAGAGGGATATGGGCCATGTGTGGGCAATTGGAACTAGCTTAGTGGTAAAAATTGGATGGCATGGACAAATTGGGCCGATGTAAAACTCTATGACCTCTATGACACGAGAAAAGTTTCTTTACTATACTATCCTTACAAGTCATTGGTATCACGAGTCAATCCTTTTGCAGCAGTCCTCTTTATTTCTTAAACAAGAATGCTTGTTAAAGTGAATCAAAGCAAATTTAGCACTAATACTTCTCAGCCTTTTGGCGAAGATCAAAGGCACAATTTTACCATCATGTTGTCCCTGTTACATACATTTAAATTGACTTAATGGGCTGCACACCCAACATTAACGGCACTTCCCCTTTACCATCTGGAATCGGCCAAACAGACATGCTCCATATAAATCCGATACGGGCACTCCATCTGTGAGGGTTGGTGAGGAAATAAGTGCCTAGGCGTCTGACGGCTCTCTACTTGAGATCAGTGTGGGGAATTCCGCTGCCACTCCATTTGAGATTGGGGGCATGGGGAGTGAGAAGGGGGTCCATTGCCTCTCTGTCTGAGATCGGGTGGGGTAAGGGAGAGAGGGCCCACAATTGGTCTGGGTGGTGGAGGGGGTAGGGGTATAAGGCTGTCAATAATGTTGTGGGGGTGAGGCAGTGTCTGTGCAGGCTAGGGAAGGCATTATCTGGCCTGGGAGGGATGTGGCAGGGGAGCAGCATTTGTATCATTTTTTCCTGTGCATGTGCAGTTGGGAGACGCCGATTGGAGCTGCAGAGTTTCGGGTGCATTAAGCCCCGCCTATAGGCGCGATTCAGACTCGCTGATATTTTTGCAGGCAGAGTGCGTATGGGGGCACTTGAGAACAGGTCTAAAAGTCAGATCTGAAGCATTCCGAGTTTCAAGTCTGCCCAACACTTAAAATCCAATGGTAAAAGAGTGCCCCAAGTGTCAGATCAAGCCATGATCAGGTGCAATGCCAGTTCTTGTCAGCCTGGATCTTGGATTTCTCTCGAGGGGTCATGAATTGCATTCAATTTGAATTGGTTTTTGGTGCAAGCAAGGAGATGGGTTAAGGGCTTGCCCAACCTGCTCCATGCATTGACTTTGCTCCTTTTAGAGTGGTGTAAAATATTCTTCAAAATACCAAGTAGTTTAAATTCAAAATAGCCCAGCCTTTTGATTAGCAACACTGATTCTTTGAATTATAACCTATTTAGGTTTGTTTATATTGCATTCACGTCAGATGTTTACCTATTTTAAATTGGGATTTCCCCAGTTCTCTAAATGGACTGCAGTGGTTCAAGAAGGTGGGTCACAAACATCCTCTGAAGGGCAATTAGCATGGACAATAAATGCTGACCCATCCTGCGAATGATTAAAAAAATTCAAATCCTTAAATCACAAGTTTATATCCTAAAACATTTAGATTATGAACTAGGCCATGCTGACACAATATATATTTCAAAATATTGCTCAATTGACAATGCTTTCTCTGTCAAATGCACAATGTTTAGTTATACAAGAAATGGTAAGGACTTGTAGTTTCTACAACTGACACTTTAAAGTTCTAGATATTTTATAGAGCTGTACAAAACCAGGTTTATTTAGGAAGTATAGAGCTATGAATGAATAACTTATTTAAAAACTTTTCTATGTCTGCTATTGTTAATACAGGATTCATGGTAGTACAGGTGAATGAATATGTAAGTATTGTATTTTGCATGACGGGTATGCTGTGCATAGTTTGCATGAAAAGTATGAAGGGCAATAGCAGATGGATAAAGATGCATAGCTTGGTGGGTATGAGGCACCATGGCAGGTGAGTAGAGGGGCATAGCTTAGCACTCACCTTTCTACATACATATTCCCTCATCCAGATTATGATTTGTGAAACCTCTGAGGGGTTGTGAACTCTTTGAAAAGCTGGCATGACTCCCATGAAAACTGCAGAGGATTAGAAGAAGCTAATGTTGCAATGGTACCAGCCAAGTAGGGAAGTGCACTGCTTGCAACCTGTACATGCCCGCACCCATATCCCTGCCTAGATGATAACTGAAGGCCAAGAGTATCTGGCTGGGATTCCCAGAAACAAGACCTGGATGCTATTTTTAAAAATCTGGGAAGTCTCTCTGCCTCCACAAAAATCAACTTCAATACCACATCTGTTCACTACTTGCTTTTCTATATTCATTTAAGTCATTAGAAAGTTTAGCTGCCATGCATTCAACCCTTCAAGTCACTGATATGGTTTCACAGGTAGATTTTTATTAGCAAATTCTGGAATTTTAAGTACAATTTTAGCTGTCTTTAGAAAAGAATCAGGCTGAATTCAAGTTGCTTGCCTTGCATATATTATCAGGAAAAGCTATATTATCCCAGTTTTCTCTTTGATAAAGACAGTGTATGAAAATTGTTTTTTTTCCGTAACATGTCCTTTTTTGAGCACAGAATTTGACTGCATTTAAGATGCAGAAATTTAATATTGTACAAATTTAATACTGGACTTTATTTTAAACCAGTATAAATCTGGAGTTAGGATTCAATATGATTCAGGAACCAAATAAGATTTCACTACAAATCATGTTGATCTCTTAGGCTGTATCTAGAACATAGAACATAGAACATAGAACATTACAGCGCAGAACAGGCCCTTCGGCCCACGATGTTGCGCCGACCAGTTACAAAAACAATGACCCACTAGCCTATACCAATCCCTTTTCGTCCATAAACCTATCCAGAGATCTCTTAAACGCCCCCAAACTAGACGCATTTACAACCGCAGCAGGCAGGGCATTCCAATCCCTCACCACCCGCTGGGTAAAGAACCTACCCCTGACATCCGTCCTGTAGCTACCCCCCCTTAATTTAAAGCCATGCCCCCTCGTGCTAGCTTTCTCCATCCGAGGAAAAAGGCTATCACTATCCACCCTATCTAAACCTCTAATCATCTTATATGTTTCAATAAGATCCCCTCTTAGCCGCCTTCTTTCCAACGAAAACAACCCTAAATCCCTCAGTCTCTCCTCATAGGACCTCCCCACCATACCAGGCAACATCCTAGTAAACCTCCTCTGCACCCTCTCCAACGCCTCCACATCCTTCTTGTAATGCGGGGACCAGAACTGCACACAGTACTCCAAGTGCGGCCGCACTAGAGTAGTGTACAGTTGCAACATTACACTGCGACTCCTAAATTCAATCCCCCTACCAATAAACGCCAAGACACCGTACGCCTTCTTAACAACCTTATCTACTTGATTCCCAACTTTCAGGGATCTATGTACACACACACCTAGATCCCTCTGTTCATCCACACTATTCAAAGTCCTCCCGTTAGCCCTATACTCGACACATCTGTTGCTCCTACCAAAGTGAATTACCTCACACTTCTCCGCATTAAATTCCATCCGCCACCTCTCGGCCCAGCTCTGCAACCTATCTAAGTCTCCCTGCAGACTATGACACCCTTCCTCACAATCTACCACACCTCCAACTTTGGTGTCATCAGCAAATTTACTAATCCACCCAACTATACCCTCATCCAGATCATTAATAAAAATTACAAACAACAGTGGCCCCAAAACAGATCCCTGAGGCACACCACTCGTAACTGTACTCCATGATGAATATTTACCATCCACCACCACCCTCTGTCTCCTATCTGATAGCCAATTCCTGATCCAACTTCCTAGATTACCCACAATCCCATACATCTGCATTTTCTGCAGAAGCCTACCATGGTGAACCTTATCGAACGCCTTACTAAAATCCATGTATACCACGTCAACTGCCTTGCCCCCATCCACCTCTTTGGTCACCTTCTCAAAAAACTCAATAAGGTTAGTAAGGCACGACCTACCCGCTACAAAACCATGCTGACTATTTCTAATCAATTCATTACACTCCAAATAACTATAAATCCTATCCCTAATAATTTTTTCTAAAACCTTGCCCACAACAGAAGTAAGACTCACCGGTCTATAATTCCCGGCAAAGTCTCTGTTCCCCTTCTTAAACAATGGGACAACATTCGCTATCCTCCAATCCTCCGGGACTACACCAGAGACCAATGACGACCTGAAGATCTGAGCCAGAGGCTCTGCAATCACCTCTCTAGCCTCCCAGAGAATCCTAGGGTAGATCCCATCCGGACCAGGGGACTTATCTATTTTCAGCCCCTCAAGAATTTCCAGCACATCCCCTTTATCAACCGTAATACTGTCTATTTTACACCCCTGCAACCCAATGTCCTCCTCAGCTATATTCATGTCCCCCTGCGTGAACATGGTTTCACACCAACATTAATCTTAGAATGTAAATTCAACCAAAAACTAAGGAGAAATAAAAACATGGATGGGAATTAACTGGATTTCAACTCAGTAATTTCAAAACATTGGCACAGAATATCTAAGGATCACGTTTTCTGCAAATGCAGCATTGTTATGCGATAGTGCAAATCAACTGAGTGATAACTAAAATACTAATCTGATTTAATAATTGCACTTTTAACTTCTGGGTTTTAGCGCAAAAATCAAACTGACATCCAATATAAGGAGTGCACTGGCTTTTGGATGAGACATGAAATCGAGGTACTTTCTGCCCTCTCAGGTGGGTGCATAAGATTCCATGATGTTATTTCAAAGAAAGGCAAGGGTATGAGCCCTGTTGTCCTGGACAATGTTTATCCCTCAGTCAACATTACAAAGAGATCATTTGGTCATCAATACATTGCTGTGCATGAGAGCCAATGTGCAAATTGACTGCCACATTTCCCTCTCTAAAAGTCCCCAAAAACTTCATTAGATGTAAAGCACTTTGGAACAGATTGCGGTGGTGATATGACGTGGGGAGTGTGGTGGACCAACCAGGAAACCACATGCAGGAAATCAGCAAGCAATCGAGAGGGTCCATGATGACCCACCCCACAGCCATAAAGTGCTGTGGCAAGGATTAATGAGGTTGCACTGGAACCTCCACCCCTCATTGACATCCTGCCCGCTGGAGCTGCTGGTCAATTCTTCGAGGCAGCAGATCCAGCAGTCCCTGCAGCATCAGGAAAGCATTGGGGCACTCTGATTCAGGGACCAAGTAACATTTCACGACAAGTCATGTTGATCTCCTGGGCTGTACTTGACATGATTTCATAGTTTCAGAGCTGTGCTGAAGAGAGGAGTCTAAAGCCTAGAATTCCCAGAGCCAGTAAGTCTGGGGTCTCGGGCTGAAAAGATAGTGGTAACTCAGGGAGAGGGTAGTGTGGGAGATGGGGGTGGCAGGGTTAAGGGAGGGAGTGGGTAGGAAAGAAGAAGTGCATTCAGTCTAAGGGGAGGGCCATCCCACAATCGGCAAAGGACAGCCTTTAAAGAATGGCACACTCCCCTTCCCATTCGCCCTTTAAACATTTCATGTAAAAAAAGGGCACATTAAATGTATTATGGCATGGGTGTTGTATTATCAGGATCAACAGATTTGATAACAAGCCTAATTGACCCTGAATTGTTTCATTTAAATATTGTGTCCCCCGACCACATTATAGGGGTGAACTCAGGTGGTGGGCAGGAAGGTGGTGGGATGGTTGCCTACCCCATTCCACATTACCCCCCACGGGAAATGTGCCTCCCTGGGGGCACATGAAATTCAGCCCACTGCACAGATGCAAGTCTGTCTTTCTTTCCAGTAATTTTAATATCTTGGAGAATGTCCTGCTGTCAACATTAATTTTGCATACATGCTGCCACAAAACATCTTAGCAACAGTTACAATCATAGAAGAAACAGTATTGAAAACCAGGTGAATATATCAGGCTATTAAAGCACGTGTTCACACTTTTGAAACATGCCAAATGATATAAACACACTTTAAAAAAAAAGCTCATATGTGAATCACTTGTTCAGCAAGCTAATTACTATGCTTTGAGCAAAGGTAGAAATATTAATTTCTGACATCAGCTTGCTGCTGGGCAGAGAGCAAAATAAATTTACTAACAAAATCTAATTTCTAAGCAGCAACCACATCTCATCTCTAACTTGAGCTGTGCTCAGCTCACTGTGCTGCCTTGCATTAGCCTGTTTCTAATAAACATTGAAAGATTACACTCTCAGTGTAACTATATTAGAAGGGGTCACAGCAAGTCAGAATCATTTATGTAGTATATCTACATTGAGTGATGTAATCACTCAGCAATTTGAAGCTCACATCCTCCCTCAGGTTGCTGACTAGATAATGATTACTAGCGGATAGTCCTTGCACTTCACTTTCTGCAATACCAGATGATAATGTCATAATGGAATATTGCTAACTAACAATTTTAATATCCTGACAAAAAAGACAGCTTATGATAACACCCCTGGACTTGGGCCAATTCAAGTGTTTTCCAAGTGATGAAAAAAAGCATAAATCCCTGAACAAATCGTGCCAGAGGCAAAAGAATGGTTTCATTCATCACTGAATTTGTTTCTGTTTTCTAATCTTGAAAATTCAAGATCTAAAAATAATCACTGGGTAACTATATTGGGCAAAGAATTACCAAAAGTGCATGTTAAGTATCAATTTAAAATTAGAGATGCTTAATGATGAACCTATTCGTGAAGGTTACATTTTTCTCTGAAATTATTTGGCTGGTGCAAATGCAATATCATAGTTTGACACTTATAAATTTTTAATGAAAAATAAATACAAGTGTCAATTTTAAAGCAACTTCTTTATCATCAATGCTAAAATTGAAAGTTCAAAGGTGCGAACAGCACTATGACTTATATTTTGCTAATTTCACCTCCCACCCCCATCCCCGGCACCCCAAGCCAAAGTAATGATTTTATTTTTAGAAACTGTGCTACATCCAGGACAGTATGATGGCACAGTGATTAGCACTGCTGCCTCACAGCACCAGAGACCCGGGTTCGATTCCCTGGTTGGGTCACTGCCTGTGCAGAGTTTGCACGTTCTCATCATGGCTGCATGGTTTCCTTCGGGTGCTCAGGTTTCCACTCAGTCTGAAAGATGTGCTGGTTAGGTGCATTAGCCATACTAAATTCTCCCTCAGCGTACCCAAATAGACACTGGAGTTTCTCATTCAAAACTCATCTAGTTGCACGGAGGTAAAATCGGATCTATTGTATTGAATGAATGCAGCTACATAGATAGACAGGAGGTTAGATGTCAGAAAACTATTAAGCCTTTTGGAACTTTTTCTGAATTGGTAGAATACTGGCAATGTTGTACTTGTACAGGAACTATATTACAATGTGATAATAACACAAATCATAGGGGTGTGACAAAATGCAAAAAGGTAGGAGATCATTGGGGGACAAAGATAGAAGAGTGAGCACTCAAACTTCAATACAAACGAACATGAATTGTGACCCTTAGAAAAACATGAGAAGGAGCTACTGTAAGATTCTTAATGCGAAGGAAAGATCCAAGGTCACAGATACAAAGAACTTTATAATAACAATTTGCTTTGACATAGCACCTTACTGTAATCACAATCCTCAAAGGCGCTTCAGAGAACTTCTGGCCTCTTCAAATATTTCTTTTTTGCCTTTGTGCTCCATTATGCAGTGCTTTGAGGTGATTCCTTATATTAAAGGCACTATATAAATATACATTTTGATCGTTGTTGTAAATACATCACACTAATTAGAATGACAACAATCCAAACACTTTAATGTTCCCGTTGCATGGCTTTCAATTGAAGCCCTCTAAATTCCGAGTGGTGTAAGACACCACCAATTTCTGAATGGGAAATTATTTTTCACAAGTATAAGATAAAATTGTTGCAATTAAACCACCCTTCTCAAACTGTTTTGGATTTATGTTTTTTCAATTCTTTACTTACTTAGTGAGGTGCTTCTCAGCATCAGCACAGAGCTCCAGAAGTCCCATCAGCACAGCCGACACATCCATATAGGGCTCCCACACAGTGAAACCACGCCCAATCAAATCAATGGCAGTTCTGCGGATTGTGCTATGTGCTGGAAGCTTAGGGCTCGCAGGCTGTAGCAGGAGGAATGTCAAAGCTTTGCCTGTTAATGAAAATAGGAGAAGTTAGAATAAAACACAAGTGAAAAATTATTACAACTAAAATACAGGAACCTCCAGATGTTCTATACATAAGAACATAAGAACATAAGAAATAGGAGCAGGAGTAGGCCATCTGGCCCTTCGAGCCTGCCCCGCCATTCAATAAGATCATGGCTGATCTGTCGTGGCTCAGTTCCACTTTCCCGCCCTCTCCCCATAACCCTTAATCCCCTCTCTTATCAAAAACCCATCAACCCGCTTCTTAAAAATATTTAGCGAGGCAGCCTCCACCACTTCAACTTGATTCTAAAAAGCTACAGCATCAACTGAAAATTCCAATTTCAGATATGCTGCAGAAATTGGCAATTGGTGAATATTTGGACTACAGCGATTGCAGAATTACTTTCAAGTGCACTGATGTTTAGATTTGGCAAGCTAACTTGGCAGTGTCATGCTATTATTGCCAACGAATGTACATACGTATGATGTGCCTATTTTTGTCTCTTTACCAGTAGTAGCCATACCAGTCAACTATATTTTGCAAAATTATAAATATTCATTAGTCGAAGGGAGCTATGGTATTCTCTTCTTGAGTAGTGCTTTTCCCATCAGTATTCCATGGATTTAGAATAGAAAAACCAATAGACAAACATGAACCAGAGAGCATTGCATCACCACCACTCAACGAAACTGGAAAATTGAACACCTGCAGTTTTCTTGCTTCCATTAGCAGCAACATCATCTTGGCTATCACATGTACACCATGGGTTTCTTTACTGAGTTCAGTTTTACTGCGGTGTTTTGGGGAACACTTGATTAAATGTTGCCTTGATGTCAAGGGCAGTCACTCTTATCTGTGCAGTCCTGCTCTTTTGGACCGAGGCAATAATGAGGTCCGGAGTGAAGAGGTCCTCGTGGAACTCAAACCTAGCATCGTTGAGCAGATTATTGGTAAGTAATTGAGACTTGTTAAACCATCAGTGACCTCTATCAGTGCTTTCATTATCTGCATTAATGCCCTGAATGAAGGTGAAGGTGGTAGACAGTATGGCAGTTAGCAGATAGCACAAAGAGTTGTTTTACCTGATATGAAAAACAAAATTAACATCAGATCTAAAGGTATTAGAGGAAGTGGCATGTATATAATATATAACATTTAATGAAGATAGTTATAATGTTCTGCAGATGACAGGACTAGTATTAAGCATGCATATATTATGCAGGGCACAGTACAAAGTGCGTTGAATTTGAAATCACCTGGGTATTACAGCACATCAGTCACTAAAAATGCATGCTGTGAGTCTAGCGTAAGGGCTAATAAAGCACAGGGATGCACAGCTAGCATGCTCCAATCTAAAACAGTAAAGTATATATTGTCTTCATACAAGATCTTGGTTAGGCCTTGTCCATTTTCAGTCCCCTCAGATGGTGGGAAAGATTCAAAAGAGAGCCATGCATATTTAACAGCCCTTAGTTCTTATCATAAGCTTAGAGAGCTGGATCTTTATAATTTAGCAAAGCGCAGACAATTCATTAGTCAATAATTTTAGAAAGCATTTTTGATAACAGTTATTGGGCTCTATAAACCTGAAAGTGCCTTCAGGTCTTGCCTAAGTGTTTAGGAAGAAGCCTTTGACAAAATAGGGAAATTGGGAAAGTGAAGTTTAGCCTCTGTTATTACATTACACACCTTTTTGGGAAAAAAGAGAATTTGTGTGGTGTTTGACATTGCTACTTGCATTTACATACGTTACTCAATAATTTATACAAAGATAAAGGGTGCAATCTTAACTGATGTTCACACCACATTTCCACTGCAACAAAGTCAGAGAATTTGGTGGCAAGCCAAATCTCCGTTCACTGCAGGAGGATCAAAGATCCTGCTGGTGTGAACAGTGGTAGCATTCTGGCCAAAATTTGTTGCTGGCAAATACTTCAAATAACTATTTTTAATTGATGCTTTTAAAATAAAGGCAAAAATCTAGCAAAACATTAAGCCCAAGGAATATCATAACTCAAAATCACAGGTCAAAAAATCTGGTTCATGTCAGTTGCAAATAAGCCTTTTTTGTTAAAACCTCAGAAAGATTTCAAAGCACAGCTGAAAATAGGCTGTATTTGCTCTTTGCTGCCTCACATTATAGCATTATGACAAAGTGTTAGCAATGTATCACTGACTTAGTATCAGTCTCCCAAACAGAAAAGAAGAGCATCTTTAGGTTACAAGATGTAGACCCTGTGAATGTAGCTATGTTTCTGCAGTGGTCAGCAAAGTGCACGAAGGGGAAGGGTCTCAAGAGAGTGTCATGGCAGCTTATGCTGGCATTTATCGGAAACCTTTTGGCTATTGCTTACAGATAAGGATAGGGTGAATTATAGCCTTAGCTCACAGCATCACTCTGTGCTGGATAATTATCTGGCCACATAATGATAAGAGTAGAGAGGACCACAACTACAGTTTTTGCCAAATGTAGACAGGCAGAAGGTAATTGTTGAATTTTTAAAGCTGATTTTTCAATAATGTTTTGTGTAACTCTATTACTTTTTTTTAAACAAGTTAACATCTTTCACATTTCATTAGAATCTAAAGCTCAAGTACAAAATCCACGAATGTCAGTTTAGAAAGGAAGCAGCCAGACTAAGCAATTTTCTTCTCTTGCAGAGAAAGAACATTTGTGCAACACAGATATTCATCTTGAACTGGACCAGCAGCCTAATTAAATAACAATGAAAATAAAATAAGACAGCAGTGATGCAGCAACAAAAATACATGGACATTAGTGGCTTAGGTTTCAGCTGAGGAACTAAACGCAAGCAGGACACAAAGCAAATGTGTTTTAGAATTAACATTCCATAGCCATCATAAGCAAAAACTTATCATAATTTCAAATTTAACATCCACAAATTTCTTTGGTGAGATTTTATTTAATCCTTTAAGAATTCAGTCATGTAAGTCAATTGTGTAACTGGAAATGTTGTTTATAAAAATGTCTAGCTACCTGAAGTATATGTGGCAATACTGGGCCAAAATCAATCAATAGTCACAATAATTACCTAACTGCAGTGGCAATATAGTAATGTAGAGATTGTGCTATATATAAAATTGGTTAATCAAGCATCCTGTTTTAACATTTGTTCTTCCCTCATAGCCCACCAATTATTTGTGTTGATTACAATTAATAATCTATCCCCTCTCGGGCCCAGCCTGAAAAAACTTGTATCGAAATTCTTAGAAATACAATGTAATGTCATCAGAATATTACTTCTGAACAGCGACATTTATCTATAAATTATGTTAAGGATGACCAGAAATTATCTAGAGGAAGGAAATGGATATTCTCAGTAAAATAGGAGCGTTAACTGGGACCAATGAATACTGTACTTCTGATTTACTTTAAATTCCCCAGCTCCTGTGCATTTTTTCAGAGCTACATTATTTTAAAAACTAACACGCATCACATAGACTAAACATTTCAATTGAGAAATGGACATCTTTACATATTAGCTTGTGTGTTTATGACTAAATGGACATTACATATGGCGTTCAATAATAAATGTTGAAACCAATTCAAGTGACATTTTGAACTTAAGAAAACAAATATAGAAAAGCAAATTGCTAATGTAGACATGTGCTGGGAAATACAAAAATGAATAGCTAAACTAGATTTCAAGTCACAGATGCAGATAACAAATGTTGAGTGTGAAACTGAGATTGAAGCATTTCTGAACCTGAGCAGAGTATTATACTTTATTCTTGTCTGCAGCAGACATTCTGATGGACAGTGTCTTTCAGATTCTCTGCAATTGTCTTCATTTCTCAAAGTAAAAGAACTTTACTGGAGGATTAATAAACTAAAATGTAATAACTGCAAGTTTGCAGAGATGTAATTAATTTCCATAGTCAGTTATCATATATATTTTTAAACAAGGCCATTGTAATGAATATATAGTGATAGAGAGAAGGATATGTTGATAAGAGTTAAACTAAGATGGGTGGGGACAGACTAAACACCGGCGTAGACTTTTTGGGATGAATGGTTCGATTCTGTGCTGTAGATTATATGTAATTTTACGTAGCTCTATACTGCAACGACCCACATAATGAACTGGACTCTCGCCTGGGCTAACAGAGCAACAAAAACAAAAGTTCAGGAAAATTTTTTTTTTAATCCTCAGTTATCAGTTATGGCGCCATTGAAGAAAGTCAAGCAGATCGACTGCCGTTTTTACCGTCAATCTAATTTGGTTTCACAGTAACTTCATTGCAGTTTTAATGCAGACCTACTTATGACACTAATGAATAAACTTTAAAGTGTTGCATGTGAGTGACATGCAATTAAAAACCACAAATTTAAAAAGCACATGTCACATTTTTGAAAAATAAAGCCAAAACCAACAAATGCAATTTTGGCCTAGCTATTTCGTGTAATACAGTAATGTGGTGGTTATGTTAATGGACGAGTAATCCAGAGGCCTAGACTAGAAGTAGAGAGAATGCTGGTTCAAATCCAACTGTGGCAGTTTCAGAATCTGCATTGAATAAAAAAAAATCTGGAAATAAAAATCGAGCAATAGTGAAAATGACCATGAATCGAGCGATTGTTGAAAACCCAAGTGCTTCAGAACATCCTTTGGGGTAGGAAACTCATGTCCTTTCCTGATCTAGCCTAAACATGACCCCTGTCGCACTCCAATCTAAGTGACAAAACCGTGAAGTGCCTTGGGATGTTTTACCATGTTAAATGTGTGATATAAATGCCAAGTAATTGCTGTTAAAAAAATCATAGGCTGTTTGATACTTCTGTAAATTTAATTTTCTCGTGCTGGACAAGTTGTGCAATAGGGTTGCTAGAGGATACCTGGTGAAAAGTAGCTGCAGCGCCCTGGCTAAAAAGGCAAAAAAAGATTCAAGTCCCATTTTTGTTTGGAATCAACAAAATACCAAGAAAATGCAGTTTAAAAATTAGAAAACTAAATGCAATGCATCACTAAGTGATTTGATACAGGTTTCAACTTTGATTTCACAAGTTTAACAACGTGGCTGGTAAAACGGCAATAAAAATAGATATCCAAAGAGCATTACAGAGTTTCTTTGAATAAAATATAGAAATTCACAATTGCTCATTGTATTTTGTAACAGGTTGAATATAGAGTAAATTTTGCACCGACAGATTGAAAAAATGGGACTCATATTAACAGTCCCAAATTACATCAAAATCAACAAATCATCCTTGGAAATTACAACTACTCACAAATTGTGGGCAGGCAGCCTTCAAATCTGGAAGTTGAAAACATCAGACACGAGGACAAGTGTGAGGTGACAACCCATGAAAATAAGATGGCTTTTGTTAAATGGAGACATTGTTACCAGATTCACTGGAGCAGAGAAATCTCTATGCTTACATTGCTCTATCACATTGAGAAGGGTATGTATATCCACTACAGGTGCTATGCCCTTCATGAGCTCTGCATTCCTCAAAATTCAGGAATTGCACCAAAATGATGGATATTCTCTTGAAATGGGATTTGGATCTCCAAGATGCTTTCTTAAGGTGATTTATGCAGCAATCATTGGCTCAAATATAGGTATGGTTGGGGGGTGGGGGATCTCTGGAGCCAGAGATGGAGACTGGGAATCAAAGGAGAAAGGGGAGAAAAAAGGGAACAAGTAGAGAGGGGCTGTGGAACCAATCATTCTCTGTAGAGCCAGGAACAGCAGTAAATTGGATTGGGAGAATCACCTAGAGAGGAGCACCAATAAAGTGGAAGAACCAAAGGGAAGGATCTTCAATTGTGGGATCCTTCACCATGTTTCCAACTGAAGTGAGAAGAGCAGCATGCAAACACGAAAACAGCCACGCAAGAGACTGTGAGCAAATGAGTACAATGTGTAAGCCAAGCAAACTTAAAACTCAATGCAACATATTTATGCCCTGAAACTTGCCTGGGAAATAGGACCTGGGCATCAAAGGAGAAAGGGGAAAAAGAGGGAACAAGTAGAGAGGGAGTGTGGCAATCCCTCCCTACTGCAGCCACCTATGCTGTGTTGGCTGCTATTGGAGTAGATCCCAGAATGAAGACATTCCTTCCACAATGGGAAAAAAAACCCCGGGTTGCAATGAACTGGAAAATGCAGTGAACAAAACATAGAACTGAATTCATTTCATACTGCCAGAGCTCCAAGAACAGGCACAAATCAAAATGAGAGATTTAAATAACATGTTACAAATATAAAGTTTTACAAGATTATTACATTTTGAGGCTGTGTCTTTAATTTAGGCTAAAATGAAGGAAGCCATGTGGCCTGTGTTTAGGTCTCCCCAACACCAGGACTAGGTGATGTGACTGCTAAAGATTAAAAGGAGGCCCAGTTGTGTAAGATGTCCGCAGTCAGAGACAATGGCAGCAGCATCAGTGTTTACTGCAGTTAGACTGCTAGTTCCAAAGTCCCAGGGAGATATGAGAATGTTGGTTATAGACAATTATGTTTTAATATGTGAATTTACTTCCAAGATAAAACACATCTGGCATTTACTTTAATCACCATTTTTACCTGGATACAAGGCTCATGTGATTAGCACTGTCACTGAAGTGGACTGTAGTGGGAAAGGGTTTCTAAGCTTTTTCTGATAGGTAGCTTGCCAAGATCCAGGAGAAAGAGAGAGCAGTCAGAGACCAAAAGTTCATATGGTCCACTGTGTAATGAACCATTGCTGGGGTGTGGGAGAGAGTTCATGCTCAGATTGGAATGACCAAATTCATGAGTAATTAAAACAAGGCTGGATGATTTGCTGAGGCTATGCGAGAGGGATAACCTCCAGGAAAAAGCCTCACCATAAAAGGCAGGTTTCAGATTAAAAGTTACCAAGGGAAGGAATAGAAATAAACCCTCAGGATCTAAAAAAACACTTTGGAATGGGTCCTGAAAAATCAAATAATTGCATAATGGACAGTGAAGTGGGTTTTTCAGTTGTGTTGCAAGTTAGAAGTATAAGTAAGTGTTTAGCCATGGTGTTTTAATATGTTTGTTACAGTAAAAGTCATAAAATTTGAAATCTTTATGCTTCATCCTTTCAGCTATCAACTGGAAGTTCAAATTTCTTTTTGGTGTCTCGGGGTTTGGTCTCCAGAGCTCTTTGGTCTCTAGAGATTTAATTTTATCAGTATATTTTGTCATTTCAGCTGTAGTGCTGGAGAGACTACCAATGCACTGCACCAGAGAGAGACAGAGTGAATCCATTGACATGCTTTTTTTTCTGTGCCAGTCAGTGTTAAACAGAGACCACATGCAAATCTACAGGGAAAGAAACAAAACATAAACATGCCAGTTGACCTCTCCAGTTAACAGATAACTCTTCTGGTGGAAACCTAAAATCTGATTTGCATTACTTCCAAATCACTTATGTGATATGATATTGCAGTTCCCGTATGTGGTCATCAACTGGATCTGTTTTGTTACCAATCTCTCCATGTAGCGGCTTGTTGAAATTTAAACATATTCAAGAGTAATCTCCAATACCCAAATAATTTTATACTTTGACTGAAATACAATAACCAAATAGCAAAAGATATAAACTCTACCATATCATGGTACTGCACTGTTCAGCTTTCATAGTGTGATGCAACAAAATAATAAAGCAATATACCTGGATGAGTTTTTTTTTACAGAAGTAAACAGAACAAACCACAATTATGTTATGTTTCTCCAATTTAGCTTTTATAATGGTCATCATTTTAAATTTACAGAAAAACAGTTACATAACTGACAAATGAAAAAGCTTGCCTTTTTATTGGCGGTTGAAAATAATAAATATTCAATAAATGTTATTAGATTCTAGAGATGTGTTGTGCAGGAGCAGAAATCTACATCTGCTTCAACCTGGACAGATCTTAACAAACTTCTTTACAGACTAAGGAAAGAGAAAAGGCTATTTCTGAAAGCAAAACGATTGTAGTTTTTTTTTTCACCATCTTACACATGAAGTGGTCAGAACAAAGAGTCCTCATTCTGCTGCCCATTTCTGAGAACAGACATCTTTGTTTAAGCTTTGACTTGGCTTAAATGAACGAATTAATATTGACAAAACATCAACTAAGCTAATGATTGTTAGTTAAGGCAATAAACATGTCACATTACAGTCAGCACAGTAAAGAGGTAATTAGCTCTGGAAAAGCACTGCTGATTGGAGCTGTTGAGATCCTTTGCTCTTAACCTTTGAGCCCATTATCTGGCACAGGACATACGCCGCTATGCTAATCTGAATTCACAGCTGACAGCTTGGTCGCTTGGAAGATAGTGTGTATTCATCAGCATTTAGTTAGTATTAGCTTAGACCATAAGTGTGAATTTTGAGCTTCCATGTATTAAAATTTTATGTGTTGTTTAAAAAAAATACATTCTACCATGAATAATATCAGAAACAAGAAGTCACCACTGCAAGATTTGTTACTTATCATTAAAACTACGAACTTCAAAACTCCTCCACTCAATGGAAAAGATACAGAAGCAAAATTAGGTTTATGCAACAATTGCTACACATTTAGTATTCCAACAATTTAGGTTGCATCACACTGGTGAACAATCTATAAAACCATTTCTAAATTTATTCAGGCTTTTGGCACACAAGTATATTTCAACTTTCTCTTATGTGTTCCCTATTTGACACTTGTACCTTTGCAAATATTTTGCTTGTTACAGCAGTTTAGTGATACCTACCTTCCTGAAGAAATACAATTTCTCTTTTGACTTGAGAGGCTGAAGGAATGCATGAATGAATCAGCCAACCCCACTCATGCAAATATATATCATACTTCAGTAAGAATTATGAATTATCCTCCATTTGTCATCAGTTAACCCTTTAATGGATTTTAGACTGCAAAATCACCATGTGATAAAGTGACAAGCAAAAAAAATTAAAAAGTTATTTTCTGTTTTGCATAGAGGATGGCAAAAAGGCTATAGTACAAGCAAAGAAACAGAGTCCAGTAGCTTAAACCATAAAGAACTCAGGTAGTTTATCAACGTCACATCAACCCTAAAATGTGTAACTGACGGTATATACTGTAATGTACACAAATGGAGCTTGTGGGATGGCATGATTAATTCAATTTTCAGCATGTCTTTACATGTCCAGCTATAAGTATTATGATGAGTCCTAGCCTCTAAAAATGAATTACATGACATCAAACCAAAGAAAAGTTGAAATATTAATATCAGATTTTATTCTGTTGGTTACCACCATGTTCGACAATTCATCCAACATCATTCCTACCTCAGCCAATCTGCTGCTAAAACTTTAATCCATTTCTGATACTTCCAAACTTGACTACTCTAATGTATCCCATCTTTCACCTTCTGTACATTTCAGCTCATTCAAAACTCTGCTGCCATATCCAAAATCCCATCAAGCCCCTTTGAGCTATCCCCCTAAGTTTGGTGGCATCACTTGACTCGCTAGTTCAACATGACCCACCAAATGTTCAATCTCTCCATGGCCTCATCCTTTCTTATCTTTGTGACATCCATCAGCCCCACTAGCCTCGAGGAAATCTACATTCCTCCACCTCCAGCTTCTCTAGCACACCTGATTTTCTTTGACCTATTTCTGACAACCAAATTTTTATGTCTAGGTCCTAACTAGAGAGTCTTTTCCCTATGCCTTTTAGCCTCTTTAACTCCTTTAAGATGTTCTTTAAAATCTATCTTTGTCACCCATTCAGGCTATATCACTTTCTAGGGGTTGGAATCAAGTTTCATCTGACAACACTCATGTGAAATGCCTTGGAGCTTTTATAAGGCACTACATAAATGTAAGGTTTTGTTTCTATGTTACTGGAAAATAAACCAATTTTGCATTTAAGACTGCAGTAAGAAAGTGAGGCTGAAAATGTTTTAAACTCAAACAAAGCTTGAGTGGCTTAAAATTTACTTTGGAACCTGAAAAATAGGTATAATTTCCTATATATTTGTTTCTATCCTCCAACTTGTAGTTTCTGCTTAGTATTGTGTTTTTTGCTGAAATGTTTGATAGGAACGTAGGACTCAGGAGCAGGAATATGCATTTCAGCCTTTTGAACCTGCTCCACCATTTGATAAGATCATAGCTGATCTAATTGTGTTCTCAACTCTGTCTTTCTTTTTACTACATATACCTCAACTCCCTTATCTGTCAAAAATCTATCTAATAAACCTTGAATAACTTCAATGATCCAATCTCCACTGCTTTCTAGGGAAGAGAAATCCACAGATTGATGACCCCCAAAAGAAAATATCCTCATTTCCACCTTAAAAGCAAGACATCTTACTTTTAAACTGTGCCCTCGAGTTCTAGTCTTCCCTACAAGGGGAAACATCCTTCTGGTGTCCATCTAATCAACTCCCCTTAGGATCTCCTACATTTTAACAAGATCATCTCTCATTCTTTTAAATTCCAATGGGTTTAGGCCCAAACTCGTCAACCTTTTCTCATAAGACAATCTCTTCACCCCAGGAATGAGTGAACTGAATCTTCTCCAAAAACAATATATCATTTTCCAAACAAGGACACCAAAGCTGTACATGTGGCCTTGCACAGCTGCAGTCAAACTTTCCAACTTTTATATTCCTCTCCCTTTCAATAAGTGCCAACATTCAATTTATATTTATTTCCTATTATTTGAAGGTACAGAACAGAAAGATTACATTATTTTTACCACAACAAGTTATCTTTTTACCTATAAAACCAAAACACATTTTCTGTAGTCAGTTTGAAAAAAAAATGTACAATTCCAAAAAGGTTTAAAATATAAAGCAAGCCAGTAAAATAAACACAGTAAAATAATCACAAATCAAAAATAAAAATCACCTGATGCTTCTCGGGTCCAAACCAATTAACAATAAAATTTTAAAAAACAGCAGATTTATATGTATGATTTTCTTTGGAACTTTTTCAAATGGTAAAATCCCAATTTGTCCTTAGTTTGAATTATACCATGTAGCAGTGCACAATTGGGGTTATATTGTGTGAGGAGACTGATTTTATTATGTTACAATATACACAAAGTACTCAACCTCCTTGTAATTCACTGTTGGAAACAACATGGTATTATTGAATTTCCTGCGTCATAAATTCAACTCTCTTTCAACCCATTTGCTCCTCTTTGCTTTTTTTTTATTGTATTGGTTTTACTCTGTCGTGTGTTCCAAATACGCAACTTTCTCACTTTGCCACTTGATTTTACGGTTTCCCTGCCATTTCTTTACATCTCCCCAAGGTAAACCTTATCTTTGATTTGGTTTCCTGCTGAGCGTCTTCACATTTTTATTCTCTGCAGAGGGCCGGCAAGTCACCCCTTATTTTTACCCAACTGGATGAACACTGCCTCATGTGGCAACTTGGCAAAATAGATCATTCATGAACCGTCATTCACTTTTGCTGTGACAATTACTTATAATGATAAAATTGCTCCAAAATCTGAATACCTACTCTGTAAACCAATATTAGGTGTTGTAGAAATATCACAAAGGTAACTTCAAAACTACCATCCCATCTTGAGTAACAAAGGCAGACCATTCTAAATGCCATAGGTTTTGTTCACTTATGACATCAAAGCCCTTTATTAACATTGCCATCTTATAACGATTCCCAGCCATGTGCTGTTGTTTACATAAGAGAGAGTCAACCATCTTTGCTAAATACCAAATTGCAAACTGGCAGATTAACAGCTGACACAATAGTTTTAGTCCTCCTTCCCTTCTTGCCTATTAACTGATCAGTTAAAAATATTCTTCACACAGCAGTATCTTTTAGGAGGATATTACAAATTTTCAGCAAGTCATTTACAAGAATATGTCGTTTGTGTACTCGTGTCACTGATCAGCACTCTCATGGCGAGGCTATTGACCAGCACACAAATGGAATCTTGTAAAAGAAACACAAGATAATTGGACAACTTTGTCTTAAAATTATTCAATATTTAAATGCAAACCAGCAGCAAAATTCTGTGAGGGCCCAGCAAAACATCATCCTTTCACACTGCCTTCAAATTCCTCATTTGTAGTATCAAGCTAATAATTTCACTAAAACATATACATTTATAAAAGTTTTGGCTTTTTAAACATCATAATTAGAAAAGATGCATTACAATATTATAGCTCTGGAAAAAGGGAGAGTTTGACCACAGAATAGAAAGTATGAAAGCAAGAAGTTGAACAATAAATAAATGAGGCATGTAGCCATCTTCTGACTATTGTCAATAGCAAGAGTAATCTTGTGGTACCTCAGTTACAAAAGACAGCATCATTGCTGGTCAGTACTTAAATGTAATTCTCATTTGTGACTCAAATGTGACTCTCATTTAATTACTGTATTAAAAGATTACTGTGAAGCATACTTCACAGGATTCACCTTCTATGAGGAAAATAAATCGTTTCTCCCAATTTGTTACAGATGCTAAATGTTAGGTTCTTTTTAAAAAAATAGCTTCCTGTTCTAATAAGCCAACCACAATCTATGTTGAGCATTTTCTCCACAGAACCTCACTGAGGAACAGGAAGAATAATAGCTGCAGACAAATCACAAATGCATGCAAAGGTAACTATTCCAGATGACTAAAACTATGCACTGTGGCACACTGATATCCCACACATTCGCTAGTCATAGTGGTTCAAAATTTAATTTTGTGGAAATAGATAATCAGGTTTCATGGGGCCCCAGTCTCCTTAAATAGGACACAAAGGAGCCCTGAACATCCTATTTATCCTCCATAATAACATGCCCTGAGGCATCGCTATCGTAATGCTCTTGTAGGTTACCCATCACTGAGAGAAAAGGGGGAAACAAAGAGCCCAAGGCAGATTTTAGTATGCCCACATGCAAAAATCTTTCAATGTGCCAATAAGGGTTTAGCAAACAAACAAAAGGAAGACTATACCAGTTGAGCATAAACCGCATAATTACAGTTACAGAAAATCCTAAATCTTTGATGCAATTATTCTTTGAAAAATTGCTTTACATTACACAGCCTTTAAACATATCCTTTAACAATCAATTCATACCAAACATCAAAACAATTCCGTTTTATTCATAAAGAGTTGTGTTACAAAGTGTAAGTGCAATTTTTCATGGGATCAAATTATTAGGGATCAAGGTTGACATTGTACATCTTTTAGAAACTTCTGGGTTGGTGAAGAGAATTAGAAATGTCTTTTAAGAGCTACTCGCAGTCAAGACCTCACTTTGGATCTGCATTTTTCAAATCTACCCTTGCAGATAAAGCTAAAATATAGCACTTAAGTTAAATTACACAATTTCAACATTGGAAGACTGAGTATAGCTCATATGGCACCAATACAAGGAAAAAGACACAAGAACTGAAAACAGCCGAGTACATCATATCCCAATTCTACAAGGTCACAATGTTTTGTTAACAGTTTCCAAAAAAAAACTGTTTTTATCCCAATCGAATTTTCAGTCAAGTAATCTAAAATCCAAAGGACAGTCAAATCAAAAAAATTAAATGAAGATGATGTATTTGGGTTATGGAATAACTTTGCAATTTGACTTACTGTACCTATGACAAGAAACATCACCTATGTCGAAAGGGATTTATGTCATATAAAATATTTTCTTTCAATTTCTAATTGCAGAAACAATTTATAAATAATTCACAAGATCCAGGACACCTGGTAGCATCGTACGCACATATTTAATTGTGGCACACAAAGACATCAAGGCCTACGACTGCAAAGGATTTGAGTAACAGTTGATATATTGGCACATAAATTGCTATCTTTTAATAATACTTCTTAAATTCTGTATTTAGCTAAGAGGAGAAATTTGGCAGAGATTTTATGGTCTCTCTGTAGAATGAAGGGCTGTTTAAATAAATGAACTAGCATTCATACTGTATTTAATCACATTTCAGGTCACCCACATTCACAGAATATAGAATTTCTACAGTTCAGAAAAATCATTTGGTCCATCAAGTCTGTACCACCTCATCGAAATAGCATGCCATCCAAGTCCTCCCCTCTTCCTTATCCCTGTAATCCCATGAATTTACCATCGCTAATTCACCACCCTATGCATCTTTACACGCTAAGAAGAAATTTAACATGGCCAATCCACCTAGGTTGTACATCTTTGGACTCAAAGAATTAATTTTGAAGAAACTGTCACATAGGCAACTATGTATGGGAATATCCCTAAACGGTGTAGCACAGTGGTTAGCACCACTGCCTCACAGAACCAGGGATCTGGGCTCAATTCCGCCTCGGGTAATTCTGTGGAGTTTGCACATTCTTCCTGTGTCTGCATGGGTTTCCTTGCACAGTCCAGGTTAGGTTGACTGGTTGTGTTCAATTGCCCTTTAGTATTAGGGAAATTAGCAGGGTAAATGCGTGGGGTTATGGCTAGGGCCTAGGTGGGATTGTTGCTGGCGCAGTCTCAATAGACCGAGTGGCCTCTTTCTACACTGTAGGGATTCTATGAAAATGGTGAACAATATGAATGACCAAATAATCTATTTCTGGTGGTGTGAATGAGTAAATATTGGTCAAAACATTGGCGAGAACTTGTTCTTTTACAAATAGTGCCACAGGATATCTTGTCTACCTCAACATGTGTCACAGTTTAATGTTGCATTTGAATGTCAGCACCTCCAACAAGTCAACACTTGCTATTTGTTGCACTGAAGTGTCAGTTAGATGATATAGTCAAAGCCTAGAATACGACCTGAGCCTATTAATCAGCACTGAGAGATAAGGATGATACCACTTGACACAGGTAGACATGACCTACATAGCCAGCATCACACCTGCATTAAAATTCACATACCACAGAGCGCTGAATAGTATCAAAAATCATGTCTCAGCCACTATTCGCAATGGGCAAGTTTCAGACTGTACCCAACCAACCCATTGTTGCAAAACACAAAACAGAGTGTCCAGCATGAAATGTGATTCTGCGATTTACAAAATGAATAATTATGCTTACTGCACACATTAAATATATTAATGGAATATCAATTACATACACAAGGTATTGTTCTTTGTAGACGGAAAGAACATATACACACAGCTCTGACGAAAAGTCATCCAGACTCAAAACATTCACTCTGTTCTCGATCCAAAAAGGCTGTCAGACCTGCTGAGATTTTCCAGCATTTTCTGTTTTTGTTATACATATGCCTGTGTCAGCTAACAAAATAAGTGACAGGTATTTGCTGACTCATTCTTCAGGACAATATCTTGACCAATCAGGGTGAAGCTACCTGGTTAGAATTTCAAACACTGTGTGGCAGTTAACTGACAGTCATCATCAACTGGTGCATTCTCCATGGTAATATCTCTACCAATCAGAGTCCACCAATCAGCAATCTCTTCTCATAGTGAGAGTTGTCGTCTCCCTTATATAGGTATTCTTACAAAGTGCCCTGATGTGTGCAAGACAAAGTTTTGACAAGTCTTTTTTTCAGCAATACACAGGTTCTGTACTGTTGACTGCTTTCTTCTTCCTACTACATCCCTATATGCCAGGACTGATATCCTTCAACAGTCCTGCTTCCAAGATTCTGCTAATTCTATTCTGCGCTCACTAAATTATTGCACAACTGCAGACAAGAAGCATCTCTTCCTCAGATTTCATTCCCTGCACCTAGCATCTCTCTAGAACGCGTCACCTGAGATCAGGAATTTAGTAAAGCATAGAAGTTCGATCCTTTATATCGAAGCCAAGTCAAGAGACTGAACAGTGTGAGAATTTGTGTGACAAATCAAGAAAACCAAGATGAGAATGCACGCTTACTTTCAAATGATATTTATCAAGCATTCTAGTGACACCGCAATTTTTTAAAATCTGACTGATTCATTATTTAAAAGGAAAGTAGGCTATCCCTCCGCAATCTTATGAGCTTATAAAATTCTGGAGTGTCCTGTAGTCCCTCTTGAGTTAAGTGGCAGCAACCATTTTGTTGCAGGTAGGCACATATGGGCATATGAGGAGAACAACTAATACATGCAATTCTCTATAGGATGAGAAATAAGATTTAGTATCAGGCTTATGAGGTTAGGGGCTCACTTTAAGGACAATAAGAAACAAAATATTACACATTTCATTACAATAATCATTAAGCAGTGATTTACTCTGGGGCCCATTTCAATTTAAACTGCCTTTATGTTTAATCCTGCAGGCTAATCCATAAAAACAATAATTTTCCATGCAGAAGTATAATTGCAATCAAGCACATTTTTACATTCAATTTGTGCTTCAGTTGCTAGATCTGGAGTTGAACCATTGTGTAAGGATCAAATATGACACACTTACAGGATTAAATACTTGAAGGCAGGAGAAAAAAATTAACAGCTGCCTGGAATTTAACTAAACAGCTTTTTAACATAGGGCAGCTTTTTAAGTGGATCAATTTTAAACGGCTGTTATTTTTCAACAAAAAGGTGTGTGACCCACATTGTAGATGTCATTTGGCGCATCAGTAATGAGCAGCTCAATGGGTGGCATCATTTTATAATTAAATAGCTCATGAACCATTTGTAAGGTCAACAAAAGATTAATGTTGTGAGTCAACCAGGGTCAGCATGTGCATTTCTGTAGAATTTTGTCAGTGCCAATTGGAGTGCAAAAGAAAGCTTTGAATTTGAAGCAGTGAACTATTATCAGTACAATAGGAAGCTCAAAGTCAGCCAGTAATTATAAAAGGCAATGTCAAACACACACAACTCTTTTGATTGCTTCATTTCGCTGCCTAATTTTATTGGCCAATTTCTTTTCCTGTATTGTGATTGAAATTTTATGGACTTTATTTAAATTATTTCCAACGTGGAAACAAGCTGCCCATGTCCTACACTACAAAGGAAAATCACCATTTATTAATATTAGGTGCACAGCTAATAAGCACACAAGATACGTACGATCTGAGAACAGGCCATGACAAGCATTTCAAAATTTAATGCACATTCTTAAAGGGTCTGTAAATTAGACTGTTCACAAGCAGCTGGACAACCAGTTTTATTCAGAAGTAAAAAGCACTGCTGTGTGCGCTAAGGTTTTACGTTTAAATAAGAGGGTAGGATTTGAAACTGAAGATAATAGGCTGCTTCAATTATACTGATTAGAGCAATGTTGTCTGAAACATTGCCAAGGCTTACAGACCTGTCTTGCTGGAGGTCCTGTCAGTATTCAAATCTTTTAAAACTGCTTAGCTTCTTCGCACATATCATGCTTTAAATTCCCTGCTCTCTGTCCAGCTAGGATAAAGTGCTGTATTAGGCTACTTGCCTGCTTATTTGCTTGGAGCTGAAGGGGTAAAATCTAACTCTGGTAATAGATCTACTCCTCAAGGTCCCATTAGTGAGCAAGACTGACGGAACAACCAGCAATAATGCTCGGCAGTATTTCAGGCATAATTGATAGAGAATTCAGATATCAGGGACCATGTAAATGGTCCAATCCACCCAACCAACAATGGATCATTTTGGAGCTAACTCAATTAAAGTGATCTTGGACCTTAGTTATGAAACGAAGTGTCATAATGGTGAGAATAAGGGAGTAATCTGTGCCGTTCCATTAGGCACTGTCTGAACCATAATCATCCCATACTTAGTCATTCTTTGGGAGAGTGGTGAGTTTTGAGCTAGTTCTGGGGGATAGAGGGAGGCTAAACATGCCAGGGTGCCTAGTGGGCACTGCCCAGCCATGTCGCCGGCCACCAGGAAGTTTTGAGGGTCTCTGAGTCCTCCCGTGTGGCCATTACGTCTGGTATCTGTTGGTGGAGGCCAGTAGAGATTCTCACCTGTCACGCTGGAAAATCCAAAGAAGTGGGAGAATCTGGAGCTTAATTGGCTATGCATATTTAAATGCTACTTTAAATATGCTAATGCAGCTCTTTCTGCGTGCGATCCAGTTTGCGGCATTAGAAAGCGACTGGATGATTGCCATCTGATGTAGCTGGCTTGTGTGTTGAAAGTTCTTTCACAATTCTGATGGGTAGTAAGTTACAGGATTCTGAGCCAGTGGCAACGAAGGACTGGTGTTATAGGCCCAAGTCACGATGTACGTAATATGGAAGAACCTTGGAGGTGATGGCATTCCTTTAGTCTTCCAGGTGGTAGACTTGACAGATTTGGCAGGTGCTGTGAAGTAGCCTTTGCAAGTTTCTGCATTGTATTTTGTAAATAGTACGTACGGCATCCACACTGATGGAGAAAATTCAGTATTTAAGCTCATGAATAGATTGCCCCAATCAAGTGGATTGCTTTATCTGGGTTTGTGTCAAATTGCCTGAGAATTGCTTTGAACACCCAGCTCTACGTAGGCAAATGTAGAGTTGCCCATTGCACACCTGATCAATGCTTCATAGGTTATAGTGCTTTGGGGAAATCTGCAGGTGAGCCACTCACTACAAAATACTTGGAACTATATCACCATTCTTTCATAGTTGCAGAATCAAAATCCTGGAATACCCTCTCCAACAGTATTGTGGGTATACTATAGCACATGGATAACATAAGTTCAAGAAGGTGATCCTCAGCTGGGTCCACTGTTATTTGTCATTTACATTAATGCCTGGGAGGAAAGTATAGGAGGCATGATTAGTAAGTTTACAGGTGACACCAAGATTGGTGGCATAGTGGACAGTGAAGATGGTTATGTTGGAGTTGCAACAGGATCTTCATCAATTGGGCCAGTGAGTTGATGAATGGCAGATGGAGTTTAATTTAGATAAATGCAAGTTGGTGCAATATTATAGATTGAATCAGTACAAGACTTACTCAATTAATGATAGGGCTTTGTGGAGAGTTATAGAACAAAGAGATCTAGGGGTACATATTCATAGCTCACTGAACGTGGAGTCACGGGTGGTGAAGAAGGCATTCAACATGCTTGGTTTCATTGGTCAGAACACTGAATACAAGAGTTGGGACGTCTTGTTAAAGTTGTACAAGACATTGGTAAAGCCACACTTGGAATGTTGTGTTCAGTTCCAGTCACCCTATTATAGAAAGGATATTATTAAACTAGAAAGAATGCAGAAAAGATTTACTAGGATGCTACTGGGATTTGATGGTTTGAGTTATAAGGAGAGACTTTTTCTCTGGAGCATAGGAAGCTTAGGAGTGATCTTAAGAGGTCTATGAGATAATGAGGTAATTGTTGAGCCAGCCTTCAGGAGAACAGTGACCACAATACCACACAATCCTGCCACAGCAACCCCTGCAAGGCGTGCTGGATTATTGACACGGATGCCATCATCTCATGTGAGAACACCATCCACCAGGTACATGGTACATACTCTTGCAACTCGGCCAACATTGTCTACCTAATACGCTACAGAAAAGGATGTCCCGAGGCATGGTACATTGGGAAGACCATGCAGACACAACGACAACGGATGAGTGAACACCGTTCGACAATCACCAGACAAAACAGTTCTCTTCCTGTTGGGGAACACTTCAGTGGCCACGGGCATTCGGCCTCTGATGTTCGGTAAGTGCTCTCCAAGGCAGCCTTCACGATACACGATGGCGCAGAGTCCCTGAGCAGAGACAGCCAAGTTCCGTACACATGAGAAGGGCCTCAACCGGAACCTTGGGTTCCTGTCACACTATCTGTAATCCCCATGACTTGCCCGGACTTGCAAAATCTCACTAACTGTCCTGTCTGGAGACAATACACATCTCTTTAATCTGTGCTTAACGCTCCCTCCACTCACATTGTCTGTAACTTTAAGACTTGATTAGCTGTAAAGAATCGCATTCCAATCATAGTTGTGTAAATTGTGCTTGTGTCTTTATATGCTCCGTTTGTGATTAGAACTCCCACTCGTCCGACGAAGGGGCAGCCAGCGCTGCGAAAGCTAGTGGCTTTTGCTACCAAATAAACCTGTTGGACTTTAACCTGGTGTTGTGAGACTTCTTACTGTGCTTACCCCAGTCCATCGTCATCATCTCCACATCAGAACTCAGTCCCTAACAGGCAACATGTCTTTGCAACTTTGCTCACATTCATGAAATAATAGACATGATGTGGATATGCCAGCATTGGACTGGGGTGAACACAGTAAAAGATGTCAGACTTTTTACTGAAATAATAGAAGCAGACTCATGAAACGGTGGAGTAAAAATGTTTGCAATACAGCATGGTGCAAGTCTCATTTTTCCTATTAATTTTAATTTAGGCTACTTTTTGCAAGTAAAATAGATGTACCCACAAACTACAAAATACAAGACCCAAACCTAGTCCAATGTAAGGTATTCATCTTTCCTGAGGAGAGAAATAGCATTATATATTCTATCATTGATATTTCTGGTATGAGGTAGCCAGGAGTGTCATCCTAATAAGTGTCATCACTATTTCTTTACCAGAGGCAAAAAGAAAATACCTGTGAATTTATTGCTATGATACAGCAGGCTGCTATTTAATTAAATACATTTGCATTAATTGTATGAAATGAAAATGCAGCAGGCATATGAGGTCCAGGAGGTTATATTTGAGATCCTCAACAAAATGTATAAGTTTTCCCCCCTTTTATTGCTGACTACATTTCAAGGAGCATGTTTTGCCATTGCTTTTGCCACTTGCATGCACATACATAAATCCACTTCCTCCTTTTAATAAAGGACATTAAGCCAATGTGTTTTCCTGGATAAGAGTGACGATATATTGTCAAGTGTGTAAGATATGATGTTTTAGGATAACTCTGTAAAACTCAAATCGTGATGTGGGTATGCCGGCGTTGGACTGGCGTAAACACAGTAAAAAGTCTGACAACACCAGGTTTTAGTCCAACCTATTTATTTGATAATATTCTCACTAGCTTTCGAGGGGACAGCCTCTTCGTCAGGTGAATGGAGAGTTCTGGCCTCAGACAGAGCATATAAAGCACAGACAGTTTAGAGATTACTGATTAAAATGCGAATCCTTACACCTAACCTGCTGTTCAAGACCTGAAGGTCTTGACGAAGAGGCTGTCCCCTCGAAAGCTAGTGAGAATATTATCAAATAAATAGGTTGGACTAAAACCTGGTGTTGTCAGACTTTTTACTAAACTCAAATCCAACAGGACCTAAATCTAATGGATGTTATAAAAATCACTTGGAGGTAAAGAATGGTTTGCAATTATGAACAAGTGTATTATAATGCAGCAAATGCATAATATATTGCACAGAATTCCAAATTCACCATACAGCTTGATAACTGTTCCTCTATGTTTCCGGCAACAGATAAGTAGTGCGTTTTAAATGTACTCGAGTGATTTCCGATTCCAAACCAGCTGTCACATATAAAAGCATTACAAATAATGCTGAGACTGCCAGATGCTATTTTTATTAACCCTTCTGAATGCTGGCAAATGAAAAGGCTAGGAAAACCATTTTACTCTGGCTATACTATACTACTTTCCTTGCTGAAGTGCTATTTTGTCAGCTGAGATGCACTTGGAATTTGGGTAGAACTTGTCTGTCAACTTATTAAATAAATGCTAAACACACAAATAAAGAATCCTCAGTTTACACCACCTTTAACACTGCTGATCTTTATTAGTACAAAGGATCCCACCAAAAGTGAGTACATTTGGATTTGGCAATAGCACGGTATCTTCAGAATGGTCAGGAAAACTCAGCAGATTCTCTAAGGAGGGCAATGCAATTCCTTTGCAGCAGTAATCTGAGCATCAGACTCTATTTGCTCTGTTGGGGGAATCCAGAACAAAAGGCTGTAAAATGTTCGTCAATTCAAATATTCAAGACTGACAGAAAGGTTAAGAGCAATGAGCTGGAGTTGAGGTAAACTGTTAATGATCTAAATGAATGAGGGGACAGACTTAAACAGGATGCATGGCCTGTTCCTGTTTCTATGCTCCACCTATTGAGTAATTACATCTTCATTAGGTTATCTCCATATCTGCTTTTGTTATTTGTCAGCTGGGATGAAGCTAAATATTGTATACAGTGTGTGTATCCAGAGTGAAAAAATGAGGACGGCCATACCAAATGTAACTAATCTAACACTCTAAACTATTGGAGAAACTTCTGAAGGAGAGCATCTATCTCCACTTGAAAACTCAATATAATGCTTGAACTACCTAATCTGTCACCCCTTTGTTTACCAAGAATCTATCTCTCTCTGCCTTAAAAATATTCAAAACTTCTGTTTTCACCGCCATTTCTGGCAAAGTGTTCCAAAGACTCTCGATCCTCTGAGAGGAAAGATTTTGTCTCACTTCCAATTTAAATGTGGATCCTTATATTTTAGCAGTGACTCTTTGTTCTGGATTCTTCCACAAGCTGAAACATCCTCTCTGCATCCACACTGTCAAGACCTGTCAGGAGCTTACGCGTTTCAATCAATTTGCTTTTTACTCTTCTAAACATGGTTAGATAGAAGTCTAGTCTGTCCAACATTTCTTCATAAAACAATCCACCCATTCCAGGCATTGGTCTGGATAAGCCTTCTCTGAACTGCTTCTAACACATTTATATCCTTCCTTAAATAAAGTGACCAATACTGTACATAATACTCCAGATGTGATCTCATTGGTGCTCTGTATAATGGAAACTGAGCCTGACTTTTATATTTAAATCCCCTGAAAATAAATGATAACATTCTGTTAGCTCTTCCAATTACTTGCTGAATCTGCATCCTAACTTTGTGATTCATGCACTAAGACACCCATATTCATCTGCATCTCAAAGCTCTGCTATCTCTCACCATTTAGATAATATTATTCTTCCTGCCAAAATGGACAACTTCACACACGGCCCTTCATCCAAGTCATTTATATAACTTATAAATAGTTGAGGTCCCAGCACTGATCCCTGTGGCATGTGACTCATTACATCTTATCAAACTGAAAATAACTCATTTATGTCTGCTCTCTGCTTCCTGTTAGCCACCTCATCTTCTATTGATGCCAATATGGGACCTTCCCAGAATCTACTGAACTTCAGTAAATTAAAATCAATGCATCAACTGCCTCACTAGCCACTCCTTTTAAGATTCTAGAATGAAGTCGATCAGGATCTGGATACTTGTCAGTTCGCTGCTCCTACAATGTTCTCAGTACTACTTGCCAGGGGACTGTAATTTTTCAGAGTTCCTCTCTCCCTTGCATTTCCTGGTTTAATTGAAAGCTATCTGATGAAATCTAAAATACACAAACTCTGCAAAAGGAAAATTAAATAAGGTTGGAAAATGTTCACATTAAAGGTGAATTGGAAGATTACAGACACAAAATTTGAGCCAAACATGGAACTGAAGAAAAACGTTTGATAGAAAGCGTGGAAAAGATTTTTGTGAAGAGATGAAAATTAACCTAGAATGGCAGCAAGAACTCACAAAAGAGTCTCACAAACAGTTGGTAGAAGTGCAATTACAGAATGAGAATTTGAAGGATCTTATGCATTAATTATACTCTGCTCAAAAAAAACTGATTGGCATAAAAACCAACTTTTATGCACAAAGGATCCATTTGTGAAGAAAATGAGAACTGATAGTGAATACTGGAATGTCGCTCATAGGAAGTAGAACATGTAAAAGAGGAATCAAAATGCTTAAATAATGAATTAATCAAGGCAAGTCCAACAAACTTGGGTTGGAATCTCAAAAGAATTTGGCAGAGTGTTGGTTCCGATGCAAAAACGGAGTGATTCCTGCCGGCATGATTTCTGCATGAATGTAATGCCTTATTAATAAAAATTTTTAGACACACAAGAATCTTGCCGCACTTGCATGCTCCCTCTGATTCGCCCACCCTGCCGCAACTACTTGCTGCAATCACTGGGGAGCTCCAAATAAATGGCTCCCTAGCACTTGTTTCAAATCTGCCCCAGGGATGCCAGCCAAGAAGTCCGCATCTTGCATTTGAGAGAGAGCCCTGACCAGACAGCTGGATGACGTTCAGCAGAAGTGGGATACATTTGACCCCTATTCCAGAAGGAGGCTACCCAGCAAAGTCAACAACCTGGGATGCAGTGAGGGCCAACTCACTGCAGAAAAGGATGGGAGAGCAGCATCACAAGAAGATAAACAATCTCCCCAATCATCACATTCCCACTTATAACTGCTATGCTCCTCAAACTCCAGCTCTAAACAAGCCCTATGCCTGCCACACCTCATCACCATCTTCAAATCACAACTTCTGTCAACACGGTGTGTCATTGCAGGACAAACTTAACCATAACAGGCTTAGCAAGCAAACCCAGCCAGAGTCATGCTGGAGCTCAGAACCCTCATGCTTCGAGGAGAAAGCACTCAAAGCTGGTCGGGGGAGGAGGAACCAAGCACTTGCACTGAGGATGAATTAAGGGCAGCAAACAAATGTGAGAATCCTCAAGACAAACTGTCATTCCACAAGTCTCAAGTGGGTAGTCAATGCCCTGTCCTTTAACCTCTGTACTGCACCAGGCCACCTCCCTTCCCTTGCAAGCAAAGCAGCCGAGAAGCCTGCGCCATCTTCGCCACCCCTGGACTCTCCGGACACATGTAGCTCCAAAGGAATCTTCTCGGACCGCACTGCCAAAGATGTGTCGCAGCTGTCACTCACACCTGGCACCAGCATAGATAGGTTCACTAAGCAGGTAGGACTCTGGGTCACTCATGGTGAGCACCTCATAGCTGAAGATCTACAGCAGATGGAGAAAGAGACATCCAGGGAAACCTGCACGCGGAGGGATGCCAAAGGCCAGGATGCTGTTAAGCCCTGCCTGATGATGTGCCCCTGGGTTTGATCGTTCTAGAGCTGATGGAACTGCATAGGCAGAATTGTGAATATCAGGAAGGGATGACAGCAGCTCTCTTCGATTGCAAGGCCGACTAGAGGAGTCCATTGTCTTCTGTCCGAGGAGATGGTGCTGCCACTTTGGTGCAATGAGGCCAACATTGTGAGGGTAGCATCCACAGTAGAATGTCTGGAATAAGCCATACACTTGAAGGCCAGGATGTCTGCACCATAGTTCAGCCCATGACTTCCATGTCAGAGGGAATTAACTCCAAACTGCAGGGTTTCAATTGCATGGTGCAAGCACTAGTGGGAATTCAGTGCCAGACTTCACTCCAGTTGTTCCTCTATCCCACGGAGGATCACTAGAGCCTTCGGGCACCAGAAGGGATGAGGATCGTCTGGGGCACAGCCCGTGGCCTTCCACCCAATCCATCTGACTCCCCCCTTCCTGTGAGTGACACACCTCCAACCCCACACACCGAGAAGGGCAGCACTGCAATACCCATGCTATCCTAAAGTAGGCCAGGACCCATAAGGTCCAGGCCCAACAAGGTATGCCCGCCAGGATCATCTCAAGGAAACAGGCCATGGAAGTCAGCAAGCTTCTCTGTCCTGGGGAAGCATCTAGGAGTGTGAGAGTTTGGAAGGGGGAAAAGTTAACGGCATCTAGTTGGAATGGGTGAAAGCAGGCGCAAATCTAGAAAGGTTGCCACTGTATATGGCTCCAGAATAAATATTCACTTTGTTTACCCGCAGAGCCTCCACTGTGTCATCTGGTGCTGAAAGCTATGAGAACCCCTGCGTACACCCAGCACTTCATTGCTGATGTAAGAGAGAATGGCTGTGCAATGCCTCCCCTGCACTGTCGAATCTATAGATGCCCTGCTATTTATTAGTCACAAGTAGGCTTACATTAACACTACAATGAAGTTTCTCAAGTTGCCATACTCCAGCACCTGTTCGGGTCAATGCACCTAACCAGCACATCTTTCGGACTTGGGAGGAAACTGGAAGAGCTGGAGGAAACCCACACAGACAGAGACCCAAGCTAGGAATCTAACTCAGATCCCTGGTGCTGTGAGGCAGCAGTGCTAACCACGGTGCCACCGTGCTGCCCGCAGTCAACCACCTCCAAACCGTAGAAACCATTCCCATATCCCCATTAATGGAAGGGGCATCCCTCTTCTGCCCCTATCCTGTTCCCCCCTCATTAATAGCATTTCATGGCTGCAACATTGCACCTATATGCAAGGGGCCAAGGGGCTGTGGAGATGCTAAGAGCCCGCTCACTTTGAGTGAAAGCTGAAACTGCAAAGCACAGCACTTACCCTGCAGCTCCTGATGCTCACCTTGAACCATTTATGAAGAACACAATGTACCCATTCAATGGCAGGGATCATTCAGCTCTCTGTTAGTCAATCAAACATAACGCTGAGGCTGAGAGGAAGATTACTCTGCCTTTGCAGCAAGTCATCATCACTCTGCTGCAGAATCCAGCCAATGGCTTCAGCCCTCTGCCCATGAAGATGTTAGTGTGAGGATTCTGCCACCACATTCTTTGTTTTTTCTAACATCCATGGTGGAGTGGACTTAACATGGGTTACTCCTGCTCATCCTCAAAATGAGATCTTACAAGGGCCTCCCTTTCTTGGCGGCTTATTCTGACCCTGTCCATAACTCTGCCTTCCTCTTCTGCCACCTCCTGTATTTCATCATGCCCATGTGCATCCTCAAAACCGCCTGATCCGAGGAGATGTGGCACTCACCCATCTCCACCTATTCCAGGTGGCCTTCCCTTTGCAGGACTAAGTTGTAGAGCATGCAGCACACCACAATAATGCAGGAGACCCTCTGGGGGCCATGTTGTAGAGCAGCTCCCCGACCAGTCCATGAATTGAAACTACATCTTTGGGAATCCAATGTCCTGCCCCGCCAGCATGCATGTTGAAACGTGAGCCTCATTGTATCAAGTCTCTGCTGGTGCTTTGGCACCAGGGTCAGCAGCCACCTCCTGAGTGGATACCTCTTATCCCCGAGGAGCCATCCCCCCAGCTGCCTCTCTCCCTCAAAGATGGCTGGTATTTGCGAGCGACTCAAGATAAAACTGTCATGGATGCTCCTTGGGAAACTGTCACACACTTGCATGATACATATTGTGTGATTGCAGACAAGTTGGACGTTAAGGGAGTGGAATCCCTGGTGGTTCATGAATGGTGCTGCCTGCCATAATGGTGACCTAAGAGCTACGTGGATGCTGTTAATAACACCTTACACCTGGGGCATCCCTGCTCCGAGGGAGAACCCCATGGCCTTGGCATCTTGGCTTGCCTGATCCCGGTCCAAATTTATAAACGTCTCTGCCCTTACAGACAGTGTATCTGTGACCTCTCTGATACATTTGTGAGTGGCAGACTGGGAGATGCCACAAATGTCCCCTGTGCTATCCTGGAAGGAATCACTGGCAAAAAAAGTTTAGTGCAGCTGTGACTTTAAGGGCCACAGGCATTGGGTGTCCTCCAGTTCCATGGGATGCTAGCTCGTTCAGTATGTGGCAGAGGTGGTCCACCGTCCCTCAGGACAGACCTTCTCCAGCACTAAAGCTTGTATATCTGAAGGTATGAGCACTTTTGCTGGAAGATTCTACGCCAGTACCATCTCCTAGGTCGATCCTGTGCTCCTGCAAGCATTGGGTCCTGGGAACGAGCAGTAGCACAAGAATATCTCCGCTGCTGGTCTATCCCAATCGGTAGAAAAACCAACTCCACAGGCTCCATGATTCTCCTAAATCATGCACAGAAAGGGTGAGGGCACCAAAGTGAGTTGGGAGAGGTCTTACCACAGTCCTGATCCTCATCCCTCCATTCCTCTGTGACTTCCATTCAAGTGCTTCCCATTCACTGAGTGAATATCTGTTTTCCCCTCCCCATCCCCTCTGTCACAACAGCACATCCCCACATTACTTCCCTGTACACCACCAGGATGCACAGCATTGAGCTCCATTTTCTCATGGCATCAGACCGACCTCCCCCCCAACCCACCCACTGATGAGTTGAGACTGACCCCCACCACTGGCCCCGAGTGGCACTTATCTGTGTCCCCTATGTTCTCCCTGGTGCACTTTGAGTATCAGATAGGCTGAGAAGAAATGGCTGCCTCAGCACTCATCTACGATATCCCCATGAGAGGTGAAGGAGCCAGGTTCAAGCTTTTGTTCAGCTGTTGCAAATGCCACTACCTGCTGAATATTCAGTGTGGGCTCAATATCCAGAGTGAGTGCTCAATAGTGAGATACTAATGTATTAAAATGAGGTTCCGGATGTTCCGTAGTGTGTTTTGCAACAGTCCATCAGCGGGCCTGGTCCAAAACTGCAAAACATCATCGAGCCAGCGAGAATCAAGTGTTTCAAAACTTTCTGCATTTTGAGTGTGCACCACCATTTCTATGCACAGTGAATCTGGGCTCAAGATTCCTTGATTAACTTTAAACATCAGACATCTCTAGTTAGCATCGTGTAAAATGCCTGGAACAGGGGAAAGAATTGCTGGTAAATCAGAACAGTTGCTTGAAAGCAGAATTAACAAAGAGTGATGAGCTTCTTGAATTTTGGTCCAATTTGAACAACATGAAGGAAGAGATATGCAATATGGAAGAGGAAATCCACAATTTGAAAGCAGGGAAGGGATACTCTACAAACAGATTGACAATCGAACAAGTGAATTGAAAGAACCCAAGGAACAGTCAGTGACTACGGGAAAAAGATTCTAAACAGAACTGGATGCTCAGGTGAAGCTATCAAACATATAAGGTAACTTTGAGTGAAGACAACTCAACTTATCAGAGTAGTAGTTGCTGAGCTGAATGAAAAGATTCATTAGCTCAAAAAACAGTTAGAAAAGCGCAAAGTGCTCAAAACATTTTGGTAAAATTGAGAAACAAGTTGGAACAAGTTCTCCATTTTTGAAACGTAAACTTCCACATACATCATGACGACCCACACAATGATGGAAGAAGCGAAAGAAAAGACAAGGAGCAAAGTGCAATGTTCATCCACCCTGCAAGAAATAAGATAGAGCACCTACAGTACAACAGTTTAACTGATCAGGAGTGGTTCAATAAGAATAATGGAAGGAAGAGATGAAAACATATCCAGATGCCAGAACAACCTCTAAACCTACAGGAAGAACCAACAATGATTGAGTCTACCACTCCTCTGACTCTAGTGTGAATGAAATGTGGAATAGTTTACAAGGGGGCTGCCACTGACCAGAAACTGAACTGGATTAGCCATATAAACACTGTGGCTAGAAGAGGTCAAAGGCAAGGAATCCTGCATTCAGTAACTCGCCTGCTAACTCCCTAAAGTCTGTCCACCACCTACAAGGCACAAGTCAGGAGTGTGATGGAATTATTTTCCACTTGCTTGGATGAGTGCAGCTCCAACAACACTTAGGAAGCTGGATGCCATCCAGGACAAAGCAGCCTACTTGATTGGCACCCCATCCACAAGCATTCACCCTCTCCACCACTGATGCACAATGGCAGCAATATGTACCATCTATCTACAAGATGTAATTCAGGAATTGACCAAGGCTCCTTTGACGTTCCAAACCTGTGATCTCTACTGCCTAGAGGGCAGCAGATATATGGGAACACCACCACCTGCAAATTCCCCTCCAAGTCATTCAGCATCCTGACTTGGAAATATATCATCGTTCATTCACTGTCATTGGGTTAATATCGTGGAATACCCTCCCTGACAGCACTGATTGTGTACCAACAGAGGGCAGTGACTCAAGGCAATGACTCAGCACCACAATCTCAAGGGCAATTAGGGGTAGGCGATAAATATTGGCTAACCAATGATGCCAACATCCCATAAATGAATTGAAAAATAGAGTTAATGTGGGACTGAGTTCAGTGCTGCCCACACAATGCCGTAAGAGAACATAAGAAATAGGAGCAGGAGTAGGCCATCTAGCCCTTCGAGCCTGCCCCGCCATTCAATAAGATCATGGCTGATCTGTCGTGGCTCAGTTCCACTTTCCCGCTTTCTCCCCATAACCCTTAATCCCCTCTCTTATCAAAAACCCATCAACC
The DNA here is from genome assembly GCF_965287045.1 of Carcharhinus amblyrhynchos. NCBI lineage: Eukaryota > Metazoa > Chordata > Chondrichthyes > Carcharhiniformes > Carcharhinidae > Carcharhinus > Carcharhinus amblyrhynchos. The sequence goes on from NC_137324.1 coordinate 51,114,749, forward strand.
CGCGTCTTAAAAATATTTAGCGAGGTAGCCTCCACCACTTCAATGGGCAGAGAATTCCAGAGATTCACCACGCTTTGAGTGAAGAAGTTCCCCCTCAACTCCGTTCTAAACCGCCCCCCTTTTATCTTGAGGCTGTGCCCCCTAGTCCTACTGTCTTTTTTGAGCGGGAAGAGTCTCTCCACCTCTATCCTATCCATCCCATTCATCATCTTATACGTCTCAATGAGATCTCCCCTCATTCTTCTAAACTCCAACGAGTACAAGCCTAGTTTATTCAGCCTCTCCTCATAGCTCAACCCCCTCAACTCTGGTATCAGCCTAGTAAACCTCCTCTGCACTCCCTCCAAGGCCAAAATATCTTTGCGCAGGTGCGGCGCCCAAAACTGCACACAGTACTCCAGCTGCGGCCTCACCAATGCCCTATACAGCTGCAGCAAGACATGACCTCCACGCAGAATCAGTCTCATATTGGACAGAGCTGTGTGTACCAGCAAGCATGGAGACAGCTCCTAGCTTGTAACCTTTACTATATCTTTGTAAATAGCTCTTAGAGTCAATAAGCATGTACAGTTAACCTGTACATGACCACAAAGATTTTTACAGACTCATCAAAACGTAACCAACACCTTGCAACTGTAATTACAGAAAACTAACACTACTGCTGCAAAAACTGAGCCAATGCATCCTCAACATAGCAAAACATCCCTCATAACTTTGCAAGTGTGTTCCTGAACAACATTTGATCTAGAGCCACCACAGAGGACACTGAGACAGTGATCAGGATCTTTGTGCAGGTGGTATGTTTTAAGGAGCATCATGAAGGAGACTTGAGAACTAGAAGCACAGTGGTTTATGGAAGGGATTCCAGATCTTGGAGCCAAGGCAACTTTTATTCTAACGTATGCCAAATGGATGGGTGTTTTGATGAAAACAGCTTCTTCAATGTGACCCACAGTTATAGCAGTCAAAAATGCAAAAGCTTATATAATTTCATTCAAATTGTCTGCCTCTTTGCAGCATTGACATTCTCAAATAATAACAACTGTTGATAAAAACATTTATTTTTCTGCATGCTGTGCCCATTTTCTCCCAGGGATACAAATAAAACCAGAAAAGATTTATTTTGAGTGATCACTTGATATTATATATTGCTTCTGAGTGCCTCTGTTAGGTAATTACACTTTGTTCTGGATATCAGATGCTATGATAACTATATGGACAGGCTGTGCAACTGCTAGAGCTAATATTCAATTATTATTGTGATCTTAGAAAGGAGGCTCTGGTACCTGTGGAGGAAGAATTAAATAAAGCTGCTATGCAACATGGCTTTGTTTAAGGGAAATCATTGTTCACTAATTTATTACAGTCCTTTGAGAAAGTAAGAATAAAGATAAAGGGGGTGCTGTAGGTGTGGTAATCTTGGATTTCTGAGAGGCATTTGGTAAGATGCCACATCAAAGGTTATTTAACAAAATCACAGTGTTGGGGTAACATATTAGCATGACAAAAGAAGCCGGAAATAGGCACAAGTGGGTCATTTTCAGAGTGCCACAGGAATTAGTGCCGAGGCCCCAACTATTTACAATCTACAGCAACAACTTGGATGCAGTTAAACAAATGCATGGCAGCTAAATTTGACAATAACACCAAGATATGCCAGAAAGTAAATTGCAAAGGGATATAGATCGGCTAAGTGAGTGGGGAAAACATTTGGCAAATTGACTATAATGTAGGAAAGTATGAGCTTGTCTGAAATAAAGGCAAAATACTGTAGATGCTGGAATAAAAACAAAAACAGAAAATGCTGGAGAAACTCAGCAGGTCTAATAGCTTCTGTGGAGAGAGAATGGAGCCAACATTTTGAGTCAGGATGACCCTTTATCAGATCTAAAGGCAAAGAAAATCAAACAAGATTTATACTATGGCGCGGGGGGTGCTGTAATTGGACAAAGGGAATGTAAATAGTGATAAAGACTGAGAAAAGTGCTAAAAGTGTCCATTTTTTTTTTATTCATTCTTATTCATTCAGCTAGGCATTGCTAGCTGGGCAGCATTTAGTGCCCATCCCTAGTTGCCCGTGGGCAGTTGAGAGTCGACCACATTGCTATGGCTCTGAAATCACCTGTAGGCCAAATCAGGTAAGGACGGCAGATTTTCTTCTCTAAAGAACATTAGTGAACCAGATGGGTTTTCCCGGCAATCAACAGGCATCAGTGGAGTCTTAATTCCTGATTTGTTTTATTGAATTCAAATTCCACCATCTGCCGTGGTGGGATTTGAATTCTGGTCCCAAAACATTAGCTGAGTTTCTGGATTAATAGTCAAGCAATGACACCACTAGGCCAGCGCCTCTCCTCATTGAGGAATGTGTGAATGGCAGAAAAAAGGTACAGATTGTTAGGGGACTATCTGAGGAATGTAGCAATTAGCCTTGTGGGAGAAAGGGGGGGGGATGTTGGAGACAAGATGGAGAGTGAAATTTCAGAATTGGAAAAACAAAAATAAGAATGGAAGAAGAAATGAAATAAAATAAATGGAAATAAGGTAAAGATGGAGGGGAGAGTTCATGCTCTGAAATTGTTAAACTCAATGTTCAGTCCAGAATGCAGGGAAGTGCCCAATCGGTACTAGGCTGATACCGGAGTTGAGGGGATTGAGCTATGAGGAGAGGCTGAATAAACTAGGCTTGTACTCGTTGGAGTTTAGAAGAATGAGGGGAGATCTCATTGAGACGTATAAGATGATGAATGGGATGGATAGGATAGAGGTGGAGAGACTCTTCCCGCTCAAAAAAGACAGTAGGACTAGGGGGCACAGCCTCAAGATAAAGGGGAGGCGGTTTAGAACGGAGTTGAGGAGGAACTTCTTCACTCAAAGGGTGGTGAATCTCTGGAATTCTCTGCCCGTTGAAGTGGTGGAGGCTGCCTCGCTAAATATTTTTAAGAAGCGGGTTGATGGGTTTTTGATAAGAGAAGGGATTAAGGGTTATGGGGAGAGGGCGGGAAAGTGGAACTGAGCCACGACAGATCAGCCATGATCTTATTGAATGGCGGGGCAGGCTCGAAGGGCTAGATGGCCTACTCCTGCTCCTATTTCTTATGTTCTTATGTTCTTATTCCTCTAGTTTTCATTGTGCTTCATTTGAACATTGCAAAAGGCTAAGAACAGATAAATGGATAGGAGAACAGCGTGGTGTGCTGAAATGGTACACACAGGATACCCAAGGTTCTCATGACAAACAATCCCTATGAGATCCATTAGTAATTACTGACTGACCTCCCAATGGAGCCTGTAGAGTATGAGTTCCCCTGGATATAGGCAGTGGCTTGCCCAACTGGAACTTATTACCTTACTCTTTTATAAGACAGTCCCAGGCAGGGATTAATGTGCATACACCACAGTAGTAGTTTTACTTTATGCTCTGTAATAAACCATGTTCCATTCCAGTAGGTCTTTGAGTCATTACATAGGCCATTTGGCCCATCGAGTCTGCTGCGCCATTCAATGAGACCCTGGCCAATCTCACATGCTAATCCTCAACTCCATTTTCCTAACTTACCCTCACAAACTTTTATTTCCTTAGTGATTAAAAATCTGTCCATCTCAGCTTTGAGCATGTTTAATGAGCTGACCTTTACAGCCATCTGTGATAAAGAATTCCACAGATTCACTACCCTTTGATAAGACCAAAAGACGTAGGACCAGAAGTAGACAATTTGGCCCATCGAGTCTGCTCCACTCCAGGACACTACCCTATGTAACCCTGAAGAAAAATCATAGTAAAAAACAATACTACTTAGAAGTTGTGTTTAAACTCTTTCTCAGATATTAAAATATTGAAAATGGGGAGAAAAAGGCAATCTGTCAAGCATTGCCCAATAAGATAATGAGCCTTTTTCTTTCCAGGAAGGAAGGAAATGTATCACAAGGATGGACGCATTGGTCAAAAAAATGGCTGGAACATTGGGGGAGGCATGTCAGGAAATCTCCAGGAATACAAGAACAAGTGTGTGAAATAATTTGGCACATTTCAAGAGATGAATGAGGTGCTGTTTGAAAGTATGCTCTTGCCATTGACATGTTGTTTTACAATTAGACTTCTAATGCATAAACACAAAACAGATGCCTGAATTTATCAAATTTGCAATGATACTGATCAGAAGCAGTAACGTATCAAAATGAAAGGAGTATAGCAACATAAACCGTAAAACTTCAAAAGCAGCTGCTGGAAAAATGCATTCTAGGGCCAGCTGCATGAATGATTTTAATTTCAAACTCCGACATGAAAGGGATGTTATGAAATCTGAACACTTACAGGTGTGTCTAGCCAGGGAATAATTGGACCCTCCACTCGTCAGTCCAAAACCCTCTGGGACCTGATTGGTGTTCCGAGTCCGAGTTGGCAGCTTTGGAGGTTCAATCTCAGCACCAAATTCTGCTCCAATGACACCGAGGAGAACAATGGCTGTAGCCTGTTTACGGCGCTCTTCGTAAGATGACGACAATTTCTTTGTGTGTACCAGAAAACCTGGCAAACAGCCTAAAATACAAACCAAAGAAATGCTACGTTAATGAAGATGTATACGGCACATACCCACACTGTAAAATGTACAGGAATTCCCTTAAAGTTCTGCTCTCAGCTGTTTTAGAATATCAAACAGTACAGCACGGATACAGACCCTTTGGCCCATGATGTTGTGCCAAGCATGACGTCAAATTAAACTAATCCCTTCTGTCCGCCCTTGGTCCATGTCCCTCTATTCCTTGAAAATTCCTGTGCTATTCTAAAAGTCCCGATTATACCTGCTTCCACCACTAACCCTGGCAGTTCTAGACACCTACCACTCTCTGCGTTAAAAATATGCCCCTCCTTTGAACTTCCCCCTCTCACCTGAAGTGCATTCCCCCTAGTATTAGGCATTTCAACACTGGGAAAAAGATTCTGAATGTCAACCCTATCTATGCCAGATAGGGTTTGTCCAGATTCTCCTTACATTATATATCTTCTAATCCAGGCAGCATTCTGGTAAACCTCTTCCACACCCTCTCCAAAGCCTTTGCATCCTCCCTGTAATGTGGCGACCAGTATTGAATGCAATGTTCTAAGTGCAGCTTAACCATTGTTTTATAAAGCTGCAACATGACATCCTAACTCTTGTACCCAATGCCCCAACCAATAAAGACAGGCATGCCATATGTCTTCTTTAACACCCTATCTACTCGTGTGGCCACTTTCAGGAAGCTATGGACTTGAACCTCAAGATTCCTCTATACATCAATGCTGTTCAGGGTCCTGCCATTAATTGTATCCTTACCCTTAACATTTGATCTCCCAAAGTGCAGCACTGCACGCTTGTCCAGATAAAACTCCATCTCCCATTTCTCCACCCATATCTGCAACTCATGTATATCTCATTATATCATTTGACAACTTTATACACTATCCACACCTCCACCTACCTTTGTGTCATTTGCAAACATACTAATCCACCCATCTATGTTTTCATCCAAGACATTACATATATCACAAACAGCAGAGGTCCCAGTATAGATCCCTGTAGAACACCGGCAGTCATAGACCCCCAGCCAGAAAAACATCCTTCCCACCACTACTCTCTGACATTTATGGGGAAGCCAATTCTGAATCCAAGCAGCTAAGTCGCCATTCGTCCTTTTGAGGGGCTATTTTTTCTGATTCATATTGGAAAAGTCTTCATTGACATATTTTCAAACTACAAATATTTGGAGAGACAGGCTCCTCAATACGACTCATGCAGAGTGTCAGCGGCCATTAACATTCCTTTATTTATTTGTTTCTGCCTTTTTTTAAAGGTTATTTTTAAACATTGATTTTTGAGGACCGCAAGAGAACCGTTCATCTAAAAGAGCACAATTAACAAAGCAGACAAGGTTAAGGATCATTTGAGTTCCAACACGGTACTGAGCTAGCTGTCACCAGCATTCACTATTTATGCAACAATACAATGAAAGGAAGGAAACATGGATAGAATACAATGCTTTCGAACTGATCTGTAAACGGGTTCTATCTCCCTGGTTGGACCAAGTATCTCAATATCGCTAAATTAAGTTTCTGGGCTAAAAGGGAAGTTGCACCCTTGCCTAAAACAGAAAAGGAAGTCTCCTTTCTCGGTAGAGAAACTTCAGCCCATACCTCTGCAAACATAGAATGCTTGCAGTGCAGGAGGTGACCATTCAGCCCATCAAGCCTGCACCAACAACATTCCTACCCAGGCCTTTTCCCGCAACAACACTATTTATCCTGCTAATCACCCTAACACCAAGGGACAATTTTAGCATGGCCAATCAATCTAGCCCGCCCATCTTTGGACTGTGGAAGGAAACCGGAGCACCCGGAGGAAACTCTCACAGACACGGAGAGAACGCGCAAACTCCATACAAACAGTCAGACAAGACCATAATTGAATCTTGGTCCTTGACAGCAGTGTGAATTATTGTGCTATCATGTCGACCATAGTCTAATATATGGTGTTCATTTCTTCCCAATATGGTGGCGTAGTGGTAATGTCACTGGGCTCATAGTTTGGAGGCCCAGACTCTGGGATATGGATTCAATTTCCACCATGGCAGTTGGGGGAATTTTAATTCAATTAATTCAGTAATGGTAACCATATCAATTATTATTGATTGTTGTGAAAATCCATCTTGTCCACTCACGTCTTTTAGCGAAGGAAAACTGCCGAGGTGTGATTCCAGACCTACGGCATGTGGTTGACTTTTCGCTGCCCTTAAAATGGCCTACCAAACCACTCAGTTCAAAGGCAATTTGGGGCGGACAAAAAAAATGCTGAACCAGTCACATTACATGAAAGAATATAAACACTGTGGCTGCAAAAGCAGGTCAGAGGCTGGAAATTCTGTAGTGACTAATTCATTTCCTTAGTCTCCAAAGCCTGTCACCATCTACAAGGCTGAAGTCAGTACTGTGATCAAATACCCACCACTTGCCTGACTGAGTTCAGCTCCAACATGCTCAACGTCTGAGATAAAGAAACCCACTTGATTGGCACTGTATCCACCACCTTAAACAGTCCCACCCTCCACCACCAACACGCAGAGGGAGAAGTGAGTATCATCGACAAGATGCATTTCAGCAACTCACCAAGGCTATTTTGATAATACCTTTCAAACCCATAATCTCTACCACCTTGAAGGGCATGGGAACGCACAGTAAGTTCTCCTCTAAGCCACACAACACCCTGACTTGGGAATATATAACTGTTCCTTCATTGTTGCTGGGTCGAAATCCTGGAACACTCTTCCTAACAGTTATGTGACTGCACCTTTACCACATGGACTGCAGCGGCTCAAGAAGAAAGCTCACCATCACCACCTCAAGGGCAATTAGAAATGAGAAATGAGAAGTGAATGCTGGCTAAGCCAGTCATTCCCATATCCCACAAAAGAATAAACTTTAAAATTAGTAAAAATGTCATGGCAAAGCCTCACCAATGTTACATTGGATGTATAGCACAGAGGTAGGCCAAAAATGCCAGTATCTGCACATTTATACTCTTAAGAACCATACTGTGCAGTTGGTTTCCCAGTCAATACAGTCATTATGCCAGAAATGTAAAAATTGAAAATGCAATTCTTTTTGACAACGAGTAGACAGCACAGAACCCACCTCATCAAGGCTGCTAACTTGCATTTGTGAAGTAGACAAATGAATTTATGTAGCACACCTAGCATAGAAAATCATCCCAAGACACAAACAGAATTCAGGTGCAGATCCAACAATCTGCATCTCACCTCCACTTCATGCACAGTAACAACAAATGTAACAGCACAGCAATTTTTAATCACCCAAAGAATGAGAATGAGTTGAACATGCATTCCAAGAAATAAATACCTTCATGTGAATCTCCAAAACCATTAAGCCCCTAATACAAACCCTTTTAAAGCTAATAGTTTTGACGTTGCTGCAGTGAAACTACTAGGTGAATACTCAACATTTTCATATGACACTCTGGTAGGTAGCAAAAGCATTAAGCTTGCATTAAAATGATGGGAGAATGCATGCAATATGAATGTGTTAAGTGCTCTTGGCTAAGAGTGCTAATAACCATTTTCAAGCTGAGATCATAGCGTGGCACCCATAACTCACTCTCAATGTTTAGATCAAATATTTTGACAAATATAAGCATTAAAGACACTGAATAGACAGGAGAATGCCGTAGCCTTAGTTTTTTAAAAATTTGTTCACGGGATGTGGACAACACTGGCTCCCAGCATTTAATTATTCTAGACGTGGTGGTGATGAACCACCATTTTGAATCATTGTCATCCATGAGGTCTAAGCACAGCCACAGTACTGTGAGGAAGGGGGTCCCAGGATTTTGACCCAGTAACACTAAAGGAATGGTGTTACACTTGCACGTCAGGATGAGCCTGCAGATGGTGATGTTCCGTTGCATTTGTTCAGGAGAAATCAATTCTAGACTGTCATACAGGACCAAAAATTACAAACATCTCAATATATTTCTCTTCTAAAGGATGCAACTGAAAAAGAAACAGATATTGTCAATTTCCTTTCTCACCTATTTACTTCCTCCCTTCCTACATACTTCTCTTCACTCTGCAAACAGCCAGAGACAGTGCTAAATTAGAATTTTCCTGGTGTACACAGCTCAGTATCCTCAGTGGATAGAGGGGAACTCACCACGCAGAAAGTTTAAACAGATTTCCCGGTGGAGCCCAGCAGGGTAGCATACTAGGGCCCTCAACAGGAAAGTGGGATGTTTCCCTTAGGTGTCACCTCCATCCAGGCTTTTACAACCCAGCTACCACTCACCCCAGGTGTCCCCTTCCCTTTAACCTTTGCGACCTAGTTTTCACTCCTCTCCTAGTGGCCTCCTCGCTTTGCTCCAATAAGAGATTCCTCGACTCAGTTGCATCCTGGCACTTTGTTTTGACAGACTCTGTGTAGTCCCAACAATGGATACTCGCCTCAGTAGTGCTGCTTGGATAAGAAAACTGTCAGCCAATCAGATGGCCATCAGCACTGCGAGATAGGCTTTCATCTTTAGAAAGGGACAGAAGGCCCACCTCTAGCCACTTAATGCTCCACGAAGTGTTAAATGATTGTGAGGCAGCCGCAGAGTCAGGGTGAGTTTTCTGCCCATCCATACAAACACTTCTGGCCATGAAAAATTACTACATGGGTGAGGTAGAACAACAACATTTATGGATGACTGAAACATACTTTGGTCAATATTTTCAGGAAACAGAGGAAGAAACTTTGAAGTATTATTGCACCCAGAACTTAGAACAATATAATCTTCCAAAACTCCCTGGATCCTGGAGAAGTACCAGAGAATTGGAAAACTGCCAATGCTATATCCCCTTTCAAAAAGGGAGGGAGATATAAAGTAGGTAACTATAGAACAATTAGCCTAACATCTATTGTTGGAATCAATTATTAAAGACGTGGTTGCAGCACATTTGGAAAATCGTTATCTAATCAAGCAGAGTCAGCATGGCTTCATGAAAGGGAAATCACGTCTGACTAATTTATTAGATCTTCTCAAGAAAGTCACCACCAGAATGGATAGAGAGGAACTCACCAGAATGGATAGAGAGGAACTCACCAGAATGGATAGAGAGGAACTCACCAGAATGGATAGAGAGGAACTCACCAGAGTGGATAGAGAGGAACTCACCAGAGTGGATAGAGAGGAACAAGTAGATGTGTTGTATTTGGACTTCCAGAAGGCGTTCTTAAAGGGTACCTCAGAAGAGGTTAAGTCATAAGATAACAGCTCATGGCGTTGGCGGTATTACATTTGCATGGATGGAGAAATGGCTAATGGACAGGAAACAGAAAGCAGGGATAAGGTTTTTTTTCAGGTTGGTAAACTGTAACTAGTGGGGTTCCACACAGATCAGTGCTGGGACTGCAACTGTTTACAATATATATTAATGACTTGGAGGAAGGAAGCCAATGTACTGTAACCAAATTTGCAGACAACGCAAAAATAAATAGAAAGGCAAGTTGGGACAGGGATACAACAGTTTACAAAGAGATATCGATAGGTTAAGTGGGCAAAATATTGGCAAATGGAGTACAATGTGGGAAAGTGTGAAGTTTTAAAGTAAAGTTTATTTATTAGTCACAACTAAGACTTACGTAAACACTGCAATGAAGTTACTGCAAAATTCCCTTAATCATTACACTTCATCGCCTGTTCAGGTCAATGCAGCTAACCGGCATATCTTTCAGACTGTGGAAGGAAACCGGAGCACTTGGTGGAAACAGATGGAGACACGTGGATAACATGCAAACTCCACGCAGACAGTGACTCAAGCCAGGAATCGAATCTGGGTCTCTGGCGCTTTGAGGCAGCAGTGCCAACCACTGTGCTGCTCCAGTTGTTCATTTTGGAAGGGAGAACCAAAGAACAAGAGTATTATTTAAATGGAGAAAAACTGCAGAAAGCTGCAACACAAAGGGACTTGGGGGTACTTGTGCACAAAATACAAAAAGCTAGAACACAGGTGCAGCAAGTAATCAGGAAGGCTAATGGAATGTTGTCCCTTATTTCAAGGAGGTAAAAATAGGGAAGCCTTGCTTCAAGTGTGCAAGGTACTGGTGAGATCACACCTGGAGTACTGTGAACAGTTCTGTCACCTTATCGAAGGAAAGATATTATTGCATTGGAGACACTTCAGAGAAAACTCACTTGGATGATCCCCAGTATGAAGGGTTTGTCTTTTGAGGAAAGATTAAACAGATTGCAACTCTACTCAACGGAATTTAGAAAATGAGGGGTGATCTCACTGAAACATATAAGATCCTTAAGGGGCTTGACAAGGGAAATACGGAGAGGATGATTCCCCTCGTAGGAGTGTCTAGGACCAGAGGACATAGTTACAGAATAAAGAGACATCAATTTAAGACTGAGATGAGGAGAAATTTTTTGTCTCAGAGGGTTAAGGGTATTTGGAACTCCATGCCACAGGGAGCTGTAAGGGCAGAGTCTATATTTAAGACTGAGATAGCTAAATATTTGATCAAGACTTGTGGGGAAAGGACAGAAAAGTGGACGTGAAAAATGTTGAATCAGCCATGATCCTACTGAATGATACAGCAGGCTTGAGGGCTGAACAGCCTACTTCAGCTCCTATTTTTTATGGTCTTATGGACCATGATCGCTAGTACAAAGGGAGCTTTGAAACTTTGCAACAACAGTTTGCAATTACATCTGACTTTTAACATTTAAACATTCCAAAGCATCTCACAAGAGTGCAATTCAAATAGAACTGCCACTGAGCCAAAGAGATATCAGGAAAGCTGACTAAAGGTATGGTAAGAGTGTTGTTATATGTATTGCTTTAAAAGAGGAAAGAGAATGAACAACAAGCAAGGAAATTCCAGAGCTGGGGGCCTAGACAGCTGATGGCACTAACAGCAATGATGAAGAAGAGGGAGACAGTACACAAGAAGTGAAACTTGGAGGAATGCAGAGTTCTCAAGAGCTGCAGGGCTGGAGGAGGTTACAGAAATAGGGAAGGGTGAGGCCTTTGAGAGATTGAAACACGAAGATGAGAAGCTTAAAAGTCAAACGATTGGTGAACTGGGAGTCAATGGTAGTCAACGGTGGTCAACAAGCATAGGATTGATGGATTGTTGGAATTTGGTGCAAGTTAGTCTGCAGACAGCAGATTTGTTGTTAAGTTTATTGAAGCTGGGAGGCTGACCAGGAAAACATTGGAATAGCTGATTCTGGAGTTAAGAGGGAGCCTGGATAAGGGTTCCAGCAGCAAATGAACCAAGGCAAGGGCAGACATGGGCAATTTTGTTTTATTTGTTCAGGGGACATTGGCATCTCTGGCTGGCCTGCATTTATTGTCCAACCCTAGTTGCCCAAGGGAGCTAAGAGTCAACCACATTGCTGTGGTTCGGGAGTCAAATGTAGGCCAGACCAGGCAAGGACAGCAGATTTCCTTCTCTAAAAGACATTAGTGAATCAGATGGGTTTTTCTGACAATCAACAATGGTTTCATGGTCATCAGTAAATTCAGATTGTTCTTTGTACTGATGAAAAATAAAGAAAATTACAGCACAAAAACAGGCCCTTCAGCCCTCCAAGCCTGCACCGACCATGCTGCCTGACTTAACTAAAACCCCTACCCTTCTGGGGATCATATCCTCTATTCCCATCCTATTCATGTATTTGTCAAGATACCCCTTAAAAGTCACTACTGAATCCGCTTCCACTACCTTCCCCCGGCAACGAGTTCCAGGCACCCACTGCCTCATACATCTCCTTTAAACATTGCTCCCTAAATCTGTGCCCCCTAATAATTGACTCTTCCACCCTGGGAAAAAGCTTCTGACTATCTGCTCTGTCCATGCCCCTCATAATCTTTGTAGACTTCAAACAGGTTGCCCCTCAACCTCCGTCATTCCAGTAAGAACAAAGAATGCATACCAATTAGCAGACAGCACAAAAAGCTAGCAAGGGGACTCCTGCCGAAATCCATACTTTCAGATTGTTTTTATTGTTGACTTCAAATTCTACCATCTGCCGAGGTGGGATTCGAACCCAGGACTCTACAGCAATAGCTTAGTTTCTGGATCAATCATCTAGCGATAATACCACTAGGCCATTGCCTTCCACAGAGATGGAAGTAGGCAGTTTAACTGATTTGAGGTTGGAGGCCTGTCTCATTCTCTTTTAATGGGTTAGGAGAAGAGAAACAGAAAAGGAAAATCAAGGGAGAGTCCGTCACAGATCTCACTGCTGGCATCTTCATCCCATTGACACAGTGCACCCAAGATTGAACAGCTTGCAAATACTCACCCCTGAAAAATGTTAAGATCGGAGTAAGGAAATGGAACATTGGTATATGCCATGCAAGTGATAATGCCACCTTCCACATGTCCCTCATAGTCGTCCCCCACATAGAACACTACAGCACAAACAGGCCCTTCGGCCCACGAGTTGCGCCGAACACATCAACACCTACCAATCTATAGACCTATCTATAACCCCCAATCCCATTAAACCCCATATACTCATCCAGAAGTCTTTTAAAAGACCCCAGCGAGTTCGCCTCCACCACCACTGACGGCAGCCGATTCCATTCACTCACCACCCTCTGAGTGAAAAACTTACCCCTAACATCACTTCTGTACTTTCCTCCCCGCACCTTAAATCTGTGTCCTCTCGTAGCGACCATTTCAACCCGGGGAAATAGCCTCTGAGAATCCACCCTATCTATTCCTCTCAACATTTTATAAACTTCTATCAGGTCGCCTCTCAACCTTCGTCTCTCCAGGGAAAAGAGTCCCAGCTCCCTCAACCTAACTTCATAAGGCATGCCTCCCAGTCCAGGCAACATCCTTGTAAATCTCCTCTGTACCCTTTCAATAGCTTCTACATCCTTCCTATACTGAGGCGACCAGAACTGCGCACAGTACTCCAAATGAGGCCTGACAAGGGTTTTATAAAGTTGCAGCATTACCTCCCGACTCCTAAACTCAATCCCTCGATTAATGAAGGCCAGTACACCATACGCCTTCTTGACCACCTCCTCCACCTGCGAGGCCGATTTAAGAGTCCTGTGGACCTGGACCCCAAGATCCTTCTGCTCTTCAACACTACTAAGACTCCTGCCCTTGATAGTGTACTCGTTCACCCCGTTGGTTCTGCCAAAATGGACGACTACGCATTTATCCGCGTTGAAGTCCATCTGCCACTTCTCCGCCCAGTCCTGCATCCTATTTATGTCCTGCTGCAACTTTTGACATCCTTCCAGACCATCCACAACACCACCGACCTTCGTGTCATCAGCGAACTTACTTACCCATCCCTCCACTTCCTCATCCAGGTCATTTATGAAAATGACAAACAGCAAGGGTCCTAGAACAGATCCCTGGGGCACTCCACTGGTGACTGACCTCCATTCAGAAAAAGACCCATCCACAACCACTCTCTGCCTTCTGCAGGCAAGCCAGTTCTGGATCCACAAGGCCAAAGGCCCTTGGATCCCATGCCCTCTCACCTTCTCATATTGACACTAGGCTATGTCCCCTTTGTACTTCTCACGAACCACCAGTTCTAACTTGCACAAACACTTCTCAAGCCTTTCCAAGTGTGCTCTACAATACTTGCAATAAGTATAACAATAGAACCTGAGTTAGAATAATTAAAAGCACACTGCAAGTATCAGTGTGCTGTTTACGTAAAATGGAGAATAAAAAGAAGGTTAAACATAAAAAAGTTAATACTTTTTCCAAACACTTGCATACTCACGGATTCCCCTTGATTAATTTTTTTTTAAACCGTATTGATACAAACAATCTTGAATGACTTTGATGAGTGTCAGCTTTGTGGTATCACAAATACATGACTTTGGTTAAAATTTAGTTTAGGCTGTGATAGCTGATTCAAGTTGTCAATATCTGCAGTGACAAAAGTACAATATCCTGTTTCCTCATCCAATGAACCAGAGTTCCACTATGTTTGCCTGGTAACATGTAAATGGCATGAGTTATGCAGACTAAAAGTATATTAGTTTCTCTAAGATATTGTGTTTAATTAAATGGTGAAATAAGTGATTTGTATTTTGAAGTGTGATATAATTCAGCATTGTCCGTTAACTCAGGAACACAAATGCCAGCACCCAAAAACAATTTTAGATGCTAATCAGATACGGTAAGCCATTATTTGCCCCTACTAGAATATGAAACATTTCAGATTTCCCAAGAGGAACAATTTAAATCCCCCAATGTGTTACAAAATGCAAAGTTCTTCAAAGTACATTGAATTTAAGATTTAATCAGGTGGAAGATTCTAAACCAAGACTTGTGCCATGTATGTTCTTTAATTGAAATTGACACCAAAGGACGAAAGACATTGAGAGGTCAAATGTAAGTAGGATTTCCCAATCCAGAATCTATAATCCAAAGATATTTCTTGAAAAATGTAATAAACACACTAGGCACTTAGTTCATACTATAACAATGAATACTTGCCCTTGACAGCATCAGTTATTTATAGTTAAAATTTAACTGCTTCTCGCCTGTAAAATCACAGCAGATGATTATGTTCTATAGCTACAATGAGCTCATTTGGTGTACTACAAAGTTGTTTTATACCAGTAACTAGATGACTTCATGTGTAGTAATTAATTTCCAGAATCCTATATCCTTGCAAGGCCATGGGCAAGGGATACTTAAGGGAGTGATGTGAAAAGGTTGAAAGCGAAACACTGTTTAAAATATGTCAAATTGTAACAATTTTTATGAACCCAGCAATGTATTATAAAGGGAATCTAAGCAGAGCAGAAAACATATATTACAACATATATAAAACATGAGAAATACTACTCAACAATCATTTTCCACAGCATCTCTACAGGTTAATTGATGTAAAATGCCATTGAGTGTAAAGGTAAAGTTTGTGTTTTGTGCACTGCAAAATTTTGGAATTAAATTCCTATAACGTTCGGTTTAATCTGTAAATTGTAGAACAAAAATCACCTGACATAACTAGCCCGAGTTTTTTGAGATGTTGTTTTCCCTATGACCTTGTTGTATAGAATGTGCAGTGTTCAATGACCCATTATTTCTCGTTAAAACAAATATGGACACAGCCAGTTGGGCCAAAAAGATATACAAAAGCCTACAACTTACAGAATGACTGAGCACAGCCAGCCTCACTTTGATTGTTCTGTCAGCTGACCTCTGCAGAAGCAATGCTTAGGTGATCCTGTGCTTCTTAGCTGACAAATGAATGATCCAAGCTCCTTATATTTTCTACTGCTGCAGCCTTTAGTCCAGGTGCTTGGACAGTGAGCCAGCATGACATCTCAGATCAAGATGAATTGGTGCAAACTCCAAGCCAAGATTGTTTTATAGCATTTAATTTAGTTTCTTCCCCTGCTTGGATGAGCACAGTCTGGTTATGGATTTCTATTCTAATGTACTGGAGCAGGCCTGAAAGGAGCCAATGAAGCAGATGCTGGAGTGGAGAGGCAGGAATACCGATCAATAGGCAAGGCCCTGACCTCAGCGCTCTCAGCCCTAGCAATGGCCACTATACTTTGAAGGAAAAAGCAAAGCCAAGTGTGCTCATTCCGGTCAGAAATGATCCACAAGGAACACAAGAATAACTCCTTTGCGCTTTAATTATTTCTAGTTTGTTTTTAAATACGTAGACTATGAATACATTCTGGTTTCAAACTTGCACATTTTGTCTGATTAAACAACATAATTATTGACAATGTGAATGATTGGATTAAAAGGTAATTTTTGACTACATTTTAGAATCTGCTGCAAAATTCAACAGGTAATCCTAATATTTTGAGGTGGTACAATCTGGAGTTTACATAAATTTGCTTTTATTTTTGTTTTGCAATATTTTATTGCAAGCTTCGAAGTTATGGTGTTCAGCAATCAACGAGGGGCAGAAAGAAACATTGCCCAGTCACATCAATATCCCAAACAGTCCTTTCCTTCATTCACAGATCAATCAGGTGGAGTTTAAGGACCCAAATACTGAACAAGTCACAGGATATTTATCAACAGAAGTGCACACTTCTGTGTCACTGTGCAGGATTCAATTTAGACAAAAAATGCATAATAGATGATTTTAGAAAAATGTACATAAATAATTGATATTTGTATTATGTCTTTATTGTAATGAAACCCCCAATGAGGCTCACACAGGAGCATTATAAAACAAAGTATGACATAGCCACGTAAGGAGTGATTAGGTGAGATAACGAAAATGTTTTGTCCTCAACTACTTTGTGGTAGTGAATTTCACACATTCACCACCCTCTAGGTGAAGAAATTTCTCCTCACCTCAGTTCTAAAAGATTTACCTCTTTTATCCTCAAACTGTGACTCAAACTTCTGGACTCTCCCATCATTGGGAACATTCTTTCTGAATCTACTCTGTCTAACCCTGTTAGGATTTTATAAGTTTCTATGAGATCCCCTATCACTCTTTTAAACTCCAGTGAATATAATCCTAGTACCATGAAACAGGCAATCTGGAGAGAGTAAAATAATAAACTAATCTGTGACATGGTAAATTTAAAAACATTAATTCTTCTGTCCCATAAAATGCTTTATTTTTTGGCTTAGTCTTATATCAATTATAAGTAAGTAAGTCCTTTATTTTAGGGTTGGGTGCCTCGAGTTCTGAATGTTCTTCAGGGAGCTGCTTGCATGGCTGTGGCCTTTTCAAGCTCTGTGTACACTTGTGGTTCTACAGTTCATCATTGATCCTGGATTTTCTCTCTTGCGACTTTGCTCCTGATAATGTGGCATTTTTTTTTCTGTCCTTCTTAGGTCCTTCCCTCAGAGTGCTCTGGTTTTGGGAGGGAGGGAGGCTTGGCTCTCTGGTGGGGGCCCACTTCTCTCTTTTCTGTTGTTGGGGAGCACGCCCCCTCTTGGGGGTCATGTGATACATGTTTGTTTACGTGCAGTAACCCTTGCATTTTCATGGAAGAGTACCCTTTCGCAGTACCCTTTGTTTTAGTTATAGAAAAGATGAGTTGCACCACAGCAGGGCATTGGATAGATTGAGATGTGGCTGATATGGCCTTAAATCCTCATTGCAGGTGAGGAAAGTCCTCATCAGAACTATTAGTGCCCTGTTTTTTGTTAGTTATTTTAATCTAAGAAATTCCCTGGTGGTACAGGCAGACTAAATATCCTGGAATGAACTGGACGTCTTTTCCTTGCGGTCGGTGCTTCTGGTTGGTGAGTGTGTGGGGAGGTCTACGGTGGTGGTGCACACCTGAGCAGTGTTGATAGTTCTTGTTGCTCTGTGAGAGGGGGTGCATCATAGTGCCATGTTTTCATGGCCTTATCCTGATGTCCTGATTCCCCACATTTTTTTCCTGTTGTTCTTTCAATATCCATACAGGAGATGATGATGACTGTAACAACAGGGATTTTTTGAATTACTTGTATTGATTTTTGCAGGTCTTCAAGTATATACGTGAAATGATAATTGTCCTGTACTGTGCCGAATCCTGGGATGTTGTTGCATATTTCATTCCAAATATAAAGTTGAAAATTTTTAATGATAACATTTTTTTTTAAAAAGCCACAGCTGTCACCTCTCCACCCACTCTACCAATCTGCATGTCATTTAGAAGTTCTACACAATACACTATTCTCCTCACAATTCACAATGCTTCCAAGTTTTGTATCATCTGCAAAATTTTAAATTGTGCCCTGTACTCAAAGGTCTAGATAATTAATACCCATATATCAGGAAAAGCAAGGGTATCAATACTGACACTTGAGGAACTCTTCGAAAAACCTTCTTCCAGCCTGGAAAACATCCATTAGCCACTACTCACGCATTTAATTTTCATTCAATTTTGTCCCCATGTTGCTACTTTCCTGTGGCTGAGACTAATACCATCCTTAACCAATTACTATACAGAAAGAAAATAATCAAAAATAACATTTAAAAACACAGTTCTCTCATGCCTTATCACATAATCTGCATGATTATGTAAATTTTGTTCATGTAGGATTCACATCAAGTACCTTGAACAACAGCTTTTTAAATTTTATATATAACATGCATGCCATGCATTAAAATTGAATGTATACTTGTGATCCACTGTATTGCTGATTTATTGTAATTATTAAAAATATGATCACATTAAATTATGATTTCAGCTAGCCCATTTACTTTAAGTATTTAAGTCAGTGAAAGACTAATGAAGATAGATCTTTCTTAAATTTAAATTGGTGCAAGTATTATCATCTACTATCTCAATTACACTGAAATTCATATAAATAGAAGGCAATATGATTTTTAAAAGAAATGTTGAACCGATTTTGAACAGATTATTGTTATAACTATGATTTCTTTGTGGACAATAGCGTTCCATTTAATCATAGTCCAGGTGACATAAAGATCTATTTTCTTGACAAGACATTTGATTACCCTATCACAGCAAGAAAGTTAATAACCTGAAGTAACCATTTCAATGCTGAATTTCATTTCACATCAGATTTTGACTTTCTGAAACATCATTGGGTATCACAATTTCATTGCACATTGCTCTTAATAACCTAGACTTGTGTCTCAGTTATTACATAGATCGCAGGAAGGAAAAGAAAGGAAAACAATATTAGAAGACAGGCTGTTTGTTACATGCTCCTTTCCTTGCATTGCTAATCTACCATTGTACCAGTAAGAAAAGTTTTGCAACAGAACAAAATAAAAATCAGAATTAAAAGATGTAAACACACAGGTTGTTAGAATTAAAAAAGGAAAATCTGAATTCAGTGCACTTACAAAATTACATTCAAATGTTGACTAACCTGCTGTGCATTCCTGTAGCTTTCAGTTTCTTTGAGAAAGCCACATGAGGTGTTAGGCAGGATTTTAATTTGTTCAAAATCTATCTACTGGCACAGCATTACAATGAGGCCCATTTTATGTTGAAAGCCTCAGGATAATCAGTGGAAGCAATGCAAGTGGAATTCCCTCACTTGAATTACTAAGACAACTAGGGTTCCATTCTGTTATTTATGGGCTTGTACAGCTATATGAGGAAAATTGTTATTTCTTTCCATATTCTTCTCTCAAAATAGTCCATTTAAGTCTTAAATAAAATTTTAAAAACAAGTAAAGAACTGTAAAATTAGCATATGTTGCATCTTCATTTTATTGCAAAGTGATGTTACTTTTGCACTCAGGGGACTTTGTCATAAAAGTCGAGAGTCTAACCAATATGCTGCATTTTATAATAGAATAGCAACTGCTCTGTTTTGACAAGAGAAGCAAGTGTGCAAATGCTGAAAATGTAAATTAACAGAAATATAAGTCCTGTCCTGTGTTTTAACCAATATGAGTACAGGAGTTGCAAGATTCATACCAGGGTACAAAGAAACATTGAATGTATCTCTCTTGGAGGAGAGGTATGCCAAGGTTATTCACTGCAATTCATCCTGTTTGTTCCCTTCATTTTGCATGGCATTATGAGGTTGCAGTGACTCTTCTAGACATTTCTGAAAATATGGTGACACTTTGCAAACAACATTAGGTTGTTGACAAACACACTTGAGGATCAAATGTATTTTAAAAATCTTGAGCAATGGGCTAACCAATGTTAGCCATAAAAGTTGTGGATACCTCCAAGTGCAAGATATGACTTTTCACATCTCAACAAGAATACAGCAGATATTGGCTGGATTAGAAAACTTGTATCTGTCTTTACTGTTGATTCATATTGCTGCCTGGGCACCTCGATAGGTAATAACTTTAGTTTGGAGACAGTCCTCCAGGTCATGAGAAGGTTCTCGGATTTATCTCATCTTTCTTCAGTTACAGCAAAATTCCGTATTACACCTCCTTTGCTGTTACTGGGTCAAAATCCCTGGAACTCTGACTAACAGCACCGTGGGTGTACTTACACCACATGGACTGCAGTGGTAATTAAGGATGGGCAATAAATGTGGCCCAGCCAGTGACACCCATATCCAGCGAAAGAATAAAAAAAAGTTCTTCTTCAAAGTTTAAAATGCTGAGGCATGCGATGTAAGAGTTTCCTATGGCTTGCTTTTTAATTTGATAAAGTTGTAAGTGAAGCAAGCGGCAGCTACTGAGGCTCCAATTGAGCCTAAGTGGAAGTAAGTCATCCTCAACCCCAAGAGACTGCCTAAGAAAGAGGGGACATGACATGGTGGAACTTGCATCAATGAAATTTGGTGATTATCCATTAACTGCTGTCCAACAAGTAAGGGCTCACATTCACAACAGTTTGTAGCCTACTGATCAACTAACAACAATAATCTTTGTAGTGGAAGAGAGATTTAAGCAGTAAAACAAAGTAATATTATAAAAGAATGAAAAGCGTAACAACTTTCAAGTAGAAGTGTGGGAAAACTGTGTACAATTTTTTTTTTAGCTCATGTCTGAAGAGTAATCTTTTGAAGTCCATCAATTGTCCAATATAGTTCCATACAAGCTTGGATTTCAGTACTCGTAGTTTTTTTGATGAGGCCATGAAAATAACACCAATCCATACTGCGCTCAACTCAATTTTTGTAACCTGATCTTAC
Source organism: Carcharhinus amblyrhynchos (assembly GCF_965287045.1). Lineage (NCBI taxonomy): Eukaryota > Metazoa > Chordata > Chondrichthyes > Carcharhiniformes > Carcharhinidae > Carcharhinus > Carcharhinus amblyrhynchos. The sequence continues at coordinate 51,135,840 of NC_137324.1, forward strand.
ATTAATTGTAACATGATTGTCTGCTTAAATTCATTTCAGTAGACATTCTTAAAAATCTCCAGGGAGAACTCATGTTTATCTGTCTGGCTGGACACAACCTGAACCCATATTCATTGGGACCTATTCTGAGGTCATCTAATTTCTTGATCAAATATTCCAAATGTAAAAACAAAGACAGAATTTGGCACCACCTACAGTGCAATGATTGTGCACACCAAGAAGTAGCTTATCTACGAAAAATTTGATTCAGATTGGATTCAAGTCGGATATTTATTGGAAGAATGGAAATGGATGTGCAGGCTGGGTAGATAAAGGCATGATATGACCTTCCTCATTTTTCAATTGAAGTTCAATCTATGGCATTTGATTTCCATCAATACTATATCTGCATTGCACTGAAACAAAAATCAAGGGAGCAATTCCCACCTTGCCTGACAGATCTCTGCCATTTTATCTTCTGAACTTTAACAGTCTTAAGCCAACAGTCCTTCCTGTTACTTTAATCTGTATGAATACCAAATACAAAATGGAGAACTCCATATTCTTTGCTCTCTTTGTATGTGATCAATTCAGTGGAAGAGACTAAGATGGAGCTGCAGACGACTTAACTTACGGTACTCAGAGTTCCGTTTAGAGCAAATGGTTTTACAGCACAAGGAAAGGCAGCAAATAACAGATTTTATTTTAAAATTCACACTCGTGAATCATAACTGGGCAATCAAAGTCAGGCAAACATTAAGAGTGAAAGGGTTCAAGAGGGTATCCTATTCTAAAGATGTGTTTTTGAAAAGCTGAGGCATTTTTACAAAATCAAGGCTGAGTTTAATATACTCAGTTATTATTGGTACCCTTCATCTGCTAAATGCACAACTGGAAGGACTGACTCTGTATCTGACTGCCTGAAAATTGGCAACAGTACAAGGAACAGACCGAGCACAGAAATGAAATCAAATGTGAAACTCAAATTAGAAAGGACCACTGCAAATTAATGCACGTGCACAAAGCAGCAATGAATTCTACTCCATGTTAGAGGGCATCCATTACTGCTCCCTTTTTTACAGAAGTGCAAAATGAGAAGGTTATGTTCCAAGGAAATCTAGTGTATGAAACTCTCTCTCCAAGACTTTATAGAAATCCTGGACAGGCCTCAAGGTGAAATTTGAGCTGCTAGATATAGTGAAGTCTATTTTCTGTAATAAATTTAATAAAATAGATTGACTAAACTATTTACTTACAAAAAAGCTAAATCCACAATTAAGGTGTGATGAAAAAAGGTATCCCCTCAAAAAAAATTTTAAAAAAGAGATAAAGGAATTCAGGCCCATAAAATACCTATTTCAGTTCATTCTAATTATCTTGTTCCCTTCAACCAGTTTTGGCTGGTAGAATAACACTTCTAAAAATGTCACCTTAATTCTGGAGCATTGTCAAAAGTTCAGATCTATCAAGCAGTTCTGAAGAAAAAGTAATAATGCGGTGTAATCAGACCTAATGATTGAAAACAATTAGTCCTAATATGACTTCCCATCACCAGATCTTGAATGTGAGGAGGAAATTGAGCAAAGCAAATGGATAACGATCCAACTGCTGCCAACAAAACCTAACCCTTTTTTTTATTTGCAAGAATACAAGGAATTGGTGCATGAGTAGGCCATGAGGCCTTTCAAACCTGCTCTGCCAATCAATACAATCATGGCTGATCTTGGACTTCAACTTAACTTTCCCACCCATTCCCCATACTCCTTAATACCCTAAGAAACTAAAAGTCTGCCTAGCCCAGCCTGAAATATATCTAATGATAGAACATCTACAACAGCCTGGGTTAGAGAATTCCAAAAATTCATAACCCTTTGAATGAAGTAATTTTTCCTCATCTTAGTCCTAAATGGTTGACCACTTATCCTGGAACTATGTTCCTTTGTTTTAAACTCCCCAACCAGCAGAAACACCTTATCAAGCTCCTTCAGAATTTTGCATGCTTCAATGAGATCGCCTCTCATTCTTCTAAACGCCACAGAATATAAGCCCAATTTATTTAGACTCTTACCATTAGTCAAACACCCAAGTCCAGCGTCCAATCTAGTGGACCTTTGCCAAAGCAAGTATATCCTTTTTAAGTGTGCACACTAAAACTGAACCCAATATTCCAGATGTGGTCTCACCACATCTATAGTTGTACAACTATAGCATAATGTATTTATTCATGTATGCAACCCCCTTGCAATAAAAGCCAATATGTCATTTGCCTTCCTAATTGCTTGCTGCACCTCCATGCTAGTTTTCTGCATTTCTTGTATGAGCACATCCAAGTCTATTCAAGCCTCAGTAATTACAAGTTTCACACCTTTTAAAGATTATTCTGCTTTTCTACTCTTAAAACCAATGTGAATAACTTCCCAACATTATACTCGATCTACCACCTTGCTGCCCCCTAAATTATACTAATGATTTAACTGTGATGCAATAAAGTGTCTACTTTAAGCTGGTAATCAATTGGGGAAATATTAGAGCTTCATTACAAGAGTATAAAGATGTTCACCCTGGATGCTGGGGGAAATTGAAAGAGTCTATGCATTTACTTGACAGGATTGGATATAAACTTGTCTTAGGTACAGGCTGGCTTCAGACTCATTCTTTCCTCAACATTGTTGGAATTAACAGCTTCACCTGTCTATATCTCTTTACAGTCTCTGTGTCCTCCCACATTACCTCCCCATCTAGCTTGGTATCATCAGCAAATTTGATACGTTATTTTCTGTCTCTTCATCAAAGTCATTGAAGAAGGTTGTAAATAGCTGAGGTTCCAGCACTGACTCCGCTTGTCACAGCCTGCAAACTTGAAAATTCCCAACATATCCCTATTCTCTGCTTCCTGTCCATTAACTAATCTTCTATCAACTCCATGAGCCCTTATCTTGTGCATTAACCTTTTGTGTGGCATTTGATCAAATGCCTTTAGGAAATCCATGAATCTATTGGTTCACTTTTATCTACTCTACTAGCTGTGTCCTCAGAAAGTTCTGATAAATTTGTCAAATAGGATTTCCCTTGAGTGAAACCATGTTGGCTTGTTCAAATTGTATTATCCTTTTCTAAGTGCATTGTTAAAATTCCCTTAATGAAAGATTTCAGCATTTTCCCTACAACTGATGTCAGGCTAACTGGCCTGTAGCTCACTCTCCCTCCTTTCTTGAAAGGCGGTGTACCATTTGCTAATTTCTAATCTAGTGGGACCATTCCAAGATCTAAGGAATTTTGGAAAATCATAGCTAACACATCCACACATTCTGCAGCTATCTCTTTTAGAACCCTAGGGTGTAGTCCATCAGGTGACAGCAATTTATTGGATTTTAGTCCCTTAAGTTTCTCCAATACTTTTTCTCTGCTGATATTAATTTTCTCACGTTTAAATCCCTAGGTTGCCATCTATTTCTGATATGAAACTTGTGTCTTCTGCTATGAAGACAGACACAAAATATTTGTTCAGTGCCTCTGCTATTTCCTCATTCGCAATGATGACTTCTCTAGTCTCTGCATTGAAGGGACCAACGTTTATCCTTGTCCTTTCTATTTACTTGTAAAACCTCTTACAATATCTTATTATATTTCTGGTTAGTTTACTCATATTCTATTTTCTTCCTTTCTAATCAACTTTTTTGGTGGCCCTCTGCTGGTTTCTAAAATACTCCCAATCCTTAGAAGAGATTGTTTTCATCTTCAACATTGTAAGGCTCTTCTTTAATCTAATACTATCCTTAACTTCCTGAGTGAGCCATGGATGGGTTTTCTTGCTGAAATTGTGTTTTTCAGTGGAATGCATTTCAGATGCATTCCTTAATGTTTCCCACTCTTCATTTACCTCCAAAACTTTTAGCCTATTTACTCAGCTAACAATGCCTAGCTCCACTGCCCCTGCAACTCCACCCCACCCCCCACACCTATGCAATTTGCTTTGTTTAAGATTCTTGTTTGCAATTGGAAAAAAACATACTGGCGTCACATCCTGGGTGTTTTCTGCCTAACGCATAGCCTCGATCAGGAGAGACTCCGACTCCTCATGACCCAGAATTGCAGTGGGCGGTTAGTGAAAGTGAAATGAAGTGACTTAAAAACTTAACATGGAATTCAACGGTATTATGATCACTATTTCCCAGTGAATCTTTTACTATGGTAATACTAATTAACCCTGTTTAATTACACAATATCAGATCGAAGAAAGCTTTGTCTTGTCAGTTCCACAATGCATTGCTTAAAAAACTGTCACAAAAACATTCCAGAAACACATTTTTGAGCCAACTCTTGCCAGTTTGATTGTCCCAGTCTATTTGAAAATGGAAGTTCCCTCACAATTACTACATTTCCTTTGTTACAAGCTCCATCAATTTCTTGTTTAATGCTTCATCCAATGGTTTAACTGTGGTTAGGGAGCCTATAAAACAATCCCATCAATGTTTTCTGACTCTTGCTGTGTCTAATTTTCACTCATACCAATTCTACTTGTGATCCTTTTTAAATAATGTCTCTACGTCAGTGTTTCCCAAACTTTTCCAGTCACTGATCCTTTTTGACATTCTCTGATTATTAATGGAACCCTTAAGGAGCACTCTTTAAGAGTTAAACCATGAAAAATTGATTGTTTTTTTGCAATAGGAACAAACATTGCAAAACAAATTTATAGGAGTCTTTTCTATTTCTTATATACACATGTATTATAAGTAACAACTTATATTATTCAATGAAGTACAGAAGTCTCACTTCTTTTTAACATTTTTAATGAGGCTTGATGTTGCTTCTTTTACTCACAAATTCAATATTAGGAATGCTGTTGGAGAGCTAAATTTTCATATCAGACACACACACACATGCTCTCCCCTCTCTCTCGCATACATCCTCTCCTTGCTCTCACTTTTAAACATATATTCACACCCTCTCCTCTCTCTCCCACATACACACATAGACACACTCACACTCTTCCTCACACACATTAAAAAAACACACTTGCCCTTCTCTCAAAAACTCCCCTCTCTCACAACCACACATCTCGCCCACACACTCCCTGCTCTCTTTCATATGCCTGTAAACCCCATTCACCCACCCCTTCCGTTGTTCTGAGGCCTGGTCGACACCTCTATCTAAAGTTTGCAGCCCCTCACTCCAATTACCACTCTCCCTCGTTCTGTGGTCCTTGCTCTCTTCTCTACCTTGCTCCACGGTCTGCTCTCTCCTTGCTCAACAGTTGGTCCACGCTCTCCCTCGCTCACTCAAATTTGAAAAACTTCCCCACTCATTCCAGCTCATCAAATCACACGCTGGTCACTCACTCCAATAGCTGATAGACTTACCACCTGCAGCCAATGCAGGGAGCAACCAGCCTCTGGTCGACAAGTAGTTTTATAGCATTGAGTTGAATGCCACAAGCTGGACAAGCCGGGGCCACCAGGGAACTCCTTGATAGGAAAGCCAGCCAACCCCATGTCAACCTTTGCTTTGAGGGCTACACTTCCTCCTCTGCCATGCTGTCTGTCTTTCAAAAATATTGTGTTCTCTTTCACAGGATCTGAGCATTGCTGGCGAACATTTATTACCCATCCCTAATTCACCTTGAGGTCGTGGCAGTGAGCTTTCGTCTTGAACTGCTGCAGTCCATGTGGTGTAGGTACACAAGTAATCTTGTCTAATAATACCAACATCACACACTTACAAAAAAAGACTCAACAAAAAAAAGACTCAACAAAATATTGCCTGGCTATGAAAAATAGGCCAAGTAGCTCATGACTTGCATTCAGTGCCCTTTATGTTCCAAGAGTAATAATTAATCATCAAACATCTTCACCGTGTTAACAGCAACAGTCATCCTATAAACCAACAAACACTAGAATAGATTTTAAAGTACTCATTATTACAAAACATAATGCTCTCCATTTACCAATATGTCTGTCAAAATCATTGCTTGTTCTAGATGATCAGCTAATTAACCCAGGAACAATGGTTATTTGACAAAGGTCCTATCATCTACTCTTCGTAAGAGATAGAACTGAAGGTTAAAACCTGATGATATTAGCACTATGCTATGCTATTTCACAAAAATTATGTTTTTCTTACTTTTAACAGACATTACTTTGTTCTCCCACTTCACAGAAAAAAACGCTCAAAGGGAAATATTTATGAAATTAGTTTAGTTTAACCATTTGTGTTTGAAAAAGGGGGTTCGCCAGATATAGTTTGAAAATTATCACACTACAGAAACCTAATCAACCATCACTTTAACCTGCCTCACAGTGCCAGGAACCCAGGTTCAATTCCAGTCTTGGGTCACTGTCTGTGTGGAGTTTGCATATTCTCCCTGTGTCTGTGTGGGTTTCCTCTGGGTGCTCTGGTTTCCTCCCATAGTCAAGAGATGTGCAGGTTAGGTGGATTGGCCATGCTAAATTTCCCCTTGGGGGACAAGCTAGGATAAATGCATGCATAGGGTTGCAGGAATAGGGCTTGGGTGGGATTGTGGGCTGTGCAGACTTGATGGGCCAAATGGCCTCCTTCTGCACTGTAGAATTCTATTGTCCATACATCAGCAGCCATATCATTTCCTGGGAGAGAAATAAAAAATCTTAGCCCCATAAGCATGGTGGTGGTGAAATCTTCATCTCCAAAAAGCTACAAAAAAAAAGTTTCAGTACAGGCACTGATTCACATACCATCCTGCCTTTATAAGGCACACTACCAGTCTTCTCCAACTCGCTGTGAAACTCAATTAATCTACAGCCATTACATGAACCAGCAACTTATTCCAAAAGTAAATGGTTTTCACAGTAAAGGAAAATCTCCAAATATATAACTCAGTTCCAAACTTAACCAGTTTGTATGCATGGCCATTTGCAAGAAAATATCAAAAAACATACATGCTCTCCTAACTGATTCCCTTTTTTGGAAATATCTCAAACAGATTCCATTTAATCTGGCTGAAATATATATTAGCTATCAAAAGTAGGAGTCTAAGAAGTATTCCTAACAGCCCTAGACAGGGAGGAAATGGTAGAATATTTACTGGAGCTTTTGCGATGCCATATGAGAAAAATGTTTTCATATTTTTGTTTAACTTTACTCAGGTGAGCCACTGGGATTGAACATGTAAGTCAATCGATCGTCTCACACAAGTGCAAGTTCAGTACCTTGAGGTTGTTTGCAGCTTGTGTGATGAATGGGGACCAAGTTAAAACATTAGTTAAAACTAGAACAAACTTCAAAACTTTCAGCATTTGCAAGGGTAGGTACTGAATTTTGTAAAAATAGGAAAGAATTATTACATTGCAAGCAATTCTCTCAAAGCGTGTAGCACGCAGGCGCGCACTCAGAAGTCACTTTGAAAAATCAAAATCACAAACAGAACACGAATATGATAATACATTAGTGAACAAAAATACAGACAATTAAAACAAAGATGGAGACTGAGAATTAAACAGTGACTTTCCACTTCATGTATTGTTTGAGACTTTAAATGCAACATACATAAACTGTTCTCTCTGGTTCAAACAGATATTGAATGATCTACGCAACTGAACATCCTGTCTTCATGGCCCCATAACCCAACACATTTAGGGATAGAAGCAAGTTACTGCGGATGCTGGAGTCTGAAACCAAAAGAGAAAATGCAGGAAAATCACAGCAGATCTGGCAGCATCTGTAGGGAGAGAAAAGAGCTGACATTTCAAGTCCAGATGACCCTTTGTCAAAGCTAAAAGCATAGCAAGTGGGGGATATTTATACTACAGGGTGAGGGGATGAAAGATGAGTCACAGCCACGCTACTTGGACTTGAAACTGAGAGGAAAAAGCGGGGGGAGGTAGCTCTGCTGATTAAGGATAGTATCAGGGTGGTAGTGAGGGAAGATATAGGCGCCAAAGAGCAGAACATGGAATCATTGTGGGTGGAGATTAGGAACAGCAAAGGGAGGAAGATGCTGGTGGGTGTCATCTATACGCCCCCAAATAATGACCTGGAGGTGGGGTGGGCTATAAACACGCAAATAAATGATGCGTGCAGGAATGGAACGGCGATAATTATGGGGGATTTCAATCTACATATCGATTGGTCGACCCATGTTGGACGCGGTGGGCTTGAGGAAGAGTTCTTGGAATGCTGCCGGGATAGTTTCCTTGAACAGTATGTGCTGGAGCCGAAGAGGGAGCGAGCTATCTTAGATCTGATGTTATGTAATGGGTCAGGTAGAATTAGGGACCTTGTTGTGAGGGATCCCCTTGGGAAGAGTGATCATTGTATGGTGGAGTTTCTGATGCAGATGGAGGAGGAGAAAGTAGGATCCCGGACCTATGTCCTTTGTTTGAACAGAGGGGAGTACAATAGGATGAGAGAGGAATTGGCGAATGTAGATTGGGGGCGCAGATTGGTCGGTAGGTCTGCTGAGGAACAGTGGAGGATCCTTAAGGAGATCTTTCTTGGTGGTCAGCAGGAATTCATTCCGATGGTAAAGAAGGATCGTAGGAGAAGAGATAATCAGCCGTGGATAACGAAGGAGATAAAGGAGAGTATTAAATTAAAAGCTGATGCGTTTAGAGTGGCTAAAAGTAGTGGGCGAGAAGAAGATTGGGAGAGGTTTAAATATCAACAAAGAATGACGAAGAAGTTGATAAAGAAAAGGATAGACTATGAATCTAGGCTAGCGCTAAATATAAAAAAGGATAGTAAGAGTTTTTATAAATATGTAAAAAGGAGGAGGCTGGCTAGGGTGAATGTTGGACCCCTAGAGGATGAGAGGGGAGATTTAGTGGTGGGGGATGAGGAAATGGCTGAGGCCTTGAATAACTTTTTTGCTTCGGTCTTCATGGAGGAGGACGTGAATAGTTTGCCGGGTGTTAACGATGGAAAGATGGTAGGAGTGGAGGGCCTGAATGAGATCATTATTACTAGAGAGGTAGTGCTCGACAGACTAGAGGGACTGATGGTGGACAAGTCCCCAGGACCGGATGGAATGCATCCAAGGGTTCTGAAGGAAATGGCGGAGGTGATAGTGGATGCCTTAGTGATTATTTTCCAAACCTTGCTGGATTCCGGGGAAGTGCCGGAAGATTGGAAAACAGCTAATGTTACGCCGCTGTTTAAAAAGGGTAGCAGGCAAAAGGCAGGGAATTATAGGCCAGTTAGTCTAACGTCTGTTGTAGGAAAAATGCTTGAATCCGTCATCAATGAGGAAATAGCGAGGCATCTTGAGAAGAATTGTTTGATAGAGCAGACGCAGCACGGATTCGTTAAGGGGAAGTCGTGTCTGACGAATTTATTGGAATTCTATGAGCATGTGTCTAGTGCGGTGGATAGACAGGAACTGGTGGATGTGGTGTTTCTCGATTTTCAGAAGGTGTTTGACAAGGTGCTGCACAAAAGGTTGTTACAGAAGGTTAGGGGGCATGGAGTTGGGGGTAAGGTGTTAGCGTGGATAGGGGATTGGCTGTCAAATAGGAGGCAAAGAGTGGGTGTCAATGGGTGCTATTCGGATTGGCGGTTGGTGATGAGTGGAGTGCCCCAGGGATCAGTGCTGGGGCCTCAGCTGTTTACCATTTATATAGATGATCTGGAGGAGGGAGCCAAGTGTAAGGTGTCGAAATTTGCTGATGACACAAAGATAAGTGGTACAGCAAATTGTGCGGAGGGTGTGGAAAGTCTGCAGAGGGATCTAGATAGGCTGAGCAAGTGGGCGAGGACCTGGCAGATGGAATACAATGTTGGCAAGTATGAGGTTATCCACTTTGGTAGGAATAATAGTAGAAAGGACTACTACTTACAGGGCGAAAAGCTGCAGCATGCTACGGTGCAGAGGGACCTGGGGGTCCTTGTGCATGACTCGCAAAAACCCAGCCTACAGGTGCAGCAGGTGGTCAGGAAGGCGAATGGGATGCTGGCCTTCATAGCGAGGGGGATTGAATACAAAAGTAGGGAGGTCTTGCTGCAACTGTACAGGGCACTGGTGAGGCCGCAGCTGGAGTACTGTGTGCAGTTTTGGTCGCCGCACTTGTGCAAGGATATTTTGGCCTTGGAGGGAGTGCAGAGGAGGTTTACTAGGCTGATATTGGAGTTGAGGGGGTTGAGCTATGAAGAGAGGCTGAATAGACTGGGTTTGTACTCGTTAGAGTTTAGAAGGATGAGGGGGAATCTTATTGAGACGTATAAGATGATGAAAGGGATGGATAGGGTAGAGGTGGAGAGGTTCTTCCCACTCAGAAAGGACAGCAGGACCAGAGGGCACAGCCTCAAGGTAAGAGGGGGGCAGTTTAGAACAGAGTTGAGGAGGAACTTCTTCACTCAAAGGGTGGTGAATCTCTGGAATTCTCTGCCCGTTGAAGTGGTGGAGGCTACCTCGCTAAATATATTTAAGATGCGGGTAGATAGGTTTTTGGTAGGCAAGGGGATTAAGGGTTATGGGGAGAAAGCGGGAAAATGGAACTGTGCCACTTCAGATCAGCCATGATCTTATTGAATGATGGGGCAGGCTCGTAGGGCTAGATGGCCTACTCCTGCTCCTATTTCTTATGTTCTTATGAAACATCAACTCTTTTCTCTCCTTACAGATGCTGACAGGCCTGCTGAGATTTTCCAGCGTTTTCTCTTCTGGTTACATTTAGGGATCGGTCAGGCATGTTTCCTCCAGAGGTTCGAGAGAGGAGATAATAGAGCTGTATACAATTTTGAGGAACCTAGAGTGGAAAGCAAGGATCTATTTCCCTTAAGAGAGGTCAATAACTAGAGAGTAAATTGGCAAATGGGAGTCAAAAAATCTTTTCACGAGAGGACGATGAGGGTCTGAAGCTCACAGCTGAAAGGATGGCAAAAGCAGATTCACAGGAATCTCGAGAATCAGAATGACCCATTGTTGCTTCTAATTTACATGCTGGTATATTTCTTCACAAGCTGAGGCAAATGTCCTTCTTGTGTCCTATAAATTCTCCATGTTTTTATCAGGGGAGATTATTGGGTGGCTGGAGTGTGGGGTAACAGCAGGGTGTAGAAAAACACTGTTTATCCACTTTGGCAGAAATAATAGTAGGAGGGATTAATATTTGAAGGGTGAAAAGCTGCAGCATGCTACGGTGCAGAGGGACCTGGGGGTCCTTGTGCATGGGTCGCAAAAACCCAGCCTGCAGGTGCAGCAGGTGATCAAGAAGGCGAACGGAATGCTGGCCTTTATAGCGAGGGGGATAGAATATAAAAGCAGGGAGGTCTTGCTGCAACCGTACAGGGTACTGGTGAGGCTGCAGCTGGAGTACTGTGTGCAGTTTTGGTCGCCGTACTTGCGCAAGGATATTTTGGCCTTGGAGGGAGTGCAGAGGAGGTTCACTAGACTGACACCGGAGATGAGGTGGTTGGACTATGAAGAGAGACTGAATAGACTGGGTCTGTACTCGGAGTTTAGAAGGATGAGGGGGGATCTTATTGAGACGTATAAGATAATGAAAGGGATGGATAGGGTAGAGGTAGAGAGTTTCTTCCCACTTAGAAAGGATAGCAGGACTAGAGGGTACAGCCTCAAGATAAGGGGGCGGCAGTTTAGATCGGAGTTGAGGAGGAACTTCTTCACTCAAAGGGTGGTGAATCTCTGGAATTCTCTGCCCGTTGAAGTGGTGGAGGCTACCTCGCTAAATATATTTAAGTCACGGGTAGGTAGGTTTTTGACAGACAAGGGAATTAAGGGTTATGGGGAGAAAGCGGGAAAGTGGAACTGATCCACTTCAGATCAGCCATGATCTTATTGAATGGCGGAGCAGGCTCGAAGGGCTAGATGGCCTACTCCTGCTCCTATTTCTTATGTTCTTAAAAAAGTACCATGTCAGGAGATGTTTTTAAACAGTAAGAATCTGACATGCATTAAATTCCAAAAGTTATGACAACAAATTGTTTGCACACATACACAACAAGTATACTTTTAGCTTCCTGTCTGTCTCTTTACTTCTGCTTTTTTATTGATCTCACTTGAGGAAAAGAAAGCTCAACAATCCAGCAATAACATACTCATCAACACTTTTAAGGTGCACACAAATACATGGAGAGAGCAATGCATTCATACACAGTTAACAACATTATCAATTAACACAGACTGAATAATTAGCCTCCAAGAAAAATAGGGTGGCAATTGTCGGGGACTTTAACTTTCTCAACATTGACTGGGAAAGCCATTGTATTAGGGTCAGAGAGAAATTTGTTCAGTGTGTTCAGAAGGAATTTTTCATTCAGTATATGGATGGCACGACTAAAAAGGGGGCCTACTCTTGGGAAATAAGGACGGGCAGATGGCTGGAGTGTTACAGTCATAGAGGTTTACAGCATGGAAAGGAGCCTTTGGCCCAACTTGTCCATGTCGCCACCCATGAGGGAACACTTTGGGACCGGTGACCACAATTCCATTAGTTTAAAGATAGCTATGGAAATTGATAGGTCTAGCCCAAGAGTTAAAATTCTAAATTTTCTTAAATTCGACAAGAACTTTCAAAAATTCACTGGGGAGTCTGTCGCCAAGCAAAGGGATGGTGGTAAGTGGGAGGCTTTCAAAAGTGTGTTAATCAGGGTTCAAGGAAAGCACATTCTTTTTAGGGAGAAGGGCAAGGCTGGTAGAAGTAGGAAACCCTGGATGACACAGTATATTGAGGCTTTGGTCAAGAAGGAGAAGGCATATGACATGCACAGGCAGCTAGGATGAGGTGAATCCTTTGAAGAATATGGAGGGTGCTGGAGTAGAGTTAAGACAGAAATTCAGAGGGCAAAAAGGAGACATGAGATCGCTTTGGCAGATAAGGCAAAGGAGAATCCAAAGAGCCTCTACAAACATGAATAGGATGGGAATAGAAGGATATGGTCCCTGGAAAGATAGGGAGTTTTAGTTCACACGGATAGCATTGTTGGTGCAGACTCAGAGGGCCGAAGGGCTTGTTCTGTAATTTCCTTTATTCTTTATTCTAAATACATAAAAGGCAAAAGAGTAACTAGGGAAAGAATAGGTCATCTATGTGCAGAACCACAAGTGATAGGCGAGATCCTAAATGAAAACTTTTCATTAGCATTTACTGTTGAGGAAGGCACGGATATTAAGGAACTTGGGGAAATAAATAGTGATCTCTTGAGGAGTGTACATATTTCAGAGGTGGTGGTGCTGGAAGTCTTAAAGTGCGTCAAGATAGATAAATCTCTGGGACCTGATAAAGTGTATCCCAGGCCATTGTGGGAGGCTAGGGAGGAAATTGTGGGTCCCCTAGCAGAGATATTTGAATCACCGACAGTCAACAGGTGAGGTGCCTGAAGAATGGCAAAGGTTGTGCCTTTGTTTAAGGAGGGCTGCAAGGAAAAGCATGGGAACTACAAGCTAGTGAGCCTAGAAGGTAAGTTGTTCAAAGGAATTCTGAGAGACAGGAGCTACAGGCATTTAGAAAGGCAGGAACTGATTAGGGACAGTCAGCATGGCTTTCTGAGTGGAAAATCACACCTCACAAATTTGATTGAGATTTTTTGAAGGGGTAACCAATAAGTTAAATGAGGGCAGCGCAGCTTATGTTGTCTACATGGACTTTAGTAAGGCTTTTGACAGGGTCCGGATGGTAGGTTGTTTACAAGGTTAAATCTTACAAGATCCAGGGCGAGGTAACAATTGGACACAAAATTGGTTTGATGACAGAAAACAGTGGGTGGTTGTAGAGGATTATGTTTCAAACTGGAGGCCTGTGACCAGTGGGTGCCTCAGGGATTGGTAATAGATCGACTGTTATTTGACATTTATATTAAATGACATTTATATTATATGATTTGGATGAGAATTGAGGAGACATGGTTAATAACTTTGCAGATGACCCCTAGATTGGTGGCATAGTGGACATTGAAGAAGGTTATCTATGATTGCAATGGGATCTTTATCAATGGGGCCAATGGGTTGATGAATAGTAGATGGAGTTTAATTTAGATAAATGCAAGGTAATGCATTTTGGTAGGCCGAGCCAGGGCAGGACTTACTCAGTTAATGGTAGAGCACTGGCGAGAGTTATATGGTAATAGTCACAGATGGACAGGGTGGTGAAGAAGGCATTCTGCCAAGCCTGGTTTCATTGGTCAGAACATTGAATACACGAGTTGGGACATCTTGTTGAAGTTGTATAAGACATTGGTACGGCCACACTTGGAATACTGTGTTAAGTTCTGGTTGCTCTATTATAGAAAGGATATTATTATATTATAGAAAGGATTACATTATAACAGGTCTCATTGACACGTATAAGATGATGAATGGGATGGATAGGATAGAGGTGGAGAGACTCTTCCCGCTCAGAAAGGATAGTAGGACTAGGGGGCACAGCCTCAAGATAAAGGGGGGGCGGTTTAGAACGGAGTTGAGGAGGAACTTCTTCACTCAAAGGGTGGTGAATCTCTGGAATTCTCTGCCCGTTGAAGTGGTGGAGGCTACCTCGCTAAATATTTTTAAGACGCGGGTTGATGGGTTTTTGATAAGAGAGGGGATTAAGGGTTATGGGGAGAGGGCGGGAATGTGGAACTGAGCCAAGACAGATCAGCCATGATCTTATCGAATGGCGGGGCAGGCTCGAAGGGCTAGATGGCCTACTCCTGCTCCTATTTCTTATGTTCTTATGTTCTTATGAAACTAGAAAGAATGCAGAAAAGATTTACTAGGGTGCTATTGGGGATTTGATGGTTTGAATTATAAGGAGTGGCTGAATTGGCTGGGAATCTTTTCCTTGAAGCATAGGAGGCTTAGCAGTGATCTTACAGAGGTCCATAAATTAATGAGGGGCATAGACAAGGTAGATAGCCAATATCTTTTCCCAAAGGTAGGGGAATCTAAAACTAGAGGGCATAGGTTTAAGATGAGAGGGAAGAAATACAAAAGGGTCCGGGGGGGTGGGGGGCATTTCTTTTTTTGAAAAAGGGTGGTGAGTACCTGGAATGAGCTGCCAGAGGTACTAGTTGAAGTGGCTACAATTTTGTCTTTTAAAAAATATTTAGACAGTTACATGGATAAGATTGGTATTGGGAAATATGGCCAATTGGGACTAGCTTAATGGTTAAAAACTGGGCAGCATGGACAAGTTGGGCCACACGGCCTGTTTCCATGCTGTAAACCTTTATGACTCTATAATCAAACAGTGTCACACATTTGTTTACCCAGCATGATTATCCAGAATCTTTAAATGAGTGAAGCACTCCACCCCTGAAGTCCTACATATAATGTCACTAGTTATTTTGCTGGCAGGATAAACATTTACACTCCTTTGGTGTGAGTGTGGATGGACAACAGGGAATCCGAAAGATATTAGACCCAATTTTCTGGTGATAATGATGCCAAAACTGGCAGCACTCTCCATCATTACCCAACTGAAATACACAGCAACTTTGTCCAGTCATGCACACAGTAATGCAAAAATTCAGAATTTGCCATCAGTGATTCTCCATCCTTCCAAAGTACATGCCATTGAGTTCTCCCAAATTTCATCCCCTAACCAGTGAACTGAGTAAAACCTCCACTTTGTCACTGCTAGTCTCATTATTAAAACTGTTGAGAAAGTTACACCTTGTTAAGTGTAACTGAGTTTTTAACAAGCATACTAACTTTATAATTACCACTAAATATCCTCCTGGCCCTGAAAAACCAATTTTACATTTGTGGAATGTCAAATTTCTCCGTCATGGTTTAAAGAAAACAACCTTTGTCTTTATGTTAACTTTTCTCTATGCCTTCTTAATCGAGTCATAATCATTCTCTATCTGAAGGTTCACAGTAAAATTAAAGAAATTCAGTGTTAACTTCCTGGTTCCTTGTCTGTGAGAATACTTCACTGTGACAGGTTGCTTCTTGGCATCACTGCAGCTGGACATCTCCACTTAATGCCTGATTAACTGTTGTTGGGAGAGGAGGAGTGCTTGCTACAGATATACAAAATCTTTGTGGGTAGCTTTCTTTGAGATCAGCAGCAAATATTGTTGCTTTGCTGCTGACTGCAAAGTCTCGTCCAGCCACAGCAGTTAGCGCATTTCTGCTTATGGCGTATTCCCAACCCCATGACACATATGATTTTTCATATTTTACTTTTTTTGTAAATTGACTGAAATCCAGAATGCTTTACAGTTTCAGAGAATTGTTATTAAAAAAATCTAGTCTTTGTTATAGAAATCTTTTTTGTATGGCTCCAAAGTGTTTGGAATTAAGGATCAAGCAATTTTCAATGTCGATATGACTGGAGAGGGCGCTTACAGATATTTGAATGCTATGCAAATGTGTGTTACACTGAACGGACAGTGCAATAAAATATTGATTCAAAGGTTCCATGAAAATGAAGTTATATATTTTAAAATAGAACTGTTTATTTCATCTTTAAAACTGTTTTAAAATTAAAGCAACTCAACCAAAGTAGATATTTGTTCTGATGGCTTTGTAAAGAACTCAGCAAAACACAGCAGATAAATCGAATTTTGCCACTGAAAATCTAACATGACAAGTGAAATCAGAATATGTAGGAATGGTTTCCAAGCTTTAATTTAGATTTTTTCCAATTGAAATTGTAGCATACACTCAAAATAATACAAATGACAATATGAGAACAAAACCAGGAACATGAAATTTTTTTTTAGTATTTGTAGCTGCAGTATTTAATAAGTTCATATGTCTTATATGATTGTAATTTAATAAGTCATGGCTTAAGAAACAGAAAGACAAGCTAATAAGCATGAACAAATAACAACTCAGAAGTTATGTAGCTATTTGAAGTATAAATTATGTCTCAATTAAGAGATTAATTTATATGCACTATACCTTTACACAGTAATTTAAACAACTTGGTGCCTCATATTTTATACTGCAGGGCAGATCAAACACGATGGTAGTGGTTAATATTTTAAAGCCTTACTGTTCTCCTGAAGCTAAATTCCCACAGAGCATTGAGATCAATATTGCTTTCCCATCATCAGTATTTCAATTTCAAACCTGCAAAATTACTGCGAGCAACTTAATTATTTTAATTCCTTAATCATGATTAATATATTAAAATTCTTTATGAAATGCTTATTGCTAATAAAACAGCATCACAGAATTTGATTCAAGAATATTTTGGCATTGAAATCCCAAGCAGTAGCAATAATTTTGGTTCTCGTGACTTACTATCTCAGCCACTGGGAAATAATGCAAATTTTTTAAACATGTTTTTGTGCACTTACTTAGTTACCTAATAATAAGCTAAGGGTTCTAATTAATCTCAAATTACAAATAACAATGTGAAACTGCTGATATTTCATTTTCCTGTGTTAAACGAATATCTTACAAATAAGCTCAGAAGTCATGTTTAAAGGATACACAATTTGCAGTCTGCATAAGATCACGTGCTTCATTCAAAGATTGTCACATAAGTTTCTTTCCTTTCATACTATCAATCATTTAAACTATAGATACAAAGAGTGATGCATTTGAGTTAATTAAGTGGAAAATTATTCAAAAGCATTTTGTCCCAATAATCTGAGAAATAGCTATCTATGGTAACTATTTAAAATATGTGAACCCTATCTACATAGAGTTGCACATACCTTGGTCACGGGTAGTGTTATTAGCACCCTAATTTCCAAGAATGAAAATAGATTTCCTTTTAAATTTACAAATTACTTAGCATATGTAATGAAATGAAAAGGATTTTCACTGAACAACTTAATACTTACAGCACAAGTAACAAAATAGAAAGGATTTTTGTCAAATGGTCTACAATTAGATTTGTTAATCCATTATCAGAACTGTACAGAGCTTAAAATACTCAGCAGCTCAGTACAGAATCACTACTTGGGGACTCCAGAGAGTTAACTCCATGTGATAAAAGGCTCAACAAAGCAATTTTGACTGCACAGCCACAACGTGATGTGCACTGAATACTAGAAAAGGAGTGGGAACTGCTGTTCTTTCAACCCACACAATTTGCACATGGCTTATCAATAGCCTTAGTGCTGAATATAGAACTCAGTCTATTTGGCTTTCAGTCAATTAAGCTTTAAGCTGTCAGCAAACAACACTTTTAAGTTAATTTTGAATCACTGAGAATCAAGTTGAAGGTTGTGAAAGGGCGCGTGCACACACACAGACATGAAAAAGGACAGTTTAATTGCCTTGAACAGCCATTATGTGTTGTGATAGGTCTATTGAATCTTAGCTAATCTATTTATCAAAAGTGCAACTGAATGGTTGGTTACACTGTGCACTGCTCTTTAATAATGCTTCATATTAATAAAGATCATAAAACAAAGGTATTTTTAAACTGTATTATTCAATTACAGATCTAGTGCATTAATCCAAGAAAAAATTACATGCAAAATATTTTCATTCTCAATATCTAAGTCATTAAATGGCAATTAACAATATTAAACATTGACAGGAAAGCATGATGAAAAATTGTGTTAACTAGAATACAGCTTATGGAAAGCAAGTGCACACCCAACGGCAAGATATAATGCTGCACAAGATTATGTGAAAATTTTAAAATGATATAAAAATAGGTTTCGGCTTCATTTCTATTATTCATTAAATATATACAAATTCATTATTTGCAACATGGAATCTCCACACACAGTTGCTCATCCATGGCCAGAATTGAACCCGGATCCTTGGCACAGTGAGGCAGCAGTGCTAATCACTGTGCCGTGCTGCCCTGGTATCCCTATCCATGTGGTCTTTCCAACTTCAAAGATTTGAGAGAGAATCTCAGGTGATTTTCTAGCTTGCTTTTCTTTTAGAAATGTTACCATTTCATTGTCTTTCCATATTTTCCTATCCGAAATGCACTGCTTCATTTTCTTCTGCATTAAATTTCATCTGCCATATGCCAACACATTTCAGATCTATGACCTCCTACAGCCTGCTCCCAACTTCCTCGCCATTTACTACATTTCCAAGCTTTGTCATCTGAAAACTTTCAAAATTATGTCCCCATACCCATACATGACATGTTGTATCATAGGTCCCAACATCAACCCCCGGATTTCATTCCGATCTAAAGAAACAACCATTTATTGCTACTCTGCTTTCCATCTCCCAGCCAATTTTGTATCCATGCTCAATTAATTTCATGTGATTTTCACAGTCCAAAGATGTGCAGATCAGGTTGATAGGCTATGCTAAATTAACCCTAGTGTCAGGGGGATTAGCAGGATAAATGAGAGGGGTTATGGAAATAGAGCCTGGGTTGAATTGTGGTCAGTGCAGATTCCATGGGCCAAAGGGCCTCTTTCTGCACTATAGGGATTGAATGACTTTTTGGTTCAATTTTCTTAACAGGTTTATGAAGCGGCACTTCCACCAAAAGTTAATTCAGTATAAATTGTATGCTCTCATTTGGTTTACATTTGTACTGGCTTCTATGCCAATACTGCCACAATGTCATGAGCATTCCATCTTTAAAGGCTAATTTTAATTCTTTTGCCAATTTTTCCCTCTTTTGAAGATATTGACTGCAAGCTGGCATTTAGCTCATTTTCAAAAGAAACCATGACATTTTGGACTTAAATACAAAAATTAAATGGAACTATCTTCCACTGTAATTACAGAGTAATGGGCCACTCATACACTGGCCCATCCAGAACAAGAGATCGTTTCAAACTTCTAATCCTCCAGTTTGATACATTTGCATCTCCAATTTAACACTGCAGGAAGACAATCCATGAGATTACAGGACCTCATTAAGATGATAATTTACAGCTATGTTTCAGAGGCAAGTTCCGGGGTAGCAGAGGTTAAATTCTGGGATTTTTTCCCCTTTTAGTTGGGAAAAACTCACTGACACATAAAATTGAACGAAAAAGAGAAAAGATACACAGGTTGCAGCACTGGGGTAACTCAGAAGTCTCCAACTGAAGGTTGAATTTTATACCCTCTCCCAAGGTGTGTTTGAAGCCAAGGGCTTTAATCAGGATAAAGGATGTAGGGTGGGAACACTGCACCTTCCCACCTCTGCTCAGATTAAGTCTGGGCTGGGAAGGCTTGGGGATGCCAGTTAAGGGCCTCATTCATTGCCACTTTTATTCAATAAGCAGCAAGCAGGGTACTTGCCACAAGGGAGTTTGAAAAGCAAAGACATGCTCATGGGAGCACAGCAAGGGGGAATCCCTGGTTCAAATCCACTGTGCCTACTGAGGGATGAGGCATCGGGAAGTCAAAGACTCAGTAAGAGCCACCCCATTTCCTTTTCTTCACACCACTCCTAACTAACCTTCCCCTAGCTCCAGCCAGCCAGCAACGCCTTCCCCATAACCTCTGGCGTATACATTACTGGCAGCTACCACCAATGGCACTACCTACAATGGAGATGCTGGCTTCTGATCAGTTCAGTAATAGTCTCACATCACTTGGTTAAAGTCCAACAAATTTATTTGGCAGCAGAAGCTTTTGGAGTATTGCTCCTTCTTCAGTTGAGTGAAGAGTTGTGTTCACAAACAGGGCATATATAGACACAAACTCAATTTACAAGGTAATGGTTGGAATGTGAGTCTTTACAGGTAATCAAGTCTTAAAGGTACAGTGTGAATGGAGAGAGGGTTAGGCGCAGGTTAAAGAGGTGTGTATTGTCTTCAGTCAGGACAGTTAGTGAGATTTTGCCAGCCCAGGCAAATTGTGGGGGTTACAAATAGTGTTACATGAACCCAAGATCCCGGTTGAGGCTGTCCTCATGTGTGTGGAACCTGGCAATCAGACTCTGCTCAGCAACTCTGCACTGTCATGTGTTGTGAAAGCCGCCTTGGAGAACGCTCACCCGAAGATCAGAGGCTTAATGTTCGTGACTGCTGAAGTGTTCGCTGACAGGAAGAGAACACTCCGGCCTGGTGATTGTCAAGCAGTGTTCATTCATCTGTTGTCATAGCGTCTGCACGGTCTCCCCAATGTATCATGCCTCAGGACATCCTTCCCTGCAGCGTATTAGGTAGACAATGTTGGATAGCGAGGCATCTTGAGGGGAACTGCTTGATAGAGCAGACGCAGCACGGTTTCGTTAAAGGGAAATCGAGTCTGACAAATTTACTGGAGTTCTATGAGGATGTGTCTAGGGCGGTGGATAGAGGAGAGCCGGTGGATAGAGGAGAGCCAGTGGATGTGGTCTTTCTTGATTTTCAGAAGGCGTTTGACAAGGTACCTCACAAGAGGTTATTGCAGAAGGTCAGGGGGCATGGAGTTGGGGGTAGGATGTTAGCGTGGATAGAGGACTGGTTGTCAAATAGGAGGCAGAGAGTGGGGGTCAATGGGTGTTATTCGGATTGGCGGATGGTGACTAGTGGAGCGCCCCAGGGGTCGGGGCTGGGGCCTCAGCTATTCACCATTTATATAGATGATCTAGAGGAGGGAACCGAGTGTAGGGTGTCGAAATTTGCTGATGACACCAAAATTGGTGGAAAGGCAA
Source organism: Carcharhinus amblyrhynchos (assembly GCF_965287045.1). NCBI lineage: Eukaryota > Metazoa > Chordata > Chondrichthyes > Carcharhiniformes > Carcharhinidae > Carcharhinus > Carcharhinus amblyrhynchos. Next base: position 51,157,256 of record NC_137324.1, read on the forward strand.
ATTGTGCGGAGGGTGGTGAGAGTCTACAGAAGGATCTAGATAGGCTGGGCGAATGGGCCAGGAAATGGCAAATGGAATTTAATGTTGGCAAGTGCGAGGTGGTCCACTTTGGTAGGAATAATGGTAGGAAGGATTATTACTTACGTGGCGAAAAACTGCAGCAGGCGACGGTGCAGAGGGACCTCGGGGTCCTTGTGCATGAGTCGCAAAAACCCAGCTTGCAGGTGCAGCAGGTGGTCAGGAAGGTGAATGGGATGCTGGCCTTCATCACGAGGGGGATTGAATATAAAAGTAGGGAGGTCTTGCTGCGGCTGTATAGGGCATTGGTGAGGCCGCAGCTGGAGTACTGTGTGCAGTTTTGGGCGCCGTACTTACGCAAGGATATTTTGGCCTTGGAGGGAGTGCAGAGGAGGTTTACGAGGCTGATGCCGGAGTTAAGGGGGGTTGAGCTATGAGGAGAGGCTGAATAAATTAGGCTTGTACTCGTTAGAGTTTAGAAGAATGAGGGGAGATCTCATTGAGACGTATAAGATGATGAATGGGATGGATAGGATAGAGGTGGAGAGACTCTTCCCGCTCAGAAAGGATAGTAGGACTAGGGGGCACAGCCTCAAGATAAAGGGCGGGCGGTTTAGAATGGAGTTGAGGAGGAACTTCTTCACTCAAAGGGTGGTGAATCTCTGGAATTCTCTGCCCGTTGAAGTGGTGGAGGCTACCTCGCTAAATATTTTTAAGACGCGGGTTGATGGGTTCTTGATAAGAGAGGGGATTAAGGGTTATGGGGAGAGGGCGGGAATGTGGAACTGAGCCACGACAGATCAGCCATGATCTTATTGAATGGCGGGGCAGGCTCGAGGGGCTAGTTGGCCTACTCCTGCTCCTATTTCTTATGTTCTTATGTTCTTATGAGTCGCAAGAATATGTAGTGTACCTGGTGGATGGTGTTCTCATGTGAGATGATGGCACGTCTTGCAGAGGTTGCTGTGGCAGGGTTGTGTGATGTTGTGGTCACTGTTCTCCTGAAGGCTGGGTAGTTTGCTACAAACAGTGGTCTGTTTGAAGTTGTGCGATTATTTGAAGGCAGGAAGTGGGGGTGTGGGGATAGCCTTGGTGAGATGTTCGTCTTCATCGATGATATGTTGAAGGCTCCGGAGACTGGAGACAATACACACTCTTTAACCTGTGCTTAACCCTCTCTTCACTCACATAGTTTGTGCCTTTAAGACTTGATTACTAGTAAAAGCTCACATTCCAATCATTATCTTGCAAATTGAGTTTGTGCCTATATATGCCCTGTTTGTGAATACAACTCTTCACTCACCTGAAAAAGAAGTGATACTCTAAAAGCTCATGCTACCAAATAAACCTGTTGGACTTTAACCTGGTGCTATGAGACTTCTTACTATGCTTACCCCAGTCCAATGCCAGCATCTCTACATTGTGATCAGTTGTCAGCTCTCAACAGTATGTGTGTGGGTTGTGGGAGGAGGGGGATGCAACAATGGCTGTGGTTCAACTAAGACATGGAACCAAGCTCTTTTCATGAGAAGAAATGCTTTCTGACATCATTCCTGAATGATCTTGCTCTGATTTTAATGTCGTCCCTTGTCCTGGAATTCCCTTGAGGAAATAATTTCACTCTCATCTACATACCTGATTAAATTCTAGCATCTTAAATGCCTCAATTATATCACATTTAATGCTCTATACTAAAAGGAGTAGAAGCTGAGTCAATGCAACATCTCAGTTTAACATTTGCAACCTTGGTAAATACAGTAAGTCGGTTGTTTATCTCACTTTTGTGTATAGATTGGCTCAGTAAGAAATCTCACTATACCAGGTTAAAGTCCAACAGGTTTATTTGGTAGTAAACGCCAGTAGCTTTGGGGTTTGCCCCTTCGTCAGGTGAGTGGGGAGTTCTGATCACAAACAGAGCATATAAAGGCACACATAGTTTACAGAATACTGATTAGAATGCAAGTCTTTATAGCTAATCAAGTCTTAAAAATGCAGACAATGTGAGCGAGTTAGCATTAAGCATAGGTTAAAGAGATGTGTATTGTCTCCAGACAGGACAGTAAGTGTGATGTTGCAAGCCCAGGCAAGTCATGGGGGGAGCAGGTGACAGATAGTGCAACATGAACCCAAGATCCCGGTTGAGGCCATCCTCATGTGTGCAGAACTTGGCTATCAGTTTCTGCTCAGCGATTCTGCACTGTTGTATGTCATGAAGGCCGCCTTGGAGAACGTTTACCCAAAAATCAGAGACCAAATGCCCGTGACTGCTGAAGTGTTCGCCAACAGGAAGGGAACAGTCTTGCCTGGTGATTATCAAATGGTGTTCATTCATCTGTTGTCAAAGCGTCTACATGGTCTCCCCAATGTACCATGCCTCGGGACATCATTTCCTGCAGCGTATCAGGTAGACAACGTTGGCCGAGTTGCAAGAGTATGTGCCGTGTACCTGGTGGATGGTGTTCTCACATGAGATGATGGCATCTGTTTCAATGATCTGGCATGTCTTGCAGAGGTTGCTGTGGCAAGGTTGTGTGGTGCCGTTGTCACTGTTCTCCTGAAGGCTGGGTAGTTTGCTGCGGACAATGGTCTGTTTGAGGTTGTGCAGTTGTTTGAAGGCAAGAAGTGGGGGTGTGGGAATGGCCTCGGCAAAATGTTCGTCTTCATCAATGACACGTTGAAGACTCCGGAGAAGATGTCGTAGCTTCCCCGCTTTGGGAAAGTACTGCATGATGAATGGTACTCTGTCCACCGTGTCCCATGTTTGTCTTCTGAAGGGGTTGGTGTGCTTTTTCGCTGTAGTGCGTTGGACCTGTCGTTTGATGAGTCGAGCGCCATATTGTATTCTTATGAGGGCATTTTTCAGCGTCTGGAGGTGTCTGTCATGATCCTCCCCATCTGAGCACATCCTGTGTATCCACAGGGCTTGTCCGTAGAGGATGGCTTCTTTAACATGTTTAGGGTGGAAGCTGGAGAAGTGGAGCATCGTGAGGTTATCTGTGGGCTTGCTGTACAGTGAGGTGCTGAGGTGACCTCTCCACATATATGGGACATCTCCACATATAGATTGTCTGTCACAGTTACCAAAGTGACTGTAATCTACAAGTTAGCTATGACTCTTTTTGGCATATCCCAAGGACCTGAAAGACATGTTTCTTCCTTTTCTCATTCTTTCAAGGGCTACACACCAACATAAAAATCCCATGATACACAAGCTGATTTCTCATTCAGAACTTCAATTATTCTTTCCCCGCAGCTGCTTAGATGGCTTCTTGAATTTTGCTGCAGTTCATTGATTTTATTTAAAAAAGTCAACAAGCTTTGACAAAACAATGAGTCTGCATTGTACCAAACAGTTGGCAGCATAGTAATAATATCTGATACACGCACAGCTCCGTGTGCCTAAATAAGTGGCTGGATGACAGTTTAAAGAAGTGACTTCATGTCAACTATTGGTTAACGTTCATTAATCTTCCAACATTTTAACCCCTATGATTCAGATAGAGAAAATTCCACTTGTAGGGAACATTAAAAGTAGAGAACATTAATATAAAATGATCACCAAGAAATCATACAGGGAATTCAGAAGGATTTTCTTCACACAGAGTGTTGAGAATATGGAACTCCACATGGTGCGTTTGGGACTAGAACATAAGAACATAAGAAATAGGAGCAGGAGTAGGCCATCTAGCCCTTCGAGCCTGCCCCGCCATTCAATAAGATCATGGCTGATCTGTTGTGGCTCAGTTCCACTTTCCCGCCCTCTCCCCATAACCCTTAATCCCCTCTCTTATCAAAAACCCATCAACCCGCTTCTTAAAAATATTTAGCGAGGCAGCCTCCACCACTTCAACGGGCAGAGAATTCCAGAGATTCACCACCCTTTGAGTGAAGAAGTTCCTCCTCAACTCCGTTCTAAACCGCCCCCCCTTTATCTTGAGGCTGTGCCCCCTAGTCCTACTGTCTTTTTTGAGCGGGAAGAGTCTTTCCACCTCTATCCTATCCATCCCATTCATCATCTTATACGTCTCAATGAGATCTCCCCTCATTCTTCTAAACTCTAATGAGTACAAGCCTAGTTTATTCAGCCTCTCCTCATAGCTCAATCCCCTCAACTCCGGTATCAGCCTAGTAAACCTCCTCTGCACTCCCTCCAGGACCAAAATATCCTTGCGCAGGTGCGGCGCCCAAAACTGCACACAGTACTCCAGCTGCGGCCTCACCAATGCCCTATACAGCTGCAGCAAGACCTCCCTACTTTTATATTCAATCCCCCTCGCTATGAAGGCCAGCATCCCATTCGCCTTCCTGACCACCTGCTGCACCTGCAAGCTGGGTTTTTGCGACTCATGCACAAGGACCCCGAGGTCCCTCTGCACCGTCGCCTGCTGCAGTTTTTCGCCACGTAAGTAATAGTCCTTCCTACCATTCTTCCTACCAAAGTGGACCACCTCACACTTGCCAACATTAAATTCCATTTGCCATTTCCTGGCCCATTCGCCCAGCCTATCTAGATCCTTCTGCAGACTCTCCACACCCTCCGCACAATTTGCCTTTCCCCCAATCTTGGTGTCATCAGCAAATTTCGACACCCTGCACTCGGTTCCCTCCTCCAGATCATCTATATAAATGGTAAATAGCTGAGGCCCCAGCACCGACCCCTGGGGCACCCCACTAGTCACCAACCGCCAATCCGAATAGCACCCATTGACCCCACTCTCTGCCTCCTATTTGACAACCAATCCTCTATCCACGCTAACACCCTACCCCCAACTCCATGTCCCCTGACCTTCTGCAATAACCTCTTGTGAGGTACCTTGTCAAACGCCTTCTGAAAATCCAGAAAGACCACATCCACCGGCTCTCCTCTATCCACTGCCCTAGACACATCCTCATAGAACTCCAGTAAATTTGTCAGACACGACTTCCCTTTAATGAAACCGTGTTGCGTCTGCCCTGTCAAGCAATTCCCTTCAAGATGCCTCGCAATTTCCTCCTTAATGACGGATTCTAACATTTTACCTACCACAGACGTTAAACTAACCGGCCTATAATTCCCCGCCTTTTGCCTGGCACCCTTCTTAAACAACGGCGTAACATTAGCCGTTTTCCAATCTTCCGGCACTTCCCCGGAATCCAGCGACGTCTGGAAAATAACCACCAAGGCATCCACTATAACCTCCGCCATTTCTTTCAGAACCCTCGGATGCATTCCATCCGGTCCTGGGGACTTGTCCACAATCAGCCCCTCCAGTCTGTCGCGCACCACCTCTCTAGTAACAGTAACTAGCACAGATGAATTCAGACAAAATAGAAGGGAATGAGGGTTATGTTAATCTAGTTGGCTAAGAAAGGAGAGAAGGATGTTCCGGTGCAGTGTAAATGCTGCATTGTGCTGGCTGGGCCAAATGGTCTGTTTCTATGCTGTATATTCTATGTGGTGCCATGTAAAATGAATCACTCCATAAGCTCTGTCTACCTGTAAACTTTCAGTAAATTCAGAAACCCAGAAAGACTGGGTTCGTACTCGTTTGAGTTAGAAGGCTGAGGAGGGATCTTATAGAGACGTACAAGGTAATGAAGGGACTAGATAGGGTAGAGGTAGAGAGATTCTTCCTACTTAGAAAGCATAGCAGAACTAGAGGGCACAGCCTCAAAAATAAGGTGGGGGGGGGGCAGTTTCGAACAGAGTTGAGGAGGAACTTATTCACTCAAATGGCAGTGAATCTCTGGAAGGGCTAGATGGCCTACTCCTGCTCCTATTTCTTATGTTCTTATTTATAATGGTCCACTATATGAAACAGCACTTTCAAACACCCAAATTTAAAATGGCATGTTTAAGAAAGGCACTTAGTGTACAAGCTGATTTTGATCGAAGTGCTGTCTCTGGCATGGGATGTTGCACTTAAATCTGCTCTGTCTGCTTGGATGGAAGTAAAATATCTGTCACACCACTGAAAGACAATCAGGGATTACATGCCACAATTCCACCCCTAAATTACCTGGCAATTAACACACTTGGTATTTGTGGGACTTGAACATGTAGGCAACTGGTCTATAGAATTTACTTACATAAGAACTGTGGCTCTTGCACTGTCAACTTAGGACCACACCAAGGTTCTCTCCTTTAGACCCCTCCTGTTTCTCAAATATATGTTGCCCTTAGTGACATCACCCAAAAACATACCAAATTCCACAGGAGTGCTGGAGACAGAGCTCTACATTAGCACCACCTCTCTCGATCCACTCCACTGCTTGTGATTTGTCACATCGCTTATCTAACATTTTATATAGAATGAATAGTTTGTCCTTCAGGTGCTTATCCAAACCTGCTGTGAAAGCTCTGGAATTATCTACCCCCTCCATTTAAAGCCATCATCATTGTTTGCTTTTCCTCATGCCACTGAATTCTTTTGTCTATCACCTGAAATCTATATAATGGGTATAGTTTTTCTCTATATACTATCTAGAGCCCTCATGCTTTTGAACATCTCTGTTAAATATCTTTTCAACCTTCACTTCTCCAAAGATAACAGCCTCAAATCACATAACTGGAATCCCTCATCCCTTCTTGTAAATCTTTTCTGCAACCTTTCTAAAACCTTTGCATTCTTCTGAAGTGCAGCATTCAGAAGAGGGCACAATAATGTTTCATAAGAATTCACCTTAGCTTTCTAACTTTTATACTTGCATTAATAAAGATCAAGATCCCATAAGCCTTTTCTCAACTTTCTATGCCACCTTGGATGTTCAATGCACGTATACCCAAAGATTTCTCTGTTCTACACTCACCTTTAGAATCTTATCCTTCAGCTTATATTGCCTCTCCTCATTCTTATGACCAATCCATATCACTTCATACTTCTCTGCATTAAATTTCACCTAACAAGAGTCACCCACTCCAGCAGCAAAATTTAGAAATTCTGCCCTGTACACTCAAGTCTAAGTCTTTAATGTAGAATAAGAAAAGCAGTGATTCTACATCTCCTGGAGAACCACGGGTATATCTTCCAAAAAAAGACAACTGTTCATGACTACTCTACTTCCTGTCACCCAACTTTGCAAATGTTCCATAATGAGATTTGATCCACTTGATCAACAACATTCCAGTATCAGATCCAACAATGGGATACTGCAACGATCAGTGCTAGTGCCTCAGCAATTTACAATCCACTGATTTAGACAAAGAGACAGTTTTGTGTATCTAAGCTGGCTGGCAATATAACGTTGGGTGGGAATGCAAGCTGCGAGGAGGACACAAATAGGCTACAAAGGAGGTTAACTGAGTGGACAACAAGGTGGCAGATGGAATCTAATGAGAGGAAGTGTGAAGTTAATCACTTTGGTCCTAGAATTAGACAGGCAGAATATTTTTTAAAAAATTGTGAAACTTATAAATTCTGATGTTCAAAGACTCAGGTGTTGGTACAAGGAACAGAGAAAGTTACGTAAAGGTACAACAAACAATTAGGAAGGCAAATGACATGCTGTCCTTTATTGCAAGGGATACAGGAAAATACAGGAAGGAGAGTACAGAAAAATTAAGTCTTGCAGAGATTATACTGGATTGTGGTGAGACTACATCTGCAATACTGTGTGTAGTCTTGGTCTCCATGTTTAAGGAACATTATACTTGCATTGGAGGTGGTACAGCAAAGATTCTGTAAATTGGTCCCAAGGATGAGGGGGTTTTCTTTTGATAAGAAGCCAAGTTAATTGGGCCTATATTCTCTGGGATTTGGAAGAATGAGAGGTAATCGCATTGAAACATACAAGATTCTGAAGGACCTTGATTGGATAGAGGCTGAGAGATTGTTTCCATTGGTTGGGAATCTACAATCCGGTGCAGATCTCAGGATAAGGGCCTGATCATTTGGGAGTGTGATGAGCAGAAATTTCTTCACATAGTGGGTTGCAAATCTTTGGGATTCTCTACCCAAGAGTTGCGAATGTGCCATCATTGAATACATTTGAGGCTGATACAGGCAGATTTTTGACCTTTCAGAAACTTGAGGGAAAGAGGGAGCAGGTGGGAAAGTAGGAGCAGGTGGGAAAGTAGAATTGAAGCCTAAGAGCAGCCATTATCATATTAAGTGACAAAACAGGTTTGATGAGCTGGATAGTCTTTTTCTATTTTTTATGCTACGTTTAAGATAATTGCAGGCTTCTGTTATTATTACTCCAAACTAATTGCAACTCTCCCTCATTTCCCTGCAAATTTGTTTTTCTGTTCCTTTTCTACTAGTTGTACACCCAGGGATATAATGCCACATGTTTTGCTTCTTAACTCAACCCAAGTAGATTTTATACCTGATTCCTCGAGGACATCCTCTCTCCTCAGCATAGCAAAGTTCTCCTGAAACGATAGTGCCTTTTCTCTTCCTTCTTTTCTTCTCTATCTTTCCTGAACTGTTTGTAGCTTGGTACTCAGTCCTGCCCTTTTATGAGACAGGTCTCCAGCATTAATATTGCATCGTACCCCCAACTAGCTATTTGCACAAGCAGTTCACCAACCTTATTTACGACGTTTTATGCATTTATATGAGTGCACTGTAAAGCTATTATAGACCCTGTTGTATTCTATATTAAACTAACTCCACCAAATACTTCACTATTTCATACTTGAGTGCTATTTGTCTCTCCCAATCCTTTGTTTTTGCTCCCATACTTTCTCCAACCCTTAGAGAACTCTGTTCCAAAAATAGTGTCCTCCTGTAAATCCCTGATTTTCTCCCCCCCGCCTTGATTTGTGACTTACGCTTTTAACTATTTTGGCCCTAAAAAAAACCTTCCCTAAACCTCTTCAAATGTCTCTGTCTCCATCTTTATGACACTCCTTAAAAATTTACCTAGTTACAAGCTTTTTACCATCTGTCCTAATATCTCGCTGTGAGTGGGTACCAAATTTCGTCCGATTGCACTACACTCCTGTGCAGCAAATTGGGGTAGTTTGCTCCAGTCAAGGGACAACAAAACATCGTGCATTGATCGTGCAGCATTCTGGAACCTCAGCAGGACATGAATGGCGTTATATAAACGCAAGCTTTTTCTTCTTCAATTCATATCAACATTTCTCCTACTGAAAGGAACCTCAGCTCCCGATCATTAATAATAGTGTTATACAACTAACTCAAAGTGACAGCAGTGCTACTAGGGGCAAGTTGCAAGTTTTGGAAAATATTCCCCAATATTGAAAATTGCTGTGCAGGTTTAACTCAACTAAAATTTACATGAGCATGCATTTCTTTTTTAATTCTAATGGAAACACTTGCTTAGTTATTAAATTATTAAAATCTTCCATTTATACCAACAATAATCTTAAATAATTTACTGCTTCTCAAGCAGATTTGCTGTGAATATAATGGGCTATACTTTGTTTTTGCAGGACATTGAACAGCATCTAGCATGAGTTACACTAGACCTTGCGCATTTAGGTTTTAAATTGTTTTGCATGATAAGTAGCTGAAAGTGCAGTTGACAGCAAGGGAAAGCAGGTATCTGGGACTTGACTAAATGGAGCAAGCAACATTGGCTGAAATCTTCCAGCCTCTGGATCATCAGGGCAGGGTGTATGATCCAAGAGGTGTGTCAGGACGCTGGCGAAGTCCCAACGCACTCACTCCATGGGAATTGCTCAGGAAGTCTAAACTTCCAGTGGGCAATTTCCCAGCTTCGCATGACCCTCCAAAAAGGTCTCTGACACGAAGTTCGAGTTAGAGACTTCGGACAATTCCACAGTAGTTACGTTAAAAGTTACATGCTAGACAAAAATGTTAGACAGAGAATTCTCTGTCTGAAATTTCCTTCCCCGCCCACCTATCAGCCCACTCACCTGCCAACCTACCCACATAGCTCACTTTGCCCACCCTACCCACTTGCCACTCTAGCACTCACCTATCTGTCCCCCTACCTTCTTGCTTCACCTATCCGACCCATTCACTTACATTCAATCAATCATCGATTGACTAACGTTCACAGTGACATTTAAACATATCATATGACAGCTAGAGCCATGAAGAGGGAATGTGGCTTCTGCACTGATTCTCTTTACTACTTCTTGCATGGATTCCTGTAGTGAGGGAGCTCTTCTACATCATGGATCAGAAGTCTGGACTTCTTAAACATATTCAACTAAGTTTTCTGTCTGATCAGTGTCAGATTTAGCGGCTCCAACTCTGATCAGAATTTGGGCCTATGTATATCTTTAATGAACCAGATTAAAGGATTGTGAAATTAACCATGCAAAAACAGAAAATGGGGTGAGTGAATTCCGTTTCAAATTAGATTCAGAAAAAGAATAAAGAGAAGGATTATGACTGAGAGGACAAGACGAATTTGTACCGCAATTTAAAAAAAACCTACCTTTTTATCAATTTCAACAAGAATTAAATCCTGAAGGACTGAGACTCCATATTTACAATTCTTACTTTGCAGCATTAGAGCACTGACCATCAGTAATTCACACTTATCATGTTGTAAACTTAGACTGAAATGGACAGGACTTAACAGAACTTGCATTTTAAAATTCCAAAATGCCATTTTTGTGCATCTAATGGCAGGGTGATTCGATATGGACAGCAACCTTTGGATATTTGACAAACTGCACATCTGCTCCCTACTTGAAGCTGTTGCAATATTTATGCTTAAATAATGGTGAGTGTCATTTACCCCTCAGGTATTTTGACAGCTAATCATGACCCCATGAGAAGAGTATACTGTAAATCCCAAGGAGCTTTCTCCTCTCCCCCAGTAGAATATGTACACTGATTGCTTATGATATTCAATCTCTGAATACAGGAGAGGCTACTGCAAGAAATTTTTAGCATGTGAAACCTTGATTACGCTCCTTCTACTTTGCTTCGTGTAAAGATTCCATTCCATTCTCAGTGTCTCCATTTCATCTGTTCACCTTCCATAGCAGTGCTTCCGTTAGGTCTTACATTTACTCCAACCAAGGATTTCCCTCCACCATGACTGACGAGTTTTCTTCATGTGTCCATCCCATTTCCTGCACTTCTGTCCTTACTCCTCTCTTCCCCCTCCTCCAGAGCAATGATGTAGGTCACCTCTCTCCATGTGTTCCTCCATGTTCAATGGATCATTCTCTAATTCTGGCACTTCAAAAGCAATGCTCTCATTAAACCCATCTTTCCTTATTAACCCTTCCGTAATGCAAAGGGGACATTCCTTCACACTATCCTGTTCCACTCTTCAACTGCTCCCAACACTGGCTCCTTGTCCTGATGGCACCTTCACATGCAGACCAGGAAATGCAACAACACCTACCCTCCCGTTGTGCAGCACTGCAAACATTGCTTCCGGTTCAAACAACAATTTGTACTTTTTCAATGTGTTATTCTGCATTTTCTGCTCACTACCCTGAGGGAACCAAACACCGATCGGGGATTATTTACTCACCAACTATGTTCAATCTGCAAGCATGACCCTGGGCTCCAGTTGCTTGCTGTTTGAATACATTGCCTCACTTCCACTCTGACTTCGGCCTCCTACCATATAAGAAGCTGATCTTTCTCAACACCCTACCTGTAACTGTGACACTATATTCTCCATACCTTCCTTTCCTTCTCCCCTTTGCACTTTATGAAATTATGTTTTGTCTGTATAGTGTACATAGTATACATGTGAAGATAATAAATCAAATCCTGTACTGTTCCAACAAAGCTCAAGATAACAGTAGCTCATCTTTTGGTTCAACACTTAAAAACTTCAAGACACAACATCAAGTTAAAAAATTTCAAATCATAACCATTACTCCCATTTTGGACAATGGGTGCTGCAAAATATCTTTGTGACTTTTACAGCTCCTCTAGACCATCGTTGTATTTCTTTACCTGTTACATTACATACTCTCTACTTTGTACCATCATCTTTTTCATCTTTAGTTCTGTCTTATCTTCCACACTATTATAGGCCATCTTACCTACCCACCTTTGCCCCTGTACTTGCTTGAAACCTTTTACATTTAACCACTTTCGACTTCTGACAATAGATCAACATTCTGAAATGCTAATTCGGTTTCTCTCTCCACAGAAGTTACCTGACCTGCCATGTATTTATGGCATTTTCTTCCTACATTTCCAATTTCCAGCATTCACAGTGCTTTGCTATTTAGTTTAAAACAATATTTGCCTAAATATTGTGATCATTCTTTTCCCCTGTACTTTACAATGCAGCAGTATGTTCATTCTCCCTCTCTAAAAGTACTGTATGTGTACCTACACCACATGGACTGTAGTGGTTCAAAAAGACGGCTCACCACTACCCTTGACACACAAGGGCACTTACGGATAGGCAATAAATGCTGGCCTAGCCAGCAACTCCCACATCCCGTGAAAGAATAAAACAAAATCGCATAATTAATGCATAATATTAAAATTCAAATTTACTAGCAAGTGGCATAATACGCCCCACCACATTGCCACTTATTTACAAAGGTAAGAAACTGCAATGATCTTAACACAGCACCAGATGTGCAAATGACTGACAGGATTTATCTGCTGGTTTTCATCTTCCTGGGTCCTTGTCTGAACCCTGCCTCTGGCCACTGTCAGTTAAGCTCAATAAAGGGTCTTTTGGAGTAGAAAGTAGTCTGGTGTAAAATACGCTTTGTCAGCAGCTCGCACTCTGGGTCGGAGGACTGCCTTCCTTGCATCATAATACTGACAAAGCTGGGCACTGTTAACAATTATATGCAGAGCACCTGCTCAAAGGCCCCCAGGTTCTATTTGTAAATACAACACCCTTAGAAGAGCTAAGTGGAAAATCTAGCAATATGCCTCCTCCCATCAGGCTGAATATTGAGGCTGGGTGGGAAACAGCCCTCAAGTGTCATGAATTGGATGGTTAATGGTCTCAACCAAGGCAAGGGCAGAGGGGCTGGCCAAAGCCTTTCCCATCTAACAGGAAAATTCCAGAGTTCAGGATGGGTAGGAGCCCAGTGGGAAGGATATCCACGAAATTTTATGGGCCATTCCCAACCCCATTCCTGAAGAATGTAAGATTTTCCCCCAGATGTCTAGTGATGTTCTTTAGGTTAGTATGCTTCCCATGAAGATGACCTCCCCACTATGGGATGAAATCAATATCAAGACATTTTAATCGACTGATTGATTGTGATGTCAGTACTCGTTTTTTTTCATGCATCCCTTGTCCTGCCCTGCTCTCTGATATAAATGTCTGTACCTCAAAAATCAAATAGACCAGGTTAACATTTAATTTTTGTGCCTTTAATCAGAATATTTTATATCAGCAAGACAACCAGCATATTCCTCATTGTAGGATTGATAATTTTTTACATTTTGAAAAATCTCCATATGGTGACTGGACATCAACTTGTTTTTAATTGTTTCTAGTCATTCTGTAGTTCTTCCAGACACTAATAAGTTATTTTGTTCGACCTCATGATGGGGTTGTGTGTGTGTGTGTGTGTGTGTGTGTGTGTGTGTGTGTGTGTGTGTGTGTGTGTGGCGGGGGGGTGCGTTTGGGGGAAGTTGGCAAGGGGGAGAGGGGTTGGATTTTGCTTGCTATGTACAACAAAATTATGAATCCATTTGTACAGAATAGATTTACGATTTCAATATATATAGTACCCAGAGGAAATCTTCCCTTGCTATTTCCATCCACTACATGATCATTGCAATAAAATCTCAATGGCTTCTACAATAGTCTTCAGAAAGGGAACTCACAGAAGTCAGTTGGTTACAGCACCATGCATAAGCATTCTGTGATTAAAACGTACCAATGATACACCAGGTTTTGGCCAAGAGCAGCAGTTTCAAACTTTACCCACACATTGCCTTCATTTCACAAAAAAAAATCTTTATGGGAATATGTCACCCCACTTTTCTTTTGCAAATATGATACCTGGCTCAGAGCTGACCAAAGATCATCCAGGCTCAAAACATTGGCTCTATTCTCTTTCCATGATGCTTGTCAGAGTGACTGAGATTTTCCAGCATTTTGTGTTTTGGTTTCAGAATCTAGCATCTGCAGCAATTTGCTTTAATCTTTCTAAATTCATCCCTTGCTACAGTGAGGTACTGGGTCTTTTCATCAGTTCAAGATGTTGAATAGTGCTGGCAGGAACTCCACGCAACTGTGTTCAAAATATTCAAACAGGCACATTCAGCCTCAGCAGTTCCACAATGCTTCGGCGTTTGAGTACCTCAACCACAGGGTGGCATGGTGGCACAGTGGTTAGCACTGTCACCTCACAGCACCAGGGACCCGGATTCGATTCCCAGCTTGGATCACTATCTTTGTGGAGTTTGCACATTCTTCCAGTGTCTACACGGGTTTCCTCCGGGTCCTCCCATAGTTCAAAGGTGTGCTGGTTAAGTGCATTGGCCATGCTAAATTCTGTCTGTGTACCTGAACAGGCATCGGACTGTGGCGACTAGAGGATTTTCACAGTAACTTCATTGCAGTGTGAATGCAAACCTACTTGTGACTAATAAATGAACTTTTAAACAAACCTGTTCTCACATGTCTCCCAGCACAGACTTGACACAGTCTCCATCCAGAATGCCTTTGCTCATGGGCCCCCACTGACACCAAGACCTATTGTGCTCAGATTGAAAGGGAACTCCTCGCTTTATCTTCACCTGTCAGAAATTTCATGACTCTACATATGGTCATCCTGCAATTCTTGAAACTAATCAGCAGCCACTCATGTCTATTTTAAAAAAGCCTGTTTGCACCACAACTGCAATACATGATACTAAAGTTGCAGTAATACAGCCACATCATTATCTGAAAAAATGCTAAGAAGCTGTCCTTGTTTGATGCTCTTTCAAGAGCCTTCTATACACCACAGACCAGGCAAATCATGAGAAAACAGATATCATGACAATAGAAGTACTGTCCTCTTGTTGAATCTAGGAACTCAAAGATGCCTTACAGGTAGACATCACATGCAGCACTCAAGGGCGTTTCCCCATGAGCACCACACATTATTCGCCATTGAAAGTGCACTAGCTATGCAGACAGACTGATGCTCCATGGGAAGTGATTTGTTATCCCTACTTCACTTAGAGGTATCACAACCAGCGATCTCTCCAGGGGCACCCTGCGTTGGAAATGACTAGGTAGAGGGTCAAGGCATCACTATACTGGCCCTCCACATACACTAATATGGAGAGGGAAGTCTCCAGATATGCACCATGCAAAGCATTCAAGTCGCATCAAACAAAGAATCCACTGCGCCAAAATGAAGTCCTGGGCCTAGGTCATTCACAGCTGCTGACATTTTCAAACAGAATGGTAAACAACATTTGGTCTTAGGCAACTTGTATTCCAGGTGATTGAACTCGATTACGTGCCAAACATGAGCAGCACAGTCATCATCATGCTTAACAGAAACTGTCACACATGGCATAACTCAGAGACTCAATACAGACAATGTTCAGCAGTTTGTCTCCACTGAATTTAGAAACTTTGCCCACATTTGGAATTTTGAACATATTATGAGCAGCCCACTATACCCGGAATCCAACAGCTTCGTGGTATGGACAGCATGCCCAGCTAAGCATCTTCTAGAGAAGCGTGCTCGGGATCACAGATTACAACGTTACACTCCTTGGCATGTGAAACATGCCACAATAGGGTCAGCCCTCATCAACATCGCAACTCTTCTACAGGCGCACCAGGATGACAGTTCTTACTGCCAAGGCTCTTTTGCGGACCAAACTCAAAACCAATGAGTCATACCCTCATGGAATACTGATTAAGAGGGAAATGCGCCATGAACACAATGCTCACAGGTCGGGCCTGTAACACCTGGTTAAACAGTCAGGATCAAGACCATATATGGCCAAGACAAGTTGGTATACAGCCATGTCCCACAGCCAGACATTAACTTCATAGCCTTGGATGGTACCCACTAAGTGCAAAATCAAAGTCACCTACTACAGGTATCAGAACCAGCACAATTAATTTTTTTCCTTCCCAACTCCAGTGGTAATACAGCTCCCAATTGTTAATCAACAAACTCAGCTTATTTAATTTTGCATTGTCTGATCTTTATGGTTCAGTATCACACCACATTGTGCATTTATCCATCAAGCTTCTTTGGCCTCACCAACTAGTCATGCAGGTTAAAAATAACCTATGATCAAATGTCCTTGGGATGCATCTCAGTATTTGATCAGTCTCACTGATAACAGCTTCACATTGACTGAATACTTTAAGCGTATGGTCAATAATTACATTCAAATCTGTGTGTGAAGGTTGAACTACAAAGGATAAGGAAGACTATACCAAAGAAAATTATTCTGCCACTTTTGCTTATTTATTCAATACCCACAAAGATGGTGATTATGCTGAAGGACCATAGTGACAGATGTGGAGCACTTTAACTTAATTCTGTACGTTCCAAATTTTATTATCTTAACTGCTCCAAGCAATAAGAGTGTTTCAATTAGAAAAAAGATGACAAAGCATTGACACTCTCCCTCGAAACGGGCATGAGTGTTTCTGGGAAGATTCAGAAAGCAACAACGAGTAATTCGGGTAGTTAAATTAAATTTTCAAAGTCGGATTCCAGAAGTTCACTTATTTCATGGAAACAAAGGTTATTTAAGAGCAAACGTGAAATTTGCATCCTCAGAATAATGAGATACGTTGTTAAAATCAACAAAAGCAGACTGTGTCATTTAAACAACAATGGTATAACTAAAAGGACATATGCAAAAGTAAGCTAGCTTCAAAATTGTGGAATTATGTTTAAGTTAATTTATTAGTGTCTCAAGTAGGCTTATGTTAACACTGCAATGAAGTTACTGTGAAAATCCCCTAGTTGCCACACTCCAGCGCCTGTTCGGGTATACTGAGTGAGAATTTTGCATGGCCAAAACACCTAATCAGAAGTCTTTCAGACTGTGGGAAAAAGCACCTGGAGGAGACTGATACGGACAAGGGGAGAACGTGCAGACTCCACACAGTGACCCAAGTTGGGAATTGGACCAAGGTCCCTGGAGTGTGAGGCAGCAGTGCCAACCACTGTGCTACAGTGCCACCCAAATGGGCCGCACAAAATGTAGTGAATTTGACCATCATGCCAACACTAGCTAATTGAAAGAGCTATCCCTAAGTTCTGCCCTTACCTCATTCATAAGAACATAAGAACATAAGAAATAGGAGCAGGAGTAGGCCATCTAGCCCTTCGAGCCTGCCCCGCCATTCAATAAGATCATGGCTGATCTGTCGTGGCTCAGTTCCACTTTCCCGCCCTCTCCCCATAACCCTTAATCTCCTCTCTTATCAAGAACCCATCAACCCGCTTCTTAAAAATATTTAGCGAGGCAGCCTCCACCACTTCTACGGGCAGAGAATTCCAGAGATTCACCACCCTTTGAGTGAAGAAGTTCCTCCTCAACTCCATTCTAAACCGCCTCCCCTTTATCTTGAGGCTGTGCCCCCTAGTCCTACTGTCTTTTTTGAGCGGGAAGAGTCTCTCCACCTCTATCCTATCCATCCCATTCATCATCTTATACGTCTCAATGAGATCTCCCCTCATTCTTCTAAACTCTAACGAGTACAAGCCTAGTTTACTCAGCCTCTCCTCATAGCTTAATCCCCTCAACTCCGGTATCAGCCTAGTAAACCTCCTCTGCACTCCCTCCAAGGCCAAAATATCCTTGCGCAGGTGCGGCGCCCAAAACTGCACACAGTACTCCAGCTGCGGCCTCACCAATGCCCTATACAGCTGCAGCAAGACCTCCCTACTTTTATATTCAATCCCCCTCGCTATGAAGGCCAGCATCCCATTCGCCTTCCTGACCACCTGCTGCACCTGCAAGCTGGGTTTTTGCGACTCATGCACAAGGACCCCGAGGTCCCTCTGCACTGTCGCCTGCTGCAGTTTTTCGCCTCGTAAGTAATAGTCCTTCCTACCATTTTTCCTACCAAAGTGGACCACCTCACACTTGCCAACATTAAATTCCATTTGCCATTTCCTGGCCCATTCGTCCAGCCTATCTAGATCCTTCTGCAGACTCTCCACACCCTCCGCACAATTTGCCGTTCCCCCAATCTTGGTGTCATCAGCAAATTTCGACACCCTGCACTGGGTTCCCTCCTCCAGATCATCTATATAAATGGTAAATAGCTGAGGCCCCAGCACCGACCCCTGGGGCACCCCACTAGTCACCAACCGCCAATCCGAATAGCACCCATTCACTTTAAACTTTCTTTTCAAGCAGTTATCCACTTCCCCTTACTAAGCAAGATCTCACTTTCACCATTGTTTTGAGTGGGTTCCATGTTAAAAAAAACTCTTTCCTAACCCCTCTCTTTGCTTTATGTTCATGACTTCTTTTTGCTGTTAATGTGGACATTTATGGCCTATCCCTAATTATCACCACCACTTTCTTGAAGGAAATCAGTCCATGTAGTGTAGGTACACCCATTGGGCTGTTTGGTGGGCAGTTCCAGGGTTTAGACCAGCAACAACCAAGGAACAGTGATACACTTCTAAGTAGGATGATGCGTAACTTCAAGGGGAACCGGCAGTTGAGATTCCAATGGCCTGCTAACCTTGTTCTTCTAGATGGCAATTTAGAACAATGAGAGGTGATCATACTGAAACACCTAAGAATCTGAGGCATCTTGACAGGGTAAATACTGAGGTGACTTTTCCCCTCATCGGGGAATCTAAAACTTGGGGCACACGTTAAAAATAAGTGTTCTTCCATTTAAGATGAGGAGGTATTTCTTCTCTCATTAACCTTGGAAATTATCTTCCACAATTGACCAGTGGATCCTGGGTCACTGATTATTTCAAGGCTGGGTTAGACAGATTTTTGGTCAACAATGGAGTTTAGGATGATGGGGCACAAGTAGAAAAGTGGTATAAAGGCCACAACCAGGTCAGCCATGCACTTATTAATTGGCAGAATGGGCTTGAGGGGCCAAATAGCTGACTCCTACTCCTAATTCTTACGTTCTTTTGAAGCATCTGTGAATGAGAAATGATCCAACCAAGGTTTCTTTCATTCCATGATCACCTAAAAGAAAACTGTGGGAACAAGTGTATTTAGATTTCTTTGAAGTGGAAGGAGAAGGGTATCATGTTTTGGCTGACTGCTACAAGAATTAGATAAATGTTCTGTCTGTGCCCAATAGCACAGGTGCCAAAGTGATTGAGGTTTTAAGAAATTGGTTTTCAATAATGGGTTGATAGAGGTATTGTCATCAGATAATGGTCTACAGTTTGCATTAGAAGAGTTCAAATATTTCTGAGTAAAGAAAGATTGAAGTCAAACACACACTAAAACCACTATGTCACCCAACATCGAATGGCTCTGCACAAAGTAGTGTACAGATTGTGAAGAGACCTTTGTAGAAGGATGACTGCGGGGATGCTGATTCTCAAATGAGACATTAAACCGAAGCCCTGCTTGGCCCTTGGGATGGCCTGTCAGAAAGACAAAGATGCTATGACTCTCAAGAGCAGTAGGGACATCCTTCAGGGAGTCCTGGCCAAGATTTATCCCTTAATTATTTTGGTAACAAGAGATAATCTCGTCATTATCATAGTGCTGCTTGTAGGATCTTGCTGGCTGCTGCATTTCCATAATACAATAGTGAATATATGCGAATTGTACTGCATAGGTGCTTTGGGACATCCAGAGATCATAAAAAGTGCCATATAAATGCAGCTCTTCTGTTTCTGACATGCTGGATAAATAATCAAAATCTAACGGTTAAAACATAGTTTGTAGAGCTACAGGTTTGTGTACCAAATTTTATGATCAAAAGTATATTGTATAGTTTTTATGTGAGTTCAGCATATTTTCTAGCAGCTAAAATCTACCATATTTGATTTATAAGGAGGATTTCTATTAACAAAATATATTCTCACATATCTCTCCAAAAATTTCACCTCGATACAACCTGCATCCACATATCTCTCATGGATATAATGTCCCCAGCAACATAATTAGCCAAAAAGTGACAGTTAGCTAAGTGAAATGATATTAGGACAAGTGAAAGTGAAACCAGTTTTAGCTGCTCTAGAGGGGGTGAAACAGCCAAAGAGATTTTGGAAGGGAATGTCAGACCTTACGGCATTGACAGCATGGCCATCAACGGTCAGGCGAAGGTAACAGATACTGCACAAGAAGTCAAAGACAGGGAGGAGTAAGGCCAAGGAGGCATTTGAACATGAGGAAGAAAATTTTAAAAGTGAACTGCTGCTGGAATGGAAGCTGCAGGGATGATCGGAAACGAGAATTGGTGAGGATATGGCAATAGAGCTTTGGATAAGCTTATGTCTTTCAGAGTGGAATTGTTGAGGCCAAATGCCCTCTCCTTCTGCTATGATTTCATACAAATAACATCAGCCTCTTTGTAAGGACTGTAGTCTTGGCTAAGTGGTTAAGTTGATGGATTTGAAATCCACTGGGGTCTTTCCCATGCAGGTTTGAATCTTGTGAGCACAGTGGTTAGCACTGCTGCCTCACAGTGCCAGGGACGTGGATTCAATTCCACGTCCCTGTCTGTGTGTAGTTTGCACATTCTCCCGTGTCTGCATGGATTCCTCCGGGTGCTCCAATTTCCTCCCACACTCCAAAAATGTGCGGGTTAGGTTGATTGACCATGCTAAGTGGCCCCTTAGAGTCAGGGGGATTTGGAGGGTAAATGCACGGGGTTACAAGGATAGGGCCTGGGTGGGATTGTTGTCAGTGCAGGTTTGATAAGCCGAATGGCTTACTTCTGTACTGTAGAGATTCTATGACAAGTTCATTTTAGAATTCAGCATCTGAATACAGCATAAGGCAAGCCATTTGCTTAGTGTAGCCTGCTCAAGTAAAATTGTAACTTCAGACCTGTAGTTCCAATCCACCACTGGGATGATCCTCATTTCACTTCAGGTCTAATTGATAAAGATTGATTGTTCCATCATCATTGTACCATATGACTAAACACGGTAGCAGGCAAACCCAATGGATTTTACTTCTTTTTTTACATTCAGCAATTCATAAATTCCTACATTATCCAGCAATGCAACAAGTGAGTCTGCAGGTAATAAAAGGGTGAATAAGGATATGAAAGCAGAAGATAGCATGAGGCAGGACAAGAGAGTGGCAACAATAGAGATAAAAATTTGCAATCTTTGTGATGGATATGGTTTCCGAAGCTCAAGCAGGGTCAAAATAGAATGCAGGGCTATGAACACACCTGAGACAGTGGCAGGGATTGAAAACAATGAACAAGGCCTTCGAAATTATTTTCATTGAGTCTATGTGAACAGTATTCTTATATGCCTATTGGTTCATAGAAGCTTACCCACTACTGATGTTGGTAGCCAGTTCATCACTTTCTTGGCAACCTTCCAGGCCTCTACCAAGATTTCCATATCCAATTAAATTCGTATGAAGTCTCTGCTATTCCCTTTTTCATTCTAGAATCCAAACAAGCAGGAACCAAATGGTGTTTGTGTGATATCAGTGAGCTAAGTCTAACGACTTTTGAAATCTGATCAATCAGATGACTTTTCACAACAATGGATAATTGCCATCTTCCTTATTTTTGATGAACTGAACTTAAGTGTGCTGGAAGCCATAAATACTCATACACAGGGCCCTGTCCTTTGCAGATTGAAGGAACATGTCCACACACTGTAGCTTTTTCATCCAAATAAAGGCTCACGTTCCATGCTGTTATCAAAGTCATGAAAATCTCAACATTCTCAAATGTCCATGGAACCTGAAACTCTCAGACATCTTCCAGTTTAACAGTGCTTGTTCATTCATGTTGTCTACAGGAAAGACCTCCCCTCTCACCTGGTCAGATGTGGACGTGCCCTAACTAATGGTATTTTACTCCAGAGCATACAAATGTACAAATTAGGAGCACAGCAAGTCAATTGGTCCCTCACGCCTGCTCCTCCATTGATAAGATCATGGCTGATATGATTGTGGCCTTGACATTCTTTGTCTGCCCTCTGTGCCCTTTGACTCCCTTTTCAAGGTTTCAAGGGAAATTTTTAGAACAAGTTGTTCGAACCTGCATTTTGGTAAAGTCTGAACAAGGCCTCAGAAAACTGGAATGCAGCCTGAAATTTGGCATAATGGGACACTGCTTCCAGGATTCGTTGCTGCAGATGGGAGTGGATTAATCAGCTACAAAGGCTAGGAGAAGAAGGGGCATCGAAGTGACTGACTGAAAGGTCCACCCTTGTGCAAGATTATCTAGGCTTGAGAATGTACACTTCAAAGGGAAAATTTCTATCAATTTAGGGTCCTGTCTTTGGATATGAGTTTTTCCATTTTGGGGAGCTGTCATGGAACAGACTAATCTGTTACTCTTTGTGCTTTAAAAAAATGTCTTTCTTCTTTACTTCTGACATACAATATATAAGAAAACTATCTTTTCTTCTTTCTATATTATCATAGGCATTAGCCAGTGGCCCAGTGTGCTGTCCTCAGTGTATAACCAAGTCTGTTAACGGTTTCCCTCAGATGTTTCCAGAATGTTCTCAACATGTTGTCTTCTTGTGTATCCTGAGATTCTGTTTTTCATTGATACAATAGCTACATATTGCACTGACATTTTATAGGTGTTTTCCACTAAATTTGAGAGCCCTTTTGTTTCTCTTGCAGAGTTATGATTTATTTGGTGTGCACAGTATTCATTTTTTCTTATTCCCCTGCTTCCTGAGGTTACATTTTCCATAATTAAACAATTTCTCCACTTTCTTGCTCTCTATCCCCATCTGTTCAGATCCCACAGAAACAAATGTTTTTCTTCCTTAGTCACTTGCAGTTTGTTTCACTTAATAAACTTGAAGAATGATTCTAAATCTACTGTACGTTGTTAGTCACCTCTTTCCATGATGTGCTGCTCTGCTGAGTTAACTTCTCATACTCTGATTCAAGTAGTTAGTTTATCCCCTTCACTCCTACTTCACACATTTCTAAGTAATCTCCACTGTGACATGGTATCAAAGACTTGGCGAAGACAAGGTATATTAAATCTACTGAATTCCTCTCATCAATGTTTTGTACTCAAGGAAACAATGCCAAGCCAAATGTGTCTACCATTGCATGCTAAGGATTTTCATCCACTCAGGCATTTTAACTGAGGAAAAAACATTTATGCAATTGATAGTCTAAAGAAGTAGGAGCATGCATCTATTTGTGCTATTCTGCCATAAGGCTCTCAGCATATTAAAAATGTGAAAGTTTATTCTACTTGTACCATAACAACCATTTTGTGAACGCAAAGATAGAAGACAAAAAGCTATTTGACTTATCATACTGGGTAAGTGAAAGATCATCCAGAATTTGATATTACAAATCAGATTTCATCCTTATTACCTTTTTACGTTCACAACTAGACTCCAGCATCCATAAGCAAAGCAAGTCCCTTTGGAGCCAAAACATGAATGCCAATTATTTGATTGATCTAGCCTCAATAACTGACCCCAAATTGTGATAAAATGCTTGCTGAAAAATTAATTGGATAGCTACCACATCCTACCATGTCTGAATCACAATCCTTAAACCAAACTATTCGATTAGGTTTATTTTCAGATAAAATATAAAGTATATAACATAAATACAACAAAACAATAACCAAACTTAAACAACATACATGACAGTTTGATTGTTTCAAACAAAAGTAAATTCAAGGTTCTTAAAGCTAGTTTCACAAAATTGTCAAGAGTACATCTTCAGATGGCAATTTATGCAAAATGATTACTTATAGGAGGTTACATTTCACATCAGTCATTAAATCCTAAATGAATAGAAGACTAGATGTAAAGTGATATGTTTTGGGAGGAAGAACAAGTAAGGACAACAAAATGGATTCACTACTCAAGAATGTGCAGGAAGAGAGACCTGGCAGTTTACGTGCACAAATCAGTTAAGGTGTCAGAGCAGGTTGAGAAAGCAGTTATTAAGGTACCTGAGCTTTATAAATAGAGGCATAGAGTGCAAAGGCAAAGTTATGGTAAATCTTCATAAAATATTACTTTGACCACCTTTGGAATAGTGCGTTCAATTCTGGGCACTCCACTGCAGGAAGAATATGAATGATAGGGTGCAGAACAGATTCACAAAAATAGTTCTCAGGATGAGAGGCATCAGTTATGTAGATAGATGGTTGAGGCTCTTTCTCTTGGAGAGTAAGCTGAGAGAAGATTGAATAGAGAAATTCAATAATCATGAGGTATCTGAATAGTGTAGTTGAAGCTGTTCCCAAAGGCAGAAAGGTCAAGAACCAACAGAATCAACAGGAATGCAGGAGAAAAACATTTTTTATGTAGCAAGTAATTAGAATCTGGAATGCACTGCTTGAGAGTGTGATGGAGACAGATTCAATTGTAGCTTTCAAAAAGGAATGGATGATTATCTGAAGAAGAAAAATCTACCGGGTTATGAGAAAATGGAGAGGTGTGAGACGAGCTGAGAAGCTAGTAAGAGAGCTGGCATGGACACAATGGGTCAAATGGTAACTATAACAGTCACGACATAATGGGGCGAGCTTTACCATCCCACCTGCCACGGGAATCAGAGCAGGCGAGGGGCGGATCATGAAAGGATCCACAGACCTTGGGCTGGACTTTCCTGTTTTGGGGCATGCGAGGCCGGAAAATTCTACCCTGTGATTTTAGGTATCACAAGAGCATCACTTGGTCTTTCTCTTTAATGCAAAAAGAGCTCCTTTGAAATCTGTCCTTAACTGCTTCTCAGAAATAAATTTAGTTCTGGGAATTCTTAGCAATGCTCATATCTTGTCAGGTAAACAATTGATTGGAGAGGTAGTACTTGTAAAGAGTAATTCTTAGGTGAACAAATGGATACATACAATGGACTATAAATTTTGTGAACTCATACACAAATTGAAAGCAATTAAACAGACTTGATACAACTTTTTATCACGTGTATTGCTCATCTCAAGTTAACAGAAAAGAGGAAGTTTTCTTCGACATCTGTTTTTTCAGGTGGGTCGACCAATCAATATGTAGATTGAAATCCCCCATAATTATCGCCGTTCCATTCCTGCACGCCGCACTTATTTGCGCGTTAACAGCCCGCCCCACCTCCAGATCATTATTCGGGGACCTATAGACGACACCCACCAGCGTCTTCCTCCCTTTGCTGTTCCTAATTTCCACCCACAACGATTCCACTTTCTGCTCTTTGGTTCCTATATCATCCCTTGCTACCACCCTGATGCTATCCTTAATCAGCAGAGCTACGCGCCCCCCCCTTTTTCCTCCCGCCTATCCTTCCTAAACACTTGATACCCCTGGACATTCAGCTCCCAGTCCCTGTCACCTTGCAGCCACATCTCTGTAATGGCCACCAGATTAATCCACCAGAGGGGATTAAGGGTTATGGGGAGAGGGCGGGAAAGTGGAACTGAGCAGCGACAGATCAGCCATGATCTTATTGAATGGCGGGGCAGGCTCGAAGGGCTGGATGGCCTACTCCTGCTCCTATTTCTTATGTTCTTACCAGATCATATCCATTTGTGCTGATCTGCGCCACCAGCTCATCCACTTTATTCCGAATGCTTCGTGCATTTAGATAAAGTGCCTTCATCCCAGCCTTCACCTGGACCCTATTTGCCAGAACGCCACCAACCATACTCACGCCCCCTACTCCCTTTATTATTGGGACATCCTCGGCCTCTTCCCTTACCTGTACCCTCTCCTTAACTTTAGACCCCGTAATGTCACCTACCCTCGCACCCTCCCCCCAGCTAATTAGTTTAAAGCCCTACCTACAGTCCTATTTACACGATTCGCCAGGACTCTGGTCCCAGCACGGTTCAGACCAACCCCATCCCACCCGAACAGGTCACACCTTCCCCAATACTGATGCCAATGCCCCATAAATTCAAACCCATTCCTCTCACACCAATCCCTGAGCCACTTCCTTAATCTTATCAACCTTGCGCCCGTCTACACTCGGTTCAGGCAGTAGTCCAGAGATAACCACCTTGTCGGTTCTACTTTTTAATTCCATTCCCAGCTTTTCATACTCCCTCCCCAGATCCTCAGTTTGCATTTTGCCTACGTCGTTGGCACCCACATGTACTACAACGACCGGATTCTCACCCTCCCACTCCAGGTTCCTCTGAAGCCCAGGTGTGACATCCTGGACCCGAGCACCAGGCAGACAACACACCCTTCTGTGCACTTTGTCACTGTGACAAAGGACAGTGTCAATACCCTTCACCCCACTGTCCCCAATTACGACTACATTCCTTATCACCTTCTCTTTGCCTATATCCTGCGTCTGCATCACTGTACTGTGTGCAGTTTGCTCACCAACCTCACCTCCCTCGTTCTCGTCCACACTGGAAGCAAGAACCTCAAACCTGTTATGCAGATTGAGAGGCTGAGGCATCCGGTCCCCACCCTCCTTCCTCTGGTCCCCACCCTCCTTCCTCCTCTCAGCAGCCCCCTCTTGTTCCTGACCCTTAGAGTTAGCCAGTCTGGGGGGGGTGGATGTCTCTTGCACCCCACTGACAATGGCACCCTCTCTCCCCCTGATGAGCCTCAGTGTCTGAAGCTCAGAGGCCAGCTCATCTGTCTTGAGCTGGAGCTCCTCCAGCAACCTGCACTTACTGCAGACATGGTCACTGGGAAGGACCCTGGGGTCCACCAGCTCCCACATCATACAGAAACAGCACATCACATGCCCCTCCATTATTCACTGTAGTAGTATTGAAAATTTCCACATGAACTTACCTGGCCCTTTTTCTCCCCAGCCCTTTGATCCTAAGCCCAAATAGCTCACTCTGCTTCCCTCTCACTCCGCTGCCCGCTCCAACGCTGCCTACACCAGGCCTCCTTTTAAACCTGGCGCTGTTTTAAAGCCTGCTCACCCACAAATCCCTGCTATCCACTCCCTTAGAATTCTTAAAGCAGTAAATACAAAAAGCCCGCAAAATTGCTTTTAAATGATTTAAACAGTTCTACAAGGAAAGTTCTTACAACGAAAGTGCTTTAAACTTATTTAAACAGGTTTTTAACAGGTAATTTCTTATCTGACTCTCTGCTCCCTCACTCTCCTGCTCCAGCAAACAACATTACACAGATCTTCCTTCAGGTGTTTCCCTGCATGGTATAGCTCTAAATATAAAACTAGAAGTATATATATATTTTGGAAATATATCTTTATTTCAAAGAACAAAGAACAGTACAGCACAGGAACAGGTCCTTTGGCCCACCAAGTCTGTGCCGACACATATGCTTCTCTTTCTTGCCTTTACATGGTCCATATCCCTCGATTCCCTGCCTATTCATGTATCTATCCAGATGCCTCTTGAGCATTGTTGTAGAATCTGCTTACACCACCTTTTACGGCAGTGTGTTCCAGACATTCACCACCTTCTGTGTAAAAAGCTCGCCTCTTACATCTCTTTTAAACATTCCCCCTCTCACTTTCAACCTGAAGAATGGAGATGTTTGAGGGCAAATCAACATCAGGCATGTGGGAGACTTTCAAGCATAAGTTGATAGGGATTCATGGCCGGCACATTCCTGTAAGGGATGAAGGATAAGTATGGAAAGTTTTGGGAACCTTGGATAACGAGAGATATTGTGAGCCTAGTCAAAGAGAAAAAGGAAGCATTTGTCAAAGCAAGGAGGCTGGGAACTCACAAAGTAAGTGTGGAATATAAGGATAGTAGAAAGAAACGTAAGCAAGGAGTAGGAAGGGCTAAAGGCGGTCATGAAAAAGCATTGACCAGAAGGATTAAGGAAAATCCCAAGGATTTTATACATATATAAAGAGCAAGAGGGTAACCAGGGAGAGGGTTGGCCCACTCAAGGAGAAGGGAGGAAATCTACACATGGAGCCAGAAGAAATGGGCGAGGTATTAAATGAGTACTTTGCATCAGTATTCACCAAAGAGAAGGATTTGGTGGATAATTAGTCTGGGAAAGGATGTGTAGATAGTTTGAGTCATGTTGAGATCAAAAAGGAGGTATTGGGGTTCTTGAGAAACATTAAGGTAGTCAAGTCTCCAGGGCCTGATGGGATATACCCCAGAAAACCGAGAGAGGCAAGGGAGGAAATTGCTGGGCCCTTGAGAGAAATCTTTATATCCTCACTGGCTACAGGGGAGATCCAAGAGGATTGGAGATTAGCCAATGTTGTTCCTTTGTTTAAGAAGGGTAGCAAGGATAATCCAGGTAATTACAGGCCGGTGAGCCGTACATCAGTGGTAAGGAAATTATTGGAGAGGATTCTTTGAGATAGGCTTTCTTCCCACTTGGAAATAAGAGGACATATGAGTGGGAGGCAACATGGTTTTGTGAAGGGGAGGTCGTGTCTCACTAACTTGATTGAGTTTTTTGAGGAAGTGACGAAGATGATTGATGAGGATAGGATGTTGAATACATGGACTTCAATAAGGTCTTTGACGAGGTCCCTCCTGGCAAACTGGTGCAAAAGGTGAAGTCACATGGGATCAGGGGTGAGCTGGAAAGGTGGATACAAAATTGGCTCGGTCAAAGGAGACAGGGGGTAGCAGTTGAAGGGTGCGCTTCTGAATGGAGGGCTGTGACAAGTGGTATTCCTCAGGGATCAGTGCTGGGACCTTTGCTGTTTGTAAAATATATATATATATAAATAATTTGGAGGAAAATATAACTGGATTGATTACTAAGTTTATGGATGACACAAAGGTTGGTGGATTTGCAGATAGCGATGAGGACATCAGAAGATATAGATCAGTTGGAGACTTGGGCACAGAGATGGCAGATGGAGTTTAATCTGGACAAATGTGAGGTAATGCATTTTGGAAGGTCTAATACAGATAGGAAATATACAGTAAGTGGCAGAACCCTTAAGAGTATTGATAGGCAAAGGGATCTGGGTGTACAGGTACACAGGTCACAAAGTGGAAGTGCAGAAGGAGAAGACAGTGAAGAAGGCACATGGCATGCTTGCCTTCATCGGCCAGGGTATTGAGTTTAAATATTGGCAAGTCATGTTGGAGATTTATAGAACCTTAGTTAGGCCGCACTTGGAATATAGTGTTCAATTCTGGTTGCCACACTACCAGAAGGATGTGGAGGCTTTGGAGAGGGTACAGAAAAGATTTACCACGATGTTGTCTGGTTTGAAGAGCATTAGCTATGAGGAGAGGTGGGACAAACTTGGTTTGTTCTCACTGGAGTGATGGAGGTTGAGGGGAGACCTGATAGAAGTCTACAAGATTATGAGAGGCATGGACAGAGTGAATAGTCAGAAGCTTTTTCCCAGGGTAGAAGAGTCAATTACAAGGGGGCATAGGTTTAAGGTGTAAGGGGCAAGGTTTAAAGGAGATGTATGAGGCAGAATCAATCAACGAATCAGATCTAAACTCTGCAGTCCTTCCACATCCAGTCAAGAATGGTCGTGGACAATTAAACAACTCACTGAAGCAGGAGGCTCTACAAATGCTCTATAAATATCCCCTTCCTCTATGATGGAGAAGCCCAGCACATCAATGCAAAACAGAAGGCTGAAGTATTCACAGCAATTTTCAGCTCTTAGTACCAAGTGGATGATCCATCTCGGCCTCTTCCAGTGGTCCCCAGCATCTCAGATGGCAGTCTCCAACCAATTTGAGTCACTCCACATGATATCAAGAAATGGTTGGAGACACTAGATACTGCAGATGCAATGGGCCCTGATAATATCCCGGCAATAGTACTGAAAACTTGTGCTCCCCTAGTCAAGCTCTTCCGGTACAACACTGGCATCTACTCAACAGTGTGGAAAATTGCCCAGGTATGTCCTGTACACAAAAAGCAGGACAAAGCCAACCTGGCCAATTGCTGCCAGTCTACTCTCGATCATCAGTAAAATGACGGAAGGGGTCATCAACAGTGCTATCAGGCAGCACCTGTTCAGCAATAACCTGCTCGGTTACGCCCAGTTTGGGTTTCACCAGGGCCACTCAGCTCCTGACCTCATTACAGCCTTGGTTCAAACACGGACAAAAGAGCCGAATGCCAGAGGTGAGGTGAAAGTGATGGTCCTTGGCATTAAGGCCGCATTTGGCTGAGTGTGGCTTCAAGGAGCCCAAGCAAAACAGGAATCAATGGGTACCAGGGAGTAAACTCTCCGCTGGTTGGAGTCATTAAGAATTAAGAGTTATGGAGAGAAAGCGGGAAAGTGGAACTGATCCACTTCAGATCAGCCATGATCTTGTTGAGTGGCAGGGCAGGCTTGAAGGGCTAGGTGGCCTACTCCTGCTCCTATTTCTTATGTTCTTACGTTCATACCTGGTACATAGGAAGATGGTTGTGGTTGTGGAGAGTCAGTCATCTCAGCTCCAAGACATCTCTCAAGGAGTCCCTCAGGGTAGTGTCCTTCAACTGCTTTGTCAATGACCTTCCCTCCATCATAAGGTCAGAAGTGGGGATGTTTGCTGATGACTGCACAATGTTCAGCACCATTTGCGACTCCTCAGATACTGAACCAGTCCATGTTCAAATGCAGCAAGGTCTGGACAATATCCAAGCTTGAGCTGATAAGTGGCAAGTAACATTTGCGCTACAGAAATGCCAAGCAATGACCATCACCATAAGAGACATTCTAACCACTGGTCCTTGCATTCAATGGTGTAACCATCACTGAATTCTCCACTGTCAACGTTGTTGGGGTTTCCATTGACCAGAAACTCAACTGGACTCACCACATAAACATAGTGACAACAAGAGCATGTCAGAGACTAGGAAAACTGTGGCGAGTAACTCTCCTCCTGACTTCCCAGAGCCTATCCACCATCTACAAGGCACAAGTCAGGAGTGCGATGGAATACTCTCCACTTGCCTGGATGGATGCAACTCCAACAACACTCAAGAAGCTTGACACCATCCAGGACAAAGCAGCCCACTTGATTGGCACATCTACAAACATTCAACCCCTCCACCACCAATGCTCCGTAGCAGCAGTGTGTACCATCTACAAGATGCACTGCAGCAATTCACCAAAGCTCCTTAGACAGCACCTTCCAAACTCATGACCATTTCCATCTAGGACAAGAGTAGCAGATAAAGGGGACCCACCACCACCTGCAAGTTCTTCTCCAAGCCACTTGGAAATCTTGACTTGGAAATATATCGCCATCCCTTCACAGTCTCTGGGTCAAAATCCTGGAATTCCCTCCCCAACGGCATTGTGAGTCAACCCACAGAACATGGATTGCAGCGATTCAAGAAGGCAGCTCACTACCATGTTCTTAAGGGCAATTACAGATGGGCAATAAGTGCTGGCCTGCCAGCAACGCCCCCATGTCCCACAAATGAATAAAAAAAGTCCTAAAATGTCAACATCCTCCTTTCTACACTCACCATCCACCACACTCTTCTCCTTTGTGAATACTGATTCAAAGTACTCATGAAGGACCTCACCCACCTCATCTGGCTCCACACACAAATTCCCTTCACTGTGTCTGAGTGGACCTACCCTTTCAATGAGGAAGCTTCAGGCCCATTCATATCCAACAACCTGTTCTGAAAACTCTGCTTGCATGTTTACAGCTGTGGCAAATTCCACGATAGCAGGTGAGACAATGAACAACATTCTAAATGAAACAACACAAAACATCTAAAAAAAAAATTGCTCAATCCCCAATGTTAACGGACACTTTAAACAAACTCCAGGATTCAGGTTCACATCTTCACCAAAAACTAAACAGTCACTCCTTGGGACATACCCTCTGTATGCACCACTGGTGAAAACACTACCACTACCTAGCTTTATCCCATCTGAAGTCCTTTCAACTGAAGACATAAATGTGTGTATCCTTCTCACGAGGCCTAATCAGTAGAGGTAGAAAGCTACAAAGCTTCTTCAACACCCCTTCTTTCCTCCAGACAAAAATATCCTGAAAAAACATGAGGGCATCCATCTTTGGTTTAATACCCTTTTTTTGCGTGAAATGGTTTTCTCTACTAAAACAGGGCTGTTGGAACTCCAGATTGCAAATCAGATCTCGTCATTAACTTCAAGCACTTCCAAGATGTAACAATGAATGCAGAACAAAACTTACTCTCGTCTACTCAACAATGTGCCTCAGAATAGCATTCCCCAATACAATTATCAGTCTTAATTTGCTTGCTAATTAAGCAGTTGGTATGGGTTGCAGAGCAACAGCAAGATGTAAAAACATTAACACCAAATACTGCACTGTCTCTATTCTGGAATATTGTTCATTTATTTTTACATGAGAACTAAAGTAATGAAGGGACTTTATCCCCTTATCTTATATTAGGTCACACTACCTAAAAACACTGAACATGATGCAAGGCAATTTCAAGTTATAGGTTAAAGTACTCTAGGTAGATATCAGTTTAAATTTTACCCTTGGTACATCATTTCCTTACCTTGACATTTTTATGAACAAAGTGCAGCAAATGTAGCTGTTTGTACCATTCAGGGCGAGGTTCCAATTGAACACTTTTAATAGATAACATATTTTTTGCTGGTGGCTGTACCAATCAGTCACAAATTTTCATTTACGCTGGCAAAACTGCTCTGAATCATGACAGAGCTGGGAGGAAGACGGCTAAGGCTGATTCTTGAGGTGTTGGTTGCGAATTCTTTCCAGCAATTTTATTTTTCTGATTGCAAACATGAAGATGGAGAATACACTGGTATTTTTCCAGTTAGTTGGGACCAAATTAGAAATCTGCCAACCTGCTAAAGAAATAAGACTTTCCTGTTTCGAACAGAAGGGCATTTTTCCCTTTAAATTTACTCTGAGAACTTCAGAAATATTTTTGTTTCAAGATAAAAAAGTACAATTGGTCTAAATATTCAAAACTATTGTAAATAAATGTTTTATACTTTTCCCCAGATGTGCATTAAAAAATTTAACAAAAATACAAAAATGGTTAAATAGTTATTTTGACTTTTATAGGCAAGGGTCCATATTAGTATCCCACTTAGCAAATATACACTGAATTTCTCTCTTCCTCCAATCCACTATGCCAAATATTGCTGTATCGAACATGGCGAAGAAGATGAAGGAAGATGGACACAGTTTTGGACACTAAGGGGATCAATGCCCCTTAAATTATTTGTTCTCCTGTACTATCCACAAAAAGCTATTATGAGCCAGAATTTACTGGCGCCGTACCTGGCCTGTACCTTACATTAATTTTGCTTCAGCCTATTAAATTTTCCAGGAGGCTTTGCAATGCAACCAGCTGCAAATGGGAGAACAAAATGGTGTGGAGCCCTCTAGAGGGCATCTGGGAACCATGTCAACAGGACAAATATCTCCTTAACCATGCAAGATTGATGGACTGACAAGCACAGACAAAAAGTAAAATAGTTTTTTTTAAATAGCTCAAAACAATTCAAAGCTGAAGGAATACTTGTAAAAGTTAATTTACAGCACCAGAAAGATTGTTTGGCAGTAATTAAGACTCATTATAAGGGGCAATACATAAACTCTAACTTTCTGTGATGGGTACAGTTTGCATTTTCCACGTAAGTAGTTGAACCTCCTCTTGTTGGAGGCCTGCAACCACTAATTTTTGCAATTTTATATTTTTGCATTTTATTTCTGCTTTGCTCTTGATTTTAAAATGAACCTGTATTAAGCCTGCATTGATTTTTTAAAAATTGATTGATAGACTGATTTAAAATCAACTGCAATTGTGCTTTGATCAAGTCAAATAATGAATCAATAATCAAAAGTGATTATTACTAACTGTGGACCTGTTTTTCCCCACAAGATTTAGTTTCCATACTGGTCAGGGCCTCATCTGACTTGTTGCTTTGTCTAAACTACTTTTTTTCCTTTTTATGCTACATCTGCAAAAATAGAGGTTATTTACAACAATCAATTCTTATTGCATTCAATGATCCTTAAACTAGAAGTCAGGACAATGGTTAACCTTGCACAAGGGGTGGTCATAATTGAATCAGGAGATAGGGGTTTGATTGATAGATAGTATAACCTGATTGATGGAAACGGGACACACCAAAGAGATGTGTAAACAGCCTGAATATTGCAAGTCTACAAGCCTCGCAGTACCTGCAAGAAGAGTTTGGTAAGGATTATGGTTGTCATGATGCGGAGATGCAAGCATTGGACTGGGGTAAACACAGTAAGAAGTCTCACAACAGCAAAATCCACTAGCTTTCAGAGCACTGCCCCTTCATCAGTTGACTCACCTGACGAAGGGGCAGTGCTTCGAAAGCTAAAGGATTTTGCGACCAAATAAATCTGTTGGACTTTAACCTGGTGTTGAGAGATTTCTTACAAGGATTATGGTTGCCAGACTCTTTTTCTGAGTAAGTCTAAATTGAGACTTTGGAAGACTGGAATAGAACCAGAAATTGGAGTTATGTGGCACAGAATCATAGAATCCCCACAGACATTTGGCCCATCAAGGCTGCACCGACCAACCTTTTAATCTTGCCCCCAGCTCTATCCCCATCCCCGTGGTCAGGGTTGCAGCTAGACTGGATTAGTCAACCACTTAAGACTATAAAGAAAAGGATGTTGACAGAGTGACTGACTGGAGAATCCACCCATGTAAAGTTATTCGGAGACTTAATGATACATGAAACAAGAAGAATGGGACATTTTAAGGGATTGTCTCAAACAATCTAATTTGGAATTGCTTTTTCATTCACGAAACTGTCTTAGACATATCAATCTGGGGTTACCATTTGTGTTACAATAAAATTGATCATCTTCCGTTTCATTTTAATAAAGTTTTTTTATCATCTATAATTGTTTAATAACATAACAGAAGAACATAAGAAATAGGAGCAGGAGTAGGCTATCTGGCCCTTCGAGCCTGCCCCGCCATTCAATAAGATCATGGCTGATCTGTCGTGGCTCAGTTCCACATTCCCGCCCTCTCCCCATAACCCTTAATCCCCTCTCTTATCAAAAACCCATCAACCTGCTTCTTAAAAATATTTAGCGAGGCAGCCTCCACCACTTCAACGGGCAGAGAATTCCAGAGATTCACCACCCTTTGAGTGAAGAAGTTCCTCCTCAACTCCTTTCTAAACCGCACCCCCCCCCCCCTTTATCTTGAGGCTGTGCCCCCTAGTCCTACTGTCTTTTTTGAGCGGGAAGAGTCTCTCCACCTCTATCCTATCCATCCCATTCATCATCTTATACGTCTCAATGAGATCTCCCCTCATTCTTCTAAACTCTAACGAGTACAAGCCCAGTTTATTCAGCCTCTCCTCATAGCTCAACCCCCTCAACTCTGGTATCAGCCTAGTAAACCTCCTCTGCACTCCCTCCAAGGCCAAAATATCCTTGCGCAGGTGCGGCGCCCAAAACTGCACACAGTACTCCAGCTGCGGCCTCACCAATGCCCTATACAGCTGCAGCAAGACCTCCCTACTTTTATATTCAATCCCCCTCGCTATGAAGGCCAGCATCCCATTCGCCTTCCTGACCACCTGCTGCACCTGCAAGCTGGGTTTTTGCGACTCATGCACAAGGA
This sequence comes from Carcharhinus amblyrhynchos, assembly GCF_965287045.1. Lineage (NCBI taxonomy): Eukaryota > Metazoa > Chordata > Chondrichthyes > Carcharhiniformes > Carcharhinidae > Carcharhinus > Carcharhinus amblyrhynchos. Next base: position 51,192,738 of record NC_137324.1, read on the forward strand.
CCCCGAGGTCCCTCTGCACCGTCGCCTGCTGCAGTTTTTCGCCACGTAAGTAATAGTCCTTCCTACCATTCTTCCTAACAAAGTGGACCACCTCACACTTGCCAACATTAAATTCCATTTGCCATTTCCTGGCCCATTCGCCCCAGCCTATCTAGATCCTTCTGCAGACTCTCCACACCCTCCGCACAATTTGCCGTTCCCCCAATCTTGATGTCATCAGCAAATTTTGACACCCTACACTCGGTTCCCTCCTCCAGATCATCTATATTAATGGTAAAAAGCTGAGGCCCCAGCACTGACCCCTGGGGCACTCCACTAGTCACCATCCGCCAATCCGAATAGCACCCGTTGACCCCCACTCTCTGCCTCCTATTTGACAACCAATCCTCTATCCACGCTAACACCCTACCCCCAACTCCATGTCCCCTTACCTTCTGCAATAACCTCTTATGAGGTACTTTGTCAAACGCCTTCTGAAAATCCAGAAAGACCACATCCACCGGCTCTCCTCTATGCACTGCCCTAGACACATCCTCATAGAACTCCAGTAAATTTGTCAGACACGACTTCCCTTTAATGAAACCGTGCTGCGTCAGCTCTATCAAGCAATTCCCTTCAAGATGCCTCGCAATTTCCTCCTTAATGACGGATTCTAACATTTTAACTACCACAAACGTTAAACTAACCGGCCTATAATTCCCCGCCTTTTGCCTGGCACCCTTCTTAAACAACGGCGTAACACTAGCCGTTTTCCAATCTTCCGGCACTTCCCCGGAATCCAGCGACGTCTGGAAAATAACCACCAAGGCATCCACTATAACCTCCGCCATTTCTTTCAGAACCCTCGGATGCATTCCATCAGGTCCTGGGGACTTGTCCACAATCAGCCCCTCCAGTCTGTCGAGCACCGCCTCTCTAGTAACAGTAATGTCATTAAGACCCTCCAGTCCTACCACCTTTCCATCGCTAACACCCGGCAAATTATTCACGTCCTCCTCCGTGAAGACAGAAACAAAAAAGTTATTCAATACCTTAGCCATATCCCCATCCCCTACCACTAGGTCCCCTTTCTCATCCTCTAAAGGACCAACGTTCACCCTAGCCAGCCTCTTCCTTTTTATATATTTATAAAAACTCTTGCTATCCTTTTTTATATTAAGTGCTAGCCCAGCTTCATAGTTTCTCCTACCCTCCTTTATCAACTTCTTTGTCAATCTTTGTTGACATTTAAACCTCTCCCAATCCTCTTCTCGCCCACTACTCTTAGCTACTCTAAATTCCTCCGCTTTTAATTTAACACTTTCCTTCACCTCCTTCGTTATCCACGGCTTATTACCTCTCCTCCTACGGTCCTTTTTAACCATCGGAATAAATTTCTGCTGAGCACCAAGAAAGATCTCCTTAAAGATCCGCCACTGCTCCTTAGCAGACCCTCCCTCCAACGCGCTCCCCCCAGTCAACATTCGCCAATTCTTCTCTCATCCTACCGTACTCCCCTCTATTCAAACAAAGGACGCGTGTCCGGGAACCCACTTTCTCCTCCTCCATCTGCACCAGAAACTCCACCATACAATGATCACTCTCCCCAAGAGGATCCTTCACCGCAAGGTCCCTAATTCTACCCGCCTCATTACATAGCACCAGATCCAAGATAGCTCTCTCCCTCGTTGGCTTCAACACACACTGTTCAAGGAAATTATCCCGGCAGCATTCCAAGAACTCCTCCTCCAGCCCACCGCGTCCAACATGGGTCGACCAATCAATATGCAGATTGAAATCCCCCATAACTACGGCCGTCCCATTCCTGCACGCCGCACTTATTTGCGCATGAACAGCCCGCCCCACCTCCAGATCATTATTTGGGGGCCTATAGACGACACCCACCAGCGTCTTCCTCCCTTTGCTGTTCCTAATCTCCACCCACAACGATTCCACTTTCTGCTCCTTGGCTCCAATATCATCCCTAACTGTTCAATAAAAATTGTTTTCACGCATTATTTTGAACTGAGTCACTCATTCCCATTCACCTCCACAAGGGACACTTAAGAACACAACATAAGAACATAAGATATAGGAGCAGGAGTTGGCCATCTAGCCCTTCGAGCCTGCCCCACCATTCAATAAGATCATGGCTGATCTGTCGTGGCTCAGTTCCACATTCGCGCCTTCTCCCCATAACCCTTAATCCCCTAGCTTATCAAAAACCCATCAACCCGCGTCTTAAAAATATTTAGCGAGGCAGCCTCCACCACTTCAACGGGCAGAGAATTCCAGAGATTCACCACCCTTTGAGTGAAGAAGTTCCTCCTCAACTCCGTTCTAAACCGCCCCCCCCTTTACCTTGAGGCTGTGCCCCCTAGTCCTACTGTCCTTTCTGAGCGGGAAGAGTCTCTCCACCTCTATCCTATCCATCTCATTCATCATCTTATATGTCTCAATGAGATCTCCCCTCATTCTTCTAAACTCTAACGAGTACAAGCCTAGTTTATTCAGCCTCTCCTCATAGCTCAACCCCCTCAACTCCGGTATCAGCCTAGTAAACCTCCTCTGCACTCCCTCCAAGGCCAAAATATCCTTGCGTAAGTACGGCGACCAAAACTGCACACAGTACTCCAGCTGCGGCCTCACCAATGCCCTATGCAGCTGCAGCAAGACCTCCCTACTTTTATATTCAATCCCCCTCACTATGAAGGCCAGCATCCCATTTGCCTTCCTGACCACCTGCTGCACCTGCAGGCTGGGTTTTTGCGACTCATGCACAAGGACCCCGAGATCCCTCTGCACCGTCGCCTGCTGCAGTTTTTCGCCACGTAAGTAATAGTCCTTCCTACCATTATTCCTACCAAAGTGGGCCACCTCGCACTTGCCAACATTAAATTCCATTTGCCAGTTCCTGGCCCATTCGCCCAGCCTATCTAGATCCTTCTGCAGACTCTCCACACCCTCCGCGCAATTTGCCGTTCCACCAATCTTGGTGTCATCAGCAAATTTCGACACCATACACTTGCCTCTACACTGCTAAATGCATTTGAGTGGTGAATTTATTTTTGGAATCTGATGATGGAATGGTGCATCACTGGCAGCAAGATCGAGACTTTCATACTTAGCCATGCATCTCTACCCATGGTAGAGATAGCCACCTCCATGGTAGGCTATTGCAGAAAATGCAGATGCATGGGATTGAGGGTGATTTAGCAGTTTGGATTAGGAATTGGCTAGCTGATAGAAGACAGAAGATGGTGGTTGATGGGAAATATTCAACCTGGAGTTCAGTCACAAGTGGTGTACCTCAAGGATCTGTTTTGGGGCCACTGCTGTTTGTCATTTTTATAAATGACCTAGATGAGGGTGTAGAAGTATGGATTAGTAAATTTGTTGACGACACCAAAGTTGGAGGAGTCGTAGACAGTGAGGATGGATGTTACAGTTTGCAGAGGGACATAGATAAGCTGCAGAGCTGGGCCGAGGGTGGCAGATGGAGTTTAATACGGAAAAGTGTGAGGTGATTCACTTTGATAAGAATAACAGGAGTACAGAATATAGGGCTATTGGAAGGACTCTTAGTAGTGTTGACGAGCAGAGAGATCTCAGGGTACATGTGCATAGCTCCCTGAAAGTTGGCACCCAGGTTGATGAGGTTGTTAAGAAGGCGTACGGTGTGTTAGCTTTTATTGGTAGAGGGATTGAACTTCGGAGCCGTGAGGTCATGTTACAACTGTACAAAACTCTGGTGCGGCCGCACTTGGAGTATTGCGTACAGTTCTGGTCGCCGCATTATAAGAAAGATGTGGAGGCATTGGAAAGGGTGCACAGGAGGTTTACCAGGATGTTGCCTGGTATGGTGGGAAGGTCTTATGAGGAAAGGCTGAGGGACTTGAGGTTATTTTCATTGGAGGGAAGAAGGTTACGAGGTGACCTGATTGAGGCATACAAGATGATCAAAGGATTGGATAGGGTGGACAGTGAGAGCCTTTTACCTCGGATGGTGATGGCTAACACAAGGGGACATAGCTGTAAATTAAGGGGTGGTAATTATAGGGCGGATGTCAGAGGTAGGTTCTTTACTCAGAGGGTAGTAAGGTCGTGGAATGCCCTGCCTGCAGCCGTTGTGGACTCGCCAACTTTAAGGGCGTTCAAATGGTCAGTGGATAGGCATATGGATAACATTGAAATAGTTTAGGTTAGAGGGTCATTAGATTGGTTCCACTGGTCAGCGCAACATCGAAGGCCAAAGGGCCTGTACTGCACTGTAATGTTCTATGTTCTATCTGCTCTCACCTAGAATTACTGACAGATTTGGGTACAATTAATAGTGAACACCATCACTGTTATTGCGACAGTATTTTCTGCCTAATAATAAACCGCCACCAGTATGTAATTTTAAAAAAACTTGAATGAATAAAATTGTCCTTTTTTAAGAAAGGCACCAGACAAAACGAGCACTGCTCACATGGTTATATTTATTTAACAAAAGGAGAATTGAGATTAATGACCTTAAAGGCAACTGGCTTGTTTTTCCGAGAGATCGTATCCAGACAACACACAGAACACCAATTCGTTATTCTAAATCATAATCACCTTTAAAGTCCAATTGATGATAAATACTTTCTGTATGTATATGAAAACAATTAACAGTTCCTTATGATTCAGTAAGGATTTCCATCAGTGGCCCAATCCCTCCCTTGAAATTAAAATGAATGTTTATCAAAATCTAAGTGCATAAATCCAAAAATCAGACAATGCAAACATTACATTTCAATCTATTTGCAAGAAAGTGTGCTTAATTGACAGTTCTTTCAATTGCTATGTAACTGAATCAATTAGCATTTCTGATACAATGAAACCACTACCCACTAAAAAGGAATGCTTACATTTTAACTTCTCTGTTTAACTTGGAATAATAATTCAGGTACACTATTGGAAACAATTAGATTTCCATTTTTGGGTTAATCTTGTACAAGAGAATGAATCATTGTCCTTGGATATGAGCTCCATTTTGCAGAAAACTCACTTACTGGAAGGTTGCAGGGTGATTAACAACTTTCTTTTATATAGAAACTTTAGCACAGGAAAATTCTCCAACATGTTTGACAAAAGCATAATTAGACAAAAATGCCATTTGAGACGATATTACCAGCTGTGATCAAAACCTCGATCAAAGAGATGAGTTTCAATGATGTTCTAAAGAGGTGGAGAAACAGAGGTAGGTGTAAAAACTGCAATGTTCAGAGTGGCTTGTAAGTGGTTTAGGATAAGGAGGAATAAGGGCATGAAGGAATTTATACACAAGAATGATCATTTTAAATCAGAGTATTACAAAAAAAAAGAAAGAAGGGACTGTCCATGTTGTTTCCTTTTAAACAATGCTCCATCAAGTTTACAGCCAAGTTCAGTTAGAACACATCGTAAGATGATATTGTAAGCTTGGTAATCTTGCAGAACCAGCAATTTTCTTCACTGCATTCTGTCAGAGAATTTACTCAGCATCCAACATGACAGATGTTAAAGCTCTGATTTTTATTGGACCATATTCCTTTATACCAAAATTGCACCAGCGCCTCTTACAGCTAGAGCAACCTGGAAAGCATTGGAATGTGCCCTAACCCTTTTTCCTACTCAGTAGAAAGAAAGCTTTAACAAACAATAGCCTTTTAAGAACTGTTGATGTCACATAACCGATTCCTTTTCCCTAGTGCACTCCTCCCAGTGAGTCATGTTGTGTTTTGGGAATGCTGTATTTATATGGAAATAAATCGAACTTCATCCATGGGATCCATATAAATGACTGAATATTTGCAGCACCAAAAGAGCAGGAGTTTTGCTGCTGCTGGGCTAAGATTTCATCTGCAGCCTCAATATACTTGGTTCATTTTTCCATGTCAAATACTGACAGGATTAAGAACATAAGGACTGCTATAGGAGAAAAGATTCCATCACTTCACACCATCCTGGCAGCAACATGTAAAATGATGATTAATATTTTGGTAATGCTGGCAATAAATATCTATGGATTGGTCTAAAACAGACCTAGGCATGAGACAAAGAAATATTTAGTCAAAGAAAGCTTAGAGAATCACAGGTTCAACATCAATTGCTACTTCCAGACAGGTTGCTTACACTTTCCATGCAAGACATTTCACAATACTCATATGCTATATTCAAACCATTATTTTCTGAATTACAATTGACTCATTTGCATTTGAACAAATCAACACTATTTACTTTCATTAACTCTGTTGGGAGCCAATTCTATAAACAGACTCTGAAGTAATGTTCCCACAGATTAATTCTGAATTGATCCTCCTCAGGTATAGGCTACAATCTCTGTTTGAGACAAGATGAAGACAGCTCATCACAGTCTACATTAACTTGTCTCTTCAGAATCCTGTAAAATGCATATCATATCATCTTCCAACCTTTTCTCTTTCAGGGAGAACATGCCCAATTTCTATAATTATTCTTTAACAATGCCACCTCCTCATCCCATCAAGATTAAAAAAGAGCAGATGAAAACTATACGCCAATTAAGTTAACCACCCAAACCCTTAGTTGGAATCCTACAGTAAAGTGCTGAATAAGTGTGGAGGAATTGGCAGCCTTCTCCACATCTTCTGGATCTACCATAGTGTCTATTTTTATTGGATTTAAATTATTAGTGCGCTCAAATCAATGATATGATTTCTCTCAGTATAATCCATCTATTTCCTACTGGGACTTCCTTGAAAGATTTTCTGAGATTCTGGAAATAATTGTTTAATTGATTTATTTTTGATCTCTGACCCACATTGTATCCTTGCTGTGCAGTGCCATTGAGGAGCTTCCTTGAAGATTTGCTTGAATCTAAATAAGCATGCCAACAGTATATGTCTCATCTCCCAAGCCAGACAGGCAAGTTCTTTTAAATATATAGTAACAATGGAGGTTGCATAACTACAATGAACAAATCAGAAACTCAAGTGAGCAGTTGTCCCACTTTTACTGATAGAAGCTGTTGTTTGGGCTAGGAATTAATATGGCAATGCAAAATAGGCTTCAGTATACTATGGCAGGCCCAATTCCAGCAAATATGATGTTTTAAATTCATTCAGTCAACCACACTGCTGTGGCCCTGGACTCATATGTAGGCCAGATTTCCTTCCCGGTAGGACATTAGTGAACCAGATGAGTTTTTCCGGCAATCAACAATGGTTTCATGATCATTAGTAGATTCTTAATTCCAGATTTTTTTTTATTGAATTCAAATTCCACCATCTGCCATGGCAGTATTTTAACCAATTTTAACATTAGCTGAGATTTTGGATTTGTAGTCTGGGTCAGTGCTTTGGTCCTTGACAGAGGTTCACGAAGAGTAATGAATTGATTAGAGATAGTCAGCATGGTTTTGTAGCGGGAAGGTCGTGCCTTACTAACCTTATTGAGTTCTTTGAGAAGGTGACCAAAGAGGTGGATAGGGGTAAGGCAGTAGATGTGGTATATATGGATTTTAGTAAGGCGTTTGATAAGGTTCACCATGGTATGCTTCTGCAGAAAATGCAGATGTATGGGATTGGTGGTAATTTAGGTACTTGGATCAGGAATTGGTTAGCAGATAGGAGACAGAGGGTGGTGGTTGATGGTAATTATTCATCGTGGAGTTCGGTTACGAGTGGTGTGCCTCAGGGATCTGTTTTGGGGCCACTGCTGTTTGTAATCTTTATTAATGATCTGGATGAGGGTATAGTTGGGTGGATTAGTAAGTTTGCTGATGACACCAAAGTCGGAGGTGTGGTAGATTGTGAGGAAGGGTGTCGAAGTTTGCAGGGTGACTTGGACAGGTTGCAGAGCTGGGCCGCGAGGTGGCGGATGGAGTTTAATGCGGAGAAGTGTGAGGTAATCCATTTCGGTAGGAATAACAGATGTGTTGAGTATAGGGCTAACGGGAGGACTTTGAATAGAGTGGAGGAGCAGAGGGATCTAGGTGTATGTGTACATAGATCCCTGAAAGTTGGGAATCAAGTAGATAAGGTTGTTAAGAAGGCGTACGGTGTCTTGGCGTTTATTGGTAGGGGGATTGAATTTAGGAGTCGCAGCGTCATGTTGCAACTGTACACAACTCTGGTGCGGCCGCACTTGGAGTACTGTGTGCAGTTCTGGTCCCCACATTACAGGAAGGATGTGGAGGCTTTGGAGAGGGTGCAGAGGAGGTTTACCAGGATGTTGCCTGGTATGCAGGGGAGGTCCTATGAGGAGAGACTGAGGGATTTGGGGTTGTTTTCACTGGAAAGAAGGCGGCTAAGAGGGGATCTTATAGAAACATATAAGATGATTAGAGGTTTAGATAGGGTGGATGGTGATAGCCTGTTTCCTCGGATGGAGAAATCTAGCACGAGGGGGCATGGCTTTAAATTAAGGGGGGGTAGTTATAGGACGGATGTCAGGGGCAGGTTCTTTACCCAGAGGGTGGTGAGGGACTGGAATGCCCTGCCTGCTGCAGTTGTAAATGCGTCTAGTTTGGGGGCGTTTAAGAGATTGGTGGATAGGTTTATGGACGAAAAGGGATTGGTTTAGATTAGTGGGTCAATGTTTTTTTTTAAAAATAAGACTGGTCGGCGCAACATTGTGGGCCGAAGGGCCTGTTCCGCGCTGTAATGTTCTATGTTCTATGTTCTAAGTAATACTAATTTCCCTATCTGGCATCTCGTTCGCAATACTCCTTCCTCATTGTAGGACATGCTGTCAGAAGTGCTGGTACTGCACTGTATTTGCTATGTGAGAACTAATATCTTGAAAAAAGTCATCAATAAAATGGTGTGAAACACAACAATGCACATTTATTGAATTCCTTTAATGCAGACATCTATTCCAAAATTATTGAAAGGGAGAGGAAAATGGACTGAACCAAAAGAGAGATGGCTAGGGTGACAATACGCAAAAGAAAAATGTAAAACAAAACACTGCCAATACACTATTGATCTTATTTAAGGGAGCGTGTGTGAAATTGAATCTACTCTGCTCTACTACACATTTTTCAGCAAGTAAAACTCCAGTACAGAATTCCAAGGTGTTGTTTTATTTGTCTCTTTCCAAGAGATTTGCACAAAGTAAATTGATACATTTATGGCTCCAATACTTTATAATGGCCCGCCACATCCGTTAACTTTTAATGAACAAAAATAATTAATCTTAATGTGGTTAATTTAATTCAGTACAGAATAGAGTGGACAGCTTGAAGCATTTTGCACCCGTAGTGTTATTGAACATTAATCACTAATTGATAAGCACCACCTTACTCAGCACTGTTAATTAACATCTAACTGTTGGTTTTAGATTGTGTCTGCTTCATGATACTGCACATTGCAGACTAATCTTATAAGTCATTTAGAAGTAATTATCAGATTAGTGAAATTTTTGGTGCAATGGCAAGAAAAGGAACTCGTGTTTATATTATTGGAAGTGTAATAGTGTTTCAGGTTGTCTTATCAAGTATAACTATTATAACTTTAACTATATTAAGAATTACATGTCCACATACATCTCGTGTCAGTTTTTTTTTAAGTTTTCCTTACATTTATAATTGAAACTACCTATGTAAACTTGTCAGGCTGCAGTTAAACCTTTCCTTCATGGAGGCGCTCAAGTGTTATTATTGATAAAAAGCTGCAGTTATACCACAAATTTAAGAGGCAGGACCCATCATTACTGCAGAACAATTTATAATGGAATTATATCAAACAAACAGATTATATGACTTTTAAATTAGTTCAATATCAATACCTTCTATTCAAATTTTGCATAAAACCAAGAGACATAGGAGCAGAATTAGGCCACTCAGCCCATCAAGTCTGCCCTGTCATTCAATCGTGACTGATATTTTTCTCATCCTCGTTCTCCTGCTTTTTCTCCATCACCCCAACCACTTATTAATTAATAATAATTTGTCTTAAAGACACTCAATGATCTGGCCTCCACAGCCTTCTGCAGCAAAGTGTTCCACAGATTCACCACTCTCTGGCTAAAGAAATTTCTCATCTCTGTTTTAAAGGATTGTTCCTTTAGCCTGAGGTTGCGCCCTTTGGTTCTAATTTTTCCTACTAGTGGAAACATTCTCTCCACATTTACTCTATCCAGGTCTCGCAGTATCCTGTAAATTTCAAAACGATCCCCCCTCATCATTTTAAATTCCAACAAGTACAGACCCAGAGTCCTCAACCGTTTCTCATATGACAAGCTCTTCATTCCAGGGTTCATTCTTGTGAACCTCCTCTGGATCCTCTTCAAGGGCAGCACATCCTTCCTTAGATATGAGACCCACAACTGCTTACAATACTCCAAACGGGGTCCGACAGAGCCTTATACAGCCTCAGAAGTACATTCCTGCTCTTGTACTGTAGCCCTCTTGACGTGAATGCTAACATTGCATTTTCCTTCCTAACTGTCAGCTGAACCTGTACATCACTTAAGAGAATTTTGAACAATGACTCCCAAGTTCCTTTGTGTTTCTAATTTCCTAAGCATTTTCCCCTTTAGAAAATAATCTATGACTCCATTCCTCCTTCCAAAGTGCATAACCTCATATTTTTCACATTGCATTCCATCTGCCACTTATTTGCCCACTCCCCTAACCTGTCCAAGTCCTTCTGCAGCCCCCCGCTTCCTCAATACTACTTGTCCCTCTACATATCTTTGTATCATCTGCAAACTTAGCAACAGTGCCTTCAGTTCCTTTCTCTAAATTGTTAATGTATATTGTGAAAAATTGTGGTCCCTGCACCGACCCCGAGATAGACCATTAATAACTGGCTGCCATCCTGAAAAAGACCCCTTAATCCCCATTCTCTGCCTTCTGCCACTCAGCCAATCCTCTACCCCTGCCAGGATCTTACTCTTAACACCATGGGCTCTTAACTTACTTAACAGCCTCCTATGTGGCACTTTGTCGAAGGCCTTTTGGAAATCAAAATAAATCATGTCCACTGGTTCCCCTTTATCTAACTTTCTTGATACCTCCACAAAGAACACTAACAGATTTGTCAGACATGACTTCCCCTTGACGAAGCCATGCTGACTCAGTTCTATTTTATCATGCACTTCCAAGTGCTCCGCAATCTCATCTTTGGACTCTAAAATCTTGCCCAATGACCAAAATCAGGCTAACCGGCCTATAATTTCCCATTTGCTACCTCTCTTCTTTCATAAACAGCGGCGTTACATTAGCTCCTTTCCACTCCTCTGGGATTCTCGCTGCCATGATGTGGAGCTGCTGGCGTTTGACTGGGGTAAGCACAGTAAGAAGTCTCACAACACCAGGTTGAAGAGCAACAGGTTTATTTGGCAGCACAGGTTTTCAGAGTTTCGCTCCTTCATCAGGTGAGTGAGGATTTGCGTTCACAAAACAGGGCATATACAGACACAAACTCAATTTACAAGGTAATAGTTGGAATGCGAGTCTTTACAGTAATGCTCACCACTTTGTATGCTTTCTCTTTCACTTTTATGCTGTCCTTGATTTCCCTCAGCAGCCATGAATGCCTTGCCCACCCATGTTTCCTCCTCCTCGGGATGTATTTCTGCTGTGCCTCCCGAATAACCCCCAAAAACTCCTGCCATTGCCATTCCACTGTCTTCCCTGCTCGGCTTCCTTTCCAATCAACTCTGGCCAGCTTCTCCCTCATGTCTTTGCGGTTACTTTTATTTAATTATAATATTGTTACATCTGATGCCAGCTTCTCCCTCTCAAACTGCTGGGTATATTCTATCATGTTGTGGTCACTGCTCCCTAAGGCTTCCTTCACCTTAAATTCCCTAATCAAATCCGCTTCATTATGCATCATCAAATCCAGAATTGTCTGTTCCCCAGTAGGCTTTGTCACAAGCTGCTCCAAAAAAACATCTCTTAGCCATTCCACAAATTCATTTTCTCGGGATCCACTACCTACTTGATTTTCCAAGTCCACCTGCGTATTGATTATTGTAATACTGCCTTTTTTATATGCCATTTCTATCTCCTGATTTATTTTCTGTATGTAACTCCCATCAGCCTCTTTTTACCTTTGTGATTCCTCAACTCAAATCAATAGCAAAAAGCAATATAGGATCAGAAGGCATAGAAACTCTTGTGAGTAAACTTCCTTCCCTACTAACAATGCAACCCCACCTACTTTGCCCATCTGCCTGTCCTTGGATAGGACACATATCATTGGATATTTAGATCCCAGCCTTGATCCCCTTGCAGCCATGTCTCTGTGGTGCCCACAACATCGAGATTATTACCTTTTTTGATTCTGCTTTTCAATTTACCTCCCAGCTGTTCATATTCCCTTAGCAGAACCTTTGTTCCTGCTCTACCTATGTCATTGGTACCCATGTGAACCACCACAACTGGATCTTTACCGTCCCACTCCAAGTTCCTCTGCAGCCCAGATGAGATATCCTGAACCCAAGCACCAGGCAGGAAACACAACCTTCCAGATTCTCAATCCTGGTTACAGAGAGCAGCATCAATATCCAAGCTATACAATCTCCAGTTATGACTACATTTCTTCCCCACACCCCACCCGCCCCCCCACTTGAATGGCTCCCTGTATCACGGTGCCATGGTCAGTTTGCTCATTGTCTCTGCAGTACCCTTCCCTCCAATCCAATGTTTGCAGTAACAACTGCAAAAGGACTTAATTGGTGATCAAGTACTTTGGAATGTCCATGAAGCTTTCACTTCTGCTATAATGCATCACTAAACATATCTCTGCATTGCATTCCATTTGTTACCTGTCTGCTCATTCTGCTAGCTGATGTTCTGTTAAGTTGCACCAACCTCACTGTTTAGCACGCCTTCAACTTTGGAATTACTGGCAAATTTTGAATATTTTAGACTGAGGCAATTTTGTTTAGTCAAAACTTCATCCAAATTGTCAAATTCAGGGACCTCTGGTATAATGGACTAATGGTTCATCGTAGCAGCGTTGATTCAGCAAACTTGATCTTGTGGGGGATAAACTGTAACGATTAGCTGGTCAACTCTTTGGCAAGGATCTTGAGAATGGTACAAAAATTACATTGAATTATAGTGCAGCATATGCAATCGTATATGTACCTCAAGACAATTTCTGAGAATTTCCGCACCATAATAATGATATACAGCATCAGATATTAATTTTTCCAGTACAAAATTAAAATTTTTAGAAACAAAATAAAAATAAACAGGCAGTAAATAAATATTTTGCTGTCACGGTAATAAACCTAGTACAATTGGGTATGAAAATGCTTTCTAATGTAATCAAACTTTGAAAAGCACCTGATTGCCAATAGATTACATTTGTTGGATATTTTCTTGAATGTTCTTACCCCTTCAATAAAAGGTTGAAACTCAAGTGGCATATCTCTTGATTGGCTGAAAAGATTTGGAAAACTATCAGAATTTTTCACAGTAATTCCATTGCAGTGTTAATGTCAGCTTTGTGACACTAATAAATAAACTTTAAAACCTGTAGTTTGTCTTGAGCAAATTTGAAAATACAACTTCCAACTTTTACCCTCTATTTATTAACAGTTCAATTTCATTGCAATTTTATAAAACAAATGGAAAGTTCTAATGATGTGTTTAAAAAGCCATAGCCTACTACTCTCATCAATCTGAAAAAAAAACTGTAGCAATCGGTTTTCTGAAGCCAGTGCGACAGGTGCATCTATGAATAACCTTACTCCCCTAGCTTTGCATGAGCTAGTCCCCAATCTTTTGAAAGATCTAAAACTGAGTAACTGAGGCCATCTGTCAGTCCAAACAAACAGATCTGGGACCCACTGCTGGATCCAATGATTGTGTCAAAGATGTTAGGCACTGACAAAGTTCCTGCTGGGTTCCATTTAAAGAGCTTAGACAAACCCAAGAGCTTGCTTCAGATCCTGTCAACATGCATTTATTTAAGCAGTCTCATGCAAGCACATCTCACAATGATCAAAGGCCCTTTTAATTTGAATTTAATTACTTTTTAGAAACCCATCAGCACCATCTCTCGTACATTACAGTAAACGGAAACATTAAACTATCCTATCTCTGTGCATTCCTAAAGATTTCCCACTCTGCAAGTTTGACAAATGAGCGTAACACAGTGCAGCATTTACACAGAAGTAGAACCTCAGAGCTATTTCTTGCAATTCAAATGAGTATTGCACATGCAAGAAACATGACTTAGCCATAGTTTTTGCTAAAAAAAAGAGCAAAAGACTCAATAAATTCTTCACAGCAGGATAGAATTTAAAAAATGAAAATGTCAAACTAAACAATGCTAAACACAAAATGATGAAAAGGAAGTTTATCTATCTAACTACAAAATAAAGCTGTAAAGAGTGGAAGGAGGAAGGGACTGGAAGTAGACAAGAGGGGAGGGAGATGAGAAGAGTGGTGCTGGGAGAGGAAGGAGGCAATGAAGGGAGGGAAACAAGGAGAGATGGCGGGGCGGGGCGGCGGTGAACAGGGGGAGCCAGGCTGAGAAGAACGGGAGGGGGCTGCTGCAGATGGAGGGGTCAAGAGGAAGGCAAGTCAGTAATTCATCAAGTAACACCTATCCTGCACCAATTTATGCTTTGATCAGCTGAAATTTTTCAGTTGTTGTGTCTTCCTATTTTTATTCTAGACTGCAAATCTTCCAATAACTGTTTTAGACTAACTGCTCTATACATACGTGGTTTTACATTTTCACCTTTTGTACATAGCAGAGAGACAAATGCAATTTTCCAAACTATTGAGGGGCTTTCCAAATCAAGAGAACTTGGTTATCAACATTTTCACCCACATCCTTTAACATAATGGGATGGAAACTTGTAGATTTGTCATTCCTTAGTATCATTTGCTCCATTATGGCTATCTTTCTTATGTTAGTTGAGTGTATGCCCCTGATTCAATATTAGTTTACTTATTAGTGTTGTGGCACAACAGCATAGTGGTTAGCACCGCTGCCTCACAGTGGCACAGTGGTGAGCACTGCCGCCTCACAGCGCCAAGGACCTGAGTTCAATTCTGGCTTCGGGTCACTGTTTGAGCAGAGTCCGCACATTCTCACCGTGTCTCTACAGGTTTCCTCTGGGTGCTCTGGTTTCCTCCCACAATCCAAAGATTTGTGAGTTAGGTGGATTGGCCATGCTAAATTGACCCTAGTGTCAGGGGATTAGCAGAGTAAATATGTGGGGTTATGGGGATAGGGCTTAGATGGGATTGTGGGCTGTGCAGATTCGATGGGCTGAATGACCTCCTTCTGCACTATCAGGATTCTAGGATTCTGATACTCTTGATGTCTGGCATGACTCCTGTAAATACTGACAAAAAAAATTATTCAGCATGTCCACCATTCCCTAAGACGCCAAAAACCTGACTATCTCAACTTTAAATATACTCATTGATGGTGCATTCATAATCCTCTGGGATAGAGAATCATAAAGATTAACAACACTTTCAGTGAAAAGATTTTGCATCTCAGTTGAAAATGCTCGACTTTTTATCATGAGACTGTGTCCCCTTTTCGATTATTCATTTAAGGTTCTCCAGCCACAGGAAATAACATCTCAATATCTAACCCGTCAAGCCCCTATGAAATCTAGAATGTTTCATCAAGATCACTTTTCATTTTTCTAAAGTCCAGAGAATTATAAGCACAATTTATTCAGCCATAGGAGAACCCATTCATCCCAGGGACAAATCTTGTCTTGCCTCAATGTACTTGCACTAATGCGAGGTGAGCTTTTCTTGAATATGCAGACCAAAATTGCACAGTGCTGCCCTTTCTGAATATACTCTGTCTAATTCTGTTAGAATTTTATAAGTTCCCCTCTCATTTTCCTGTTTTTGCCTTTTGGTATTTCTTAACTGGACCCATACTACATTGTCTGCTAACACCTTTTCTCAATACTGTATCACTATCTTCTTTAATCAACAATTCAACCCCACCTTTTTCTTTCTGCCTGTCCTTTCTAAATACTGAATAGCTGTCAGTGTTTAGCTCCCATCCTTGATCATCCTGGAGCCATGTTTCCAGAATCCCACCTATAGAATATCCCTTTACATCTATCTGTGCACTGAATTAATTTTATTTTGAATGCTCAGAGTATTCAGGTACAAAATCTTAAGGCTGGTCCATTTAACGTTCCTTGTCCTGTTCCTACTTTCTTTTAAAAAAATGTGTCCTTATCTGACACTAGCCCTTGATTTCTCTGCCTACCACTTTTGTTATTCTCCTTGCTGTCTTTTCCTCTTGTTCTTGATTCTCTTTGCTTTAAGTTCTTGCATAGGTTCTCATTCCCCTGCCACATTAGTTTAAACCCTCCCCACCCACTCTAGCAAGAGCCTCCGCATCCCTGCTTCCCCAACCTTGGCTTCTTCCCACTCCCACCTCTCACAAGGAGGCATGGTCATCCCCACTCTCTAGTAAGAAGCACCCCCCCCCCCACACACTAATAAATTTGCCCTCACACTATCTTTTCAGCCATCTATTCATCCCATATGTCCTGCTGTTTCCACTCTGACTAGCACATGGTACCCTTTTTTTAAAACCTATGTTGTTTGTACCAATGTGTATCATGACACTGGCTGTTCACCCTCCCCCTTTAGAATGTCCTGTAGTTGCTGAGACATCCTTGACCCTAGCACCAGGAAGGCAACATACCATCTTGGAGTCTCTTTTGCAACCACAAAAACATTTATCTGCCCCCCCCCCCCCCCCCCTCACGATTTGAATCCTCTATGGCTATCGCATTTTGCCTTTTGTTCCTCCTCTGTGCAGCAGAGCCAACTGTGGTGCTGCAAATTTGGCTGCTGTTGTTATCCGCTGAGAAGCCATTCCCCTCAGCAGTATCCAAAGTGGTATATTTGTTTTGCAGGGGAATGGCCACAGGAGATTCCTACATTGCCTGCATAGTCCTCTTGCTCCGCTTGGTGGGTCACCCATTCCCTTCCTGCCTGTGGTGTGACCATCTCTCAATATGTGTCATCCCCAATACTCCCTAATTTGCAGATGATCCAGGGTGTCCCCAGACAATCAAAATAGAAACAAGGCAGAAGGAAAAAGTAAGAAAAACTATATAATTTTAAAACAGTGTGTCCAACTATTTATTACTTGCCAAAATGAGATTCCAAATTCTACTTTGCAAGAAAATAAATCTCACTAAAACAGTACTTAGACCGTAGGGTAACTGCCCTAACTTCCTTCAAGAAGTTGAATTGGTAATTAGTGCACAAATCCAGCAATTTCATGAAACACACCGGCTGGTTTCGGGTGAGCTGTTGCTTTTATAAGGCTAACAACAGAGGACTGCAAATTGTCCAGCAATCTGTTTTTACAACTCACAAGGTAATCTCCTCCATGTTGCCGTTATTTTTGCAGAAAAATCGGAGTCATTAAAATGTCACCATTTATAATGGAAGTGACAGTGCACTACTGGTGGGGGCTAGGGAGGAAGGTGCAATTATAGCATGACAGAAGCAGTTTTCATTATAAATGTGGATACAGAAAATTTATACTGGGAAAGTGTGACAGTAAATGGATGTAGTTGTAAAATTTTTAATATACTCACTAAACTAGGACAGAATGTACGTATTTCAAGTGAGTATTGCCACTAACGAAACCAGCATCATATGTTGCTCAGAAAATGACAGAAATTTTTAGCACCTAATAAGAAAAAGAGGACATATTTGGATTCATGATTGTGACTCTCAGAACTGGGTTCTAAAGCTTTGTTTTAACAATATTAGCTTACCTTACCTTGCCTCTCTTGAAGCTATTTAAAAATAAAAGTTTGTGCACATTCTCCACATGGGAATGTTGTTGCCATTGGAGAGGCAGAAGGTCCAGGCCTTGGACAGAGACAATAGTGAAGCAGTTCAATGGAAAATGCACCATTAGTTGGGCTTGTTGTGCATAGCTAAAGGTTTTGGTTCTCAAGATATAGTTGAACTTATGCCGTCAAAAGTAGGAACTGGCCATTTTAAAATAGTTGTCAAGTTCCTTCAGTTCTGTTCCTCATTTAAATGATGTGTAAGCTATGCTGGATCAATCTTTAACTTACAGTAGTTAAAATAGATTCAAAAATACCAGAAAATTCGAAGAACCAAAATTCAAAATCTGGGAGCGAGTGGTGTATAATCTTGGCCTTCAAAGGTAAAATCCCCTCACCTCCACATTCGTTCCCCATCAACTTCAAATGCTGCAAATTCAACTTCTCTGCATTGTATTCTATTTTATCCTTTGCAATAAAAGTGATTTATTGCAGTGAATGTCAAAACTTACTTCAATCCAGTCTTTTAAATTATAAACAAATCAGTCCTGCAAATGTTGAGGGCATCTTAAATATTAAAATAAATGTTCATTTCATTGAGAATACAATTTCAGATACAATAATGTAAATGATGACAATTGGCTACCACTGCTTTTTCATCGTGTGCGTCTCTGGGCCAATATGCACAATTATTTAGAATCATTTGCTTTCTGCAGTGCTACATCAGCTCTTTTGACACTGCTCAAGACTCGTCCCTTTTTCCAAATTGCTACAGATGAAATGGTGAATTATCCGATGTTGGAATAAGTTTCGTGCATTTAGTACATCTCAAACAGATGCACATAAGCTACATCCTACCTCAGCTAAAGCTACCCTCAATTGCTTTCCGTTATGTCCAGACTTTTTCTCAGTACATGGGAGCCAGGGATTATGGGGGAGGCAGATGGAGAGTGGAATTGAAAGCACAACTAGATCAGCCATCACCTCAGCAAATGGCAGGGCAGGCCCAAAGATTTGCAGGTTAGGTGAATTGGTCATGCAAAATTGACGTTAGTGTCAGGGGAGAACTAACTAGGCTAAATACTTGGGGTTATAGGGATAGGGCCTGGATGAGATCATTGTAAGTGCAGGCTCAATAAACCGAATGGCCTCCTTCTACGTTGTAGGGATTCTGTTCTATGATTCAAAGGGCCGAATGAACTAATTGTGGTCCTAAATCTTGTGTCTTTGCTGGCTTTTTCTGTTAAATTGCCTGAGACATAGGCCAGTATCAGGCTTTCTGATATTTGATAATGAAACAGCAAGATGGATAAAATGACATGTCTCAGGGATCTGTCATCAACAGATCCAGAACTGAATCAATGTCTTTTGCAAATTAAGTTGCAGGTCAAAACCTTTTAATTACAATGCCAATGTCAAATATTGTTATCTAGTTTTAAAATTCAAATGCAACATGCAATCTTAGTTCTCAAGCTGGCATAAAAGTCTTTGTAACCACATATCTCATGGTAGACTGCAAGATTCTGGACATAAATTGCCAGTTTTCCATGCAAGTCATGAGATGAAGAGACAATTATCAGTGCCTTATTAGCAATGGATAGCATATGAATTATGACAGATCACTTGGATTTAGTATCCACCTTAAGAAAAACAAATCTCGTTCATTAAGAGACCAACAAACCGGGAATCCACTGAAGACTAAATCAATAGATATATACCAGCTGGTCAGTATCAGAACCCAAAGTTGACCACGAAGTCTGCATTCTGGTCCAGCACTAATTGAAAGATATATCATTTTCATATAAATTGGCAAATTCTTAGTCTCCTATTTGACTAGTGCAATTACTTGGCTATTGAAGCAACCTTAAGTTAGTTTATCCTTTATTGCAAAATAAGATTCCAACACTGTTTTCATGTTATTCTCACTTGGCTAGTGCACATAGTTCAAAATGCAAGACTAAAATTTGCCTGGATGTATCCTACAATTCACTTCGCATTACTGGATAATATTCAAAAATGGAGCCTCAAGTTAAAAAGAAGTTTTTTGATTCCCATTCATTTTAGTATTCTTCTGAAAAAGTAGCAGTTCCCTTTGATTAGATAGCTAAGAAATGTAGAATTATAAATCATAAAACCAAGATTGTATTACTGCAACTCAGAAAGTGTCCCACAAAGAGACAACTCTTTGGGATCATATGCAAGGACTTTCAGTGCAAAGTTGACCTGGAGGCAATGGCAGAAGCTTAGATCTCTGAAAAGTATTTATAATTCATAAGCATTTTGCCTTTAACAGCTTCAATACATTTACGCTGTACAGCAGTTGCTAATAAAATCTCAACAGCAATTTCCTGGATGACAATGTGAATCTCTTGCCTCCAAAATGATTTTCTACTGAAAACATTAGGTTACATTGTAAAATAATATTACACACACTATTTTTGGCAAAACCCAAACTGGAAGGTTATAATGGTGTCACAAAGGCACACAGCCAGCATGGAGTGCAGGAAGACAGGCTTGATCATCCTCAATTCCCTGATATTCTGATCTCAGCAGCACTTCTGTGGAAAGGCATTTATCCTGGGGGTAAGGACATCAAAGCAAGAACTACTATCTGGATGCTACCAACTTCCCTCTTGTGGCATGCTCAAGAGCAACACCAGTTAAAACAGTTCACGTACAATTTTTACCACAGGAAGCCCAACAGCAGATTATACTGCATAGGGACAATATAAAAGCTTTCAAACCTGCAAAGAGAAAATATCTGCAACATTCTTGAACTAAAGTAACTAAACAATGACAGATGGTGAATTTTAACCAGAGTAACAGGTCGGCACGACATCCAGAAG
This sequence comes from Carcharhinus amblyrhynchos, assembly GCF_965287045.1. Classification (NCBI taxonomy): domain Eukaryota; kingdom Metazoa; phylum Chordata; class Chondrichthyes; order Carcharhiniformes; family Carcharhinidae; genus Carcharhinus; species Carcharhinus amblyrhynchos. The sequence continues at coordinate 51,213,323 of NC_137324.1, forward strand.
GATGTCACATTTTTCTCAAAACCAGCTGCAGGTGAGGGGGTGGGATAGATGACTGAGTTGAGCTGTTCCATGGCACAAGAGACCTGCTCACTGGATCAGCTTTAATGCACAATACAGTCCATTCCACAATTTTCATTCCACCCTGAAGAAAATGTGGACACTTAGTGTTATGAGGACAGGCAACAAGTTTTTACTGAAGGAAAGATTAGAGATAAGAAAACATCAACCAAGTTCTTCCAATATTAGACAGATGGATGATGCATCAATTACTTAAGACACTTGAGCATAGTATTAGATGGTACCGGTTCAAAACAAGACCGGATGTATAAATTAAATTTAAAGAGAAATAACTATATTTCTGACATCTGCTGACTAAAGAATGCCTACCCTGAACAATTCTAATAAACGATTTACAACATCATCCTTGTCCCTTACTCTACAATGTGGGTTATTTCTCGCCTCTGCTTGCATTTCTCACGGCAAGAGGTAGCGTACCATTTACCAGCAGTGCCATTTTCTGGTCCTGGGAAAGTCATGGCAGAGTTGCGTCATCACTGGGAGTGCGCCATCGGTGGGAACAGATAGCTGTTAAATTCCAGCTAAAATACCTATAGCCTCCATCCCAATTCTCAAGTTCATCTCTTATTTCTTCTTCTTATCTCCACAAAATCAATTAGAGGCAAATATCTTCACAAAAAAGAATATCTACAGATTGAACCATTTGCCCATCAACACAACTTCTGTTTGATTCAGAGGTAATTGTTTTGATTCTATGCCCACCATTCCTACTTTGGAGATTTTACGTACGTGATACGCCATATGTACATGTTAATGCTACTAATATTTGAGTATCAAAAAATCACTTCTTCCAACATCAATGCACAATGGTAGCAGTGTGTATCATCTCCAAAATGTACTGAAGCAACTCAAAGTTCTGTTGCCAGCATTTTCCAAATCCATGATCCCTACCACTGAGAACAAAATCAGCCTGGGACAATAAAGTTCCCTGCCAACACACACGGCATCCTGACTTGGTACTATATTGCTGTACCTTCACTATCGCTGATGGTTAGATTGCCACTTGTTGATGGTCACTCCCTGGCACTTCTGTGGCACTAATGTTACTTGACACTTATCAGCCCAAGTCTGAATGTCGTCCAGATCTTGCTGCATATTAACATGGACTGCTTCAGTCTTGCTGCATATTAACACGGACTGCTTAAATATCTGAAGAGTCACAAATGGTGCTGAACACAGCGCAATCATAAGCAAACTACTTTCCTTTTAACCTTACAATGGAGGAAAGGTCATTGATGGAAGGTAGGCCTAGGACACGACCCTGAAGAACTCCTGTAGTGATGAGATGCTTGACTTCTAAGAGCGGCAACCATCTTCCTTTTTGGTAGGTTCAAACAATGGAAGGTTTACCTCTGAATTCTCATTGTCTCCAGTTTTGCAAGGGCTCTTTGAATCCACACACAGTCAAATACTGTCTTGGTGTCAAGGGCAATCACTCTTGCTGCATTTCTTGACTTTAGCTCATTAGTCCATGTTTGGACCAAGGCTGTAATGAGACCACGAGTAGAGTGGCCCTGGTGGAACCCAAGCTGAACATCAGTGAACAGGTTACTGCTGAGCAAGTGCCACCTGATAGCACTTAGTCTAAGTTCCAAGACTTGGTTCAGTGGTTGGTGATGGTGATTGAATGATAAATGTTGATCAGGTCAACAGAGAAAATACTCATTCTTTGAACATTGCAGGCATTTGCACATCCAAATGAACAGGTGAACATTGCATTAATTAGCATGTCATCCAACAGATGGCTGAGGTCCCTTCCCGTGTCATAATCATCACAGAATCGCTACAGTTCAAAAGGAGGCTATTTGGCCCATCAAGCCTGCACCAACAACAACCTTACCCTGGCTCCATCTCTGTAACCCCACGTATGTACTCTACTAATCCCCCGACATGAATTCCCTGGAACACTGTACTGCATTAAGTTCCAATCTCTTAAATTGAGCATGAACCCATGACATTTTGACTCAGAGGCATAATCCCTATCACTGAACCAAGGCCGAATCCTTATAACAATGCATTATTTTGGTAAAACCCATTGCTCAATTCAAAAAAAAGACTCAAGTTTGACAGATTACTTCAATCTTCTCCTATTGAGTTAAGATTTTCCCCCAAGGGTTGCTGAAACATTTGAGGTATATGTAACTAACATTAATCAAGAGTTCAAAGTACTTTGGTAGTTTGCCAAAAGAATCGCTTTGCACACGTGACTCAACTGGACTCCAGGATTCAAAGCAGTGGTGTGGGAGTAATAGGCTATTTGCCACACAGCTTGATTTTTGTATGATTTTTCTTCAGGAAATAAGGGTCAATCTCTAGGGCTGACCCTGAAAAAAAGCATTGATACTACATCTGCTACCCTTGAGTGGCTCATATTTGTCCATAATTTTATCCAGTTTATATATGCTTTCACATATACAAAAAGAAAATTGTTTCCCCTTTCCCTCGTTTTTATACTTCATAGCAAAGTAGTAATATGCGTAGTGCACGTTATGGGAATTATGAAACCACAATGGATTTTTACATTAGGATGGTAAAAGTATGTTTTCAAGCAATGTCAGATCTCTAGTCATGGATCAAATACAGCACAGAAAGAGGCCATTTGGTTGAATGGGTCCATGCCAGTTGTGAAGCAGCAGTACAAACCACTGTGCCACCATGCTGTATGGTAAGCAGAACGGTACACAATACCTCAAATGATATCTAGCCAAGGTTCAATCCAAGTTCAGTATTACTTCTCTATTTTTCAATTCTATTCCTCTGGAAAGAAACACTAGTGCTTGGCTTGCTTTTTTACTTGACTTTATTAACCTGCATCATCAATTTTAGTGATTTGTGTATTTATACCCGGAGATCTATTTTGTTTTCCACACTACTTAGATCCTTATTTTTCAAATAATGTGATGTCATTACTTTTCTTACTAAAACAGAATACCTCACGTGTGTAAAATTCATTTGCCAATTATATGCCCATTCTACAAGGTTTTTTAATATCTTCTAGAGATGAAAGATACAATAGCAAATATTGATTTCAAATCAGAAAGTCTTGCCTCATTGAATTCTTTCAAAAGATATCAAAGGGCTTAGACAATGGTAACATAGATATAATTCATCCAGATTTCCAAAAGCTCTAAGTGTCCACATAATAGGCTAATTCAGATGAACAACATGGATACAACAGGCCAAATGGCCTCCTTCTGTGCTGTAACCATTCCATGATTCTTGTAATTTGTTACAATACTCCTCAATGTTGACTATCCTTCACAATTTGGTGTTATGCACAAATTTAGAAATTGTGTTTTTGATTCCAATATCAGTAACATAGACAAAAATTGAGAACAACATTGGTTACAGCACTGATTCGAATGGCATCCCATTTCTCACCCTCTGCCATTCTAAGTAGCTACTTCCCCTGCTTTCCATTTTGAATAACCTATTGCTTATCTTTTCTGCCCTTGCCCCCCAACTCTCCAACCTTATTCATTAGTCTATTACGTGGAAACTTATTGAATGCCTTTTGAAAATCTGTATAAATTACATCTACTCTGTTAACCTCATCTATTCTCTTTGAAACCTCTTCAAATAATTCAACGATGATGGTCAAGCAATATTTGCCCTTATGTAATCCATATTTATTATATTTTTGGTGTCTAAAAGTTTGCTATTTTCTTGTTTAATAGGAATTCTACTGTTTTCCCTGCCAATTGTTCACTGGACACGTTCCATCATCTTTTTTAAATATAGGTACTACCTTAGCTGTCTGCAGAATTTGGCTTTACATATTTTTCTAACAAATCATTTATACTATCTCTTCCTTAGATTTTAAAATGCACGGATATAATCCATTCAGACCATTTGTTTTATGCAATTTGGACATGTTTAGTTTCTTCAATATTTTTGTTTTTATTTTATATTCTAATATATAACTTCAAATCTCATCTTCCAATGATTCATCTGTCTGATGTGTTTCCCTGTTAAATGCTGAAGCAAAGTAATTAGTTAATATTTCTGCCATTTTACTAATGCTCTTCCCTGTGATTTGATTTTGTCCACCCGAATGGATCTAATCCCATCCTGGGCTTTTTTAATTATATGCCTGTAGAATTACTAATTCATGTTCTCTAATGATTTTATTATCCTCTTTGCTTCTTAATTCTTTGACATCTCTCCTAATTTCTTTACACGTTTCCTTTTCAACCTCTTCCCTGCTATCCATGCACAGATTTTGTGTCTCTTTCTTTTCCTGTTTATTCATTCATAATTTAGCTGTTCTTGCTTCTTACTAGCATAGTATCTTTTTTCTGGACTCTGGTGAATACCGTTTTAAATGTTTCCAATGCTTTTCTACATCTGCGTTTGTCAATTGCTGTTCATTGTATTGTCAAAGTTCCATCCTCTGCCCCTCAACATTAATTTTTCTCCAATTCCAGTACCTTGGCCATTGTCATACATATGCTCTTCTCAATTAGTCTTCAAGTTCTTGGTTCCTCTATCTCATCACTTTGTCAACTTCAAAATTACTTCAAAATTGTCAACTTCAAAACTTCACAAAATTAAAAACAATCCTACATTTTTCACGTATCTCAATAAAAATACACTTCAGTGGTGACTATTGATTTTAGTAAAATATTGAACTTCCAATCAGGGCTGAAATTCAGATATGGCTATTATCAGTATTTCTGAGCTTTTGTGAACTGTTTGATAGAATGCTGAATAGCAGATGGGACTCCAAGAGAGAGAGAGAGTTAGGAGGTAGGATTGAGGTGGACTAAGGGCTTGTAAAATTTGCCATGATTTCTCAGATAACATCTCGTTTTGGGTGATTGCACATGGACAGTAATGAAATCTACATCCACTCTATATTACTTGTTCTGCCAAAGGTGTAATGAAACAGTCTCTTAAAATTAGTGTTGTTGACTCTCTTTGCAACTGCTGCACGCAAGAGTAACAGATATGTCCTTCAGATAACAGCATAGCGTGGAAGCAGTTGCCAAGTATTATTAAGTCACAGTTAGTTACCAACCCTGTTAGCAATGTTTAGTTTGGTTTATACCAGTGCCACTAATGCCTTGGTCCAAACATGGAGAGGAAATTAATTGCAGAGGTGAGGCAAAAGTGATTATTTGGATGTCAAGGCATAATTTGATGAAGTTAGCATCATGGATCTCAAGTAAAACGGAAATCAATGGGAATCAGTGGGGAGATCAAATGTAGCACAAGGGAAGACAGTTGCAGCTGTTAGAGGCCAAATATCAACGCTGTCGTAGTATCTCGAAATTCGTGACTCAGTTAACTCAACTGCTTCACCAATAACTTTCCATTTCTCATAAGGGCAAAATTAGGCTGTTCTCTGACAACTACAGAGTGATCAGATCCATTTGTAATTCCGCTCCCACACTGCAGCAACACTTGAACAACTAGGCTAGGCTTAATAAATGCAAAGTAACATTCAGAACACAAGAGTGGCAAGGCAATGATCATTATGATGACCATGTTAGGATCATTAAGAAATCCAAACACAGATCAATTAATTGCCACAAGATTTCATTTCTTTTTAAACAAAAACAAATTTAGTGTATTTCAAAAAGAATTAAGCAAAGTAAGCACAATTAATTTAACCCTATAGTAATAATGACTTACGTTGGAAATACAGTTCTATTTTGTACTTTGAGTTTGCTCATTATTTCAGCTATTGTCTCCAAGGGGACAAATTTCATGGGAGTCATTCCATTTGCCATTGACTAAGCAACCTTCCAACCTAACCAGCCGGTTAGTTTAACGTCTGTTGTTGGAAAAATGCTTGAATCCGTCATCAAAGAAGAAATAGCGAGGCACCTGGAAAGGAATGGTTTGATAGAGCAGACCCAGCATGGATTTGTTAAGGGGAAGTCGTATTTGACGAATTTATTGGATTTCTATGAGGAGGTGACTAGTGTGGTAGACAGAGGGGAACCAGTGGATGTGGTGTTTCTCGATTTTCAAAAGGCGTTTGATGAGGTGCCGGACAAAAGGTTGCTTCAGAAGGTTAAAGGGCATGGAGTTGGGGGTAAGGTGTTAGTGTGGATAGAGGATTGGTTGTCTAATAGGAGACACAGAGTTGGTATCAATGGGTGCTATTCTGATTGGAGGTTGGTGACTTGTGGAGTGCCGCAGGGATCGGTGCTGGGGCCTCAGCTATTTACCATTTATATAGATGATCTGGAGGAGGGGGTTGAGTGTAAGGTAACAAAATTTGCTGATGATACAAAGATGAGTGGAAAAGCAAATTGTGCGGAGGGTGTGGAAAGTCTGCAGAGGGATCTAGATAGGCTGAGCGAGTGGGCAAGGACCTGGCAGATGGAGCACAATGTTAGCAAGTGTGAGGTTATCCACTTTGGCAGAAATAATAGTAGGAGGGATTATTATTTAAAGGGCAAAAAGCTGCAGCATGCTACGGTGCAGAGGGACCTGGGGGTCCTTGTGCATGAGTTGCAAAAACCCAGACTGCAAGTGCAGCAGGTAATCAAGAAGGCGAATGGGATGCTGGCCTTTATAGCAAGGGGGATTGAATATAAAAGCAGGGAGGTCTTGCTGCAACTGTACAGGGCACTGGTGAGGCCACAGCTGGAGTACTGTGTGCAGTTTTGGTCGCCGCACCTGCGCAAGGATATTTTGGCCTTGGGGGGAGTGCAGAGGAGGTTCACTAGGCTGATACTGGAGATGAGGGGGTTTGACTATGAAGAGAGACTGAATAGACTTGGTCTGTACTCGTTGGAGTTTAGAAGGATGAGGGGGGATCTTATAGAGATGTATAAGATAATGAAAGGGATGGATAGGGTAGAGGTAGAGAGATTCTTCCCGCTCAGAAAGGACAGCAGGACAATAGGGCACAGCCTCAAGATAAGGCGGGGGGGCGGGGGGCAGCTTAGAACGGAGTTGAGGAGGAACTTCTTCACTCAAAGGATGGTGAATCTCTGGAATTTTCTGCCTGTTGAAGTGGTGGAGGCTACCTCGCTAAATATATTTAAGACACGGGTAGATAGGTTTTTGACAGACAAGGGAATTAAGGGTTATGGGGAGAAAGCGGGAAAGTGGAACTGAGCCACTTCAGATCAGCCATGATCTTATTGAATGGCGGGGCATGCTCGAAGGGCTAGATGGCCTACTCCTGCTCCTATTTCTTATGTTCTTATGTTCTCCCTTTAAATTTTTATGACTAGGGATTCCACATCTCAATCATTGGTCTCTCTGCAACTTCTGTACAATGGCTTATAACATTGGTTTCCAATAGTTCGCTGCTATGGTTTCAAGTTGCAAAGAGGCTGGTTACTTTCAGAATTCTATTTTGCAGATTGTATTGTGCAAAAAGCTTAACTGCCTTTCACTGAGAGAATAAACAAATCTTCCAGTTGTTTCCTTTCCCTGACCAACTATTTATAATGAATATCAGTGCCCGTTTATCATCTAGCATTTACTCTACTTCAGGATAATTTTGCCTTTACCTTGACTTCCAAAGAGTTATGCGCTTCATATGACCCAAAGCTGATAGTCTCTTAGCTTCTTTCCAAACATCAACGAATTTTGCTTGTTAGCTATGCACTAAATTTAACCTCAAGACAAAGGATCTATCTAAGCTCCATCCATCCCCACAGCCATGTGACACACACATGGGCTGTTTTCAATTAGAAATGGTAATAAACTACCTTTGAATTTGAAAAACTTTCCTTTATTCAAACAATTGCAGATGTCACGTCTCCAGTTCTTTAGCCAAGTCCACCTGCCATTTTATGAACTTAGTTTTCTCTCTTTTAAAATCTGATGTAGTGGCCCCAACCTTTTAACAGTAATTCGCTCCAAGCCTGTATAAATTGCATTTAATTCTTTGTCAGTTTAACCGGAGGCCCAATTTTCTACAGTTTGAATTCAAGTGCTAAAAGAAAGAGTTATGTTTGAAAACATAGGAATTACGAAGGTGTTCACAACATCATCTCAAACATCACCACTGCAAAATCCGTCACTACCAACATCATTGATCGGAAGCTCAACTGATCCCGATTTGGAGAAATATCGCCATTGCTTCATTGTTGCTTCAAAATCCTGGAATTTCCTCCCTAACAGCACTGTGGATGTACCTACACCTCAGGAACTGCAGTGTTTCAAGAAGGCAACTCATACCACTTTCTCAATGATTATTAGGGATGGACAATAAACACTGGCCTAGCCAGAGAACCCACAACCCGTAAATGATAAAACTACAAGTATATTTTATGCACATACACGCTAAAACATTAAGATAAAATATTTGCCTAATAATTGATTGAGCTAATATTTGTCCACAACATTCCAGTTTCAAATTAGTTTACTGTGGAGAACAAACTAATCATTGTCTGATACCATCACAGTCTAATACTTGTTAGCATGAATGTTGCTTGTCATCTGACACAGTAAGATTTTATTGAGGCCCTGCCTATGCTGACATGTTGTTTCAGTATCAGGAAATTTTTCAGGTGAACCCTGCAGAATTGGCAGCACAGTAAAAAGTCTGACAACACCAGGTTTTAGTCCAACCGATTTATTTGATAGTAAACGCACAAGCTTTCGGGTTAGTCCCTTCGTCAGGTGAATGGCGAATTGGCAGCAAACAGCTACATTCCTAACGTTGTGATGGAGGGAAGGTCATTGAAAAAACAGGTGAAGAAAGCTAGACCAAGCATGACACCCTGAGGAACTAATGCAATCCAACAAATATTGTCCAGATGAAAGAGGTGAATTAATTGTGATAATTGGCCTCTAACAAGTATTACTCCCTACCTGGATATTAAGTATAACTTCAGCAACTAGACTAGAGGGTGGTCATTGTTACATAATGGGTGAAAGTAGACGCACAATAACCAGTTTGTGGGATTGATAAAGTAACTAGGCAAATAGATTAGTGTTCCTAAAATAGAGATTAGAAATGGCATGGAAAAGAAAGCACCCTGATACAGTGCAGCAATTTGTGGAACAGTAGTAAATTGCAAATCAGTGAAACAATTATCATCTGTAATATAATAATGACCATCCTCTAATCTAACCATTGAAATCATACGTAACATCCAGGTAGGATATAATGCTTGTCACAGGCCAATTATCACAATTAATTCAGCTCTTGCACTACAACAATTTGGAAGTCCAAGATATTCTTTGCAATCTGATTGATTTATTATTGTCACGTATTAACATATAGTGAAAAGTATTGTTTCTTGTACAGACAAAACATATCGTTTATAGAGAAGGAAACAAGAGAGTGCAGAATGTGGCGTTATGGTCATTGCTAGGGTGTAGAGAAAGATCAACTTAATGTGAGATAGGTCCATTCAAAAGTCTGACAATTGCTCCATGATGGCTGGCTGCGATTGTCTCAAACGGGAGATAACAGGTAACCCCAAAATCCAGACTAGGGTGGAGCAAGGTTGTGAGATAGCCCATAGTATTTAGAATATATCCGATGGTGATCTAATTTGATTTATTGTCACATGTACAAGTATACATTGAAAAGTATTTTTTTTTTACATGCTATACAGACGAAGTGTGCCATTCACAGAGAAGAGAGAGAGAGAGGGGGCAGAATGTACTGTTACAGTCATAGTCAGGGTGTAGAGAACGATCAACTTAATATAAGGTAGGTCCATTCAAAAGTCTGATGGCAGCAGGAAAGAAGCTGTTTGAGTTGGTTAATACATGTTTGCAGACTTTTGTATATTTTTCCCAACAGTAGAAGGTGGAAGAGAGTACATCTGGGGTACATGGAGTCCTTGAATATGCTGGCTGCTTTTCTGAGGCAGCAGGAAACGTAGACAATGTCAATGGATGGAGGCTGGCTTGCCTGATGGACCGGGTTTCTTGTGGTCTTGGACAGACCAGGAGCAGGTGGCTATTCACTCAAAGATCAACTGTTCTCTAGTGTCAGTGTAAATACTGTCTATGGGGGAACTCTTTAATCTTGGTTACTAAAACTAAACTAACCACTACAGAGAAATAGGATCTACTGTTGACAGGTCGATGTTCAACCTGCATCAAATTTGCAAACCACTCTCAATCTCTTCAATTGTGTAAACAAGAAACTCAATTTGTCCGTGAATGTTATCAAAACAAAATGCACAAACTCACACTTGGCCATACAGCTTTTTGAAGAGACACTGGAATATACTGAGCACTTCCCACACCTCAGCACTTGCCTCTCAAACTTAGATCATCATTGATGAGGGGATCCAACATCATACTGCTGTCACTTCAACCTTTTAGGAAGATGGCAGTGAGTGTTTGACAACAAAGGCCTCCGCAAGACAATAGAAGTCATAGCGTGCAGAATAGTTTTCGTCGCCACACTCCAGCACAGCAACAAGGCCTGGAGTGAGCATTAGCCACACAAAATAGCATAAGAGAAATTCCATCTTCCAAATCAATGGGAGGAGCATCAAACAAAATTTAAAAGTTTATTTATTTGTCACAAGTAAGGCTTACATTAATGCTGCAATGAAGCTACTGTGAAATTCCCCTGGTCGCCATACTTTGGTGTCTGTTCAGGTCAATGCTCCCAATCAGCACATCTTTCAGTGTGTGGGAGGAAGCTGGAGCACCTGAAGGAAACCCACGCAGACATGGGGACAACATCACACTTCACACACACAGTGACCCAAGCCAGAAATTGAACTCGGGTCCCTGGCGTTGTGAGGCATCAGTGCTAACCACTGTGCCACCCGAAGCACTCAGGCAAAACTCTTAGAAAATTAACTTTGATGGGCTGGCCACTGTTTCTGAACGTCTGAAAACTTTCACCTTAAAAGAGACAGTTCTCGCAACTCTGAAATGGTTAACATTCGAATGATAGAACAAAGGAAATGCTTCAAAGAGACTCTGAAGTTCTCTTTGCTACATTGTGGCATTGAGCTCAATGACTAGACTGAACAACAACTTGTCCTACCAACACCTTAATGAAGGAGCAGAGCAACAACAAAGGAGGAAGTAAAGGAAGCAAATACTGCAAATAGGATCTGACCAAGTCAAGGGCGTCCTGCCCATGCTCAAAGATCTGTGTGTCAAAATCAGCCTGCTCAGTCACATGAAGACTAATGGCAGTAACTCACAACTCAAGAAGATACCATTCACGAATTGAGGGACAGCAAAGAACTCATCACAGGGCCAGCACTGTGGTACAGTGGTTAGCACTGCTGCCTCACAGTGCCAGGGACCTGGGTTCAATTCTGACCTTGGGCCATTGTCTGTGTGGAGTTTGCACATTCCCCCTGTGTCTACGTGGGTTTTCGCCCACAGTCCAAAGGTGTGTGGGTTAGGTTGATTGGCCATGATAAATTATCCCTTGGTGTCGGTGGGATTAACAAGGTAAATGCATGGGGTTACAGGAATAGGGCCTGGGTGGGATTGTGGCCTTATGCAGACTCGATGGGCCAAATGGCCTCCTTCTGTACTGTAGGGGTTCTATGATTCTATGCTATGAACAGAGCCAGATTTAATTAAGATCAGGATCGACTAGATAAGCATTGATAAGTCGTCAACAAAAAGAACTGCCAACCTGTCATATTATTTTCATCCCCATAGACACCACATGATACAGTAAGAAGTCTGACAACACCAGGTTTAAGTCCAACCAGTTTATTTGATAGTAATCCCACAAGCTTTCGGAAACGGTGTTCCTTCGTCAGGTGTGTGGAAGGAACAAGAAGGCGAATGGAATGTTGGCCTTTATAGCGCGGGGGATAGAACATAAAAGCAGGGAGATCTTGCTGCAACTGCACAGGGCACTGGTGAGGCCGCAACTGGAGTACTGTGTGCAGTTTTGGTCCCTGCATTTGTGAAAGGATATATTGGCCTTGGAGGGACTACAGAGGAGGTTCATCAGGCTGATACCGGAGATGAGGGGGTTGGCTTATGAACAGAGATTGAATAGACTGGGTCTGTACTCGATAGAGTTTAGGAGGCTGAGGGGGGAATCTTATAGAGACCTACAAGATAATGAAGGGGCTGGGTAGGATAGAGTTAGAGAGATTCTTCCTGCTTAGAAAGGATAGCAGAACTAGAGGGCACAGCCTCAAAATAAGGGGGGGGGGGGGCAGTTTAGAAAGGAGTTGAGGAGGAACTTCTTCACTCAAAGGGTGGCAAATTTCTGGAATTTACTGCCCATTGAAGTGGTGGAGGCTACCTCGTTGAATATATTTAAGTCATGGGTAGATAGATTTCTGATAGACAAGGGAATTAAGGGTTATGGGGAGAAAGCGGGAAAGTGGAACTGATCCACTTCAGATCAGCCATGATCTTATGGAATGGCAGGGCAGGCTCGAAGGGCTAGATGGCCTACTCCTGCTCCTATTTCTTATGTTCACACCTGACGAAGGAACACCGTTTCCGAAAGCTTGTGGGATTACTATCAAATAAATTGGTTGGACTTAAACCTGGCGTTGTCAGACTTCTTACTGTGTTTACCCCAGTCCAACGCCAGCACCTCTACATCATCAAAACATGATAGACAGGATTTCCAGTTTTGAAATATTCTTTTGGTGGAAAATACAGGTAGAAGCCAAGTGCAGTGACATTAAAATGAGGATATGCAACAAATTATGAAAATAACTTAAGTTAGTGACACAAACAAGACAGCCACAGTACTTTTACAAATACATTCAAGAAACACCCATCGATAGCTCAGCTAAATGCGCAGGGAGTACTTTCACCTGTAGCAACAGAAGATAACATAAGCAAAGGGCTAACTCTATGGGAGGAAATAGAAAATGGGAGGCAGCTAAAACTGAAGATATACAGGAGAAAGATGAGTGGTGCCATGCTATTATGATGCCTCAAAAAGTCTGGCTCAGATGAAAGCCCGTTGAAAGATGACGAAGAGCGTAAAGACGATAAACGTGTTTCATTACACTGTATTTGTGCAATGACAATCTGAGCAACTAGCAAGGGAGCAAAATAGCAACTGTATCATTGAATTAGAACATTGAGCTTTTGATGCTGTTATTGAACATTGACTGAAACGTTAGCTTGAGTTTACAATGCTTCTAAGGAAGAGGAGGAAGCACAAAGAAGATCAAAGTAATGTTTAAAGACATTATTATTTTTAGTGGTTGCTGGAGCTCAGATAACTTCTGAAGGAGAAAAATACCTGCATTTTTATTCAAAGCACTATTTTACCTATATTCAGTACGAGGTCGCAAAGGGATGACATAATCTTGCACATTTCACCAGTATTTACAGTACAGAACATTAATGACAATTAAAATATGCCTCATGTTTATAGATAGTAGTAAATGGGTTGGAAAGTCTTTGTTTGGTTGTAAGTTTTTTAATGACTCTGAAGTCACATATTGTAACAGAATTATTGAACAACTGTATTCAGTTCTCAGAAGCCTTAGACTGCGTTTCGATGTTGAAACAAAGATTTTTTTTAAAAAAAGTGTCAAATTCTTTTCAATAAAATATCCAACTGGTTTACATTTATGCAAGCACAAGCTCTTCAAAAACGCATCAAACAAAAACTGATTTGTCTATTCAAAGTAAGTCAATGGAGGATCTTTTCCTTTTCTGTTACATTTAATATTCTTAGCCATGCTCTACGTAGATGGTCTATAAAATTTATATTTCAACGTGTGCAACATACACAAGCTGAAAATGCTATCATTTTTTGTTAATCCCCTGTACTTAAGCACATTTGATTATAAAACATTTACGCAGATATGGAGAGCGCAAACAAGACAAACTCTGCATTTCTTGATACAGCGGTTACTTAAGTTAAGAAGGCTGACAGCACCAGATATTATCCCAGGAATATCATCTTTATTGCTGTCTGTATGCTTTAATGTGATATTTTAATAAAATAAATTTAAACAACAAACTGGTCCTGACATTCTCTTAATCTGCAAAATGGATTGCAGATCATCAGCCACAAGCATGCTCTCTGCCATACCAGAACATTCAATAGCTTAAACAAAGACAGCTTCTTTTAAAAAGAGGTTGAAATTAATAAAGCATAGTCACTTAGATAGAATACTGGTAGCTTCTCAACAGTAAGAAAGAATTAGCACACAAGTTTCCATGAAGCAACTGAGCAAATGTAACAAAATAATCAAGGACTTTCTTCATAACATTTCAAAATTATATAGCAAGAAGAAGCAGGTAAATTTAAACAGAACAGAAATTGGCCATTTGACCCAATATATTCAATTGTTCAAACTCCATCAGCAAATAAATTATGGGGCAGCCAGATGTTAAAGCTGGATATATTGTATGTCAATATAACCATTTTCCACCTATTCAGAAAGATCAGACAAATCACATAATTCAGGTTCTGAGTAATTCGGTATAACAATAATTATTAATATTGAAACAAGCAAGTCAATTAAATCAAAGCATTATTACAAATTTTGGACAATTAAAAGGCATAGTCTGCCTATGCAAGTTGCCATTTTCCAAAGACTTGAGCAAAGTTGCGAGAGAGCCGTAATCTTAACAAGGGCATCGTCACTTGTCTTCGGAGAACAAAAACAGGTGAACCTCCAGAACAACTTGATTGGTTAAATATCCTATTCTGGAATGCATTGATATCATCTCAGGAACAATAAACAATGGGCAAAATTTTCTTGCCTCTTCTCAGTGCTTTTTGCGGCAGCACGCCGCCTGCTGGCATTGGGATTATCTGGTCTCCCCGCTGTTAATGGAACACCAGGAAACCCACAGCAGGCAGTGCACAGCTGGCATGAAGGGTTAGAGAATTCCAGTAAGAAATCTCACAACACCGGGTTAAAGTCCAACAGGTTTATTTGGTAGCACAAGCCACAAGCTTTCAGAGCACTGCCCCTTCATCAGATGAGTGGGAGTTGTGTTCACAAACAGGGCATGTAAAGACACAAACTCAATTTACAAAATAATGGTTGGAATGCGAGTCTTTACAGGTAGTCAAGTCTTGAAAGTACAAACAAGTGGAGAGAGGGTTAAGCACAGGTTAAAGAGATGTACATTGTCTCCAGCCAGGACAGTTCGTGAGATTTTGCAAGCCCAAGAAAGTTGTCAGGGTTACAGATAGTGTGACATGAACCCAAGATCCCGGTTGAGGCCGTCCTTATGTGTGCGGAATTTGGCTATCAGTTTCTGCGCAGTGATTCTGTGTTGTCGTGTGTCTTGAAGGCCACCTTGGAAAACGCTTAACCAAAGATCAGGGGCTGAATGCCCATGATTGCTGAAGTGTTCACCAACAGGAAGAGAACAGTCTTGCCTGGTGATTGTCAAGCGGTGTTCATTCATCTGTTGTCGTAGCCTTTGTATGGTCTCCCCAATGTACCATGCCTTGGGACATTCTTTCCTGCAGCATATCAGGTAGACAACTTTGGCGGAGTTGTGAGAGCATACATATTGTGTACCTGGTGGATGGTGTTCTCAAGTGAGATGACGGCATCCGTGTCAATGATCCGGCATGTCTTGCAGAGATTGCTGTGGCAGGGTTCTATGGTGTTGTAGTCACTGTTCTCCTGAAGGCTGGGTAGTTTGCTGCAGACAATGGTCCGTTTGAGGTTATGTGATTGTTTGAAGGCAAAAAGTGGGGGTGTGGGGATGGCCTTGGCAAGATGTTCATCTTTATCAATGACACGTTGAAGGCTCTGGAGAAGATGTCATAGCTTCTCCGCTCCGGGGGAGTACTGGACGACGAAGGATACTCTGTCCACCGTGTCTCGTGTTTGTCTTCTGAGGAGGTCACTGCGGTTTTTCACTGTGGCTTTTCACTGTGGCACGTTGGAACTGTCGATCGATGAGTCAAGTGCCATATCCTGTTCTTGAGGGCATCTTTCAGCGTCTGGAGATGTCTGTTGCAATCCTTCTCATCTGAGCATTTCCTGGGTATATAGAGCACTCATCCCTAGGGAATGGCTTCTTTCATGTGTTTAGGGTGGAAGCTGGAAAAGTGAAGCATCGTGAGATTATCCGTGGGCTTGCGGTACAGTGAAGCGCTGAGGTGACCGTCCTTGATGGACACAGGTACACACCCGAACAACGTTTTTTGAAGGGATGGGGAGAAAGAAATTAAGGCATCCAGCCACAGGATCACAAAAAATAAACAAAAACACTTTGTTTTTCAAAAATAATCTGAAGTATGACCAGCTGAAGAATTTTGGATTTAACATAGAACATAGAACACTACAGCACAAACAGGCCCTTCGGCCCACGAGTTGCGCCGATCACATCAACACCTACCAATCCATAGACCTATCTATAACCCCCAATCCCATTAAATCCCATATACTCATCCAGAAGTCTTTTAAAAGACCCCAGCGAGTTCGCCTCCACCACCACTGACGGCAGCCGATTCCACTCACTCACCACCCTCTGAGTGAAAAACTTACCCCTAACATCACTTCTGTACTTTCCTCCCCGCACCTTAAATCTGTGTCCTCTCGTAGCGACCATTTCAACCCGGGGAAATAGCCTCTGAGAATCCACCCTATCTATTCCTCTCAACATTTTATAAACCTCTATCAGGTCGCCTCTCAACCTTCGTCTCTCCAGGGAGAAGAGTCCCAGCTCCCTCAACCTATCTTCATTAGACATGCCTCCCAATCCAGGCAACATCCTTTTAAATCTCCTCTGTACCCTTTCAATAGCTTCTACGTCCTTCCTATACTGAGGCGACCAGAACTGCGCACAGTACTCCAAGTGAGGCCTGAGAAGGGTCTTATAAAGTTGCAGCATTACCTCCCGATTCCTAAACTCAATCCCTTGATTAATAAAGGCCAGTACACCATACGCCTTCTTGACCACATCCTCCACCTGCGAGGCCGATTTAAGAGTCCTGTGGACCCGGACCCCAAGATCCTTCTGTTCTTCAACACTACTAAGACTCCTGCCCTTGATAGTGTACTCGTTCATCCCGTTGGTCCTGCCAAAATGGACGACTACACATTTATCTGCGTTGAAGTCCATCTGCCACTTCTCTGCCCAGTCCTGCATCCTATTTATGTCCTGCTGCAACTTCTGACATCCTTCCAGACCATCCACAACACCACCGACCTTTGTGTCATCAGCGAACTTACTAACCCATCCCTCCACTTCCTCATCCAGGTCATTTATGAAAATGACAAACAGCAAGGGTCCTAGAACAGATCCCTGGGGCACTCCACTGGTGACTGACCTCCATGCAGAAAAAGACCCATCCACAACCACTCTCTGCCTTCTGCAGGCAAGCCAGTTCTGGATCCACAAGGCCAAAGCGCCTTGGATCCCATGCCCTCTCACCTTCTCAAGAAGGTACTTGTACTTCTTGTACTTCATTCTGGAAGATTCTTTTAATAATATCCTAACTGGATATTTTAAAACTTGTTTGTCTGTTTGATTTGATCTGATTTTATTTGATTTGATTTATTATTCACATGTATTAGCATACAGTGAAAAATATTGTTTCTTGTGCTCTGCACGGACAGAGCAAATCAGTCATAGAGAAGGAGACGCGAGAATGTAGTGTTATAGTCGTAGCTAGGTGTAGAGAGAGATCAACTTTATGCAAGCTAGGTCCATTCAAAAGTCTGACGGCAGCTGGGAAGAAGCTGTTCTTGAGTCAGTTATATTATTTCCTGACGGAAGGAGGTGGAAGAGAGAATGTCCGGGGTATGTAGGGTCCTTAATTATGCTGGCTGCTTTGCCAAAGCAGTGGGAAGTGTGGAGAGAGTCAATGGATGGGAGGTTGGTTTGCATGATGGATTCGGCCACATTCATGACATTTTGTAGTTGCATGCGGTCTTGGGCAGAGCAGGAGTCATACCAAATTGTGATATAACCAGAAAGACTGCTTTCTATGGTGCATCTGTAAAAGTTGGAGAAAGTGTACCTGACATGCTAAATTTCTTTAGTCTTTTGACAATGGGTTCTACTTTATTGTTAGCATCAAATGATAATATTCTGCTAGGTCAATCTTGAAAAACCACAACAGGAAAAGGTGTCATACAGTGTAAAGTTCAAAATATTATGAATTTATTATAAGCAGCTCAAAAATAAATGTTATCCAATGGTTATGCATCTCCATGTGATATTATTAAAGGACTGTGACTATTATTCTATTTAACTACTTTTGGATTTTAAAAGGCAAGGCAGAAAGAAAGCCAGAGTATGCATTCAATTTGTTACAGATAACTTGAGAGTCAATAATCTGTTTAGGAAATAAGAACAGCAGGTGAAAAATTCCAACATATCAACTTTGTGTATGCTGGAATATTTTAGTATCATAATTGTCACATTCAATTACCTCCCTTCCTGATCAAAATACTGGAGAAGCTAGAGCATCTATTGGATTACCAGTACATAAGCAATTAAGGGTAAAATAACAACATCAAAACAAAATCCTAAATTACACAAGTCAAAATACAAATGTACCATACATGCTAATTTACCAAGATATGCCATCAGGAAACAGCATAATTCCTGCAGTGTTTACCAAGATCTGCAACACCATTATGCAAGGCAACATTCACCAGAGTAATAATTTCCATCTATCTAGATAGCACAAGTCTATAAATGCTATTATACACATAAATTCAAAGGTTACAAGCAGAGGTATTTTATCAATAAATGGGCACTCTGAACATAGCAAAGCATGATGATTAACACTGCATTACAAAATTAACTTTTATTAAAAAGTATGAAGCACAAAGGTTTAAATTTAAAGGTTAGTAGAGACAATTACATGGCAATTCTCAGT
The DNA here is from genome assembly GCF_965287045.1 of Carcharhinus amblyrhynchos. NCBI lineage: Eukaryota > Metazoa > Chordata > Chondrichthyes > Carcharhiniformes > Carcharhinidae > Carcharhinus > Carcharhinus amblyrhynchos. Next base: position 51,232,113 of record NC_137324.1, read on the forward strand.
TTGACTGCAAGAAAAAAGAATCACATGATCCTAATTTGACAATGACTGCTTTATATAGTATAATTAGAACAAACATTTTGCATCATCTTAGAACGTAAACACAACAAATTCATTGTTTCACAAGCATCTTAGGAACGCACGAATTAGTAGCAGAAGGCAAATTCAGCCCTTTGAGCCTGTTCCCATTATGGATCCCATTATGAGAATTCTTCAAAACAAAATCAAGGAAACATTCTTTAATAAGAAGGCCCTTCACAGGTTTGGAAACAGAACCACTTACCTGTAGTAATGTCATCATCTGCTAGGTCAGGTTCTTCTTCCTGAACTTTGGCATCTGCCCCTTGTGTGTCAGGAGTTGCACCAACAGCTTGCAAAGTTTCTGTTGTCACACCAGCTAAAAAGCAATCCATGAAAAAATTAGTTTTTAGGGATTTTCTTGAAAAGTGACATTTGAATTAAATTCAATTTTTGGCCTTTAAATCCCCATTGCCACATACAATATCACATTTTCTTTCTAAAGCACTGTGTGACTAAAAAGCTCAGTCATATCAATTACTTGTTGGCCAAACAAGCTTCAAACATGCAAAAACTTACTCTTAGTGTATTTTTCATGTGACAAAACATTTTACATTAAAAGCAGCGGATAAGACCAAGAAGTGGGAGAATATTCAACGTAGCAGCTGAAATCTTGGCAGGTCTAATGATAATGCAAGGAGAGGAAATAAAGGCGGGGGAGGAGTGATTTAGCTTGCAACAATTCTAGCTAAGTGTCCAGCAAACTACAGCATACCTAGCCCAAGTCTCCAACTCTAAAATCAGTGCAAGAGACATTCACAGAGGCTCCCAGGCAGTGCAAATTTGTCCGAAGTTTAAACTTCCAGGGCAATTACAGTACATGTGCACATCAGGGCCCCCTCAGGATCCCAACATGCACCAACAGTACAAATTCAGTGCATCGCTGCTCCCAGTGCTGGATGACATTGTTGATTCATTTTTGGCCCCATCACAAATTCCATGCCTTAAACATCAATTTCATTCCCTTCTCAGGCCACAGAAACATTAATCCAACTCTGCAGCATGACTCATCAGCACCCCTATCTCACCCCATCTGCTGCATCCTTCATCCATTGTCATCACTCCAATGAACAATTCAATGGTTCCCTATAAATCCCTCTATCTTTCACAAGATGTAAATTTGAGCTCATGCAAAACTTTTCTACCAGCATCTTATCCATCAATCTCAATCAACCTTTATTGCTTTTCTTGCTGATCTGCCTTGACTCGTAGTCTCACTACACTTGGTATTTAAGATTTGCATTCGAGCATTTAAATCCCTTCAGTTTCATACTCTCTATCTCTGCAGCCTTTCTGCCTAGTCAAGCCCCACAAACTAACCAGCCATCTCACCCTAGTCCACTTTGATTCCATGGTGGCCATACCTACAGATGTCTAATCCTAACATTCTTCAATTTTTTCTTTAAAATCTCTCTCTTGTCCTTTAAGGCCACCTCCATAAAATATTCTTCCTAATACTTCCTGCTTTGGCTTATTGATTTTCTTCTTGATTATGCATCTGTGAAGTGCCGTGCAATATTATCCTACATTAAAGGTGTCACATAAAATCTAAATTGTCATTTGGTGCCAAGCCTTTATCATTCTTTTCCCGATTGATCAGTCATTTGCCTATTTTTGAATATATACATTAAGTGTGACATAATCTGATGAAAATTTATATCATTCAACTTTTACTTCATCTCCACTTTTCCACAAACTACTGTTTTCTAATAATGGATTTAGTTGTCTTGACCTTTATTTCTAGGTAATTGACTTAGATGCCCTCTGAACAAATAATACTGCTCCCACATACAGAATTATATGTTATCTTGAGAATTTGTTTTAAAAGAATGAACTTTATAATTCAGCTGGGAATGCTTTTATCAGCCTCTGCTTTTAATTAGTGCTAGTATAATTGTCATCTTCATAACTTAAATTTGAAAAGGGGGTGATGAGCTGACCAACATGCAGTATTCTGAGGCAGTGTTGAACCGAAAACATATATTTTTACACCATCTTTCTTCGCTGTGCTGATTTCTTGAACTACCAAATTACATTCTGTACTTGGCCTTTTCACACTTCCAATCAAATGTTATAGCTCTAAAGTTTTCTTAAATTGGTGCCTCCGCATTCATACATTTGTGGATTCATAAATTTGGATTATCTTGTGTTTTCCAGATTTGATTCCTGTTCTACCAATTGTAAGATCTTGAGAATTTTTGGCAGTTCTACTTTCCAAGTAGATTAATTACAGTTTGTGCTTTATAATCTGTTAACTGGTGACATTATTTTAATAGTAGATACCAGTCTGCTTCAGCACATAGGTTTTGAAAATAAAATGTTCACTGACTATTCTTTGATTCCCTCAATTCATATGAGAACATACAAATTTGGTACAAAACATCTCCATTATATATGCGGTTCAGTACTCCAGTAAATTGAGCTTTCTACCATAGATCAGTTCTGCCCTAGATTCTTAGTGTGCTTTGATAGACAGACTGCCTGCCTCACATTAATTCACTTCACACCATTTCAATCGATCAATGGCAGGCTCCCCAGCCACTTTAGACAGTGCCTGTCTGGCTGTCTGCATGCACAGGAGCACACCAACTCAGACAAATCAGTGCTCAGGAGCGTGCACAGATTGAGAGTTCACTGTAGTCAAGGCCTTGAAGGTGGAGTCTGATGGGAATCCATGCTCTGCCATTCAGATTGGCTGATCATGCATGTCACGTGAACCAGTTTCAATTTCTCTGTTCATTTGTGACTACAGCAGATGACTACGTGGCATGCATTTGAGTGATAATGAGAACAGTACACAACTTAGTTGTACCTCTTAACCCTTTAAAAGCTGTGATTATTTCTTCTGTTTATAGTTTTCTAATAACATCTGAAATAGGTCTGATCTTTTTAAATTATGAAATAACAGCACAAAGGTAATTTTTCAGCCTTTCATGTTCTTGTTAAAAACAGAACACAAAAGGATCAAAAAGTGCTTTTGCACAAGCATATCTTACTTTTAGCACAGATAAGAATACTACCATATTCTCTAAGAGTGTATTTGAAAAGCAGCAAACATTGTTTAAGATATTACTTGATAAGTACAGTCTAAGAGCAATAACCAAGAGCTCTCATAACTCAGGAATGTGGATTCAACTAGATTGAATAATTCAACTAGTTTGGCATCTTAGTACTCATATGTTACAACGATAATGAAGTTGTTAAGCAATCGATCATCATCAATTAGTCCACAATAGACTCAGAAGTAACGTGACAACTCCAGTACTCAAAGACTTTGGCACCAGAGATCCAAAGTTATCTTTATCTTTCCATGCATGTTACACCTCACTACATCATATCTCAAATTAAATATGCAATTCATCCCAAAATGTTGGGAAATTAACAGAAGTCCTTCCCGAAAAATACCCTACTCCTGCTCCTCCACACCAGTGTCCCACAAGGTGTGTCCTCAGCCCCTAACTCTACTCCTTTTGCATCCATGGCTGTGCGGCCAAATTCCCTTTCAACTTGATTTTCAGGTTTGCTGATGCCACCACCAAAGTGGGTTGGATTTCAAACAGTGATGAGATGTAGCACAGGAAAGAGGTAGATTTTTGAATCATTGACAGCCACAGGTGAGGTGCCTGAAGATTGGACGGTGACAAATGGTGTGCCTTTGTTTAAAAAGGACTGCAAGGAAAAGCGTGGGAACTACAGGCTGCTGAGCTTCTCATCTGTAGTGGGTAAGTTATCAGAAGCTATTTTGAGAGACAGGAACTACAGACATTTAGAGAGGCAAGGATTGATTATGGACAATCAGCATGGCTTTGAAAGTGGAAAATCATGTCACACAAATTTGATTGAGTTTTTTTGAAGGGGTAACCAAGAAGGTAGATGAGGGCAGTGCAGTTGATGTTATCTGCATGGACTTTAGCAAGGCTTCAGACTTCAGACAAGATACTGTATGGTAAGGTATTGCATAAGATTAAATCTCATGTAATCCAGGGTGAGTTAGCCAAATGGAGTCAAAATTGGCTTGATGACAGAAGACACAGTAATTGTAGAGGGCTGTTTTTCAAACTGGAGGCCTGTGACCAGCAGTGTGACTCAGGGATTGGTGTTGGGTCCACTGTTATTCGTCATTTATATTAATGATTTGGATGAGAACTTAGGAGGCATGGGTACTAAGTTTGCAGATGACACCAAATTTGGTGACATAGTGGACAATGAAGAAGGTCATGAGGATTGCAACTGGATCTTGATCAATTGGGCCAGTGGGCTGATGAATGACAGATAGAGTTTAATTCAGATAAATGCAAGGTGATGCATTTTAATTGATCGAACCAGGGCAAGACTTTTTCAGTTACTGGCAGGGCATTGGAGAAAGTTATAGAACAAAGACATCCAGGGGTACATGTTCAAGTTGTAAAAGACATTGGTAAGACCACACTTGGAATACTGTGTACAGTTCTGGTCACCCTATTATAGAAAGGATATTATTAAACTAGAAAGAGTGTAGAAAAGATTTACTAGGATGTACCAGGACTTGATGGTTTGAGTTATAAGGAGCCACTGAATAGACTGGGACTTTTTCTCTGGAGCACAGGAGGCTGAGGGGTGACCTTATAGAGGTCTATAAAATAATGAGAGGTAGAGACAAGGTAGTCAACATCTTTTCCCAAAGGCAGGGGAGTCTAAAATTAGAGGGCTTAGATTTAAGGTGAGAGGGGAGAGATACAAAAGGGTCCAGAGGGGCAATTTTTTCACACAGAGGGTGGTGAGTGCCTGGAACAAGCAGCCAGAAGTAGTATTAGAGGCAGGTACAATTTTGTCTTTTAAAAAAGTGTTCAGGCAGTTACACTGGTAAGATGGCTATCGAGGAATATGGGCCAAGTGTGGGCAATTGGGACTAGCTTAGTCATTAAAAAACGGATGGCATGGACAAGTTGGGCCAAAGGGCCTGTTTCTATGCTGTAAATGTCTATGACTCTGTGACTAAGCTGGTGAACTGGTGAGATGACAACAATCTCTCCTTCAATGTCAACAAAACGAAGGAGATAGTCATTGACTTCAGGAAGCGCAGTGGAGAACGTACCCCTGCCCACATCAATGGAGATGGAGTAGAAACAGTTGACAGCTTCAAGTTTTTAGGTGTCCAGATCACCAACAACCTATCGTGGTCTCTCCATGCTGATGCTATAGTTAAGAAAGCCCACCAATACCTCTACCATCTCAGGAGACTAAGGAAATTTGGCATGTACACTATGCCTCTCACCAACTTTTACAGAAACACCATAGAAAGCATTTTTTTCCATTTGCATCACAGCTTGGTATGGCTCCTGCTCTGTCCAAGACCACAAGAAACTACAAATGGTCACGAACAAAGTCCAATCTATCACTCACCCATTGACATTGTCTACACTTCTGCTGCCTCAGAGAAGCAGCCAGATTAATTAGGTCCTCATGTAGCTAGACATACCCTCTTCCAAATTCTTCCATTAGGAAAAAGATGCAAAAGTCTGAGGAAATGCATCAACCGACTCAAGAACAGCTTCTTCCCTGCAGATGTCATAAGAACTTAAGAACATAAGAAATAGGAGCAGGAGTAGGCCATCTAGCCCTTCGAGCCTGCCCCGCCATTCAATAAGATCATGGCTGATCTGTCGTGGCTCAGTTCCACTTTCCCGCCCTCTCCCCATAACCCTTAATCCCCTCTCTTATCAAGAACCCATCAACCCGCTTCTTAAAAATATTTAGCGAGGCAGCCTCCACCACTTCAACGGGCAGAGAATTCCAGAGATTCACCACCCTTTGAGTGAAGAAGTTCCTCCTCAACTCCGTTCTAAACCGCCTCCCCTTTATCTTGAGGCTGTGCCCCCTAGTCCTACTGTCTTTTTTGAGCGGGAAGAGTCTCTCCACCTCTATCCTATCCATCCCATTCATCATCTTATACGTCTCAATGAGATCTCCCCTCATTCTTCTAAACTCTAACGAGTACAAGCCTAGTTTATTCAGCCTCTCCTCATAGCTCAATGCCCTCAACTCCGGTATCAGCCTAGTAAACCTCCTCTGCACTCCCTCCAGGGCCAAAATATCCTTGCGCAGGTGCGGCGCCCAAAACTGCACACAGTACTCCAGCTGCGGCCTCACCAATGCCCTATACAGCTGCAGCAAGACCTCCCTACTTTTATATTCAATCCCCCTCGCTATGAATATATGTCGGACTACTGAATAGATCTACTTCAAATTAAATTGATTTTTCTCCACATCCCAGATACAACTCAAACTACATTCTGCACTCTCTCCTTTCCTTCTATATGTACTATTTGCTTTGTCTGTACAGCGTGCAAGAAACACTTTTCACTGTATTTGATTTATTTGTCACATATATTAGCATACAGTGAAAAGAATTGTTTCTTACACGCTATACAGAAAGAGCATATTGCTCACTGAGCAGGAAACGGAGATGAGCGGGTTGGACTACGTAGCCGGAGATGAGGGGGTTGGACCATGAAGAGAGACTAAATAGGCTGGGTCTGTACTTGTTGGAGTTTAGAAGGATGAGGGGGGATCTTATAGAGACGTATAAGATAATGAAAGGGATGGATAGGGTAGAGGTAGAGAGATTCTTCCCACTTAGAAAGGTTAGCAGGACTAGAGGGCACAGCCTCAAGATAAGGGGGGGGCAGTTTAGATTGGAGTTGAGGAGGAACTTCTTCACTCAAAGGGTGGTGAATCTCTAGAATTCTCTGCCCATTGAAGTGATGGAGGCTACCTCACTAAATATATTTAAGTCATGGGTAGATAGGTTTTTGACAGACAAGGGAATTAAGGGTTATGGGGAGAGAGTGGGAAAGTGGAACTGATCCACTTCAAATCAGCCATGATCTTATTGAATGGCGGGGCAGGCTCGAAGGGCTAGATGGCCTGCTCCTTTTTCTTATGTTCTTATGAAACAAGAATGCAGAATGTAGTATTATAGTCATTGTTAGGCTACAGAGATAGGTCAAGTTAATGCAAGGTAGGTATACATATATTAGATTAGATAATAATAAATCAAATCTGTGCGAAAGCAGAGAAGTTTGCTGCATAATCTAATTACCATTTGTGGTGCTTCACCATATTGCAACATATAAACTATGAATTCAGAAAAATGCTCTTTATTCTGAAGTAATGGCCAGAAATCTTCGTGAAACATAAGTACTAATACTATGCCCACCTTTGGAGCTCCATTCTAGATAATGGAATCATCTAGAATGCTTGTTCATGTGTCCATTCACATTCTTAGAATATCAATTTTGTTATATTAACTCTGAACAGTTATTTTCTATCCAACTCTCCATCGAGCAATAAAATTTCAGCTAACCGTGTGTTGTTACCTAAATAACCTAAAAGCAGACTAAACAATAATTTATTTTCATTGAATACGTTTTCAGATATGCTTTTTAAGAATGATACGAAATGTTTGTTCTGAAGATGAAAATACAGTCAAAAGCAGTATTAGGATTCTATAAATTGCTGTTGCGCTGCATCCAGATTTCGGAAGAATGGCATATGACAACTTAAAGTCAATGCTAACAGTTACTTTCTTATACAAAGGGGTACATTACAAATTCAAGCATTTGTGTGCTGTTGGAGATTAGCCCTATACATCGCCATCCATTGAAATCGGGTTTGATTTCTCTTCACGGAAAATGGTTGTCTAATTTATAAAATAGTGCAAAATTGATCATTTTTTACTTCAGCTTACGGGTCTTACTGCAACTAGTGCAAGAATTTTCTCAACTACATAAACCTGAAGATCAATTTTTACTTCTAAAAAATGGTAAACAAATTACATCTCCAAAAAACTAATATACTAACTTTGCTTTACTAATGGATATGAATGTCAATCATTTCTAGCAGGCGATAAACAATGAAGATTAGATAATCCTTAGCCAGATTTTTTTTATTTGGAAAATTCCAATTCTTAAGCCAATTTCTGGCTTAAGAATTTCTATGATTAAATCATAGAACTTGAACAACGTTTAAAAGAATACAAAATTAAATAACTGTAGATTTAGAAAAAGAAAATGATAAAACCATCATTGTATTTCCACCATTTTATAAGGATGTTTTCAAATGCATCCAGCAACCCTTTCAAATTTCTAAAACCTTCTGAAGCAGCTCTGTTCTCTGTAAATATCACAAAGTAGCTGGCATTTTCAGCAAGTCCAAGCGTTCTCTCAAACACCAATTCTCTTCAATCAATATTGATTTAAAAAATTTCAGCAGCTCTAAAGAAACAGATTTCCAAGGAAAACACAGCAGCTGACTTTGTATTGATCATTTTGGCGGTCCACGACACTTTTATACTCGTGCTTTTCTATGGAAACCTACGATGTGATGCAAAAATCAAGCACAGGCATAGCGCTGAAGTAACAATACTGCGAATGCTATTTTCAGTTTCATTATGACAAGAATTCCTTGTACTAGCATTCAGAAATAGATGTTATGTTTGTGTCTTTCACCAATACTACTGATTAACTAAAGATAGGATAAATTAACAATTTTCTTTGAAAGATAAAGCTTCATTTAAATAATGTTATCTTTGAATTTGACTTATTTCAAAGAGTACAATAGCATTTATTACCAAAGCATAATCTTTCCACTTGGCAAAATGAGGAATATTAGAGTGGCTAACAACAGCAGTACTCAAGTTAAATAGCAATCATTTATAAAAGAGGCAATACGATCGTTATGACAGTTGTGAAAATTTGCAAAATTCTCCAAACACAACATAGCCTTGCTGGATCAGGCACAGCCTATCAAACTGACATAACATCAGAAGGAACAAAACCAGTTCCTCCATGTCATCATCAAATTGAAAGAACAGTTGTGGAGCACTGCTTTATTTTCATTGTAGCAGTACAACAGTCCACAATGCTCTTCGTTATTAATTTTGCAAGATTTAAAAAAAGACTCTGAAATAATTTCTCAATGCTAGGCTGCAAAATTTAAAACGTACACAACAGCATTTTCATAGGCTGCACCACAGGCAGGTTCACTTTTAAAATTCTTTTGTGCAATGTGAGCAGCACTGGTAAGTGCACTGGCATTTATTTTCCATCCTTAACTGGCTTGGGGAAGATGGTAGAAAGTAGAGTTCGAGGTGATAGTGGATGCCTTGGTGGTTATTTTCCAGACGTCGCTGGATTCCGGGGAAGTGCCGGAAGATTGGAAAACGGCTAACGTTACGCCGTTGTTTAAGAAGGGTGCCAGGCAAAAGGCAGGGAATTATAGGCCGGTTCGTTTAACGTCTGTTGTGGGTAAAATGTTAGAATCCGTCATCAAGGAGGAAATAGCGAGGCATCTTGAGGGGAATTGCTTGATAGGGCAGACGCAGCACGGTTTCGTTAAGGGGAAGTCGTGTCTGACAAATTTATTGGAGTTCTATGAGGATGTGTCTAGGGCGGTGGATAGAGGAGAGCCGGTGGATGTGGTGTTTCTTGATTTTCAGAAGGTGTTTGACAAGGTACCTCACAAGAGGTTATTGCAGAAGGTAAGGGGGCATGGAGTTGGGGGTAGGGTGTTAGCGTGGATAGACGATTGTTTGTCAAATAGGAGACAGAGTGGGGGTTAACGGGTGCTATTCGGATTGGCGGTTGGCGACTAGTGGAGTGCCCCAGGGGTCGGTGCTGGGGCCTCAGCTATTTACCATTTATATAGATGATCTGGAGGAGGGAACCGAGTGTAGGGTGTCGAAATTTGCTGATGACATCAAGATTGGTGGAACGGCAGATTGCGCGGAGGGTGTGGAGAGTCTGCAGAAGGATCTAGATAGGCTGGGCGAATGGGCCAGGAAATGGCAAATGGAATTTAATGTTGGCAAGTGCGAGGTGGCCCACTTTGGTAGGAATAATGGTAGGAAGGATTATTACTTACGTGGCGAAAAACTGCAGCAGGCGACGGTGCAGAGGGACCTCTAAAGAACAAAGAACAAAGAACAAAGAACAACACAGCACGGGAAACAGGCCCTTCGGCCCAACGAGCCCGCGCCGCCGTCCCACTGTCTCAGTGACCTATTCATGATTTTAGTCTACGCCTAATGTGTGAGGATCAGGGAGGTCCAATATAGGGACAATTTGTTACCCAATCAATCAGCCTAAAAGCACATCTTTGGGATGTGGGAGGAAACCGGAGTACCTCGGGGTCCTTGTGCATGAGTCGCAAAAACCCAGCTTGCAGGTGCAGCAGGTGGTCAGGAAGGCAAATGGGATGCTGGCCTTCATAGCGAGGGGGATTGAATATAAAAGTAGGGAGGTCTTGCTGCGGCTGTATAGGGCATTGGTGAGGCCGCAGCTGGAGTACTGTGTGCAGTTTTGGGCGCTGTACTTACGCAAGGATATTTTGGCCTTGGAGGGAGTGCAGAGGAGGTTTACTAGGCTGATACTGGAGTTGAGGGGGTTGAGCTATGAGGAGAGGCTGAATAAACTAGGCTTGTACTCGTTAGAGTTTAGAAGAATGAGGGGAGATCTCATTGAGATGTAGAAGGTGATGAATGGGATGGATAGGATAGAGATGGAGAGGCTCTTCCCGCTCAGAAAGGACAGCAGGACTAGGGGGCACAGCCTCAAGATAAAGGGGGGGCGGTTTAGAATGGAGTTGAGGAGGAACGTCTTCACTCAAAGGGTGGTGAATCTCTGGAATTCTCTGCCCGTTGAGGTGATGGAGGCTGCCTTGCTCAATATTTTTAAGACGTGGGTTGATGGGTTTTTGATAAGCGAGGGGATTAAGGGTTATGGGGAGAGGGCGGGAATATGGAACTGAGCCATGACAGATCAGCCATGATCTTATTGAATGGCAGGGCAGGCTCGAAGGGCTGGATGGCCTACTCCTGCTCCTATTTCTTATGTTCTTATGTGAACAGCTGCAGCCCATCTTGTCTAATACACCCACAGTGCTGCTAAGAAGGGAGTTTGAAATTGCAATATAGCCCATGTCAGGATGGTGTGAGGCTTGTAGGAGAACTTACAGATGACCTCATGGATCTGCTGCTCTTGTTCTTCTTGATGGCATAGGTTGTAGGTTTGGAAGGTCCTGCAGAAGGAGATTTGCCAATTACTACTGTGCATCTTGTATAGAGTACACACTAATAGCATGGCGTACTTGTGATGGCAAGAATGGGTTTGGTGGGATGCCAATCAAATGAGCCACTTTGTTCTGGATAGTGCTGAGCTTCTCGAATCAGATTGAGGCTTTATTTATCTAGGCAAGTGGAGAATACTCCATCACACTCCTTATTTGTGCCTCACAGATGATGGACAAGCTTTGGGGAGACAGGAGATGAGTTACCCACTGGAGAATTCTTAACCTCTGGCCTGTTATAGTCACTATTTTATCTGTATGACTAGTCTAGCTAACCTTCTAGTCAATGGCAACCCCCAGGATGTTGATGGTGAGGGTTTCAGTGATCGTAACATCATTGAATGTCAGGAAGAGATGATCAGATTCTCTCTTTCTTTTTTTGGAGACAGTCATTGTCTGGCACTTGCATTACATGAATGACATTTGATACTTAACAGCCCAAACCTGAATGGCCAGGTCATATTTGATACAGCTATAGACTACTTCTGTATCCAAGGAGTTGCAAATAGTACTGTAGATATTGCAATCAGCAATGAACTGCCCACTTCTGACTTTATGATGGAAGAAAGGTCATTGAAGTAGCAGCTTCAGCTGCCAGCTTCAGCATTAAACTCTGGAATTTCTTCACTAGTAGGATGATATATCGAAGAGATAAGGTGAGATTGACTACCATTAACATCAAAACAGCATTTGACCAACTGTGGCATTAACGAGACATAAAAATTGAAGTCAAAGGAAAACCGGGGGATTCAGTGGAAACCTTCCACTGTTTGAAGCCATACCTAGCACAAAGGAATACAGTTGTGTTTGTTGGAAGCCAATCATCCTAAGTTTCGGACATTGCTGCAGAAGTTCCTCAAGATAGTGTCTTAGTCCTAATCATCTTCAGCTGCTCCATCAATGATCTTCCCTCCATCACGTCAGAAGTGAAACGTTCACTTACTTACTTAGAGCATTCCATAACATTCACACCTCTTTGGTTTCTGAAGCTTGCATGTGACAAAACCTGAACGACATTTAGGCTTAGGTTAGTAACACTTGCGCCACATAAATGCCAGGGATGACCTTCTCCAAAACGGAAGCATTGAACCATCTCTCCTCAACATTCAATACTATTACTATTGTTTAATCCCCTACCATTAAAATCTGGGAGTAGAGGTCATCATCAACCAGAGACCTAACTGAACCAGCCATATAAATACTGCAATTACAAGAAGAGGGCAGAGTCTGGAATTCTATGGCAAGTAATATAATCTTCTGACTTTCTACAGCCTGAGCAAGGCACAAGTCAGTAGGGTGATGGAATACTCTCCACTTGACTAGATGATTGCAGCTCCAACAACACACAAAAGGCTCAATACCATTCAAGACAAAGCAATCTACTTGATCAACACCATCTTAAAGATTCATCCCTCCATGACCAAAGCAGAATGGACCATCTGTAAGACGCACTGTAGCAACACATCAAGTCAATTTCAACAGCATCTTCCCCCAACCCCTATAATTTAGGAGGGCAAGAACAGCAAGCACATGGGTACATCGCCAACTGGAGGTTCTCCCCCAAAACACATACCAACCTAACTTGGAACTACATCACTGTTCCTTTATCGTCACTTAGCCAAAATCCTGGAACTCCCTGGCTAACAGCACTGTGGGTGTACCTACACCATACGGTGTCCCACAATTCGAAAATGTACTCTCTACCACCTTCTCAAGGACAATTAGAATAGACAACAAATGCTGATCTTGTCAATGATGCTTATATCCCATGAATGAATATTTTTTAAAAAAATCACCATTCTAAAAATGTTTTTTCAGATACATTTTTGTTCACCTTTATTATCTTCCAATGAGATTTCTCATTTGGTTACATTTAATTTTGCTGTCTGTGCAGCAGCTTTCTCTCAACGAAGACAAAGTTAGCAAAAAAAAGCTCATGTATTTCTAGTATGTTTTACTTATTGCGAAAAGGCAATGCAACTGTGCTACACATGCTGTATTGAAAGCTTGCAGATATTTCCACGAAACAATGCCACTTTAATGCTAAAAAAAAATAAACTTCCATCTACAGGTAACCACAATGATGTATTTATACATTTCCTGTTAAACCTTCAGAATCAATGCCATTAAGGGGTAAACTTACAAGATAAAAACATTTCTCAAAAAAAAAAGCAGCCTGGCTCCTAGTTACGTTTTAGTGCAAGACTGCAGTTGTGGTCAATTCTCAAGACCACTGTCCCTGATGAACTGCCCCCATTGTCAAAAACAGTACTATTAAGATTTTTCCTGGAATTCGCAAACCCAAGTCCGATTGCAATTTGCCTGTTGTACTGCCATGAATTGCATATATTCAGAATAGCTTTGATATTACTTTAACATTGCAAATGGATTTTGCAGTATGACATGGCAGTATACATAACTCTTGCTTAAATTTAGTGAACAAATGTTCATAAGCTCCTGTTTAGGACTATCAGTGGAGAATTAAAAACTGTGATAAAAAAATAAAAAGATACAGAAAATATTTGTAGCAGGAAATAACTTCTTTGACAATTCGTTTAGGAACCGTGGGGCCCAGAAAGTGTTTCCTCACTGGATACATTTTTTTCTTTAATTTTATGGTTTTAATATGGAGAAAGTTAAGAAAATCTATGAAGAAATTACTGAAATCCTGCCAATTTGTATGGAAAAAGCAAAATAAATCAAAATATTTCTGTTGTGGAACTGATAAAACAAATGATATTAAATTATTTAACAATTAACATTTCCCTTGCTCTGATTATTTCAAGCTTATTTAAAGCTCCATTATGAGTGAGGTCAGTAAATGGCGAACCAGCTACTTTATGCACAATGACTGGGAACTATACAAGGCCATTTGCACTGAGCTGCTGTACCAATTTTTCATCCATTTCTAGATGCACTTGGCTTCTAGCTGATCAAGGTGACAAGAAGTTTAGTTAAGCATAATTGACTTTATTTCATATTCCAGTTTCAATTTTTTTTAAAAAATCATTAACTATAACTAGTGAAAAACCTTTAGTTAGCAAAATACACAACTGTTTTCCTTTTACTTGATGACTTTTTTCAAGACATCTTTAAATAAATTCATAATGTTCACAGACTCCTTAAAACACTTCCTATAAAATCAAATTTGGTTCAAAAATATAATACATTACCGCCAGCAAGAGAAATGTCTCATCTATTTTTTTTTTCAAAATCAATTAAAGAAATTTACTCTGTTTGAATTTTACAAATGATGGAAAAAGTTTTTCAAGGGTGTTTCAACTACTTAAGAGGATAGCAAAGGAAAGGGATGGTCCACTCAAGGATAGTGGAGGGAATCTATGCATGGAACCAGAGAGAATGGGTGAGATATTAAATTAATACTTTGCCTCAGTATTCACCAAAGAGAAGGACTTGATGGATGAAGAGCCTCAGGTAGGATGTGTAAATATTCTGGGTCACGCTGATGCTGAAAAGGTGATTTTGAGTGTCTTAAGAAGCATTCAAGTAGCTAAGTCTCTAGGACCTGAAGGGATCTACCCCAGAATACTGAGGGAGGCAAGGGAGGAAATTGTTGGGACTATTACTGCACTTCTATAGTTACAGCCTTCTAAGATAAAACATTTGTATTTCAATGACTATGTGGGATAAAAAAAAACTGGCTTAATCCAAATTTTCAGCTCACGCCTTCTTTTACTTGTGTGAAAATTCCTTTCTCAATCCATTTAGCAGCTCTCCATTATTTTAAATATTTAAATTGAATAACCTCTTGACTTGCACCTCCAGCAGTTATAGCTTACCTAGAGTTTACCCAATCTCTCATTAAAAGGACATAGTGCATAGTCCTTTTATGTACTATGAATCTGGTGAGTAACCGCTGAGCTTTCACTGAGTCAGGAGGCTTTTCCTGAGGTGTGGAATTCAAAATATGAACACAGTGTTGTTTCAAGAGGAATCTTAAAAGTAAAAAAGACAGTTGAATTTTAAGAAGTAATGTGAGACAACCTGAGTGAGCACAGCGAATTCAGCATTAAAGGATTTCAGGATTAAAATGACTGTTAATTACCTCAGATTCTGAGGGATTGTGGCCATAAGAAAGGTCTCTTGACCACCTCATGGTCATGTCAGCTCTGGCAGGCAGAATTCTGCCCATTTTCTCGTGAACTGTTTCAGTTCGGTTAAGCTTTGAAGTACATCTCAGCTTAGGGTTTATCAAGCAATAAGATTCAACAAGGATAGCTGACTAAATAAAGTACCTGGCTTTATTTCTGAAGCATCTTGTTATAGCTGGAGAATCACTTGCAATGGCTTCTGTTCCTGCTCCTGCACCAGTACCTTTGGTATGCCCCAAGGATCTATCCTTGGCCCTCTGCTATTTCTCATCCACACACTGCAACATCCGTCAACAACATTGGAAAGCATACATTAGATTTCACATGTATGTCACTGACACCCAGCTCTCAATCATCTCTCGGTTCCTCCATTGTTGCTAGATTATCAGCTTACTTAACTGACATCTAACGCTGGATGGGCGGAAATGTCCTCCAATTAAATATTATAAGATTAACACCATTATTTTTGAATTCTGTTCTAAACTCTGTCCTCTCGTCTGCAACTCCCTGGCAACAATCCAACATTAAGCCAGTGTGCCAGCAACTTTGATAGTATTTTTAGTCTTAAGGTGAGCTTCTGACTTCACATTCACACCATCACTAAGAATGTCTATTTCTACTCTCATAACATCACCTGACTTCTCCCTAGTCTCAGCTCATCTGCTACTGATTTGTGCCTTTGTTACTATTAGACTTGATTATTCCAACAGCAGGACTGCTTCCTTTAAGACACTCATTCAAACCTATAACTTGAACCTAATTTTGGTCATTTGACCTTTATTGCCTTATGTGGCCCAGCATCATGCTTTGTTGCCCTGGGATGTCTGATTTTGTTAAAGGCACTATATAAATACAAGTTGCTGCTATTATCTCAAAAGATGAAGATATCATCAGTGTTTGACATTATAACTGTATTTACATCACTGTTGCAAACACAAAGTTATGATCATCTCAATTTCCAGAGAGTTGCAATTTTGTCTCCCTGTATTTAACTCTGCTGCACAAAGGCTATAGTAGGAAACCAAGAAACTAGGCAGTTTTTCCAAACAAGTGTAAAAGAAAAGCATTGTCATTTATTCTACAAAGTGCTTAGATATCTTCACTAATACACTACAAGTTGAACTTAATGGAAAAATACGTCTTAATTCAAGCATACCACATATTTTGAAAAACGGTAGCACATCAAAATATTTCTGACATGTTCTGCCTTTGATGTTGTTACTTCAGTGACAATACTAATTTCGCTTAGTTAAGGAGATATGATTTTGAAGAGATAATTACTTATAGTCAGCTGCTTTTACAAGTACTGATTATTTGAAGCAATGGTTTAGCATCTGTTACCAGTGCTTTGTAATGCAGGCTGCATCACTAAGCTATGTGCTCTAGTAAATCATCATTTGACAGAGACTAATCAAACACTGGATAATATACCAACTGACATATCACATGGACATTCACATTTAGCTGAAAAATGGGCAGAAATGAGATAGGCTCAGTCCCTGATGTACTATCAGCAAGGTCTTCAGGGACCACCTCCTGACATATTACCTTTTACAGTAAGAACTGTAATTACTGAGTAAATGTGTGTTTAAACACAGGGATGAACAAACAAGTGTGCAACTTGGTATCAATAGCCAAAAATAAAATCTTGTGGAATTAATTATGGTACATTTATTGCAAGTAAAATTGTTCCTCTCAGCATTTCCTGCAAGCAGAAGGGTTTTTTTTTCCAATTGCTCACTGCAATCCATTGTGACCCAATTTAGAAAGGACGGGCAATTGGCTGGAAAACAGGAAATGTATCATCTGCTATTCTAGAGGATTGGTGTTAACTCGACATGTGTGAAATTTAGTGTCAAAATGTTCATTTCCAAGGCATAAAAATCTGCACAAGATCTTTCCAGATAGTGCATCCTTAAAAAAATACATTAGTTTGGTGGGCATGTTGCTTTTGAATATAAAACACAATTTCTTGACCTTACGACCCAAGTCACAGAGGGGTCAGGCAACATCACTGCAGCTGAAACAAAATACTGACCATCAGTGGTTGCTATGGAAGTTAATCCCCAGAGCAGGGCTTTAGCTGCTTTTAGAATATAGTCATTTCCAACAACTGACCACAGATAACACTGTATATCAGGAAATGAATGCAGTCTACTTAATTAATCTTGCGCCACGTTGTGCCATGTTCTCTAATTCAAAGAAAATATCTTTTCCTACATTATTCTAAATCAAATAGATGGTTTGCAATGGGAAAGATGCTTTGCAAACTGTATTTAAAATTAATTTTTCCTTGAGATATTTGGCACTGGGTATCCTTTATTGAAGTTATAGCAAAAAGAATGAAAGAAAAACTTGCATGATATTGAACCTTTCACAAGCACCGGATTTTCCAAATGCTTTACAACAAATTAAGTTCTTCTGAAACACAGTCACTGTGAAAATACGGGAAACATGGCAGCCAATGTGCACACTGCAAGCTTCTACAAAATAGCAATGCAATATTGACCAAGTTATCAGTTTTTTTGACGTCATCAATCAGCATACCAAGGATTAACACCTTTGCCCTTCTTAGAATAGTGCCATGGATTTTTTTTACATCCACGTCCCATCCAAAAGAAATAGGCATTTAATAATGCAAAGGTCCAACAACAACAAAAATTCAGGTAATGATATGTTTTTCTATAATCGGCCAATGTATTTTTCAGCTTGGAATTAGACAAAGACAGTAGTATTATGATGATGTTATTAGACAAGTAATCTAGAGGTCTGGACTAATGCTCTGAAGCCACGATTTGAAATCTTAGCAAGGCAGCTGGAGGAAATTATTAATGAGACCAGCATTTTCTTCCAGATTTATTAATTCAATTTTATTTGAATTAATAAATCTGGAAGAAAATGCTGGTCTCATTAATAATGATCGTAAAACTACAGACTGTCATAAACACCCACCATGTTCACTTATCCTCTTTGGAAGAGGAAATCTGCAATCGCAGAACTATACGCCATATACATCATACTACGATATAGGAATATCAAAGGCCTAGACTAGCAAACCACTGGCAGAAAACAAAATACCAATCTGAGGTCCCTACGTGCTTTAAGATGGCCATCATCCCAGTACCTAAGAAAAACCAAGCTGCTTGTCTCAATGACCATCAATGACTTGCATCATTATGAAGTGCTTCGAAAGGCTAGTTATGGCATAAATCAATTCCAGCCTCCTGGACTACCTGGATCCATTACAATTTCCCTACCGCCACAACAGGGCCACACCAAAAGCCATCTCCCCGGCCCTGCACTCAATGCTGGAATACTTAGATAACAAAGACACTTAACGTCAGACTCCTATTTACTGACGATAGTTCAGCCTTCAACACCATTATTCCCATGATACTCATCTCCAAACTCCATGGCCTGGGCCTCGGCTCCTCCCTCTGCGACCGGATCGTGAACTTCCCAACTCAGAGACCATAATCAGAAAGGATAGGCAACAACACCTACTCCACAATCATCCTCAACACCGGTGCCCACAAGGCTATGTTCTCAGCCCCCTACCCTACTCTTTTTACACCTATGACTGTGTGGCAAAATTCCTCTCCAATTCGATTTTCAAGTTTGGGGACGACACCACCATAGTGGGTCTCAAACAATGACGAGACAGAGTACAGGAATGAGATAGAAAATCTGGTGAACTGGCGCAGCAACAATAATCATTTCCTCAATGTCAACAAAATGAAGGAGATTGTCATCGATTTCAAGAAGCATAGAGGAGAACATATCCCTGTCTACATCAATGGGAACGAAGTAGAAAGGGTCGAGAGCTTTAAGTTTTTAAGTGTCCAGATCACCAACAACCTGGTCCCCCCATGCCAACACTATGGTGAAAAAAGTCCACCAACGCCTCTACTTTCTCAGAAGACAAAGGAAATTTAGCACGTCAGCTACAAGTCTCACCAACTTTTACAGATGCACCATGGAAAGTATTCTCTCTGGTTGTTTCACAGCTTTGTATGGCTCCTACTCTGCAAGGAACTACAAAAAGTCGTGAATGCAGCCCAGTCCATCTCAAACTAGCCTCTAATCCATTGACTCTGTCTATACTTCCCGTTGCCTTGGCAAAGCAGCCAGCATAATTAAGTACCCCGTGCACCCCGGACATTTTCCCTTCCATTTACATTCTTCGGGAAAAAGGTACAGAAGTCTGAGGTCACGTACCAACCGACTCAAGAACAGCTTCTTCCCTGCTGCTATCAGACTTTTGAAAGGACCTACCTCACATTAAATTGTTCTTTCTCTACACCCTAGCTATGACTATAACTCTACATTCTGCACTCTCCATTTCCTTCTCTATGAACTGTATGCTTTATCTGTATAGCGCAAGAAATAATACTTTTACTATATGCTAATACATGTGACAATAATAAAATCAAATCAAATCAACACCAGAGAGCTGGAGATTTGAAATAAGAAAATGAAGGAAGCAGAATGTCAGGGAGCATCTGTGTTGAGAATAAAACAGAATTAACATTTCATGTTTCAGGTCAATAATCTTTGATCAAAACTTAGGAACACAGTATTCTGGTCAAACTCCTCAGCAATCATCACAAGTCATATTTGTGAGAACTTATCATGATTTCACTTTAAAAATAAGACATTTGGTGCTGAAGGAAAATTCATAGCTCTAACAATGACGTTGCATTGATGAGGTGTCACCCGAATGTGTTATCTCTAAAATAGCATCCATATGGAAATGTTAACTCTACGCCATGTCATTATTACGCAGAATAATTTTACCAGCTACCCATTATCTAAATCAGACTCATATTTCTGAAAGAAATCAAGAAACCCACTTCACTCAACCTTCACATTTACCTGCAGAAATTAGCTAGTAATGTAACAAAGATCACAGCATGTGACATTAATGGGATGGGCAGCAGGGTGGTACAGTACTTAGCAATTCTGCCTCAAAGCACTAGCGACAAGAGTTCTATTCCAGATGTTGTTTGCACTTTCTCCCGTGACTGTGCAGTGTTCCTCCGGGTGCTCCGGTTTTCTCCCACAGGTTACGTGGATTAGCCATGGTAATTACATGGGGTTATGGAGATATGGGGCCTGGGTGAATGCTCTTTTGGAGAGTTGGTGCAGACTTGATGGGCTGAATGGCCTCTTTTTGCAACAATTCTAAGATTCAATGGAATGAAATCATTGACTGGGGAGTGAAGAGAAGGGATGCATTTGGAACCATGAATGCAATTCTATAAGAAAATGATAAACAATCTTGGAACTACAATATTTCTGACAGGCATTCAACATTTTTCAACAATATTTGAAATCTCAAAATCTGTAAGACAAAAAATGCAATGGAGTAAATTCATTAGAGATCAATTACATTATTCACTCCAAAGGCATGGATGTTGCTGCTAGGGCCAACATTTATAGCCAATCCTTAATTGCACTTGACAACTCTGTGGAAAGCCATCAGATAGATACAATTGAACGGCATACTAGGCTGTTTGAGGGGTAGTTAAATGTTAATCACATTGGTGCAGGTATGGAGTCTAATGTCGGCCAGATTAAGCAAAAATGGCAGATTTCCTTTCCTAAAGGACATTAGTGACCATTAGCAGTTTTTACAACAATTCTGTAGTTTCATTATCCTCATCATCAATGTTAGCTTTTTTATTTCAGATTTAATTAATTGAGCTTAAATTTGCTTGCTATTTTGGTCATTCATGTTCAGATTATTGTCCAGTAGTATGATGCTGTCATGCCTGATGTTAATTTAAATAAAAGATGAGGAACGCTGAAAATCACATCAATACAGTTTGATTATTTTGATAGTTTGATACTTTACTAGTATATATATTACAGGATTTTCAAACATGTAAATTAATGAAAATTAACAGAAATTATTTGATCAAATTCTGCACACCATTTGTGAGCAAAGCTGGAACTCTTCGAAGAAAAGAGACCGTAGCAGCACGGACCTAAAATTGATTGACCGACAGGAAACAGAGAATAGCGGTTAATGGATTTTCTTTCGGACTCGTGGAAAGTTTACGGTGGAGTTCACAAGTGGTAGGTCTTTTGGCCCCTGCTCTTCCTGACATATACTGATGACCTAGGCTTTGATATACAGGACATAACTTGAGTATTACTGAAAAAAAAAGGACATGCTATTGAAGCTTTTCAAGTTGAAAAGCTTTACTTGACTGCAAGGGATAAGTAAGTCCCTACATATAAATATGCAAAGCTTCCAGCAAGCATAAACGAGCCACAATGCCAAGTCCAACTGATAATCTTGAATTTGTTATTAGTGTAATACTTAGCAAATTCACGTTTGTTCAGTAAACAATGAGCTACCATGGAATCACATATAATGTTCCAAGTTCTACAAGCTTGTATGATTTGGAGGAAGGAACTGAAGGCACTGTTGCTAAGTTTGCAGATGATACAAAGATATGAAGAGGGAAAGGTAGTACTGAGGAAGCAGAAGGACTTGGACACGTTAGGAGAATGGTCAAATGGAATATAATGTGGAAAAGTGCGAGGTTATGTACTTCGGAAGGAGGAATGGAGGCAGAGGCTATTTTATAAATGGGAGAATGCTTAGGAAATCAGAAACACAAAGGCACCTGGGAGTCATTGTTCAAAATTCTCTTAAGATTAATGTGTAGGTTCAGTCGGCAGTTAGGCAAATGCAATGTTAGCATTCATGTCGAGAGGGCTAGAATACAAGAGCAGGGATGTACTTGAGGTTGTATAAAGCTCTGGTCAGACTCCATTTGGAGTACTGTGAGCATTTTTGGGCCCCATACACAAGGAAGGATGTGCTGGCCTTGGAAAGGGTCCAGAGAAGGTTCACAAGAATGATCACTGGAATGAAGAGCTTGTCGTTTGAAGAATGGTTGAGGACTCTGGGTCTGTAC
Source organism: Carcharhinus amblyrhynchos (assembly GCF_965287045.1). Lineage (NCBI taxonomy): Eukaryota > Metazoa > Chordata > Chondrichthyes > Carcharhiniformes > Carcharhinidae > Carcharhinus > Carcharhinus amblyrhynchos. The sequence goes on from NC_137324.1 coordinate 51,254,338, forward strand.
TTGTTGGAGTTTAGAAGGATGGGGGGGGGGATCTTACTGACACTTAAGGGTACTGCAAGGCCTGGATAGAGTGGATGTGGAGAGGATGTTTCCACTAATAGGAAAGACTAGAATCAGGGGGCACAACCTCAGGCTAAAGGGACAATCCTTTAAAACAGATATAAGGAGGAATTTCTTCAGCCAGAGAGTGGTGAATCTGTGGAACTCTTTGCTGCAGAAGGCTGTGGGTGGCCAAGTCATTGAGTGTCTTTAAGACAGAGATAGATAGGTTTTTGATTAATAAGGGGATCAGGGGTTATGGATAAAAGGCAGGAGAATGGGGATGAGAAAAATATTAGCCATGATTGAATGGTGGAGCGGACACGATGGGCCAAATGGCCTAATTCTGCTCCTATGTTTTACTGTCTTATGGCTGGTGGAGTATGGCAGTTTGCTATGATCTGCCTGTCATTGGGAAATATGGCCTTCTTAACTGGCTTTGCACCAGTAGTGAAATTCATTAATCACATTATTCATTGATTCTGCTCATGGAGAATACCACCCATGCTGCAAATTTGGAAACATTATGAAGAGTTAGGTGGAGAGTGTAAAACTTCAAAAGGACGTAGACATAGACTAGTGGAATGAGTGGCCAAATGGCAGATGAAATTTAATGCAGACAACCATGAGAAGTGATTTGGTGGGAAGAACGCAGAGAATCAATATGAAGTAAAGAGTTCAATTCTGAAGAAGATACAGCAACACATGTGTATGTGCATATGCCATTGAAGGTGGCAGGGCAGGTTGAGAAAGCAGTTAATAAAACACCAAGCATCCAAGGCTTTATTAATAAATTCATACAATACCAATGTCATGATGTTACGTTAAAGCTGTATAGAACGCTGGTTCAGCCTCAACAGTAAGACTGTGGCCAGTCCTGGGCAACATACTTTAGTAAAGTTGTTTAGAGAGAACACAGAAAAGATTCACAAAAATGGTTCCATAGATGAGGAACTTAAGTTACGCAGATAGATTGGAAATGAGAACTGCTTTCCCTGAAGAGATTTAGTAGGGGTATAAATCTTGAGGAGTCTGTGGATAAATTAGATAGGCAAAAAACTGTTCCCATTGGTGAAAGGATCAAGAGAGCATAGGTTTATGGTAATTGGCATATAAATAATGGAGACATGAGGAAAACCTTCTTCACACAGTGAATGGTTGGAATCTGGAATATATTGCCTGAGAATGTAGTAGAGACAGGTTTAATTGAGGCAGTTAAGAGTTAATTGGATTCACTGAAAAGGAAGAACATTCAGGGTTACTGGGAGAAAGCTGGGGAGTGACACCAAGTGAATTGCTCCTTCAAGAAGCCAGCACAGACATGATGGGCTGAATGGCCTCCTCTTGTGCTGTAACTATTCTGATACCAAGAAGTCGAAACAAGACAAATGTGCATTAAAAGAGGTTACCTCATGAAAAACTTAAAGTTAATAGGCAAACCATAAGTAAAGCCATTAATCAAGAATACAGAGTGCAATAATCACCAAAAAGTTCTTAAAAATCTAAGATTTCTTTTCAAACTACTTTGCAACTGTTACAGAGACATATGCTGTATAGCACAGAATACTCAGTATTTTAGATGGGAAGAGATGTTCAGAAAGTTATAATTTAGGTTATAGCAGTGAGCTTTATTGTATTGGAATATCTATAACTTGCCTACTGACTTGATCAATGTTCCCCAGAATACTCTCCATTATTGACTGATCCCTGCAACATTCACAAAACCAAAATATTTAAATGTACGAAAGCCAATGAAAAGAAAACTTTACTGGTAAAATGAACATTGGAAATCATTATGGTCTGCAGTGGGTACAGAATTCATCAGCAGTGAGCTGCAGCAGTCAGAACATACAGCATTGCTGACAGCAAAATGTACTTCAACATTAGACATTTTTCCCTTTGCTTAAAAAAGAAACTTGCTGAAACTTTTTTCTTGCACTCATCATGACAGGCACAAAAATATCAAACTTCAAAGGGAGCATCAATTTATATCACATGAGAAAAGGATGATAAATTGATTCTGGTTGGACCAAGTGCTGATGATGTGGAGATGCCGGCGTTGGACTGAGGTAAACACAATAAGAAGTCTCACAACACCAGGTTAAAGTCCAACAGGTTTACTTGGTAGCAAAAGCTTTCAGAGGCTGCCCCTTCCTCAGGTGAGTGGGAGTTCTATTCACAAACAGGGCATATAAAGACACAAACTCAGTTTACAAAATAATGATTGGAATGCGAGTCTTTACAGGTAATCAAGTCTTAAAGGTACAGACAACATGAGTGAGGAGAGGGTTAAGCACAGGTTAAAGAGATGTGTATTGTCTCTAGACAGGGCAATTAGTGAGATTTTGCATGCCCAGGGAAGTCATGGGGGGGGAGGGGGGGGGGGGGGGGGGGGGGGGGGAGGGTGGTGGTGGTGTGGTTGTTGGTTGGTGGTACAGGTAGTGTGACATGAACCCGAGATCCCGGTTGAGGCTGTCCTTGTGTGCGGAAGTTGGCTACCACTCTCTGCTCAGCAACTCTGCGCTGTCGTGTGTCGTGAAGGCCGCCATGGAAAATGCTTACCCGAAGACCAGAGACCGAATGCCCGTGACCACAGAAGTGTTCCCCAACAGGAAGAGAACACTCTTACCTGGTGATTGTTGAGTGGTGTTCACTCATTCGTTGTCATAGTGTCTGTGTGGTCTCCCCAATGTACCATGCCTCAGGACATCCTTTTCTGCAGCGTATCAGGTAGACAACGTTGACCAAGTTGCAAGAGTATGTACCATGTACCTGGTGGATGGTATTCTCACATGAGATGACGGCATCCATGTCGATGATCTGGCATGTCTTGCAGAGGTTGCTGTGGTAGGGTTGTATGGTGTTGTGGTCACTGTTCTCCTGAAGGCTGGGTAGTTTGCTGTGGACAATGGTCTGTTAGAAGTGCGACTGTTTGAAGGCAAAAAGTCGGGGTGTGGGGATGGCCTCGGCGAGATGTTCATCTTCATCAATGACATGCCGAAGGCTCTGGAGAAGATATCATAGCTTCTCCAGTCCTCTGGTGCGTACTCCATGGCTAAGAATTGACCAATCATAATCAACTTGCCAACCAATCAGCATCCTTTATGCATGGACAACGAAGGATACTCTATCCACCGTGTCTTGTGTTTGTCTTCTGAGGAGGTCAGTGCGGTTTTTTACTGTGGCACGTTGGAACTGTCGATTGATGAGTCGAATGCTATATCCCGTTCTTATGAAGGCCTCTTTCAGCGTCAGAAGGTGTCTGTTGTGAGCCTCCTCATCTGAGCAGATCCTGTGTATACAGAGGGCTTGTCTGTAGGGGATGGCTTCTTTAATGTGTTTAGGGTGGAAGCTGGAGAAGTGGAGCATCGTGAGGTTATCCATGGGCTTGCAGTACAGTTAAGTGCTGAGGTGACCGTCCTTAATAGAGTTGTGTGTCTCCAAGAATGCAACCGATTCCGGAGAGTGGTCCATGGTGAGTCTGATGGTGGGATGGAACTTGTTGATGTCATCATTTAGTTGTTTCAGTGATTGTTCACCACGAGTCCAAAGAAAGAAAATGTCATCGATGTATCTCGTGTATAGCATCAGTTGAAGGTCCTGTGTGGTGAAGAGGTCTTGTTCAAACCTGTGCATGAAGCTGCTGGCATATTGAAGTGCAAATTTGGTCCTTATGGCTGTTCCATGTGTCTGGGTGAAGAACTGGTTGTCAAAGGTGAAGACATTGTGGTTCACAATGAAGCGGATGAGTTGGAAAATTGCATCTGGAAACTCGCAGTTGTTGGCGTTGACTACTGAGGCAGTTGCAGCAATGCTATTGTTGTAGGGGATGCTGCTGTAGAGTGCCGAGACATCTACTGTGACGAGGACTGGTCCTGGTTCAACTGCTCCATGTGTGCATGAGTTTCTGTAGAAGTCCACAGTGTCGTGACAAAAGCTGGGAATTCTTTGTACGATGGGTTTCAGGATGCCCTCGACGTAGCTAGAGAGGTTCTTGCACACGGTTCCATTGTTCAATACAATGAGATGTCCAGATGTGTTTGCTTTGTGTATCTTCGGGAGGCAGTAGAGATCTTCAATGCGGGGAGTATGTGGGTCGAGAGCACGGAGGGTGTTCTGAAGGTCCAGATCAAAGGTCTTGATCAATCTGTTAAGTTGATGGTGTGTCCTTTGGTCAGATCTGCGGGTAACTGTCTGTAGTGTTCCCCATTGTTCAGTACACTTCTTTGTGGTAATCCATTTTGTTCAGTATGACGATGGCCCCTCCTTTGTCTGCTGGTTTGATGACACGGTCTTGAGAGCGCAGATGGTGTTGTGTTGTGCTTGAGTGATGTTCGGGGCTGTCGAGTGCGGCAGATGAATCAGATGTTGACGCACCTCCTGATGGCTTGGGCATACATGTCAAGTCAAGGGCACCAGCCTTCTGGACCAAGTGTTGCCATGGAGAATGTGCCAGCGAACTACCGATCCCCACAAAATTGTTGAAATCAAAATTTAGTCCTCTGGTGCGTTCTCCATGGCTAAGAATTGACCAATCATAATCAACTTGCCAACCAATCAGCATCCTTTATGCATGCTGCTATAAATTGCTGCTTCCTTTGAAATTTGGCATTCTCACATTTCTTCTGATGAGTGCAAGACAAGAAGTTTCAACAGCATTTCTCTTTTTCAGCAATACTCAAATTCTGTACTAACAAGTAACCATTTATTTCCATTTATTGTATTTAAGGTGGTTTAATGGTTTAACGGTTTTGTCTGTCATCAGGAAAATTCTGGAACCTATTATAAAGGAAATTCTCACAGAACACTTAGAAAATCTCAATGCAATCAGAGATATTTTACTGAATCGAGATATTTTACTGAAAGAGAAATCATGGTTGACTAATTTATTCAAGCTCTTTGAGGAAGTAACAAGATTTGTGGAAAAGGGGGAATGTCCAGATATGCTGTACTTGGATTTCTTTACAATATTTGGTGAGATGCCACATCAAAGGTTCCTACACAAAATAAGAACTCATGGAGTAGGGGGTAGCATATTAGCCTGGATAGAGGATCAGTTAGCTAACAGAAGGTAGAAAGTGGGTCATTTTCAAGTTGCCAAAATGGACAAGTGGAGTGCCAAAGAATCAGTGCTGGGGGCTCAATTATTTGCAATCTATATCAATGACTGTGTTAAGGGACTGAACACTGATGACACAAAGATAGGTAGGGTAATAAGTTGTGAAGATATCTGGGGTGTAATCTTCCTGTCCTGTCTACCATGAGAATTGTAGGGGGCAAGGGTAGACCGTACAAAAGTCTGTTGACCTCAGGCGGTAACTTCCGGCTTTGCGGTGAGTGCAGCCGGAAGGTTTGTCCCAAGGAATAAGAAACGGGATCTTGATAGGTTGAGTAACAAATATTTTTCAGATGGAGTATAAAGTGGGAAAATGTTAACTTGTCCACTTTAGCTGGAAAAAAAATGCAGAGTGATTATACAGAGGGATCTGCCCTGTGACATGAATCACAAATTTTAGTACAGGTATAGTACAAGGTATAATGCAGAGTGATTATACAGAGGGATCTGCCCTGTGACATGAATCACAAATTGTAGTACAAGGTATAGCAAGTGATTGGACGGTGAATGGAATGTTGCTGTTTATTGCAAGGAGAATGCAATTTAAATTTAGGGATGCCTTGCCGACAGCTGTGCAGGGGAGTTGTGAGGGGAGACAGTGGCATAATGGAATTGTCACTCGACTAGTGATCCGAAGTTAAAGTTTATTTATTAGTCACAAGAAAGGCTTCCATTAACACTGCAATGAAGTTACTGTGAAATTCCAGAGGCTCAGGGTAATGATCTGGCGATCTGGGTTCAAATCCCACCATGGCAGGTGGTGGGATCTGAATTCAGTAAAAAGAAAATCTGCAATTAGAAGTCTAATGCTGACCATGCAACCATTGTCGATTGTCGTAAAGACCCACCTGGTTCACTAATGTCTTTCAGGAAAGAAAATCTGCCATTCTTATCTGGTCTGGCCAACATGTGATTCCACAGCCACAGCAATGTGGTTGACTCTCAAATGCCTTCTGAAATGGAGGGTAATTAGGGATGGGCAACAAATGCTGGGCCAGCCAGTGACACCTACATCCCATAATATGGATTAAAAATCAAACACCACATCCCGAATGCTCAGAATCAAAGTTTTGGGTTCCTTATTTAAGGAAGGACATAATTGTGTCAGAAGCAGCTCACAAAAGGTTGAGTGGATTGATTCCTGGGACGAAGGGGTCATATTAAAAGTAAAGGTTGGACATTTTGGGCCAGTATCCATTGGAGCTTAGAAGAATAAGAGGTAATCTTATTGAAACGTACAAGCCAGAAGGAACTTGACAAAGTGGATGCTGAAAATATGTTTCCTCCTGTGTGAAAGGCTATATGAGGAACAATTTAAAAAATAAGGGGTCTCCCATTTAAGACAGTGATGAAGAGAATTCTTTTCTCTCAAGACGGTCGTCAGTCTGTGGAACACTCGTCCTCGCAGAGCAGGGAAGACAGGGCCATTGAATATTTTTAAGACCAAGGTAGAGATAGATTCTTGACTAACAAAGGAGTCAAGAGAGATCTGGGGTCAGTAGGAAAGTACAGTTAAGTCCACAATCAGATCAGCCATCTTAACAAATGACAGAGCAAGCTTGAGTGTTGAATGACCTACTTATGCTCCTAATTTTTTTTTTGTACGTATGTGGTGTTAGATGCATAGGTATACATATGACCATATATGTATGACCAAGCACAGTTGTTGAAAAGTTGATGTTTTATATTAAATACGTTCGCGTGTATATTCCTGCCTATGTGCCCTTAAAGTAAATCAAATAAACTGTGTGTGCTTTCTTTAATGCAAATGCTACAAGAACCCATTTCAGAGATATGCTTTACAAGGTAGACAGATGTTCTGTCGGACAACGTGATGTGTTTCAATAAGTCAGTTTATTTATTAGTGTCACAAGTAGGCTTACATTAACAGTGCAGCGAAGTTACTGTGAAAATCCCCTAGCCGTCATACTCCAGCACCTGAACGGGTACACAGAGAGAATTTTGCATGGCCAATGCAGCTAACCAGCATGTCTTTTGGACTGTAAGAGGAAACAGGAGAGTTAGGAGGAAACCCACACAGACATAGGGAAGACGTGCAGATTCTGCACAGACAGTGACCCAAGCCAGGAATTAAACCTGGGTTCCTGGCACTATGAGGCAGCAGTGCTAACCACCGTGCCAACACTTATCTGTCCATATATTTCCAAGAATGATCTCAAGAATAACTGATCAGTATTTCTATTTGGATCCAAGGCCTATGTAATTCAACTGCTTTGGAAAGGGAAGAACTTCCTTAAGCATAGGAGGCTGCAAGGATCTGAGAGAGCAGCTAGAGGCTGAAAATCTCCACTGGGACATCACGCAGGGATGTAAATGAGACTTTGCACTCAATTTAAAAAGACCAAATTTATTAGGATTTAAAATGAGGTCGGAAGGTTCACCTGGCTTACACTACAGAAAGAATCACTATGGAAAACCCCAACTATAAAGGGCGGTTTTGGGGTTAAAAATTACCAGCTGAGAAAGGAAAAGGGAAGTATATCCTGGGGAGCAAAGAATCACTTTGAACTGATTCCAGAAGAACTGAACATCTACCTTGTAAAATATACCTGAGAAATGGGTTTCTTAAAATAAAAACAAAAAATGCTAGAAATACTCAGTAGGTTAAGCAGCATCTGTGGAGAGAAAGATTTGACATTTCAGGTTGAAAAACCTTTCACTAGTTTTCTCAGTTATACTAAAAAAAGGGAAAAGTCCCATTCTACAGTGTTAAGTATAAGTTACCAAAAATAGTGTTTAATCAATGATGCTTCTATTTTGGTTGTCACAGTAAAAGTCTCAAAACATGAAATGTTGTGTCATCCTTTCAGCAATCAAGTGGAAATCTGAATTTGTTTTTTCAAAGTTATTGGGTCTCTATGGGAATCATAACAGAACCTAAATATTGGTGGTCAATGTGTTTGTTCATAATCTCCAATCTTCCTTTCCTCTCCAACATCCTTGCAAGTGTTGTCACTTCCCAAATTGATCCCATTGTTGCTAGAACTCTACATGTGAATCTCTCCAATCAAGCTTCCACCCTATCATCATACTGAAACAGCTCTTCCTATGTGAGCTCAATAAAGGTAAGTTTGTCCTGCTCAACCTCTCTACAGCCTTCATCATGAGTGGCCATACCACCTTCATCCTATACCTCTCTACAGTCCTCCAGCTGGGTGAGGCTACTCTCACCTGATTCCATTCTTATCTAACTACACTCAGCCAAAAATCACTTTCAATGGCCGGTCTTATCCCACCACTGCTGTCGACAACCTCCACCCCCCCCACCCAATCCCGGGAATCTCCCAAGGATTTATCCTGCGCCCCTTCCTGTTTCTCATTTGACATTTGCAGGTTAGTCCAGAGATGTACAGGTTTGGTGGACTGGCCATAATAAATTGCCCCTCAGTGTCAGGGGGACTAGCAAGGGTAAATGTATGGGGTTAAGGAGATTGTAGTTGGTGCAGACCCGATGGGCCAAATGGCCTCATTCTGCACAGTATGATTCTATGACCTACATGTTGCTCCTTGCCAACATCAAGAGAAAGCATGGCTTAGTTTTCAGAAATAATGATGACACCCACCTCTACACACCTATCTTAGTTCCTTCGCTGTTGCTGTGCTCAAACTGTTTATCAGACATACACGAAGAACATTGCCTCAAACTAAATACTGGGAAGACTGAAACCATTGTTTTCAATCTCCTCCAGATTCCATTCCTTAACCACTGACACCATTCCTCTCTCTTGCGGATTATGCCCATCTGTCCAGAACCATGATGTCACATTTGATTCTGAGATAAGCTCTAACTTCATATTCATGCTATCACTACGACCGCCTTTACCACTTCTGTAACATCACCTTACTTGCCCCAATCTCAGCTCACCTGTTTCTGAAACCCACAATCATGGCTTCATTACCTCCATATTTGACGACTCCAATACACTATTCTACAGTCTATTCAAGATCATCCAAAATTCTGCTGCCCATTGCTTAACTTGTGCCAAGTCCTGATTCCTTATCATCTGTGCTCACTGACCTACATTAGTTCCTGGACATGCAATGTCTTACTTATGTTCTCATCTTTGCTTTTGGAATCCTCCAAGGGTAACATCCTTCCCCCCTCTGTGATGTCCTACTGCCCACATTCCTCCAAAATTTCTGCACTTCTCTAACTGGCCTTCTGTATATCTGACTTTAATTGCTCCACCTTCAAGTTGTCCAATATGTTTCACTTCACTTTCCTCAAAAATATTTCTTAAAATCCAATGTTTGACCACACCTTTGATCACCCAGTGAATATCTGCTTGTATGGTTCGATGTCATGCTTCATTTTATAATACTCCAGAGAAACATTGTGGGTTCCTTTATTATTTTAGAAGCATTGTTTAAATATAAGCTATGTTTTAAAATCTTGGCTGAATAAAGAGTTGCTTGCAATGTCATTCACAAAGAAGATTACAACTTCAATTCCTTGAAATAAAGCTACCTTCATATTTTCAAAAGGCAAGATAAAACTGCAAGATTAGTACGAAACCTTTGTTGATTCACTGCCCATCAGAGAATAGCATGAACAGAGTGTGTTTTAAAACACACATTGTGTGTTTTAAAATGCATTTGAAAGTCAAACTTCAATCAGCACACCCCTAAGTATAAATACAGAGCAAGCAATTAACCTAGTAACTTGGGTTGTTATTGATTTTAATCATGAATTAAATTTCTAAAGTTGAAATTAATCCAAGATGCATTATGTATATTACAATAGAACAAAAGGTGCCAGAAAATAGTTCAAATTAGCAAAATAGCTGTGTTGCTATAGTGCAGTTTTGTGCATTATACTAAATGCTGCAACATATAGTGTTAGCTTAAGAATGCAGAGTGCTCACAACCATCATCAGGTTGGCATTGGTAAGAGTTAATGCATAGGGAAGTAATCTACCTTTCACTTCATCAGATCTACTGTTGAGATGCTAGTCTTTGTTCCTGCCTCCAGTTGGTCAGATTGCTAAGTATAAATTCCATGTCTCTGTATGGCTATTGTAGACAAAGAGGTGAAATGAGGATGATCTACCCTTCTTTAGTAAAGAGAACAGAGAATTAGATTCTGCAGTGTTCTCCATGATTCATTGTGCTCGCAGACAACAATAATGCTGTACCTCAAAGTTTGCTTACTTGCAGGTCAGTTAAAAGTACAGTACCTGTATGTCCCCATCACCAATGACCTAAGACTGAGTCAAGGGAAAGCTTGTATGCAAATGTCAGTAGGATTCAAATTCTCAACTCCCAGTTAACAATCCAGTGCTGCAGTTCTTTGGCTGTGTTAATATGAAATTTCAAAACAACAGAGAAAGATGGGGGGGAAAAAGAGTTTTGACAAATGACCCGTGCAGAATGTCAAAAACAAATGAATTATTTTGTAGGTCCCACTTTATTTTACAGATATATAAAAACAGGCAAATTAAACAAATCTGCTACTACTTCATCAATGCTTCAGCAGTAGATGATCCTTTTTTATTAAGAAACAGGATAAATCGCAGACATTTGTGGGCATAAAGGCAAACCTGCAAAATTTTCCCTGACCTTAGCTCAGGATACTATTTGTAGCCCACTGATTTCTATGACTGGGATGTTAAAAACCTATTCATCACTTTGATGTATTGGGTATACAACAGGATTAATGCCAGTGGCAATGTAAAAACTAAAACCATAGGATTCACAACTAATGAGCTGTGCCTCTCTCAGCTTCTGAATAAAACACTTATCATTAACCCTTTAGTCTCCTAAACATCCTTCAAGAAACTGTACTTTAATGAAAAAAATCGATTGGTGAGGGGAAATAGGTCAAATGCAAAATATTGCAAAAAAGACATGTCCACTCTCTATATTACTAATCAAAATCCACAAAATGATATTTATATAATTTATCTTTTTGTGCATTCAGAAGAATTAAAAAAGAAAACCCATTGCTAACAACGGATGACATATCTGTTTCTTCAGACTCTTCGTCCTAATTTATCTTGCCAGTTTTATAAAGATACATGAAGTGTTCAGGATTAAACATTTAGTTATTTACCAGCCCATAAAGCATCATCCTCCATTTTGTTAACTATGACAGTGCACCATCTTTTTAATCCCAATTCTTCAATCCAATATCCCTTCATACCCTTTCTACAAAATATCTACGGCCCTTTGTGCTCTAAACACTACTCGAGATTGATTGAGGGAAAAATAGAAAATAAAAGATGCCAGAGGGGAATGTAAAAACTGACTATAAAAGTTTCTACAGATATGTAAAGAGAAAAAGATTGACAAAAACGGGAAAATTCATGACAGGGAATTAAATTTCTACTTTGCTTCAGTCTTCACAAAGGAAGACATGAATAATATACCAGAAGTGCTGACAGAAACATCTTTTACTGAGGAACTGAAGTAAATCAGCACACATAGGGAAATGATTTTGGAGAAATTGATGGAATTAAAGGTGGATAAATCTCTAGGTCCTGAGAATTTTCATCCCAGAGTACTTAAGGAAATGGCCCTGGAAGTAGGAGATCCATTGGTGGTCATTTTCCAAAATTCTTTGGACTCTGGAATAGCTCCTATAGATTGGAGGGCAGCTAATGTATTTAAAAAGGGAGATAGAAAGAAAACAAGAAACTATAGACCAGTGAGTCTAATGTTGGTAATGGGCAAGTTGCTAGAATCTATTATCAAGGATTTCATAACTCAACATTTGGAAGGCAATGGTATAATCAGACAAAGTCAGCATGGATTTACAAAAGGGAAATCATGCTTGTTGAACCTATTGAAATTTCTTGAGGATGTAACTAAGTAGTAGAGTTAATTGAGGAGAACGAGTGGATGTGATTTATTTAGGTTTTCAGAAGGCTTTTGATAAAGTCTTACATAACAGATTACTATGTAAAGTTAAAGCCCTATGGGATTACAGGTAATGTCTTAAGGTGGATAGAAAGATGGTTGGCAGATAGGAAGCAAAGTTGGCATAAATGGATCTTTTTCTGATTGGCAGTCACTGACTAGTGGGGCTCTGCAGGGATCTGTGTTGGGACCCCACATTATATATTAATGATTTCGAAGAGGGATTATCTGGTATTGTATGGGCAGCACAGTGGTTAGCACAGCTGCCTCACAGCGCCAGGGATCCGGGTTTGATTCCCAGCTTGGGTCACTGTCTGTGCGGAGTTTGCACATTCTTCTCACGTCTGCAAGGATTTCCTCCGGGTGCTCCAGTTTCCTCCCACAGTCTGAAAGACGCGCTGGTTAGGTGCATTGACCCGAATAGGTGCCAGAATGTGGCAACTAGAGGAATTTCACAGCAACTTCATTTATGTAAGCCTTACTTGTGACGAATAAATAAACTTTATCTCCAAATTTGCAGATGAAAAAATTGGGTGGGAGGGCGAACTGTGAAGAGGATGTTGAGATGCTTCAGTGTGATTTGGACAAGCTGAGTGTACGGTCATTTGCATGGCAGCTGCAAATGTGAGGTTATACACATTGGTAGCAATAATAGGAAAACAGATTATTACTTGAATGAGTGTAAATTGAGAGAGGTGGATACTCAACGAGATCTTAGAGTCCTTGTGCATCAGTCGCTGAAATTAAGCTTCCAGGTACAGCAGCCAGTAAAGAAGGCAAATGGTATGTTGGCCTCCATAGCAAGAGGAATTGAGTGTAGGGATAGGAATGTTTTGCTGCAATTTTGCTGCAAAACTCTATCTCCTTTACACTAGCATTGGAGAGGAATAGGATCAGGCAAGCTTGGAAAGTGTTTATCTGGAGGAAGGGGAAATATGAAGCCATCAGGCAGGAAATTAGAGACGTAAATTGGAAGGAGGTATTCTCGTGGAAATGTACCGAAGGAAAGTGGCAGATTTTCAAGGAATGTTTGTCTGGAGCTCTGCACGACAACATTCCGATGAGACAGAGGGGTTATGGTAGGTTACAGGAACCGTGGTGCACGAAAGTTGTAACGAATCTAGTCAAAAATAAACGAAAAGCATACAAAAGGTTCAGGGAGATAGGTAGTTTTAGGGATCTAGAGAAGTATGCGGCTTGTAGGAAAGAACTTAAGAAGGAAATTAGGAGAGCCAGAAGGGGTCACGAGAAGGCCTTGGCAGGTAAGATTAAGGAAAACCCTAAGGCGTTCTACAAATATATGAGGAGTAAAAGGATGAGATGCGAAGGAAGGATGAGATGCGAAGGAATAGGACCTACAAAATGTGACAGTGGGAAAGTTTGAAAGGTAGAAATAGCAGAGGTGCTTAATGAATACTTTACTTTGGTATTCACGGTGGAAAAGGACCTTGGTGGTTGTGGCGGACTGAAAAGCTTGAGTGTGTGGACATTAAGAAAGAGGATGTGTTGGAGCTTTTGAATAGTATCAAGATAGATAAGTCGCTGGGACTGGATGGGACGTACCCCAGGTTACTGTGGGAGGCAAGGGAAGAGCTTGCAGAGCCTCTGGCGATGATGTTTGCATCATCAATGGAGATGGGAGAGGTTCTAGAGGATTGCGGATGTGGTTCCTGTATTCAAGAAAGGGAATAGAGTTAGCCCAGGAAATTACCGACTGGTGAGTCTGACCTCAGTGGTTGGTACGTTGATGGAAAAGATCCTGAGAGATAGGATTTATGAACATTTAGAGAAGTATAGTATGATCAAAAGTATCAGCAAGGCTTTGTTAAAGACAGACCGTGTCTTAAGAGCCTGGTTGAGTTTTTTGAAAGTATGACTAAACACATTCATGAAGGAAGAGCAGTTGATGTGGTTTATATGGACTTCAGCAAGGCGTTCAATAAGGATCCCCATGCAAGTCTTATTGAGAAAGTGAGGGGGCATGGGATCCAAGGGGACTTTGCTTTGTGGATTCAGAACTGGCTTGCTCACAGAAGGCAGAGTGTGGTTGTGGATGGGTCTTTTTCTGCATGGAGGCGGTCACCAGTGGAGTGCCCCAGGGATCTGTTCTGGGATCCTTGCTGTTTGTGATTTTTATAAATGACCTGGATGAGGAAGTGGAGGGATGGGTTGGTTAGTTTGCCGATGACACAAAGGTCGGAGGTGTTGTGGGTAGTTTGGAGGGATGTCAGCAGTAGCAGCATGACATAGATATGATGCAAGACTGAGCGGAGAAGTGGCAGATGGACTTCAACCCGGATAAATGTGTAGTGGTACATTTTGGCAGGTCAAATGGGATGAAGAAATATAATATTAAAGGTAAGACTCTTAGCAGTGTAGAAGATCAGAAGGATTTTTGGGTCCAGGTTCATAGGACTCTCAAATCAGCTTCGGAGGTAGAAGATGTGGTTAAAAAGGCGTATGGTGTACTGGCCTTCATCAACCGAGGAATTGCTTTTAGGAGTCGGGAGATAATGCTGCAGCTGTATAAGACCCTGGTCAGACCCCACTTGGAGTACTGTGCTCAGTTCTGGTCGCCTCATTACAGGAAGGATGTGGAAGCCATTGAAAGGGTGCAGAGGAGATTTACAAGGATGTTACCTGGATTGGGTGGCATGTCTTATTAGAATAGGTTGAGACAGCTTGATCTTTTCTCCCTGGAGAGACGAAGGATGAGAGGTGACCTGATAGAGGTGCATAAGACGATAATCAGCCGTGGTTATTGAAGGAGATAAAGGAGTATTAAATTAAAAGCCGATGCATACAGAGTGGCTAAAAATAGTGGGGAATCAGAAGATTGGGAAAGATTTATAAAACAATAAAGAATGACTAAGAAAGCGATAAAGAAAGGAAAGATAGAGTATGAAGCTAAACTAGCTCTAAATATAAAAATTGATAGTAAAAGTTTTTACAAATATATAAAGGGGAGGAGACTGGATAGAGTGAATGTTGGACCCTTGGAGGACGAGAGGGGGGATTTAGCGGTGGGTAACAAGGAAATGGCTGAGACTTTAAATAAGTTTATTGTGTCGGTCTTCACAGAGGAGGACACAAATAGCTTTCCGAATATTAAAGATAGAAGGATGGTAGGAGATGAGGTCCTTAATACAATTACTGTCACTAGAGAGGTAGTGCTTGATAGACTAACGGGACTGAAGGTTGACAAGTCCCCGGGACCGGATGGAATGCATCCCAGGGTTCTAAAATAAACGGCAGAACTAATAGCAGATGCCTTAGTAATTATTTATCAAAATTCGCTCAACTCTGGGGAAGTGCCAGAGGATTGGAAAACGGCTAATGTTACGCCGTTGTTTAAAAAAGGTAGCAGGCAAAAGGCAGGGAATTATAGGCTGGTTAGTTTAATGTCTGTAGTTGGAAAAATGCTTGAATCCGTCATTGAAGAAGAAATAGCAAGGCACCTAGAAAGGAATGGTTTGATAGAGCAGACGCAGCACGGATTTGTTAAGGGGAAATCGTGTTTGACGAATTTATTGGATTTCTATGAGGATGTGACTAGTGCAGTAGACAAAGGGGAACCGGTGGATGTGGTGTTTCTAGACTTTCAAAAGGCGTTTGATAAGGTGCCTCATAAAAGGTTGCTACAGAAGGTTAGGGTGCACGGAGTTGGGGGTAAGGTGTTGGCGTGGATACAGAATTGGAAGCAGAGAGTTGGTATCCAGTGAATTTTGGTAAATAATCACTAAGGCATCCACTATCACCTCTGCCATTTCCTTCAGAACCCTAGGATGCATTCCATCCGGTCCTGGAGACATATCCACCTTCAGTCCCATTAGTCTATCATGAATGGTGAAGCAGGTTCGAAGGACTGAATAGAACATAGAACATAGAACATAGAACATTACAGCGCAGAACAGGCCCTTCGGCCCACGATGTTGCGCCGACCAGTTAAAAAAAAACAACAATGACCCACTAACCTAAACCAATCCCTTTTCGTCCATAAACCTGTCCACAGACCTCTTAAATGCCCCCAAACTAGGCGCATTTACAACTGCAGCAGGCAGGGCATTCCAATCCCTCACCGCCCTCTGGGTAAAGAACCTACCCCTGACATCCGTCCTATAACTACCCCCCCTTAGTTTAAAGCCATGCCCCCTCGTGCTAGATTTTTCCATCAGAGGAAAAAGGCTATCACTATCCACCCTATCTAAACCTCTAATCATCTTATATGTTTCAATAAGATCCCCTCTTAGCCGCCTTCTTTCCAGCGAAAACAACCCCAAATCCCTCAGCCTCTCCTCATAGGATCTCCCCTCCATACCAGGCAACATCCTGGTAAACCTCCTCTGCACCCTCTCCAAAGCCTCCACATCCTTCCTGTAATGTGGGGACCAGAACTGCACACAATACTCCAAGTGCGGCCGCACCAGAGTTGTGTACAGTTGCAACATAACGCTACGACTCCTAAATTCAATCCCCCTACCAATAAACGCCAAGCAAAAGCGATGCAGGAAGGTTTAAACTGATTCGGAGGGGGGGAGGGATAGTGAGGAAAGGGGGTGAAAGTGAGGGGGGCATAGTTGGGGAATGCAAGGCACGGCATAGTGGGGGTGGGGCGGAGCAGGGTTTGAAATGCGTGTACTTTAATGCGAGGAGTATTCGCAATAAAGTGGATGAACTTGCAGCGTGGATCAGTACCTGGGACTTTGATGTTGTGGCCATTTCTGAGACTTGGATAGAGCAGGGTCAGGAATGGATGTTGCAGGTTCCGGGGTACAAATGCTTTAGTCGGAGTAGAGAAGAAGGTAGAAGGGGGGGTGGGGTAGCATTGCTAGTCAAGGACTGTATCACAGTGTCGGAGAGAAAGTTTGATGAGGACTTGTCAGTTGAGGTAGTATGGGCGGAGATTAGAAATAGGAGAGGAGAGGTCACCCTGTTGGGAGTCTTTTATAGACCTCCTAAAAGTTCTAGAGAGGTTGAGGAAAGGATTGCGGAGACAATCCTGGTTAGGAGTGAAAGTAATAGGGTAATTGTTATGGGGGACTTTAACTTTACGAATATTGATTGGAGTTGCTATAGTTCTAGCTCGCTTGAGGGGTCAGTGTTTGTACAAAGCGTGCAGGAAGGTTTTTTGTCTCAGTATGTAGACAGGCCAACTAGAGGTGAGGCTATATTGGATTTGGTGCTGGGAAATGAGCCAGACCAGGTGCTAGACTTGGAAGTTGGTGTGCATTTTGGTGATAGTGACCACAATTCGGTTACGTTCACCTTAGTGATGGGAAGAGATAGGCGTGAACCTCGGGTCAGCAATTTTAGCTGGGGTAAGGGCGATTATGAGGCTATCAGGAGTGAATTAGGAAGCATGGATTGGATTAGGGGATTGCAGGGACTGGGAACATCTGAAATGTGGAATTTTTTCAAGGAGCAGCTACTGCGAGTCCTTGATAGGTATGTCCCTGTCAGGCATGGTGGATTTGGTAGGGCTAGGGAACCGTGGTGCACTAAAAGAGTTGAGTCGATGGTTAAAAAGAAAAAGGAGGCTTATGTTCGGATGAGATTGGAGGGCTCAGATAGTGCACTAGAAAGCTTTAGATTGGCTAGGAGGGAGTTGAAGAGTGAGTTGAGAAGGGCTAAAAGAGGACATGAGAAGACTTTGGCTGATAGGATTAAGGAGAATCCTAAGGCGTTCTATAAGTATGTCAAGAACAGAAGGTTGGTCAGGGCAAGATTAGGGCCAGTTACAGACAGCAGGGGGAAGTTGTGTGTGGAACCGGAGGAGATTGGAGAAGTATTGAACCAATATTTCTCTTCGGTGTTCACGCAGGGGGACATGAATATAGCTGAGGAGGACATTGGGTCGCAGGGGTGTAAAATAGAAAGTATTACGGTTGATAAAGAGGATGTGCTGGAAATTCTTGAGGGGCTGAAAATAGATAAGTCCCCTGGTCCGGATGGGATCTACCCTAGGATTCTCTGGGAGGCTAGAGAGGTGATTGCAGAGCCTCTGGCTCAGATCTTCAGGTCGTCATTGGTCTCTGGTGTAGTCCCGGAGGATTGGAGGATAGCGAATGTTGTCCCATTGTTTAAGAAGGGGAACAGAGACTTTGCCGGGAATTATAGACCGGTGAGTCTTACTTCTGTTGTGGGCAAGGTTTTAGAAAAAATTATTAGGGATAGGATTTATAGTTATTTGGAGTGTAATGAATTGATTAGAAATAGTCAGCATGGTTTTGTAGCAGGTAGGTCGTGCCTTACTAACCTTATTGAGTTTTTTGAGAAGGTGACCAAAGAGGTGGATGGGGGTAAGGCAGTTGACGTGGTATACATGGATTTTAGTAAGGCGTTCGATAAGGTTCACCATGGTAGGCTTCTGCAGAAAATGCAGATGTATGGGATTGTGGGTAATCTAGGAAGTTGGATCAGGAATTGGCTATCAGATAGGAAACAGAGGGTGGTGGTGGATGGTAAATATTCATCATGGAGTGCAGTTACGAGTGGTGTGCCTCAGGGATCTGTTTTGGGGCCACTGTTGTTTGTAATTTTTATTAATGATCTGGATGAGGGTATAGTTGGGTGGATTAGTAAATTTGCTGATGACACCAAAGTTGGAGGTGTGGTAGATTGTGAGGAAGGGTGTCATAGTCTGCAGGGAGACTTAGATAGGTTGCAGAGCTGGGCCGAGAGGTGGCGGATGGAATTTAATGCGGAGAAGTGTGAGGTAATTCACTTTGGTAGGAGCAACAGATGTGTCGAGTATAGGGCTAACGGGAGGACTTTGAATAGTGTGGATGAACAGAGGGATCTAGGTGTGTGTGTACATAGATCCCTGAAAGTTGGGAATCAAGTAGATAAGGTTGTCAAGAAGGCGTACGGTGTCTTGGCGTTTATTGGTAGGGGGATTGAATTTAGGAGTCGCAGTGTAATGTTGCAACTGTACACTACTCTAGTGCGGCCGCACTTGGAGTACTGTGTGCAGTTCTGGTCCCCGCATTACAAGAAGGATGTGGAGGCGTTGGAGAGGGTGCAGAGGAGGTTTACTAGGATGTTGCCTGGTATGGTGGGGAGGTCCTATGAGGAGAGACTGAGGGATCTAGGGTTGTTTTCGTTGGGAAGAAGGCGGCTAAGAGGGGATCTTATTGAAACATATAAGATGATTAGGGGTTTAGATAGGGTGGATAGTGATAGCCTTTTTCCTCGGATGGAGAAAGCTAGCACGAGGGGGCATGACTTTAAATTAAGGGGGGGTAGCTACAGGACGGATGTCAGGGGTAGGTTCTTTACCCAGCGGGTGGTGAGGGATTGGAATGCCCTGCCTGCTGCAGTTGTAGATGCGTCTAGTTTGGGGGCGTTTAAGAGATCTCTGGATAGGTTTATGGACGAAAAGGGATTGGTATAGGCTAGTGGGTCATTGTTTTTGTAACTGGTCGGCGCAACATCGTGGGCCGAAGGGCCTGTTCTGCGCTGTAATGTTCTATGTTCTATGTTCTATGTTCTACTGTATGCCTTCTTAACAACCTTATCTACTTGATTCCCAACTTTCAGGGATCTATGTACACATACACCTAGATCCCTCTGCTCCTCCACACTATTCAAAGTCTTCCCGTTAGCCCTATACTCAACACATCTGTTATTCCTACCAAAGTGAATTACCTCACATTTCTCTGCATTAAACTCCATCCGCCACCTCTCGGCCCAGCTCTGCAACCTGTCTAAGTCTTCCTGCAAACTATGACACCCTTCCTCACAATCTACCACACCTCCGACTTTGGTGTCATCAGCAAATTTACTGATCCACCCAACTATACCCTCATCCAGATCATTAATAAAAATCACAAACAGCAGTGGCCCCAACACAGATCCCTGAGGCACACCACTTGTAACCGAACTCCATGATGAATATTTACCGTCAACCACTACCCTCTGTCTCCTATCCGCTAGCCAATTCCTAATCCAGTTCCCTAGATCACCCCCAATCCCATACATCTGCATTTTGTGCAGAAGCCTACCATGGTGAACCTTATCAAACGCCTTACTAAAATCCATATACACCACGTCCACTGCCTTACCCCCATCCACCTCTTTGGTCACTTTCTCAAAAAACTCAATAAGGTCTAATAATGGCCAATAATGGCCTACTCCTGCTTCTACTTTGTATGTGAACACTGAAATTGATTCTAGATCTGTAGCCGGGGCAGTGCATTCCACATTTTCTATAACTGATCTCAGCTGAAATTTCATGTCCATTTTGTTCCATATTCATCTACTGGAGAGAGAGCTGTCTCTCTGTCAATACAGTGAACTCGCCTCAATATTTTTAATTTATTCAATGACTTTTATCACATGCAGGAACTACACTGGACAACAGTTCAGACAATCCACCATGCTAACATTCCCCACAATTCAAACAATGAACAGTGCTAAAAATCCCAAAAAGTCATACAGTTCACATCATATATGTTCAACATTAATACACAGTTGGCCACAGAAAGCATGCATCTAGTCTGCTGACTGGAACAGGTATTTTATTACTTTTCTTCATAATGTGATTACTGATGACATCATGTTCAAGAATGTTTGATGTTCCCCAAGTGCTACCAGTCAGTAAGGATATATTTTTCACTGGGAGAATATCTAGAGATTAAATTTGTTGCAAGATAAATAGAACATTGACCTGGATTTTGCACAACTCTTTAGAGCGCATCAACATGGCAGATAGGCAACAGTTTCGCCTTCTACTTCCTAGCTTTGACAAGATCTCCTTGCAATGGAGGTAGCGCCTGCAAATCATAGGAAACATAATGCTGCTCTTTTTCACCAACTAAAGCTGTCTGTTCAGTTAGGATGGGTTGTGGGCATGCTGCATGTCATCCTCCATTGCTCTCTTCGTTCATCACTCAAAAGAGAGGGATAACAAGATGACTTTCAATGAGCAAATCTACTTAGTCTGCCGTGAATCATGCATTTTTGTTAATATTTTCTTAATACCAGCGATAAATTATTAATCTATGTCATTTTATCTCTACACTGGGGATCCACTTTCTGCCCAATTTCCATCTCCCTTTCTTCGGCAATCCCTTGGAATCACAGAATCATACAGCACAGAAGAGGCCCTTCAGCCCATCGCGTCTGCACTGCCACATCAGAAACACCTCATCCCATCTGCCAGCAGTTGGTCCATAGCCCTGAATGGTACAATGTGCCAAGTGCTCATCCAAATACTTTTTAAAGGTGTGAAGCAACCCACCTCAAGCATCCGCTCAGGCAGCGTATTCCACACCGTCACCACCCTTTGGTTAAAAAAGATTTCCTAAACCTTCTGCCCCTATGTCCCTTTGTGACTGACCCTTCAACTAAGGGGGACAGTTGCTCCTCGTCCACTCCTTATCCACTCTGTCCATGTCTCTCATAATCTTGTATATCTCGATCAGGTCGCTCCTCAGTCTTCGCTGCTCCAATGAAAAGAAACCCAAGCCTACGCAACCTCTCTTCATAATTTAAGTGTTCCATCCCAGGCCACATCCTGGTGAATCTCCTTCATATCCCCTCAAGTGCTTTTCACATCCTTCCAATAACATGGCAACCAGAACAGCACAAATACTCTTGCTGTGGCCAAGTTCTGCACAATTCCAACACAAATTCGCTTCTTTTAATAATCTACGCCTCGACTGATGAAGGCAAGTGTCCCATATGCCTTTTTCACCAACCTGCTAACATGCCCTTCTGTTTTCAGAGATCTAAGGACAGATATGCCAAGGTCCCCTTGTTCCTCAGAACTTCCTCATGTCCTATTGTTCATTGGGTACTGTGTTGTCAAATTACTCCTTCCAAAGTGCACAACCTCACAGTTTTCAGGTTTAAATTCCATCTGCCACTTATCACTGGCTGGCCAGCTTTTATTGACCAATCCTAGTTGCCCGAATCGCTGAAGTCCATGTTCTGAGGGAATTCCAGGATTTTGACCCAGTGACTGCAAAGTAACAGTGATATATTTCCAAGTCAGGGCGGTGAGTGGCATGGGGGGGTGGAGGTGGGGTGGGGGGGGGGGGGGGGGGGAGAGAGAGAGAGAGAGAGAGAGAGAGAACTTGCAGGTGGTCCCATTATCTGCTTCCCTTGTCCTTTCAGATGGAAGTGGTCATGGATTTGGAAGGTGTTGTCTGAGGATCTTTGGTGAATTGCTGCGGTGCATCTTGTAGACAGTACACACTGCTGCTACTGAGAGATTGAATGTTTGTAGATGTGGTGCTCATCAAGCGGGCTGTTTTATCCTAGATGATGTCAAGCTTCTTGAGTGTTGTTGGAGCTGCACCCATTCAGGCAGGTGGGGAGTATTCCATCACACTCCTGATTTGTGCCTTGTAGATGGTGGATAGGCTTTGGGGAGTCAGGAAGTGAGATACTCACCGCAATATTCCTAGTCTTTGACCTGCTCTTGTAGCGCTGCATTTATGTGGTAAGTCCAGTTGAGTTTCTGGTCAAAGGTAACCCCAAGGATGTTGAAAGTGGGGAAATCAGTGATGGCTACATCACTGAATGTCAAGGAGCGATGGTGAGAGTATCTCTTATTGGTGATGGTCACTGCCTGGCATTTGTGTGGTGCAAATGTTACTTGCCACTTGTGAGCCCAAGATTGGATATTGTCCAGATCTTGTTGCATTTGAACATGGGCATGCTGTAACATGTTGTCAAATGCAACAAATGCCAAATAGGGGCAGCACAGTGGCACAGTGGTTAGCACTGCGACTGGAATCCGGGTTTGATTCCCAGCTTGGGTCGCTGTCTGTGTGGAGTTTGGAGATTCTCCCCATCTCTGCATGGGTTTCCTCCAGGTATTCTGGTTTCCTCCCACAAAGATGCGCAAGTTAAATTAATTGGCCATGCTAAATTCTCAAACAGACATGCTGGTTAGGTGCATTGACCCAAACAGGCGCCAGAATGTGGTGACTCAGGGAATTTCACAGTAACTTCATTGCAATGTAATGTAAGCCTTGCTTGTGACTAGTAAATAAGCTTTACTTTAACGTTATGGACTGCTTCAGTATCTGTGGAGACACAAATTGTGCTGACCACTGTGCAATTATCAGCGAACATCCCCACTTCTGACCTTATGATGGAGGGAAGGTCATTGATGAAGCAACTGAAGATGGTTGGGCCTAGGACACTACCCTGAGGGACTCCTGCAATGATATCCTGGAGCTGAGATGACTGACCCATCGCAACCACATCTTCCTATGTACCCAGGTATGACTCCAACCAGCAGAGCATTTGCCTCCTGATTCCCATTGATTCCAGTTTTGCTACAACTCCTTGATACCACAATCAGTCAAATGCAGCCTTGATGTCAAGGGCTGTCACTCTCACCTGACCTCTGGAATTCAGCTCCCTTGCCCATGTTTGAACCAAAGCTGAAATGAGGTCAGGAGCTGAGTGAAATACAAACTTGGTGTCATCGAGCAGGTTATTGCTGAGCAGTTGCCACTTGATAGCACTCTTGATGACCCTTTTCATCGTTTTACTGATGATCGAGAGTAGGCTGGGTAATAATTGACTGGGTCGGATTTGTCCTGCTTTTTGTGTACAGGACAGACCTGGGCAATTTTCCACATTGTTGGGTAGATGCTAGTGTTGTAACTGTACTGGAAGAGCTTGGCTAGGGGAGTGGCAAGTTCTGGAGCACAAGTCTTCAGTACTACTGCCAGAATATCATCAGGGCCATGGCTTCTTTACAACCCAAGACACTCTGCCTCACTGTTGACCACCCAGCCAATCTTTGTGTCATAGAATCATAGAGGTTCACAGCATGGAAACAGGCCCTTTGGCCCAACTTGTCCATGCCACCCCTTTTTTTTTAAACCTCTAAGCTAATCCCAATTGCCTGCACTTGGCCCATATCCCTCTATACCCATCGTACCCATATAACTATCTAAATGCTTTTTAAAAGATAAAATTGTATCCACCTCTACTACTACCGCTGGCAGCTTATTCAAGACACTCACCAGCCTTTGTGTGAAAAAAAATTGCCTCTCTGGACACTTTTGTATCTGTCCTCTCTCAGCTTAAACCTATGCCCTCTAGTTTTAGACTCTCCTACCTTTGGGAAAAGATATTGACTAGCTACCTTGTCTATGCCCTTCATTATTTTATAGACTTCGATAAGGTCACCCCTCAGCCTCCTACACTCCAGAGAAAAAAGTCCCAGTTTATCCAGCCTCTCCTCATCACTCAATCCATCAAGGCCCGGTAGCATCCTAGTAAATCTTTTCTGCACTTTTTCTAGTTTAAGAATATCCTTTCAACAACAGGGTGACCAGAATTGCACACAGTATTCCAAGTGTGGCCGTACCAGTGTCTTGTACAACTTCAATAAGACATCCCAACTCCTGTCTTCAATGTTCTGACCAATGAAACCAAGCATGCCGAATGCCTTCTTCACCACTCTGTCCACCTGTGACTCCACTTTCAAGGAGTTATGAACATGTACCCCTAGATCTCTTTGTTCTATAACTCTCCCCAGTGTCCTACCATTATCTGAGTAAGACCTGCCATGGTTCAATCTACCAAAACGCATCACCTTGCATTTGTCTAAATTAAACTCCATCTACCGTTCGTCAGCCCACTGGCCCAACTGATCAAGATTCCATTGCAATTGGAGATAACATTCTTCACTGTCCACTATGCCACCAACCTTGGTGTCATCTGCAAACTTACTAACCACACAGCCTATATTCTCATCCAAATCATAAATATAAATGACAAATAACAGTAGGCCCAGCACTGATCCCTGAGGCACACCACTGGTCACAGGCCTCCAGTTTGAAAATCAACTCTCTACAGCCACCTTCTGAGGTGAAGCCAATTTTGTATCCATTTAGATACATCGACCTGGATCCCGTGACATTTAACTTTATGCAACAACCTACTGTGCAATACCTTTGTCATCTGTAAACTTACAAATCCTATCCCCATATAGCCATCTATGTCATTTGTATAAATGGCAAATAAGAGGGAGCCCAACACAGATCCCTGTGGTACGCCACAATACACATGCTTCCAGTCACTAATGCAGTCTTCTGTCACCATCCTCTGTCTCCTACAACTGAGCCAATTTTGGAAGTCACTTTAACAAATTACCTTGCATTTCATGTGAATTTACCTTCTTTACAAGTCTCCCACATGGGACCTTTTCAAAGGCTTAGCTGAAATCCATATAAACTGCATCGGCTGCACTGTCCTCATCTACACACTTGGTCACTTCCTCAAAAATCCAATCAAATCTGTTAGGCATGCTGACTGTGCCAGATCAAGCTTCGCCTCTCCAAGTGGAGATAGATGCTCTCCTTCAGAAGTTTCTTTCCATTTCCCTACCACTGCTGTGAGGCTCACTGGTCTGTAGTTCTCTGGTTTATCTCTTTAACCCTTATTAAATAGCAGAACCATATTAGCTGTTCCCCAGTCATCGGCCACCTCCCTAGTGGTCAGAGAGGAAATGAAAATTTGAGTCTAAGCCCCTGCAAACTTCCCCCTTGCCTTCCACAGCAGGCTAGGGTACAATTCATCTGAACCTGGAGATTTAGGCCCTTTTAAGGCTGCCGACACTTCCAATATCTTGTCTTTCCTGTCAATTTGTTCAGAAACCTCACAGTCACTGTCCCTGAATTCTCATTCTCGTTCCCTTGGGTGAAGACAGATGTGAAGCATTCATTCAACACTCTACCAATGTCCCCTGGCTCCACCCACAGATTGCCTCCTTGGTCCCTAATGGGCCCTACTGTTTCCCTGGTTATCCTCTACCCATTGATATGATTGGAATTTTCTATGCTTTTACCAGCCAGAGCTCTCTCATATCCCCTCTTCACATTGTTAATTGCTTTCTTCAGCTCCACCCTGCACTTTCTATACCTAATGCCCCCACAGATTTGCTCCCCTTGTATTTTTTAAAAGCCTTTCTCTTTCCTTTCATTGTATCCTGAATATCTCTGGTCATCCATGGTTCTTTGAGCTTGTTATTCCTAACTATACCCAAGAAGGAACAGGCTGGGCTTGCACCCACCCCATTTTCTTTTTGAATGCCCTCCAGTCTACCTTGGCCAGATCTGTCTTACTTAACTAAGATCTGCTCTCCCCCAATCCAAGCCCTTTAACGTTCCAAACACCCATTTATGCTTGCACTTTGAGTTTTTCATTAGGTTCAATGACATCATTGGTGTGTGATCCAAACTCCGATTCTTCAGTGTAGCCAAACATTGGATGATATGACAGGAATATCCAAGCCAGTCCCATCAAGATGGTCACTGCCAGGTTCACTGCAATCTAAGGATGTGGAATCTGAAACTCCGATCCAATTCAGTATTCACACAGGAAAAAGATAGTGTTGTCGAGGAGAATACTGAAATACAGGCTATTGGACTAGACAGGACTGAGGTTCATAAGGAGGAGGTGTTAGCAATTCTGGAAAGTGTGAAAATAGATAAGTCGCCTGGGCCAGATGGGATTTATCCTAGGATTCTCTGGGATGCTAGGGAGGAGGTTGCAGAGCCTTTGGCTTTGATCTTTATGTCGGCATTGTCTACAGGAATAGTGCCAGAAGACTGGAGGATAGCAAATGTTGTCCCCTTGTTTAAGAAAGGGAGAAGAGACAACCCTGGCAATTATAGTCCAGTGAGCCTTACTTCTGTTGTGGGCAAAGTTTTGGAAAGGATTATAAGAAATAAGATTTATAAACGTCTGGAAAGGAATAATTTGATTCGGGATAGTCAACACGGTTTTGTGAAGGGTAGGTCGTGCATCAAAAAGCTTATTTATTGAGTTCTTTGAGAAAGTGACCAAAGAGGTGGATGACAGTAAAGCAGTTGATATGGTGTATATGGATTTCAGTAAAGCGTTTGATAAGGTTTCCCACGGTAAGCTATTGCAGAAAATATGGAGGCATGGGATTGAGGGTGATTTAGCGGTTTGGATCAGAAATCGGCTAGCTGTAAGAAGAGAGGGTGGTGGTTGATGAGAAATGTTCATCCTGAAGTTCAGTTACTAGATGTGCACTGCAAGGATCTATTTTAGGGCCACTGCTGTTTGTCGTTTTTATAAATGATCTGGATGAGGGCGTAGAAGGATGGGTCAGTAAATTTGTGGACGACACTAAAGTTGGAGGAGTTGTGGACAGTGCGTAAGGATATTGCAGGTTACAGAGGGACATAGATAGGCTGCACAGCTGGGCTGAGAGGTGGCAAATGAAGTTTAATGCAGAGAAGAGTGAGGTGATTCACTTTGGAAGGAGTAACAGAAATACAGAGTACTGGGCTAATGGTAAGATCTTTGGTAGTGTGGATGAGCAGGGAGATCTCAGAGTCCATGTGCATAGATCCCTGATAGTTGGCACCCAAATTGATAGGGTTGTTAAGAAGGCGTACAGTGTGTTAGTTTTTACTGGTAGAGGGATTGAGTTTCGGAGCCATGAGGTAATATTGCAGCTGTACAAAACTCTGGTGCGCCCGCACTTGGAGTACTGCATTCAGTTCTGGTCGCTGCATTGTAGGAAAGATATGGAAGCATTGGAAAGGGTACAGAGTAGATTTACCAGGATGTTGCGTGGTATAGTGGGAAGGTCTTATGAGGAAAGGCTGAGGGACTTGAGGCTGTTTTCATTAGAGAGAAGGTTAAAAGGTGACTTAATGGAGGTATACAAGATGATCAGAGGATTAGATAGGGTGGACAGTGAGACCCTTTTTCCTCAGGTGGTGATGGCTAGCACAAGGGCACATGGCTTTAAGTTGAGGGGTGATAGATATAGGACAAATGTCAGAGGTAGGTTCTTTACTCAGAGACTAGTAAGGGCATGGAATGCCCTACCTGCAACGGTAGTAGACTCGCTAACATTAAGGGCATTTAAATGGTCATTGGGTAAACATATAGAACCATAGAACATTACAGCACAGAAACAGGCCTTTTGGCCCCTCTTGGCTGCACTGAACCATTTTTCTGCCCAGTCCCACTGACCTGCACCTGGACCACATCCTTCCACACCCCTTTCATCCATGAATTTGTCCAAGTTTTTCTTAAATATTAAAAGTGAACCCGCTTTCACCAATTCATCTGGCAGCTCATTCCACACTCCCACCACTCTGTGTAAAGAAGCCCCTTAATATTCCCTTTAAACCTTTCCCCCTTAACCCATGTCTCTAGTTTTTTTCTCCCCTAGCCTCAGTGGAAAAAGCCTGCTTGCATTCACTCTATCTATACCCATCATAATTTTATACACCTCTATCAAATCTCTCCTCATTCTTCTACACTCCAGAGAATGAAGTCCTAACATGTTCAACCTTTCTCTGTAACTCAGTTTCTCAAGTCCCAGCAACATCCTTGTAAACCTTCTCTACACTCTTTCAACCTTATTAATATCCTTCCTGTAATTTGGTGACGAAAACTGCACACAATACTCTAACTTCGGCCTCACCAATGTCTTATACAACCTCACCATAACATTCTAACTCTTATACTCAATACTTTGATTTATAAAGGCCAATGTATCAAAAGCACTCTTTATGACCCTATCCACCTGTTACACCACTTTTAGGGAATTATGTATCTGTATTCCCAGATCCCTCTGTTCTACTGCACTCTTCAGTGTCCTACCATTTACCTTATATGTTCTACCTTGGTTTGTCCTTCCAAAATGCAATACCTCACACTTGTCTGCATTAAACTCCATCTGTCATTTTTCAGCCCATTTTTCCAGCTGGTTCAAATCCATCTGCAAGCTTTGAAAACCTTCCTCACTGTCCACTACACTTCCAATCTTTGTATCATCAACAGATTTGTTGATCCAATTTACCACATTATCATCCAAATCATTGGTATAGATGACAAACAACAACGGACCCAGCACTGATCCCTGTGGCACACCACTAGTCACAGGCCTCCAATCAGAGAAGCAATCCTCCACAGCTCTGACTTCTTCCATTGAGCCAATGTCTAATCCAATTTACTACCTCTCCATGTATACCTAGCAACTGAACTTTCCTAACTAACCTCCCATGCAGGACCGTGTCAAAGGCCTTACTGAAGTCCATGTAGACAACATCCACTGCCTTCCCTTCATCCACTTTTCTGGTAACCTCCTCAAAAAACTCTAATAGATTGCTTAAACATGACCTACCACGCACAAAGCCATGTTGACTCTCCCTAATAAGTCCTTGTCTATCCAAGTATTTGTAGATCCTATCTCTTAGTACTCCTTCCAATAATTTACCTACTACTGACGTCAAACTTACCGGCCTATAATTTCTCAGATTACTTTTTGAGCCTTTTTTAAACAACGGAACAACATGGGCTATCTTACAATCATCCAGCACCTTACCAGTGGATACTGACATTTTAAATATATCTGCCAGGGCCCCTTCAATTTCAACATTAGTCTCCTTCAAGATCTGAGGGAATGCCCTGTCCGGTCCTAGGGATTTATCTACTCTGATTTGTCTCAAGACAGCAAGCACCTCCTCTCCTTTAATCTGAACAGGTTCCATGACCTCCCTACTTGTTTGCCTTATTTCCATAGACTCCATGCCAGTTTCCTTGGTAAATACAGATGCAAAAAACCCATTTAATATCTCCCCCATTTCTTTTGGTTCCATACATAGCCGACCCCTGTGATCTTCAAGAGAATCATAGATAATACTGGAATTGTGCAAGTTAGGTGGGCTTTAGATTGGTTTCCCAGGTCGGTGCAAAAATCAGGGGCCGAAGGGCCTGTACTGCTCTGTAATGTTCTATGTTCCAAGTTCTAAAAGGCCAAAGGGTGACATTGGAGCTGTCGAAATTTGGAAATGGTATCTGTTTAGCCTGTCCCTCAGCATCTGCTGACTCAGTGAGAGTATGAGAGCAGTGAAATATAAGGAAGAGGCCAATGTCACAATCACAGAACAGGACGAACATCCTTGCAGGATGTTTTGCTAGGGCTGTTGGGGGAAGTATAAACTAATTTGGCAGGGGGAGAGGACACAGACAATTTGCAGTTTAAGGGCATGGAATCATACACAAAACCAAAGTCAGAGCAAGTGTAACTGTATTACATTTCAAGGGAGTAAAGGCTGTGCTGGATGGCCTCTACTTCAATGGCAGGAGTACTGCAAGTAAAACAGATGTGTTGAGGGCAATGATTGACACAAAGAAGTGTGACATAGTAGTAATAACAGAGCATGATTGAAGGAAGGGCACAACTGGCAACTCAACATTCTAGGATATGTTCTAACGACATTGTTAAGTGTTTACTATAGGCCCCCAGATAGTCAGAGGGATATTGAGAAACAAATATGTGCTCAGTTTGTGGAGGTGTGTAAAAACAATAACAGGTTATTATATTAGGTGATTTCAACTTTCCCAAAATTAACTGATATATATAGAGTTATGGGTTTGAATGTAGTAGATTCTTGAAATGTATACAGGAGAACTTTTTAAATCAATATTTGGAGGGTCCATAAGGGAGGGAGCTGCGCTGGACCTGATTCATGGGAATTAAACCAGACAGGTAGAGGACGTTAAACTTAACTTTTAGTCAAGGCCCATGCTCTCAATTACCTCCATGCCAACAATGGCATGGAGCTTGGCCTCCAAGTTTGCACAGACACAAGCACACTCTGCATACAGTAAATCAGTGACACAATGGGACAACCTTGGCTATGGCCTGCAGATAGTAGAGATTGAACAGACTCCCATTTGCTCTGTGATTTAACTAACTCCCTGCAGGAGTGGAGTTTGTAAGGAAGACTGAGAAGAGTGAAGAGTGAAGAGAGATGATCTAACCTCCATGCTGGTTCAAACGCATCAGTATCTCCAACAGGCTTTGGTGATGAGCTGTACAAAAGAGTCCAAGTTGTGGTCCATATGGCAGACTGTTCTTTTTGATCCCAAATTCTTAGAAACACAATACCATAGAAAATTTACAGCTCACAGGAAGGCCACCCAGACAAAAAAAAATTCTAATTTCACTTTCAACTCTTGGTTGGTAGCCCTATGCGTTACCTTAGTGTGCAGCTCTTTCTGCTACCCTCTCTATTGGGGAAGAGTAAAAAAAGGTTAGTTCAATACTGGCTGCCTGCAGTTGAATTGGTGTTACTCTCGCTCAGTACAACACACAGAAGATGGCGATCCTTTACATTTTGATTTAAGAAATTAAGTACGAAGAAAACATATGACATATTCTGGAACACAAAGTTGTTTTTGAGGAAGTTTGAGCAGTGTGAAAGATTGCTGCACGTGTAAACATTGTGTTTAGGTACACGTGAGTCAGCATGGTTAGAGTTGAACAATGAAACTGAAAGAAAATTTGGGGACAAAAGAGGAAATCCTAACAAAGAAAACTGGTAACCAACGAAAGATACATATTTCACTGAAAATGAATTGAAAAGTTGAGAGTGAAGTAAATGATAGGGCCAGATGCTTTTGAGGTAGTGTCTAACCAACGTTACTAACAAAACCTCAGTACTGTGGACTATTCTGAAATTGAGGAGATTTTGGACTCATGGCATGACTAAGAATGAAATTGCGCTGAGAGTTATACTCCATGAAGCGAAGTAGTTGTCAATTGCAACTACTATAAATTGCATTCTCAAATTAAAGAAACTCTCGTCACTGTGAGCGTTGCTTAGAAATCAGCCTGACAGATGTCTGAATGAGACCTAAAGAACAATAAAATCCAGACCTTGAGCAAAGGCAACAAGCTGGCATGGAAGTGAGGGCCCATAGCCATGAAAATGGCAGAAAGAGAAGTTGCAAATTGCAAGGGAGTTTTTTTCTTCTCTGAACCAGCTGGATAGGTCTACTGGATTGCAGACTGATTTAGTCTGTTAGAAACAGAAATTTAGATGCACCCATTGCCATGATAGCCACCAGCCATTTAATTGACCCCGTTCCTAATAAAGATGTTGCACCTGTGGGGAAAGTGGTTCATATCCAGACAGCGTGCAGGACCAGAGGAAATGCTTTAGGTTGTGGTAGCCATGAACCAGGGTGTGGGACAATGAAAGCTAGTTCAAAAATCTGGGTGTTCTCAATTGTGCGTATTATACAGGTGAAAACAGAAGTTGATGTTATCAAGTGGGATGGTCAAGAGATAGACAAAGTGTCATCCAGATTCAAAACATTGGCTCTATTCTCTCTTCACAAATGCTTTTCCAGCATTTTCTGCTTTTGGTTAAGAGTTGTACTCAGTCAGAGAGCAAGAAAAGCAGCACATGGAAGATGAGAGTAACATGGCTGAAGATAAAATTTGAGTATCCAAAGTAAAATTAAAGTCACAGATTTACAATTTAGTTTCCTTCCTGAAATAGCTGCAGCAGTATCTGTTATCTTGGAAGGAGATTGCAAAAAAGTCCCTCAGTCACATTTCCTTATGCAAGACCAGTGTTAAACTGACTACTTATTCTTTTAACAAGCGTTAGGTGAAGTTTCTGTTAAGGTGGAATGTGATGATGAATCCATTGGAAGTAGGAGGAATAATGTCTCCTTGATGGGAGAAAATTTGCTCAACAAAGTACAGTTAAGCAGGACCAAGTACTTACAATAATCAGAGTATATGAGACCATGAGACATAGGAGCAGAATTAGGCCACTCAGCCCATCGAGTCTGCTCCACCATTCAATCTTGGCTGATACGTTTCTCATCCCCATTCTCCTGCCTTTTCCCATTAATCCCTGATCCCCTTACTAATCAAGAACCTATCCATCTCTGTCTTAAAGACACTCAATGACTTGGCCTCCACACCCACCTCAACAGCGAGTTCCACAGATTCACCACTCTACGGCTGAAGAAATTCCTCCTCAACTCTGTTTTGAACGGTTGTCTCTGAGGTTGTGCCCTCTGGTTCTAGTTTGACCTACCAGTGGAAACATCCTCTCTACACGCACTCTATCGAGGCCACACAGCATCCTGTAAGTTTCAATAAGATCTCCCCTCATCCTTCTAAACTCCAACGAAGTACAGACCCAGAGTCCTCAACCATTCCTCATATGACAAGCTCTTCATTCCAGGGATCATTCTTGTGAACGTCCTCTGGACCCTTTCCAAAACGAGCACATCCTTCCTTAGTTACGGGGCCCAAAACTGCTCACAATACTCCTGACATTGAAGAATACAATACATCTGACATTGAAGAAGTACAAAGGGAGCACAAGAGGTCTTTGAGCAAGGAGAACCAAACTGCAAAATCAGCCATCAACATGATACTAAATATTCTAAGTCAACAGATATGCAATTGCTCTTTCAAAGTTTCTTGTGAATACTAATTCATTTTAACCACTGAATTACCTGTGAATTATTTTTGTTAGTCTTGATTGAAATCTTAGTTATTTACAAAAGCAATGAAGGCACAAGATTCCACAGTTTAAAACTGATTATATAGTATGATGATTCATCCCTTGGTGGTAGAGTGTGCTCAATTATGTCATGAATGGCTGAACTAAAGGCTGTGATGAGAAATTACAGGAATATTGCATATATATAAATGAATGTAGATCAAAGCTGTTTTCTATGGGATTTAGGAGCTATTTTTCCACCAAGGTTAAGAGAGTTGTGAGAAGAACTTCATCAAAAGAACACAGGGATGGTCTGTATGAAAGCAGAAGGGAGACTATTTTTTGGTATCCAAAGATATATAAAGACACTGAAGAGTTGGTGAGAAGTTGTGAAGCAGGCACAGAGGTGGCAGCTCATGGCCGAGTGCAACTTGAGACAGCGTAAGGCAAGTCTAGGAATCAAGAAAGTTATACTGGAGGAGATGCAGCTCTTGCAATTGTCCAATGTTTAATGTTCTTGAAGCTGTGTGGCTGAGGGGGGATCACAGGGAGGGTGAGCAGACTGATCATGGTACCTTATCGCAGGAAGCCATTCAAGTGGTGGAAATTAAAGGAAATGTCATTGTAGTAGGGGACTGCGTGGCTTGGGGATAGATATGGTTCAGCCAACAGCATGAGCTCCAATGGTTGTGCTGCCAGGTTTATGGAAAGCCCCTCTGAGCTGGTAACGGACCTGTAGTGGGTAGGGTATGAGCCAGGATTCACGATCCAGATGGGTGCCAATGACACAGGTAGCACAAAGAACAGTTGCTAGGGGAGCAAGAGCAGCCAGGGGTTAAATTAACACAACCACAAAAGTAATAATCTCTGGATTACTAACTGAGCCACCAGCAAATAACATGGAATAAATACCATAATATAGTTGAATTTGTGGCTCAAAGGTTGGTGAGAGAGAAATGGGTTTCGGTTCATGGCACACTGGCACCACAACGCAGGGAAGAGGGTGCTGTGTCATTGGCAGACCATTCACCTGAACCTGCTGGGGCAAGTACCCTGGCGCATCATAGAACAAAGGCTGTAGAAGAAGCTTTAAACTAATTAGTGAGGGGATGGCTTATGTGAGGAGGGATTTAGAAAGTTAAAGAGGAAAGGAAAAGTGCATCGATGACAAGAGTACAACAGGAAAGCACAGTGTATATAAAGGTAAGAGTGCATCAACAAATAAGGTCAGAGTAGGTGAAAATGCAGAATTGAAGGCCCTTTATCAGAACGCTTGCAGCATTCACCGCAAAATGGAAGAACTGATAACACAAGTAGAAATAAATGAGTCTGATATAATAGTGATGACAGGACCATGGTTGCAAAGTGACCAAGAATTTGAATATTCAAAGGTTTTTGACATTTTGGATGGAGAGGAAGAAAGGAAAAGGATGAGATTAGTACTATAGTGAGAAAACATCTTGGTTCAGAAGATCAAGATACAGCAACACACTTGATGGAAGTAACAAATAGAAAATAATAAAATTCACTGGTGGTAGTAGCTGACAAACCCTTACACATTCAGAAAGAGTATATATTAAAAAATATTGGGGGCTTGCAAGAAAAATGCTGCAGCAATCGCTGATGGCTTTAATATTCACATCGATTGGACAAATTAAATTAGCAAAGGTAGCCAAAGTGAGTGTTTTGGGACAGTTTCTTAGAACAATACATTCTGGAACCGAACAGGACCAAGCCATTTTGGACCTGGTAAATGTGTACTGAGACAGGATTAATTAATGACATGGTAATAAAGGATCCTCCAGGAAGGAGATTAATCATAACATGAGAGATGACTGGAAAAAAGAGGGAGAAATTGGAGTACGAGAAAAAAACTAAAAATATTTTAAAAGTCAGAAATGGCGTTTACATACGCAGTAAGTCCTCATTTAACGATGGCAATGCAATTACAAAGTGAAACTTCAAATGAAACGAGAGAAAATGCTAGATAATCTTAGCAGCATTGGCAGCATCTGTAAGGAGAGAAAAGAGCTAACGTTTCGAGTCCAGATGACCCTTTTGTCAAAGTTAAAAGGCACAGAAAGTAAAAGATATTTTTACTGTAGGGTGAGGGAATGAAAGATGAGTTATAGCCACAAAACCAAGAGGAAAGGCTGCTAATGGCAGTCTATAGACCAAACAGGAAGTGTGAATGGAATCAGAGGGTAATCTGTGACAGATGAAATTGAAGGGGGGGAAGTGGGGGAGAGGTGGGTGGGAGAGAGGTAAAACTGAGAAAAAAGGAAAAAGGAGAAGCAAGGAGGGAGAAAAGGTAAGGGAAGGGGAGATGAAAAAATACAGACAATAAAGAAATAAAAAGGAAGAGAGCAGGTAAAATTAAATAAAATGAAAACAAAGGGGTTGTGGCAAGGTGGAGCTAATCATCTGAAGTTGTTGAATTCAACACCGAAACAGCTTAAATATCTCCCACTTTCTATGCCTTTTAACTTTGATAAAGGATCGTCTGGACTCGAAACATCAGCTCTTTTCTTTCCTTGCAGATGCTGCCAGACCTGCTCAGATTTTCCAGCATTTTCTCTTTTGGTTTCACTTTCCAATATCCGCAGTAATTTGCTTTTATTTAAATGAAAAAAAATAGACAAATCAAATTTTCCATTAAAACCAATGTAAAAAGCTGTCGTTAGGTTCTCAATATGAGAACAACATTAAAATATTACCCTTACGCTAAAATACTTTATACTCCTAAATTCCAATATTCACAAATGAAATAAAATGCAGAATATGGAAGAAATATACTGACTCTATCGACTTACCCCCAGCTTGATGCCATCCCTCTTCGCTGACCCTCCAGCTTTCTGCCTTTCCTACTCTCTGATCCTTCTGGTTACTGCTGATGGTGATCACCAACCCTTCCTCGTCAAACCCCGCAAGATGAGCGAGCGCCCGCAAGGTGAGCTGGCATTTATTGCAAAGCAAGTGTAGGATTTCAATACTTTCATAGAAAACGTATAATGAGTCAGGATTAATTAATGATCTGGTAGTAATAGTTTCTCTCAGCTCATACAGTAGAAGAAAAAGATAGGTAAACTGAACATACGTAGCAAAGAAGGAGACATTTTTGTTAAGATTAGGAAAATAATTTTTTTCACATGAAAACATTTTAATCAATTTTGTAATTTGTGTGTTTTTGTACAGTTAAAAAACCCATGCAACATAACTGTTAAGTATCAGATTTTAGAACTATAGCATATGTACACTTAAGAAAGAGGCTGTCCAACCCATTGAGTCCATTCTGATTCTCCAAAAGATCATTCCACCCAGATGCACCCCATCTGTCTTGCATTTATCATGGTTAATCTGCCTAACCTACACATCTTTGGGCACTAAGGGACAATTTAGCATGGCCAATCTTCAGAACCTGCACATTTTTGGTCTGAGAAAGGAAACCCACACAGACACAGGGGGAACGTGCAAACTGCATACAGATAGTCACCAAGGCTGGAATCAAACCTGGGTCCTTAGCAGTGTGAGGCAACACTATGCCACCATGCCATCCGTATAGCTGATGCTGGTTTAGACATATTATAGGTTAAGACATATATACTGGCAAATTATGTACCCATGACATTTAACATTTTGATGTCCAAGTCATTCTATGAAATGGGGAAGGAGTGTAGCTACCCTTCTGCTACCCTGTTTGTTGAGGAAGGGTAAATAAAGTTAGTTCAGTGATGACTGACTGTAGCTAAGCATGTGTTACTCAATGCAATATACAACAGTTATAAGAACATAAGAAATAGGAGCAGGAGTAGGCCATCTAGCCCTTCGAGCCTGCCCCGCCATTCAATAAGATCATGGCTGATCTGTCGCGGCTCAGTTCCACCTTCCCGCCCCCTCCCCATAACCCTTAATCCCCTCGCTTATCAAAAACCCATCAACCCACGTCTTAAAAATATTTAGCGAGGCAGTCTCCACCACCTCAACGGGCAGAGAATTCCAGAGATTCACCACCCTTTGAGTGAAGAAGTTCCTCCTCAACTCCGTTCTAAACCGCCCCCCCTTTATCTTGAGGCTGTGCCCCCTAGTCCTACTGTCCTTTCTGAGCGGGAAGAGTCTCTCCACCTCTATCCTATCCATCCCATTCATCATCTTATATGTCTCAATGAGATCTCCCCTCATTCTTCTAAACTCTAACGAGTACAAGCCTAGTTTATTCAGCCTCTCCAAAGATGGTAAAATTATTAATTCAAAATTTTTAAAAAGGAATTTGATTAATAACTGCTAAAAGCAGGGCTAGGGCAACATAACTTGACTTATCCATCTCCCCACTAGCACAGTTTTTTTTAAGTAAGATATTGTGAGTTGAAAATCTATGATAGAAGAATTCTACTGGCTTCTGGGCAGAACTAGTTTGATAGGCTGAATGAGTTGATCTTGTCCTGAATTCAACATTTGACATAATAACGGTCAACACAATACATCTTATTTCTCCTTCAATTAATTAGTGAGGTAGGGAAGAAGAGAAAAAAGCGACAAGGCAAAACTATCACCGTCTCCCAGTTGGTAGTGCAGGTCAAAAAGATATAGGTTTGGGCTCTACTTCAAGACTTAAAAACTTATAATCTAGGCCAGCGCTTGACTGCATTATTGAAATATAGTCCTTGAAATAAACATTAGGGTAAAGCCCTGTCTGCCAGATCCAGTGATTTTAGTGGATATAAAAGATTCCATTGCACCATTCATAGAAAAACAAGGCACTCTCCTCGTCCAGTATTTCTTCCTCAATGACCACCACCAAAAATAGATTATTTGGATATTCACCTTATTTATTTATGGGATTATGCTTTGTGAAAAACTAACTGGCAGTGTCCCCATATAACATGACTACATTTCAAAAGATAATCGATTGCGCACAAATCTCAAAACATCTTGAGACACATGATAAAGCAAATGACATAATGCAAAGTGCATACAGAATACAAATATCTTAACTGCAATGCTCCATGTTTGTGAGGTGCAGTGCCCTGGTGATTTTATAGCCAACACACTGCCAGAACTTTTTTTTAATCTAACCAATTTTCTAGATGGCTGACAGTTCTTCATTTGGAATGCCAAAAGATGCACAACCTTGAAAATTTGCAAACATAATCAATGGAGGTGAAAGGTAAACAATCAAAAATACATATTTTCTTCACCAAATTGTTAAGTGTATTAATATTTTTTGTTATCCAAAATCAATTAAGTTGTTGTTCAACTGACTGACTGCTGTCAAAAAATAATCACAACAGGCATTAGATTAATTCCCTCTTGGGATGTAATAAATAATAACCTCATTCCTAATACAACACCATTAGCAGATTCATCAGTCTCACATTACACAGCACTTAGGTGATTTCAACTCAAACAGGGTTTAAATAATGATATGTGGTACAATAGCAGCAAAATTATCTTTCCTATTGTTTGACATTGTTTCTCACTCAATTACTGCAAAAGCTTGCTGTCTCCAAGGAATTGAAACTAATCACAATAATTATCTGAAAATATAATCGGGCGATAAACAATTGAGTGTACTTTTTCTGAGAACAGGAAT
Source organism: Carcharhinus amblyrhynchos (assembly GCF_965287045.1). Classification (NCBI taxonomy): domain Eukaryota; kingdom Metazoa; phylum Chordata; class Chondrichthyes; order Carcharhiniformes; family Carcharhinidae; genus Carcharhinus; species Carcharhinus amblyrhynchos. The sequence continues at coordinate 51,293,240 of NC_137324.1, forward strand.
TTTAAAACCACAACTACAAACCTCTTTTCAATACACAAAAGCAGAATAAATTCATAATACACCTACAAATACACCATGAAATAAAATGTTTCATACGATTAATGAATATACAGTGACATGCAAGGTCAACAAGTAATAACTCCATTGCATATGATATTAAGCACCATGCAAAATAAATATAAAACATATTTAAAATGAGGGGTGTGGTAAAAGAAAATGGATTCTCAATTCAACAGCTTTATATGGGATCATGAGGTGTCAGCCTCAGTGTAATGGTAACACACACAACTCTGAGTCACTCGGTTGCAACATCAAGCCAACCACCGAAACGTGGCCACATAACTCTGTCCAGCTTGCAACATCATTAAATCAAGACCCATGAGTCTTCTACTACAGCTTCTATGATTCGATGTTACTATCCCGTAAGTAAGTTTACGAATACAAATTATCTGGTCATTCCCTTCACTGTCACAGCAAATTTTCAGATTATAACCATGATACTGGCTGAGAAGTATTTCTGGCTGCAAATGGGTGCTAATATAAATGCAAGTTCCTTCTCTTCTTTCTATGGACTCCGGAAGATCTGTAATTTTCATTTAGAAGAATCGGGGGGAATCTCATAAGAATCTATAAAATTCAAAGAAGATTAGGCCGCACAGATGCAGGAAGGATGTTTCTGATGGCAGGAGAACCCAGAGCCAGAGATCACAGTCTGAGGATACAGGTAGCCAGCCCATTTAGGACAGTGATGAAGAGAAATGTGTCACAGTCTGGTACATCTTCACTGCACTTCCTCCATAGCAAGGACATCTTTCCTCAGATAAGGAGACCAAAACTGCATACAATATTTCAGGTGTGGTCTCACCAAAGTCCTGCGTAACTGTAGCAAGCCATCCCTGCTCTTGTACTTGAATCTTTGTGCTATGAAGACCTACATAGAATGTGCCTTCCATTTGTTTCCTATAGATATTTGATAGCATACATAGGACAAAACAGCCTAACATGAATTGGTGTCAGCTGTGAATCAGTTCACAGAAACATAACAAATAGGAATCGATCATTCGACCTTCGAGTCTACTCCATCATTCATTCTGATCATGTTTGATCACCCAATTCAGTAACTTGTTCCCACTTCCCCCCCACTATTCTTTATTCCTTTAGCCCCAAGAGCTATATATAACTCTTTGAAAACATAGAATGTATGGCCCCAACTTCTTTGTGGTAGAGAATTCTACAGGCCCATCACTCTGGGTGAAGGCATTTCTCCTCATTACTGTCCGAAATGGTATACCAATATCCTCAGACTGTGACCCCTTGCCCTGGACTCCCCTGCCATCGGAAACATTCTTCCTGCTTCTACCCAGTCTAATCTTGTTAGAATGTTCTAGGTTTCTATGAGACCGCCCCCCCATCATTCTTCTAAACCCCAGCAAGTATAATCCTGATTCAATCTCTCCTCATTTGTCAGTCCTGCCATCCCAGGAATCAGTCAACCTTTGCTGCACTCCTTCCATAGCAAGAACATCGTTCCTCAGATAAGGAGATCAAAACTACATAGAATATTCCAGGTGTAATCTTACCAAGGCCGTGTATAACTGCAGCAAGACATCCTTACTCGTGTACTCAAATCCTCTTGCTATGAAGGCCAAGATACCATTTGCTTTCTTGACCACCTGCTTTACCTGCATGCTTACCTTCAGCGACTGTTGTACAAGGATATGCAAGAAACAATATTTTTCACTGTACACTAATACATGTGATAATAATAAATCAAATCATGAAGCCCTTCAGGGAAACTTTGGATCACTCATTCAGTGGATGTTTTTAATGTGTAAGCCTTGACAATAGATCAGTAAGCTGATATACACGGGCGTGACACAAAAGCTTGTCTTCAGCCAATATTCATATATGGTGTTTTCTACAGAGTCGTCTAGAGTTGGAGCTCTGTTTTTTTGCCTTTCTGTACCCAGAGATGCCACTACCAATTGTAGCATAACAACCGCTAGCTCAGCTGAGATCATCCAACCCCAGATGGATTAGAACACAAACCTGGTCTGGCTCAGCACAAGAACAGGCAATGGATTTCTATACTAATTAATAAAACTAGTGAAGCAGATGCATAGAGACATAGAGGTTCACAGCATGGAAACAGGTCCTTTGGCCCAACTTGTCCATGCTGCCATTTTTTTAAACCCCTAAGCTAATCCCAATTGCCCGCATTTGGCCCTTATCCATCTATACCCATCTTATCCATGTAACTGTCCAAACGCTTTTTAAAAGACAAAATTGTACCAACCTCTACTACTTCCTCTGGCAGCTTGTTCCAGGCACTCACTGCCCTGTGTGAAACAATTGCCCATTTGGACACTTTTGTATCTCGCCCTTCTCACCTTAAACCCATGCCCTCTAGTTTCAGACATCCCTACCTTTGGAAAAAGATATTCACTATCAAGCTGATCTATGCCCCTCATTATTTTATAGGCCTCTATAAGATCACCCCTTAACCTCCTACGCTCCAGAGAAAAAAGTCCTAGTTAATCCAGCCTCCCCCTGTAACTCAAACCATCAAGTTCCACTTGTGTCCTAGTAAATCTTTTCTTCACTCTTTTGAGTTTAATAATATCCTTTCTACAATAGGGCAACCAGAACTGGACACAGTATTCCAAGTGTGGCCTTACCAATGTCTCGTACAACTTCAACAAGACATCCCAACTTCTTATTCAATGTCCTGACCAATGAAACCAAGCATGCTGAATGTCTTCTTCACCACTCTGTCCTCCTGTGATGCCACTTCAAGGAGCTATGAACCTTAACTTCTAGATCTCTCTGTTTTGTAACTCTCGCCAATGCTCTACCATTAACTGACTAAGTCCTGCCCTGGTTCAACCTACCAAAATGCATCACCTCACATTTATCTAAATTAAACGCCATCTGCCATTTGTCAGCCCACTGGTGCAATTAATCAAGTTCCCGTTGCAATCCAAGATAACCTTCTTCACTGTCCACAATGCCACCAATCTTGGTATCATCTGCAAACTAACTAACTATGCCTCCTATATTCTCATCCAACTTATTAATATAAATGACAAACAACAGTGGACCCAACACCGATCCCTGAGGCACACCTCCAGTTTGAAAAACAATCCTCTACAACCAACAGCTTCTATTTCCAGATTTTAGAATCTTCTAATTAAGAGACCAAGTAGTACTTACGTGACATAATGTTGTCCACATATTGTGGCAGGTACGGTGACCACATGTCAATAGTTTCCTTTCGTCCTTCTTTCTCAATTCTACGAAGCTCTGCCAACAGTAAAGCTTGAGCAGCTTCTCTCACCTTTCAAGAAAAGATAGTTAAAATAGATGCATTCAGGTCTGAAATGATATATAACAGACATTAAATCAAACGGAAACATGAAAACATCATTAAATTTACATACTTTTGGAAACATTTATAAATTTTAAGGGATTAATTATTGGATATAAAAAAAGGACCATGTCATTCGGCCCTACATTCTTTCTGGATCTGATGTCACGTATGGACTAGATCAAGTGAGGATGGCAGATTTTGATCCCTAAATGATAATAATGAACAAGGTGAGTTTTTATTAGAATCCAGTAGTTACATAGTCATTTTTATTAATAGTAGCTTTTTATTCCAGACTTATTTAAATTAATCTCCCTAGCTGCTGTGGTGTAATTTAAACTTGTGTCTCTGAATTGTTAGCCCTAGATTCTAAATTACTAGCCTAGTTACATAATCACCAAGCCTCAGTCCTCTGTGCAGAGCTTTAGGAAGGGAATTCCAGAGCTGGAGACCAACATGAAGACTTCTAAATGATCAGCTTCATCTGTTCTCTAAAAGAATACTATGCTCATGTAAACCTTGATAACTTAAACAAGAATAATGCAGAAAGTATTTTAAGAAAGAGAATGATGGGTGAGGCAAGGGAGAATGTTTGAAATTCAATTGCAAATTGAACTGTGAAAGAACTTTTAAAATTGGGGGGGAGGGGTTGTCCTCAAATATCTCACAAGTATTACAATGTGAGCCTTTACAATGCTTAAAAAAGCAAACAGTATTTTGTGTTCAAGTTATTTATCAAATGGTAAAATCCCAGCTGCCCCTCATTCAACTCCTCATAGAACCTTTCTCACAAAGCTGCACATTCAACAAAATTTCTGCCACAGCAGCAAAGGTGCGATGTCAAGGCTACCTACTCATTTATCAAACATAGGTACAAAAAACCATTTACCAGTCTCTATAAAAAGTTCTAAAACTGTAACAATCAGCAACATGTCATTGGTAACTACTCCGTACAAATTCTGTCACTTTAACAGCCTCGAATAAACTTATTCCAACAAAAAGCTGGAAATATCAAATTAGAATATTGTTAAAATGTCCATTGTGATCTTAAAACAAATTTACCAAACAACTCCCAGATGAAATTACAAGATTTCACTTTAATTTTTTTAAGGCCAAAACAAATTAAACCATAATTAACATTAAATATCAATTAACAAGCAAATCCACACAGTATAAGCTCAAATTCCATTGGGTATGATAAACAGGACTGTGAAATCCAGAATATACTTTAGCATAACATCCAATATTGAAGGAAAAAATAAGGCTAAAATGTGCATTTTTTTCACTGCCAGAATGCATTGCCAATATTTTAAAAACCCTACAGTACAGGAAGGCCATTCGGCCCATTAAGTCCACACCGACCACAATCCCACCCAGCCCCACCCCAATATCCCCACACATTTTCCCCACTAATCCCTCTAACCAACGCATCTCAGGACACGAAGGGGCAACCTCAGCATGGCCAATCATCCTAACCTGCACATCTTTGGACTGTGGGAGAAAACTGGAGCACTTGGAGGAAACCCACACAGACACGAGGAGAATGTGCAAACTCCACAGAGTTTGCATTAGGAAACAACATTCTGTTCAGCAAATATCTCATCTGTTCAATCAGCAGCAGGTCCTTAAATAAATTTTTACCTCTAAACAACGATCTTGCCATCGACGGGCCAACATCTCCAGGAGCGGAGGTCTAAAGTTGTCCTGTCCCAGATAATCAGGAAGCATTACACAATGCATGGCTGCTAGTTGACTCCAACCTACAAAGGTACATCAAATGCATTGTGCATCATGATACATTGAATACTGATCTAAAGTTATGACAATCCTAATAGTCTTGCACACATTATATTCAAAATTAGGTGTCAAAATCAACTTGAACTGGAATTACTCCTGAAGCCTGTATTATGAAAGATACCAGCACCTACACTGTTGACTACTTCTTTAAGCAGCTCTTTAATAAAAATCACAAACACCACTTTACAAGCATATTTAAAAAGCATCTTTTTCAACTGCTCATTTTTAGGCCAAATGAAAATGTGTCGATTGAAAATCAAATTGTGTGCATTACTTAAGCAATTTTAACAGAAAAAATAAATCAACAGAAGCTAACTGCAGTTTCTATGGTGACCTAATATAAGAAACAAATCTAATCATAAAATTAAAAAGATGTTATCCACCTCCACAAAGATGTTATCCATTCAAACTGTAATGGTTAAATGTAATGTAATGACAATACATAAAATTGTGAAAAATAATAACGGCGATGATGTATTGTGGACTACAAAGAGAGCAAAATGTATTATTTTGGCAAAATATTTAACAAGGATTTTTACAAGAATCAGTATAATCAGTAGCTACAATTAACAAAATATTCATACTTTCATAGCTTTAAAATATACAAAAAATATTTTCTAGTTTGCAAACTCTTTTAGACCATGAACCAAAAAATGGAAATCTGAGGATGCTTGAATATCTGAAATAATTTCAGGTATAATCCAAAATGTGGGAGACAAACAAACAGATATTTTATTTAAATCATCACCAGTATAATGTCCAGAAAATTGTACTCTTATTGGTGTAATTTAGTCTTCCCTTGCCACAATTTTTCTGTTTTATGCTGTGAATTAGAAGGAACTGAGCATACATTTCACGCAGATTTCTCTCTGATCCAACAACATTAATTTTCAGTTCAGTGATGGGATGTGGTCAGGACTGACTTGATGATGTCACTGAAAAGGATCTTCATTGCAACAAAAGCTGCAAAAACTCCCCTGCTCTCAGACAATCTTCGACCAGCAGCTTTAAACAAGGGGCAACTGAACAACACCAAAACTTGTATTGGGCACTCTGAATGGCCAAGAGTTGTGTCCCGTTGTCATTTTGGATAGCTTTTCAGATTTCCTAATAGGCTTTGACTATTCCTTCTAAAGTTGAATGTCTGTTTAATTTGCTGTAACAACAAAGTTCTCATTTTTATCCACTCTACTTGGCAGTGAATCAGGAAAAGACACAGCTGAAACTATTATCATGACACATTTGGTCCAGTTAGGTCAAAATTTGAATGGTTTGTAAATTTTACACATCTATATGTTTTACCTATAAAAATGAAACATTCTTCATGCCATGTTGAGGAAAATTATATGGTGGGAAAAAAATGAACGTGTATTCTAACTTTTTTTTAATGCAAAAGCTCAAGGAAAATTCTCTTCGGCATGAATGCACTTACCTCTATGTAAGAGTGGTTAAAGCTGAATAATAAATAACTACTGAAATTAAAGGATGAAAGCTGGTATGATGTATTAGAGAGGGAGCAGAATACCTTCATTGACTGAGGGGCAATTATGTAAAACATTGCCAGAGCAGTCAGCCTCATGGGCAGCAACAGCAGCTTGGAAAGGAAAAGGAAGACAGAAAAGAGAAGAGAAGCAGAGTAATATTTAGAGGACAAAATAAAAATAATAGCATTAGTAAGAATGGAAAAATGAGACTTTAAAAGATATTAATGAAGTATTAAGTCATGATTTAGTAACTTACATTAAGTAAAATCCATAGTCCTTTTAACTGTAAAACCTTCACATTAAAAATGCACATGAAATTCTTATGCTATTTTCTATGAAGTTCTTAAAAAGCAATACATTGTTTTTAGATATCTGCATCTACTGTAAGTTAATGTGCATACACAAAGTGATTTGAAAGCTCTAGTAAACTATATTTCGTGAAAAGCAGTCAAACGTGCAATGTAATAACTATAAACTAGACATATTTCAAATCAAGATGAGGTAAATCATTACAATAAATTAATAAAAATTAATTCCCCTAACCCACTATCCCAACTGCCAAATATATGCAAGTTATAGTTAGTGTTGGAAATAATCCACTAAGCATGAAGAGTGACCATAAATATTCAGAGATTAGTATACTTTCGATACTCTATCCTAAAGTATTATATGATGAAATTAGGGACCAGTAATCCAGATACCCATGAGAAGAGTAAAGCCACAAACAAACGAACAAAATAAACTTTACAAAGTCAGAAAAGTAAAACAAATTACAATATTCAATTGAAGCACTAACATGCAGAATTAACATGAGACGTGATAAATATTAATTAATGGGCAAACTATGGTTTAAACACTGTACATTAAATGGCAGCTGCAAATGATCCACAGGTTTCTCAACAATCCACCCAGACATCAGTGACCACTGTGAGCCACAACATTTTGGTAAAATGATCTCTCTCAGGAGGGATTTTTCACTGTTATAGATCGATCACCTAAATTCCCACAAAAGACACTGTGACTCAGGCAGCCTCAATGAATGCTTGCCTCTTGACTATTCAATTTCTCCTCCTGAAACTGCATTCCACGGGACTGCTAAAAGTGCATTCCCACCTCAGTTCAAAATCTTTCACAGACTTCTAGCTTCATTAATTGGCGCTTCCACAGAGTTTCTCCGAATTCGCAGCTGTATCAAGCTATAAATAGGGTTCCTTCTCCAGCATAGCACCAAAGACATTCCACCATCTTCTAGTTCCTCAGAACTTCTCGTGACTCCGAACTGTACCAAACAACTTGCAGGATTTCTTGGAGCCCCACCTGGCTGAATTAACTAACAGCAACACCCTCACTGTATAAAGCTCTGGTCAGACCCCATTCAGAGTATTGTGAGCAGTTTTGAACCCCATATCTAAGGAAGGATATGCTGCCTTGGAAAAGGTCCAGAGGAGGTTCACAGGAATGATCCCTGGAATGAAGAGCTTCTTCTATGAGGACTCTGTGTCTGTACTCATTGGCGTTTAGAAGGATGAGGGGCGGTGGGGGGGGGAGGAATCTTATTGAAACTTACAGGATACTGCGAGTCCTGGATAAAGCGGACGTGGAGAGGATATTTACACCTAGGAAAAACTAGAACTAGAGGGCACAACTCAGACTAAAGGGACGTTCCTTTAAAACAGAGATGAGGAGGAATTTCTTCAGCCACAGAGTGGTGAATCTTTGGAACTCTTTGCCGCAGAAGACTGTGGAGGCCAGGTAATTGAGTATCTTTAAGACAGAGACAGATAGGTTCTTGATTGATAAGGAGATCAGGGATTATAGGAAAAAGGATGGAGAATGGGAATGAGAAAAATATCAGGTATGATTAAATGGTGGAGCAGGCTCGATAGGCTGAGTGGCCTAATTCTGCTCCTATGTCTTCTGGTCTCACCAAATAACCTATTTCCCTGCAGTAGAACACTCACTTGCCCAGCACATACACAAACTAAAACCAGAGAACCTGAAGGTCCACCCATCTCCATTACAACATAGTCTTTTCCTGAATGCTTCCAAACTAATTTAGCTCTAACCTCAAAAGAAAACATCCCACTGGACTGCACTTCTTTGCAAGCAGTATAGACATCATACCTCCAGCTCAGCAACTAAGTAAGCCTATCTGCTGTTTTACTGTGCATACTTTTCTAGTTGTTAACCCCTTAAGTCAATATGGCCTCAACCTTTTCATCATAATAGATTACAGGCAGCTTTAGTTGAATTTATCCCATTTTCTACAATTAAACTTCAATCTTCCCAGAACTAAAAAAACTCTAAACTATTGCTAGAAATCACAAACTAGATGGCTCAGTTGGATAAATTATGAATGCCAGAGATAGTAGCTGAGGTGCACACAATTTTGTCTTTTAAGAAGCATTTAGACAGTTACATGGGTAAGATGGGAATAGAGGGGTAAAAGGGCCGAATGTGGGCAATTGGATTAGCTTAGGGGGTTAAAAAGGGTGGCATGGACAAGTTTGGCCAAAGGGCCTATTTTCAATGCTGCAAAACCTCTATGACACCAGCAGGTTAAAAGTTACCAGCATTTCAAAATGTTTTTCACAGGATATGAATCCCAATAAGAAGATTAACAGTTGTAGACAAACCAGAAGAATACATCACTCTGCTAATGGGAAAAATAACTTTGGATAAATGATTTGATTTGATATTGATTTGATTTATTATTGTCACGTGTATTAACATACAGCTATATGCGTGCTATACGGACAGAGCATACCATTCATAGAGAAGGAAGTGAAAGAGTGCAGAATGTAATGATTGCACTATTCAGGGAAGGCATACATAGGTTAATCTTTTAGAATTGCAGAGGCTGAGGGGATAGACAACCGACACACAGAAATAACCAAAGGGAAATAATAATATCATTGGCAATCTTTTCCTGGAAGCAGGGAGGGCAGGTTTCCATCTAGCAGCCTGCAAGCCAGTTCTAGCTAGCAGACCAGACGCAAGGGTAACACCTATTGTTGGAAAAATATTGGAATCAATTATTAAGGAAGTAATAGCGGCACAGTTAGAAAGTCATGATCTAATCAAACAGAGTCAACATGATTTCCTAAAAAGGAAATCTTGTCTGACTAATTTATTGGAGTTCTTTAAGGAAGTTTCAACCAGCAATTGTGTTGTATTTGGACTTCCATAAAGGTATTCAACAAGGTATGTCACAAAAGGTTTAAGTCATTGAGATGGTGTTGAAGGTAGTATATTGGCATTGACAGAGAATTGGCTCATGGGGAGGAAACAGAGAGTGGGGATAAGGAGTTATTTTTCCAGTGAGGTTCCACAGGGACCAGTGCTAGGGCCACAACCATTTACATAAATATTAATGACTTGGAAAAAGAAGCAAATGTACTGCAGCCAAATTTGCAGGTGACACAAAACTAGGTGGAGAGGCAAGTTGTGAGAGGAATATGAAGTGTTTACAAAGATTGGTTCAGTAAGTGAACAAACATTTGGCAAATGGAGTATAATGTGATAAAATGTGAAGCTGTTCGTTTTGGAAGAGAGAACAAAAACAGACTTATATTTAAATGGAGAAAAACTGCAAAAAGCTGCAACACCAGGAGACTTGAGGGAGCTTGTGCATGAAACACAGAAAACGAACACAGATGCAGCAGGTAATCAGGAAGACTAATGGAATGTTGGCCCTTATTTTAAGGGGGTTGAGTATAAGAGTAGGGAAATCTTGCTGCAACTGTACAAGATACTGACGAGATCAAATCTGGAGCACTGAGAGAAATTTTAGTCCCCTTATTTAAGGAAATATATTATTTCATTGGGGGCAGTTCAGAGTAGGTTCATGAGGAGGGATTGTCTTATGAGGAAAGGTTAAACAGGTTGGTACTCACTGGTATTTAGAAGAATGAGGGGTGATCCGATAGAAACAAGTAGGATTTTTAAGGAGCTTGACAGGATAAATGCTGAGAGGATGTTTCCCTTCAAGGGAGTCTAGGTCTAGAGGGCAGAGCCTCAGAATAAATGGCCACCGATTCAAGGTTGAGATAAGAAATCTCTTCTCAGAGAGTTGTGTGTCTTAGGAACTCCTTTTCAGAGAGCTGTGGAAACAGAGATTTTGAGTATATTTAAGGCTGAGATAGATCGTTGATCGGTACGGGAATTGAAGCTTAAGTGGAAAAGACAAAGTGGATGTAAGGAATGCTGGATTGCCACGATCGTATTGAATGGCAAAGGTTTAAGGGGCCAATTTGTGTTCCTATTTGTTCTGGTCTCAATAATGCAGAAAACTTTGTGGAGGCATTTAAAACTCATATATCTTGGCTGAAACAGGAAGAGACATTCCCTAGCGCAACTCAATTGTACGGAGTGTGATAATTGTAAGCTGGTCTCTATCTAAAGATCTATTGTGTTGAATGTTGTTGGGAAGAACTAAGTCCTGAAATGCATTTGGCATCAAAAGGGTAATTCTTTCTTAAACTGTGTGGGTGTGTTTAATAGTTTCTTGTATGTAATTATCTTAAATCATTATAGTCCTGTTTACATATATGCGTCTTTCCTTTATTATAAGAAATGGTCTTCATTTAGCATTATACAGAAAGGCACTGTGGCACAGTGGTTAGAACTACTACCTCAGTGTCAGGGACCCGGGTTCAATTCATGACTTGAGTCACTGTCTGTGCAGAGGCTGCACATTAGGATTCATGTTTCAATCAGATCATTCTCCCCATGTCTGCATGGGCTTCCTCCAGGTGCTCCAATTTCCCCTATTTCCCCTCTCAGTCCAAAGTCATGCTGGTTAAGAGCACTAGCCATGCTAAATTCTCCCTTGATGTACCCAAACAGGTGCCAGAGTGTGGCAACGAGGTGATTTTCACAGTAACTTCATTGCAGTGTTAATGTAAGCCTCCTTCTAATGCTAATAAACAAATTACAATTGGTCTGATGACTGTTCTCAGTGGGTCTTACATGTGACTTCTCACAGCATTCCTGCAAACAAAACTATACACCACCACAAACTCACAGGTAAAATCAGCTGGGTTCTTGACAGGTATCTTTTTATTTCAAGCAGGAATAATTATTTTGGCTTCAAGGGACAAGTATCCGTGAGTGTTTGGACATTTTAATGGTATTCAAAAATAACATTTGGATTGTACCATTTTTTCATAAAGGTTGCATCACTGGGGCGTGCAACTAGCTAGCTTCTATTTCTCATACCAAAATGAACCATCTCTCACTTTGCAAGACTATTTTCGTCTTCCTGTATTTTGGCAAAATTTCTGCACAATACCTCTCAATTTGGAATCATCTGCAAATTTCAATTCATCTTTACATATGTTGAATGATAGAAGCTCCAGCATAGATGGACCTTAGCTTGTCACATTTTTCTATTCTGAGAAATATCTCACAACTCCTACCCTATTTTGTAACTATCTCTAAATTGATTTCCTTATCTGTCTTCTGACTCAGTGATCTTTGACTTTAGCTATGTGTCTCAAGAGGCATCTCAAAGATCTTCTGAAAACCCTCCTTGTCTCCAAAGAATTTGTTAAAGTTGGTTAATCTGATTTTGTTAAACTTTTAGTGTAAAGTATAATAACAAATGGGGGACTTGGTCCCCCATGCAAGACTTCTTGAGAAGGTGAGAGGGCATGGGATCCAAGGGCCTTTGGCCTTGTGGATCCAGAATTGGCTTGCCTGCAGAAGGCAGAGAGTGGTTGTGGATGGGGCTTTTTCTGAATGGAGGTCAGTCACCAGCGGAGTGCCTCAAGGATCTGTTCTGGGACCCTTGTTGTTTGTCATTTTCATAAATGACCTGGATGAGGAAGTGGAGGGATGGGTAAGTAAGTTCGCTGATGACACTAAGGTCGGTGGCGTTGTGGATGGTCTGGAAGGATGGCAAAAGTTGCAGCAGGACATAGATAGGATGCAGGACTGGGCGGAGAAGTGGCAGATGGACTTCAACGCGGATAAATGTGTAGTCGTCCATTTTGGCAGAACCAACGGGATGAACGAGTACACTATCAAGGGCAGAAGTCTGAGTAGTGTTGAAGAGCAGAAGGATCTAGGGGTCCGGGTCCACAGGACTCTTAAATCGGCCTCGCAGGTGGAGGAGGTGGTCAAGAAGGCGTATGGTGTACTGGCCTTCATTAATCGAGGGTTTGAGTTTAGGAGTCGGGAGGTAATGCTGCAACTTTATAAGACCCTTGTCAGGCCTCATTTAGAGTATTGTGCGCAGTTCTGGTCGCCTCACTATAGGAAAGATGTAGAAGCTATTGAGAGGGTACAGAGGAGATTTACAAGGATGTTGCCTGGACTGGGAGGCATGCCTTATGAAGTTAGGTTGAGGGAGCTGGGACTCTTTTCCCTGGAGAGACGAAGGTTGAGAGGCGACCTGATAGAAGTTTACAAAATGTTGAACAATGTCATTGTTCTCCGGAGCATTGAACCTGGTGGCTGTGGTGAGTGACTGATTTAAAGTGAAAACCGCTTTTTTCCTGTACTTCCGGTTCTCGGGGCTTGTTAGAGTGTAGTTTACTTCCGTACCGGAAGTTAGGCCAGGGGATAGTCGTTAAGGGGGAGCGGGGGGTATAAAAAAGGGGTAGCAGTATAGAGCGGGCAGCGTCGGGAGCGGGCAGCGGAGTGAGTGGGAACTGAGTGAGAAGGGCTTTGGCTTGCTGGGCTTAGGCGAGTGCAGGCTTGGAGTAGGTGAGTGACAGATTCCTACCTTGGGCACTTACAGGAGGTTGGGACATGGCAGGGAATATAGGGAGGAATGTAAGTTGCGTCCGGTGCCACATGTGGGAGTTCCTGGTGGTGTCACGGGTCCCCAAGGTACACATCTGCAGTAAATGTTTAGAACTGCAGCGATTGAGGGCCCGGGTCAGGCAACTCGAGGGGCGACTGGAAGATGTGTTTCTAGTTAGGGAGAATGAGGAGATAATGGCTGGGAAACATGAGCAGGAGGAGGTCTCAAGGGCTGAAGAGAAGGGAGGATGGACGACTGTTAGGAGGGGAAAGAGGAAGAAGAAGAGTAGTCAGGGTCCCCCGGCCTCCCCGGAGGCCCCCCAAGGTTCGTCGGCAGGGGCACAGAAAAATAGGAAGGAAGGGGAGACTGATTTAGAGGGACGGAAGGGGGCTGGTAAGGTGATAGTGGTAGGGGATGGGAGGGTCCGAGGGATTGATAGGAGGTTCTGTGGACAAGGGCGCGACTCCAGGATGGTGGTCTGCCTCCCTGGAGCAGGGGTAAAGGATATAATGGAAAGGGTAGAGGGAATTTTGAAAGGGGAGGGGACCCAGGCAGAGGTCATAGTACATGTAGGGGAGGGGGATATAGGAAGGAGGAGTAGGGGAGAGGTCCGTAGGCAATTTAGGGAGTTGGGGGCCAAACTAAAGAGCAGGACCTCTAGGGTGGCACTGTCTGGGTTGCTGCCCAGTACGAGCAGGGCTAAGAATGACGAGATCATGCAGTTGAATGCATGGTTGAGGGACTGGTGTAGGGGAGAGGGGTTTATTTATGTAGATCACTGGGAGGTGTTTAGGAGAGAAGGGCAACTGTATAGGAGGGGTGGGGAGGATTTGAACGGGAGGGGGACTAGTGTCTTAGCAGGGAGGTTAGCTGGGGTGTTCAGGAATGATTTAAACTAATAGGGAGGGGGGGTGGGGAGGTGGCTGGGAGAGAGGCGGGTGAAAGGAAAATTATAAGGGAGAAGGTGGTTCCGAGGGACGTTTGTGGGTTGAACTGTGTCTGTTTCAATGCTAGGAGTGTGGCAGGGAAAACGGATGAGCTTAGGGCCTTGATGTTTGTGAGGCAGTTGGATGTGGTGGCTGTAACGGAGACGTGGTTACGGGAAGGGCAGGACTGGCAGCTGAATGTTCCTGGGTACAGGTGTTTTAGGTATGACAGAGGAGTGTTGAAGAGAGGTGGTGGAGTGGCACTGTTAGTCAAGGAAAACATCACAGTAGTGCAGAGGGAGGGCGATATGGAAGAGATAGGGATTGAGTCGTTGTGGGTGGAGTTGAGGAATAAAAAGGGAGAGATCACACTGCCAGGGGTGTACTATAGGCCACCCAACAGCCCAAAGTCAGTGGAGGAGGGAATTTGCAGGGGCATTTTGGACAGGTGCAGAAAGAATAGAGTGGTTGTAGTGGGTGATTTTAATTTTCCCGGAGTTAATTGGAGGGGGCCTAGAGCTGGGGGTACGGAGGGAGAGGAGTTTGTGAAATGTGTTATGGAAGGGTCGCTAGAACAGTATGTAACTTGCCCGACTAGGGGAGGGGCTATACTGGATTTAGTGTTGGGAAACGAGCCAGGGCAGGTGGGTGAGGTAGAGGTAGGCGAACATGTGGCAAACAGTGACCACAAGTCCGTCTACTTTAGGATAAAAATGGAAAGGGACGAGTGCCGTCCAAGCGGGAGTGTGCTGAACTGGGGAAAGGCGAGCTATGGCAGGATTAGGAGGGAGCTGCAGCAAACTGACTGGGAGGGAATGTTAGCTGGCAAGTCCACGGTTGGCAAGTGGGAGGCTTTTAGGGACAAAATGAAATGGTTGCAGGGGAGGTTTGTTCCGGTTAAGCGAAAGGATGGGAAAGGTAGGATTAGAGAGCCGTGGATTACGGGGGATATTGAAGACTTGGTTAGGAAGAAGAGGGAGGCGTATGTTAGGTCAAAACAAATGGGTACGGAGTGTGCGCTGGAGGAATATAGAGAGAGTAGGAGGGAGCTAAAAAGGGGAATTAGAAGGGCGAAGAGAGGGCATGAGATGGCTTTGGCCGGTAGGATTAAGGATAATCCTAAGGCATTTTATTCCTATATTAGAGGCAAGAGAGTAGTTAGAGGGAAAATTGGTCCTCTTAGGGACAAGAGTGGAGAGTTGTGTATTGAGTCGGAGGGAATGGGGGAGCTCCTGAATGAATACTTTGCGTCGGTATTCACAAAGGAGAGGGGTTCGGAATCGTGCGGTCTCTTGGAGGGAGCGGAGGTGCAGTTGCAGGATATAGTTATTACGAGAGAGGAAGTGCTAGGGCTTTTAGGTAGCGTAAGGACGGATAAAGCTCCGGGGCCTGATGGTATTTATCCCAGGCTGCTTAGGGAGGCGAAAGATGAAATTGCTGGGCCTCTGGCGCACATCTTTGTCTCTTCTTTGGACACAGGTGAGGTCCCAGAAGACTGGAGGGTAGCAAATGTGGTCCCGTTGTTCAAAAAAGGTAGTAGGGATAACCCTGGGAATTATAGGCCGGTGAGTTTGACGTCGGTGGTAGGGAAGTTAATGGAAAAAATACTTAGGGGTAGGATGTATGAGCATTTGGAGCGTTGCGATCTGATTAGGGATACGCAACATGGCTTTGTTAGAGGGAGGTCTTGCCTTACGAATCTGGTGGAATTCTTTGAGGAGGTGACAAAAACGGTTGACGATGGGAGAGCCGTTGATGTCATCTATATGGATTTCAGTAAGGCGTTTGACAAAGTCCCTCACGGTAGGCTGGTAGAAAAGGTTAAGGCGCATGGGATACGAGGCCAGGTAGCTAGGTGGATTGAGAACTGGTTGGGAAATAGGAGACAGAGGGTAGTTGTGGAGGGTACCTTGTCGGGCTGGAGGCCAGTGACCAGTGGTGTGCCGCAGGGCTCGGTACTGGGACCTCTCCTCTTTGTAGTCTACATAAATGACTTAGAAGAGGGAGGAGGTGGTGTGATCAGCAAGTTTGCTGATGACACCAAGATGGCAGGGTTGGCGGGTACAGAACTGGATTGTCAGGTGATACAACAGGATATAGACAGGTTGGTGCAGTGGGCAGATAGGTGGCAGATGGCGTTTAATCCTGACAAATGCGAGGTGATGCATTTTGGAAGGAATAATGCAGAGAGGAGCTATGTGATAAAAGGTAGGCCGATTAGGAGTATAGACGTACAGAGAGACCTGGGAGTGCAGGTCCACAAATCCATGAAGGTTGTGTCACAAGTGGAGAATGTTGTTAGGAAGGCTTATGGGATGTTAGCCTTTATAGGAAGGGGCTTAGAGTATAAAAGCTGCCGTCTAATGCTTCAGTTATACAGAACGTTGGTCAGACCGCATTTGGAGTACTGCGTCCAGTTCTGGTCACCTTATTACCGGAAGGACGTGGAGTCTCTGGAAAGGGTGCAGAGGAGGTTTACCAGGATGTTGCCTGGCATGGGGGGACTGGGTTACGAGGAGAGACTGAAGAGACTGGGGCTATTCTCCTTGGAAAGAAGGAGATTGAGAGGGGACATGATAGAGGTATATAAGATACTGAAGGGAATAGATAGAGTTAATAGTGAGAGACTGCTCCCTAGGCTGGGTACGAACACAAGAGGTCATCACTTAAGGGTGAGGGGGGGGAGGTATAATTTGGAGGTAAGAGGAAGGTTCTTTACACAGAGAGTTGTGGGGGTCTGGAATGCGCTACCGAGTAGGGTGGTGGAGGCAGGCACGTTGGACTCGTTTAAGATGCAGTTAGATAGGCACATGAGTGAAACGAGAATGGAGGGATATGGTAGGGGCTATTAAATAGGGTTAAACCTCGGGAGAAACTGGAAGGGCAGGCTGTATGATTAATATGTTTTGTCTTTATTCCACAGGTGGAGGTCCACCTCGTGTCAAGCGAGGGGCATGCACACGGCGGGTTGTGCGTGGGCTGCTCTTGGAAGTCCAGGAGTGGCCTAGTACTTCATGTCGGTGTGTGTGCTTGATCCTGGACCGATAGACGGGCTCCACAACAGCTCAGTGACTAGCACTGCTAGCTGTGCAGATACATGGATTTGGGCCTGTGTCTGTGGGAGTTTGCGCATTCTCCCTGTGGTTGCGTGGGTTTCCTCCGGGCGCTCCGGTTTCCTCCCACACCCCAAAGATGTGCTCTTAGGCTAATTGGTTTCCACCAAATTGACACTATTTCTTCCCTGAATCTGACTGAGTAGGGTCCCATTCGTAGACATGCAGGGTAGAATAGGTGTAGGGCGATGCGGCGGCGCGGGCTCGTTGGGCCGAAGGGCCTGTTTCCCGTGCTGGGTTGTTCTTTGTTCTTTGAATAGATAGGGTGGACTCTCAGAGGCTATTTCCCCGGGTTGAAATGGTTGCTACGAGAGGACACAGATTTAAGGTGCAAGGAGGGAAGTTCAGAAGTGATGTTAGGGGAAAGTTTTTCACTCAGAGGGTGGTGAGTGAATGGAATCGGCTGCCGTCAGTGGTGGTGGAGGCGAACTCGCTGGGGTCTTTTAAAAGACTTCTGGATGAGTATATGGGGTTTAATGAGATTGAGGGTTATAGATAGGTCTGTAGGTTGGTAGGTGTTGATGTGATCGGCGCAACTCGTGGGCCGAAGGGCCTGTTTGTGCTGTAGTGTTCTATGTTCTATGTTCTAAATAATGGAAGCCTGTGGCAATATGGATATAATTCTCCTCTACCAGTTAAAACTTAAAATGTTCAGAAATTGGGGAAAAGAATCCCAGCTCCAGCAGTAGTTAAACTGAGATTTGGCATGATTATAAAATGTCCCATAGTTCTTCAAAGCACTCGAGCACTTTGTAAGCGAAGTTTGATTCCTCACTTAATTTCCCTTCCAGGAGTTGTACGAAGTTTATCTGAAACTACCCTGTCCAGAGGCTCACACTCTGCCATTAGATCAATCTCAAAGCTTGATTTGTGCAGCCAGTTCTGTGCAGCTGAAATACCTTTGCATTCATGCCAACTTTACAGCACAACAGCTAACAAGTCTGGTATAATTTATTTTTGTACATTATTTGCAAATTAATTACATTGATAAAAATAACATTGCTCACTGGCAGAATGAAATACACATAATAATTTCTATTTAATAACTGAAAGTTGCGAGGAGAAAATGAATATTTGCACAACACTAATTAATCCTTATAGGATTTTGCCTCTCCTGTAATTCCATAGTAAGGTAAATCAGGATTTTATTTTGAATGTAGGGCATAGGTTGTTTTCGATAAAGTGAGAAGTGCCAAGCTACAAGTCACAACGGTTAAAGCTTGATGTTGACTTCTGGGTGGATGACCGTTCCACAAACTTTTCAAAAAATGCTTATTTTTGCTGATAATGTTTCAAATTCCGATCAAAATTGGTGAAAGTTACTCTTGTTTTACCACTTTTACTGATTATGTCACCTTTCACCCCCAAAAAGAAAATAAAAGCAGTTTTTTATCTGGATGCTATTCAAATCAGGATTAAGAATTAATAAAGAACATAAGAACATAAGAAATAGGAGCAGGAGTAGGCCATCTAGCCCCTCGAGCCTGCCCCGCCATTCAATAAGATCATGGCTGATCTGTCGTGGCTCAGTTCCACATTCCCACCCTCTCCCCATAACCCTTAATCCCCTTGCCTATCAAAAACCTATCAACCCGCGTCTTAAAAATATTGAGCGAGGCAGCCTCCACCACTTCAACGGGCAGAGAATTCCAGAGATTCACCACCCTTTGAGTGAAGAAGTTCCTCCTCAACTCCATTCTAAACCGCCCCCCCTTTATCTTGAGGCTGTGCCCTCTAGTCCTACTGTCCTTTCTGAGTGGGAAGAGCCTCTCCACCTCTATCCTATCCATC
This sequence comes from Carcharhinus amblyrhynchos, assembly GCF_965287045.1. Taxonomy (NCBI): domain Eukaryota; kingdom Metazoa; phylum Chordata; class Chondrichthyes; order Carcharhiniformes; family Carcharhinidae; genus Carcharhinus; species Carcharhinus amblyrhynchos. The sequence goes on from NC_137324.1 coordinate 51,312,469, forward strand.
CCATTCAACATCTTATATGTCTCAATCTGATCTCCCCTCATTCTTCTAAAGGTGTCACAGTTAACATTGCTTGACCAAAAGCACTGTTTTTCTCATTTCCTTTTTATGTTAATTAACCACCACGGGCAGAAGAAAAGTCATGTCTGGTCAGTTTTAATTTTGTGTCCAAATACCATTTAAATATTTGTCTCATTATTTTTGTTTCACCTTAAAATTAAGACTGATTCTCTGGCTTGTCATCTACTGAAACACTTTAGCACAGTGTCTCACAGCACCACAGACCCAGGTTCAATTCCTGGCATGGATTAACGTCTGTGAGGAGTCTACACATTTCCCCTGTGTCTGCACTGGTTTCCTCCAGGTGCTCCGGTTTCCTCATACACTCCAAAAGACAGGCTGGTTAGGTGCATTGGCCATGCAAAATTCTCCCTCAGCATACCCGCACAGGTGCCAAAGTGTGGCGACTAGGGAATTTTCACAGTAATTTTATTGCACTGTTAATGTAAGCTAATGTGACACTAATAAATAAACTTTAAACTCACTATGTTTTTAATAAACTGCAAAATGCCTGTGCAATAAACGTGCCATGCTCTGTGGATCAAGTGACTTTCTTGAGAACTGTCTCAGTGAACATTTATACTTCTACCCTATTGTCACAAAAGTTAAACTGCCTTCAAATGATTGTCTTATTTTTAATGAAATGACAAATTATGGCCTGACAAAATTAAAATTCCCACAAATTTTAATTAAATTTGCTACTCTGAAAAGTAGTTCACCAAAAAAATTAATATTTTCAATGGTTAACAATTTTCTGCGTTAGATAGTAGGGAAAAGATATCAGTTTCTATAATCTACTAGTTAGATCATCTCAAACCTAACAGTATGAATATGACTTTTTTGGAAAACGGTCCAGACAATGAAATGTCTATGAGACTATCAAAAATAAAATCCCTATGTTTGTTTACTTAAGCCCGTATGGTTTTCTTGCCTCTAAATTATTAATTTTTCCACATGTTGTTCTGCTCACTGGTGTAAATCTCATCTAGTTATTACCAGAAATGCTTGTGTAAGGATTCAGTTCTAGATATTAATACTGCTACTTGGAATATCTCAGAGTTCAAAATTGGCATCGTTATGGTGTGACATTTTAAATTGATATTCAGTATTTTTTTCCTCCAGAAAGGACAAGGATCTTTCAATGTTTCCGTAATGAATCTGTGTAAAAAAAATTAAATCCGTCAACTATCATCTACTCAAGCTGAAATCGGTAGCCAGTGGGCTTGCAGAGTCTGTAAAACGGAAACAATCAACAGTTAGGTAATTCAGGACAGCCAGCTCAGATTTGTAAAAAGCAATTCATGTGTGACAAATTTAATATAGTTATTCAAGGAGCTAATGTTTAATACATTGCCTTCTGTGTCAAAAGGTGTTCCTAACAATACTGTATAGGAGGCTTGCCAAAGATAAAAAGGTTAATATGGCAGTGTGGAGAGGAAGCTGGTTAAAAGACAGAAAGCAGAGAAACGGTTGTTGGATGTTTATGGATGTTTAAAGCCCACCAATGCTTCTACTGTCTCAGAAGGCTAAGGAATTTGGCATGCCAGCTACGACTCTCACCAACTTTTACAGATCCATTGAAAGCTTCCTACCTGGTTGTATCACAGCTTGGTATGGCTCCTGCTCTGCCCAAGACTGCAAGGAACTACAAAAGATCGTGAATGTAGCCCAATCCATCATGCGAACCAGCCTCCCATCCATTGGCTTTGTCTACACTTCCCTCTGCCTCGGAAAAGCAGCCAGCATTATTAAGGACCTCATGCATCCCGGACATTCTCTCTTCCACCTTCTTCCGTCAGGAAAAACATACAAAAGCCTGAGGTTACGTACCAACTGGCTCAAGAACAGCTTCTTCCCTGCTGCCATCAGACTTTTGACTGGATCTACCTTGTGTTGTCATGTTGCAGCTATACAAAACTCTGGTGAAGCTGCACTTGGAGTTTTGTGTACAGTTCTGGTCGCCGCATTATGGGAAGGATGTGGAAGTATTGGAAAGGGTGCAGAGGAGATTTACCAGGATGTTGCCTGGTATGGTGGGAAGATCTTATGAGGAAAGGCTGAGGGACTGGAGGCTGTTTTTGTTAGAGAGAAGGTGGGTAAGAGGTGACTTAATAGAGGCATATAAGATGATCAGAGGATTAAATAGGGCGGACAGTGTGCACCTTTTTCCTCGGATGGAGATGGCTAGAACAAGGGGGCGTAGCTTTAAATTGAGGGGTGACAGATATAGGACAGATGCCAGAAGTAGGTTCTTTACTCAGAGAGTAATAAGACCCTGGAATGCCCTATCTGCAACAGTAGGGGATTTGCCAACATTAAGGGCATTTAAATGGTCATTGGATAAACATATGGATGATATTGGAATAGTGTAGGTTAGATGGGCTTTAGATTGGTTTCACAGGTTGGTTCAACATCAAGGGCCGAAGGGTTTGTACTGCGCTGTAATGTTTAATTAAAGTTGATCTTTCTCTACACCCTAGCTATGACCATAACACCAAATTCTGCACTCTCTCCTTTCCTTCTCTATGAATGGTTTGCTTTGTCTGTATAGCATGCAAGAAACAATACTTTTCACTGCATGTTAATACATGACAATCATAAATCAAATTAGAATATACTCAAGGGTGAGTGAGTGGGAAGGCAGTAAAGTGGAGTTCACGCCATAATCAGATCAGCCATGATCTTACTGAACGGCAGAACGGGCTCAGGTGCCAAATGGCTTATTTCCACTCCTATCTCTTACGATTTTAAGGGAATAGAAAGAGAGATGGAATAGGAGGTTCATGGGAGTATAAACACTTGCATTAACCAGTTGAGCTTGGCTGTTAGCTCAATGCAACTCAACTTAAAGCCCTAATTGTGTATTTTTCTATTTTCAATGGGCGGACGCATCCTTCCCAGCGGATATGAAGATAGGAAGGGAACATCAACTCCAGTGGATAGCCTGCTCAGCCACTCGTCCCTGCCCCACTACAATCATACCCTGAGCTGGACAGTCTGCTTACCAGTGGGTCAATTGAAGATGCATTGTAATCAGCAGTACGAGAGGCCTATGTCAAGTACCCAACCTGACAGATTTCCTTGCACGGATTGACGGTTGACACAGGGGTTCCTGAATAATAGGCCGCCTAAAGGTTGGTGGAAACCCCCACTCCAACCTATTAATAGCCAATTAAATGGCTGTGGGGCAGCCAATGCTCCCCCATCTGTGAGCTCCCTCACCTGACTTTTGAAGCTGAGGGTGAGGGCAAGCAATCTGCTGCACCATATAATTCAACTCTATTTTTCCTTACAGTAGGCAACTATCCATTGAATCCTCTTTATTATTTCTGCAGCTTTCAGAAGTGTGAGAACAAAATTGCATACATTATGCAAATATGGTCTGCAGCGACGTATTGGCGTATTACAGTTCATTTGACCCATGATGTCTGGCTCTGGAGCAATTTATCTTGTTCCACTTCCCACATTCTCCCTGTAGCCCTACACATTCTTACCTTTCAGATAACAATCCAATTCTCTCTCGAATGTCTCAACTGAAATCGCCTCTACCACACACTCAGACAGTGCATTTATAATTCCAACCACTCAGCGTGAAAAAGTTTTCCTTATCGCCATTGTTTCTTTTGCCAATCAATTTAAATTTGTCCCCTCTTGTTTATGATCCTTCTACCAATGGAAACACTTTTTTTTCCCTATTTACTCAGTCCAAACCCTTGTAATTGCGAATACCTCTGTCAAATCTTCTCTCAACCATCTCGTCTATCGAGGGAAATAGTCCCAATTTCTCCAATCAATCATATAGCTAAAGTTTCTCATGCATGGGTCCATTCTCATGAATCTTGTCTGCACATACTATGCTGTCACATCTTTCCTAAACTGTGGTGTCCAAAACTGGATGCAATACTCCAGTTGAGGCCGATCCAGTGTTCTATACAAACTTAACTTGCTTTATTTTATACATGTTCCTGAAAGGTTAGAAGCACTCAAGTTGTTGAATGCCGCAGAGTTCCCCTGTCAATTGAGTACAGCATAGAGTTCCTGGGAAGCTGCTATGAATATATTCGCATGTGTGCAGATAGACTGCACAAACAAGCTGGCAGAGAACAAGGGGATGTTGACAGCCACAGGGTAATAGCCACAATAACTGGTATTACAGTTAGATTATGTAACCATTTAGGCATGTTTCATTAGTGATAAATCATTACAATTAGTCAAGCATATAGTGGCTGTAATATTTATGAAGTAACTAGAATTATTCATTTTACTTGGATATCAATGACTTCAGAACAAATGTACACCTGCGATTGGTACATGCAAATCACTTGTACGATAAGCAGTAATATATCCACCCAAGCCATGTGTCACTCAGCAAGTCTGTACAACACCTGATGGAAGGCAGGCTTCTTCTCTATAGCATGAATGAACCGAGGCTGCAAAGTACGCATTTTGCAGGATATCAGTGAAATTTCCTATCAGTTCCCATTAATAACATCTAAGATGTACAATTTATTAATCACGTACAACTTGTCCTTCCAGCTTCAATGATTATGCTCAGATAACCCAGTGCCCTCTGCTCCTGTAGCCCCTTTAGAATTTTAGCCTTTATATTGTCTTTCTGCATCAAACGTTTTCTGTCACTCATCTGCCCATTCCACCAGCCTACGTCCTTTTGAATTCTACACTAACCCCCTCTCAGTTCACAATGCTTTCAAGTTTTGTATCATCACAGATTTTAAAATTGTGCCCTGTATACAAAGATCTAGTTCATTAATAAATATCTGGAGGAGAAAGGGTCCAACTCCACCACAAACCTTCCTCCCATCTGGAAAGCATCCATTAACCACAACTCTGTCTCTGTTCATTCAGCCAATTTTGTATCAATGTTGTCACTATCCCCCATTGCATAAGAGAGACCATTGCCCACAAGCATGCGGTGCAGCACTTTAATCGAATATCTCCTGGAACTCCATGTCTGTCACGTCAACGGCATTATCGTCTTCAACCTCTCTTACCTCATCAAAAACTTCCAGTAAGATAGTTAAACACAATTTACTCCTACCAAGTCTGGGCTGGCTTTCTTTAAGTAATCAACATTTGCCCAAATCACTATTAATTTTGTGCTAAATTATTGTTTCTAGAAGCTTCCAGGTCTCAGTAAGATTTTACTTAGATTCACCATTTTATCTCTACGTTAATATTCCATACCACTTTCTATAAAATCCAATCTCATTAGCCTTTTTTATGACCGTTTGTAACTGATGTCTATTAATGTCTTGCGAATCTTAACCCCGAATTCTTTGTTTTACAATCAACCAGTCTGCATCTCATTCAACAAAAAAAAACTCACATCCTTCTTTCAATCTTATATGCATCAGCTAAGCTGTACATACATGGAATTCCAACTACCGCTTTCTGCCTATTTCACCGTCTCAAAAGTTAGTTCGATTTTATTACTGTCTGTAATTTGGAAATCACACCTTCCAGCCAATTCCTAAATCATTGCTGTATTCAATGAACAGCAGCCATTTCAGAGCAGAACCCTTTAAAAAGCAACAACCTACTTCCAGCCAATCTGAGGAAATATCCTCAATCCATATTCTGTCTTTCATCCCTGTTTTTAAAATCGATTTTAATCTGTGTTTTCTTAATTCCATAACTCTTAACCGTCTCCAATACATCCTACCTTTTTGCAAGTCCACAAAGACCTTATTCATTGCATTTTCCCCATCCACCATATCCATTGCCTCCTCAAAGAGTTGTTAGCAGCTTTGGCAAGCATAATCTTGCAAAATATGTTATAGCAGCTTTGAATTATTTTCATTTCTCTAGATAGCAAGATGATTAATTAAAGATTCTAATCTCCCTAACACAGATGTTAAATCAGCTGGTCTGCAATTTCCTAGACCAAAAACAGAAAATGCTGGATATACTTAGGTCAGGTTAATCTGTGGAGAGAGAAACAGGTTCCACAAACGCTGCTAGCCAGACCTGGTGTGTATTTCCAGCATCTTCTGTTTTCATTTCTGAGTTCCATATACCCATATAGTATTTCAGGTTAGTTTTGTCTCTGTTTTTGAAAATGGGATCAACATTGCCCACTCTCCACTAAATATTCTCTTTCAATCCAGCCCTGCAATATAACTTAGAGGTCCAGTGCTTTTTTCCCCCCTTATTTCCCCTGGCATCTTGGATTTATCCTACCGTCAGTATAACTATCTTGTCTAAAAGTAAGCAGACGAACCATAATCTGCAAATTGTAAAAGACGGCAGCACAATAGCTAAGACCATAAAAAACCTGTCATACTTTTGAATGGACTTACCTTACTTTAAGTTGATCTTTCTCTACACCCTAGCTATGACTGTAACACTGCATTCTGAACTCTCCTGTTTCCTTCTTTATGAACGGTATGGTCTATCTGTATAGCGCGCAAGAAACAATACTTTTCACTGTATGTTAATACACATGACAATAATAAATCAAATCAAGTCGTGTCCAGGACTGATCCCTCAAGGATCTTCACAAAGGCGGATCTGGCAATTATCACACTGCAGTTGTTGGAAGTTGGCTGTTGTATTTCCTACTTTGCAACAGCAACATTACTTCAAAAGTACTCTGCTGGTCATTGTTGAAGACAGATGCACATTACCATCTTGTACTTTTCAGAATAAATGTAAGAATGCCAAATTTCAAATATTTATAATAATTTACAGCATTGCTAAAAAGGGTGCTGGTTGGTTGGCTAGTAGACTCCAGTCGACTGGAGCTTTGACTTATTACTAACAAAGAACAAAAAAAATCATAGCATAGGAACAAGACTGCATGAGCATGCTGCCTGACTTAACTAAAACCCCCTACGTTTCCGGGGACCATATCCCTCTATTCCCATCTCATTCATGTACTCGTCAAGACGCCCCTTAAAAGTCACTACCGTATTTGCTTCCACTATCTCCCCCAGCAATGAGTTCCAGGCATCCACCACTCTGTGTTTAAAAAATCTGCCTCGTACATCTCTTAAGGCTTGCCCCTTGCACCTTAAACCTGTGCCCCTGATAGCTGACACTTCTACACTGGGAAAAAGTTTCTGACTATCCACCATGTCCAAGCCTCTCATAATCTTGTAGACTTCTATCAGATCTCCCCTCAACATTTGTCGCTCCAGTGAGAACAAACCAAGTTTCTCCAACCTCTCCTCATAGTTAAAGCCCTCCATATCAGGCAACATCCTGATAAATCTTTTCTGTACCCTCCCCAAAGCCTCAACATCCTTCTGGTAGTGCGGTGACCAGAATTGAACACTTTATTCCAAGTGCGGCCTCACTAAGGTTCTATAAAGCGTCAACGTGACTTGCCAATTTTTAAACTCAATACCCCGGCCGATGAAGGCATTAGGTTTATTTATTTGCTCACCTTGCAAACTTATTGCTTGTCGAGCAAATCAAAACTATCCTGCGGAACAATGACTATCGTGATCAGATCAGTATCAGTCATATATCGTGCAAACTTGCTAATGGGTCAAAGGCCACTACATCTGGGTTGGAACATTGCCTCCTAATGCCCCGGTGAGGCAAGGTATCTGAAAAATTTTAACAATAAATAAGTTGTTTCACACTGCTACTATGAGGTGGCTATACAAGTGGGATTTTCCAGAGCAGGCTGCTGCTGTCAGCCCAAAAAAACATTGTGCTTAGCGCACAATTGAGCAATGTTATGTAAGCATCAATATTAGAACATAGAACATAGAACATAACAGCGCAGAACAGGCCCTTCGGCCCACGATGTTGCGCTGACCAGTTTTTAAAAAAAAAAACACTGACCCACTAATCTAAACCAATCCCTTTTCATCCATAAACCTATCCACAGATCTCTTAAACGCCCCCAAACTAGGCGCATTTACAACCGCAGCAGGCAGGGCATTCCAGTCCCTCACCACCCTCTGGGTAAAGAACCTACTCCTGACATCCGTCCTATAACTACCCCCGCTTAATTTAAAGCCATGCCCCCTCGTGCTAGCTTTCTCCATCCGAGGAAAAAGGCTATCACTATCCACCCTATCTAAACCTTTAATCATCTTATATGTTTCAATAAGATCCCCTCTTAGCCTCCTTCTTTCCAGCGAAAACAACCCCAAATCCCTCAGTCTCTCCTCATAGGACCTCCCCTCCATACCAGGCAACATCCTGGTAAACCTCCTCTGCACCCTCTCCAAAGCCTCCACGTCCTTCCTGTAATGTGGGGACCAGAACTGCACACAGTACTCCAAGTGCGGCCGCACCAGAGTTGTGTACAGTTGCAACATGACGCTGCGACTCCTAAATTCAATCCCCCTACCAATAAACGCCAAGACACCGTATGCCTTCTTAACAACCTTATCTACTTGATTCCCAACTTTCAAGGATCTATGTACACATACACCTAGATCCCTCTGCTCCTCCACACTATTCAAAGTCCTCCCGTTAGCCCTATACTCAACACATCTGTTACTCCTACCGAAATGAATTACCTCACACTTCTCCGCATTAAACTCCATCCGCCACCTCGCGGCCCAGCTCTGCAACCTGTCTAAGTCACCCTGCAAACTATGACACCCTTCCTCACAATCTACCACACCTCCGACTTTGGTGTCATCAGCAAACTTACTAATCTACCCAACTATACCCTCATCCAGCTCATTAATAAAAATTACAAACAGCAGTGGCCCCAAAACAGATCCCTGAGGCACACCACTCGTAACCGAACTCCATGACGAATATTCACCATCAACCACCACCCTCTGTCTCCTGTCTGTTAGCCAATTCCTGATCCAAGTACCTAGATTACCCCCAATCCCATACATCTGCATTTTCTGCAGAAGCCTACCATGGTGAACCTTATCAAACGCCTTACTAAAATCCATATATACCACGTCAACTGCCTTACCCCTATCCACCTCTTTGGTCACATTCTCAAAGAACTCAATAAGGTTAGTAAGGCACGACCTACCTGCTACAAAACCATGCCGACTGTCTCTAATCAATTCATTACTCTCCAAATAACTATAAATCCTAATAATTCTTTCTAAAACCTTGCCCACAATATTGTTGTGATGCCAAGTATGTAGGATGTATGTTTCAGCAATTGGCTGATCAAATCAACCATATTCAATTGTTCATAACAGGCAGATTACAGACCATATACAACCAATCTACGGTTACAAAACAAAACATCTGCTGTTAGATGCGACTCCACAATTGGACTACACTTGCTGAATAATCCTAAATGTGCCAATGGTAACACGTAACAACCAATTTAAAGTAATCAACTGAGCTCATAACATGGCCCATTTATGTTTGCTAGAAGTGCTATGCATTCATATGCAGGAACCAAGTCTCTGCAAACAAAATACATTTATTCAAGTCTTGCACCTTTTTTTGAATTACCCAAGAGTTTGGGAATCAAAATTCTCCTTTTATTTCTCCATAACGTGTCTCTCTTTTCAGCAACAACCAGCAGAGTGCTTTTAAACCAATGCGAAGCTATATGAATCCCAATATGTATATTGACTGGTGAATATAGGCTTGTGATAACAGTATTAGTGATTTCTCAAATTGAATCTGTTCACGGATTTCTCAGCTCACGTCGAGGAAATGAAAGTGCTAATTTTTTTGAAACTCTTTAACCATTTATGCACAAAGGAATACAAACTTCAATTTTTAAAAATTTTGGCAAGAACTTCCCAACATGACTACTTGATCAGTAAGCAAGAAATGTAGAATAGGCAATTGTTTCCTAAAAAAAAATGTCCAGTTCATTGATAATGTCTGGAAGGCATCTTCATGTTGCTCAATTCTTTTGATCTCTACTCATCTTTGAAGAAAAGGCCTAAACTCATGACAGCAGCACCAAGGGAAAGTGAAGTTGTAGAAGTCCTGGGTAATAAAAGGGTATTCAGAATTTCTGATTTGAAGTTGGGCTAGAAGACCAGCAAAGTGGATTTGTGTACAATGTTCTTTATATTTGAATTAGTTTGTGTTACAAGTATAATCCTTCCAAATGCTTTCATAATTTAGAAGGCACCTATTATTCATCCCTGGCCTGCAATGTTCTATTGAGTACACCTCAGATTTACAACTCAACTACCTATTGCCTGAAAAATGTGCAACTGTTGGCATATTTCTTGCATAGTCAATGAATACATTTTAGTTTCTCCTTGTACACCTATGTGTTAACATTGTCATTTGCTTGTAACAATGAACTACTTACAGCTTCTGGTCAACACCATTTGGGATTTCCCCAAGCTCACGTGCTTTCGTCAGGCTAAGAAATATTAGTTAACCTTAGTGTCTATTTTAAACAGATAGCTTGCAGGCAGACCACTACTCTATGGCAGCTTGAATTTCAAGGGAGTCATGTGCGTTTCTGTGGTTATACTGTAGCCTTATTCACAATTCAGTTAAATTTGCAAGCGTGATTAGCTTGGATACAGTTAAAAGCAATCTTAAGCAACAAGAGAATTGAGTTGACAATTGAAATCCAAGACATACAATCTCTCTTTTGTTTGACTATAGCAGAATCTCTATATACAGTAAACGTGTACAAATAAAGCTACTGGATTTCTCATGGCTGTAGAAATGATTACAGTTCATCTAGTGTTTTAATATGTTGCTTATAAGGCCACAATCTATGGTTGTTAGACTAGCGGTGGCACATGTTGCCTAGAAGACTCCAATGTGTTGCACATAGCGTAGTCAGATTCTTAGTACTGCATTCACTACCACTGTTCATCTTACCTTTCTGATCTCAAATAAAACTTCCAAATGCAAATGCCATATAAAACTTTGGTTAGGCTGCATTAGCTATATAAAACCTTTAATTTGATTTATTACTGTCACATGTATTAGCATACAGTGAAAAGTATTGTTTCTTGTGTGCTATACAGACAGAACATGTTGTTCATAAAGAAGAAAACAAGAGAGAGTGCAGAATGCAGTGTTACAGTCATAAAGCATTGTTAGAGAATTTAGAAGAGTTAGAATGAAGTTTTGGAAGCATAGAATGAGAGCAAAAAAATTAGAAGGTACGCTGGGCCCAGCTTGCAAGAGGTTGCCTCTAATTGGTGCCATCTTGGAAAAAAAAACGACCGGTGAGGCTGGCCATTAGGCCGCGTTTGGAGTACTGTATGCAGCGCTGGTCACCACAGTACCAGAAGGATATGGAAGCTTTGGAGACAGTGCAAAGGTGATTCACCAGGATGTTGCCTGATCTCGAAGGTGCTGGCTATGAGGAGAGGTTAAAAAAACTAGGATTGTTTTCACTGGAAAGGCAGAGACTGAAGGGGGACCTAGTAGATGTCTACAAAATTATGAGAGGCATAGACAGGATGGATCGTCAGAGGTTTCTTTCAAAGATGGAAGTGTCAATTATAAGGGGGCACAGGTTCAAGGCGAGAGGGGGAACGTTTCAGAGAGATATGCGGCGGAAATCTTTCACGCAGGGAGTTGTGGGTGCCTGGTGTATATTGCCAGAGGTGGTGGCGAAAGCAGGCATATTAGCAACATTTAACAGGCATCTGGATGGGTACATGAATAGGGAGGGAATACAGGAATATGGATCGAGTAAAGACAAAAGGATTTTTTTTAGTTTAGTTAGGGCATCATGATGGGCACAGGCTTGGAGGGCCGAAGGGTCTGTTCCTATGCTGTACTCCTCTCAATTTGATCAATTTTTCTAATTGATCAAACATTTATATTTCATAACATATATACATTTTGGCATGTGTCGCACATGTCTAAGCGATGCGTTAAAAAGAGCGGTTATTTGAAAACAAGTTCCTCTTTTACCTTCAGCACTCCAGACCATCATACACTTCTGTTTTCCCTGGTCTTATTCAAATTACTGTGGTAAGTATTCCTCGAGATTTTGGCAACTCTTCTGAGCTTCCAATGTGCTGTCTTCCTCATGTAGAAATCAATATGGGATTATAAGATAGTTATGTTTTCAGAGCATGTTTCACTAAAAGAGTGAAATGGAAGGCTAATGGGGGGGGGGGGGGGGGGGGGGGGGGGGGGCAGGCGGGCTCTGACCCATTCTGAATTCTGCTGACACAAAACCCAGATTGTATGACTGTTTAAGATTAAAGAGAGCCAAAGGTTTCACCGGAAAGAAGGTGAAAGGATTTCACACACATCAACAATGGCAACAGCATCAGTACTGATGACAGCTGAATTGTTCGGATAGGATTTTGCAGCTGCACTCCCCCCAAGATCAGAAAATCCTACTCGAGGTCCACAGATCTTTGCGTGGTCGATGTCTTGCCCAGTGGCGGGCGGGATGAGAAAATTCCACTCTTAGTCTCCAAAGTCCCAGGAATACATTTAAGAATATTAAGTTTGTAAACAATTACACTTTCGCTGTAGATTTAATTTCAAGCTATTATGAAGTTGAAAGTCTAAAAGATAGTTAATTAGTATGTCCACTTGCACACAAGGTCCCTGTGATTCACTTGGCATGGAGAAGGGTTTGAGAGGGATGAGTCCATGAGAAGCCAATGTAGGAGCACACTACAAGGCTCTTTCTAAGCAAGATCCCTTAATTTCACAGACAGATCAGTCTTCCAAAATCAGAGGGGAAGGGAGCAAATAGAGACTTTTAATAGTCCGATCATATAGAAAGCTGATCTCTCTCTTCACCCTACCTGTAACTGCAACACTATATTCTGCACCCTATCCTTTTCCCCTATGTACTTGATGAACAGTATGTTTGCCTGCATTGTCCGTAAGAGATAATACTTCTCACTGGATCCCAGTAAACATGGCAATAATAAATCAGATCAAAAGTCTGATGGTTCACCAGGCTGGAATGAGGCCTGGTGAACTATAAGGATTATGGAAGCTGAACTCTGAAAGAACGCTCTTCAACCATAACATTTGAACCATAAGAGAGCTCATGCTCGGATTGAAGTTTATGAGGATTTAAAAGAAGCCTGGAAGATGCACCTAGCTTGAGCTTAGGTAGGGAGAATCTCCAGGAAAACCCTCGTGGTGAAAGATTTTTCTTGGATTAAAAGTTATCAGATTGGGAAAGGAAAAGAATGAATGTAAAATCTTAACAGACACTAATCACTTTGGACTTGCTCTTGGAGAACTGAACTTAAAAGATTAAAATATAACTGAAATAGGATTTTCAGTTGGGTTAAAAGTAAAAGATGAATGTTCTTTTCCGTTGTTTAAAGAACAAGTTGCCTACAAAAGTGTTTATCCAAGGTACTGTTGTTTTTTTTTGATACAGTGAAAGTCTTGAAACTTGAAATCTTGCCATGTAATCCTTTAATGTGGGGAATCAAATTTAATTTTCAAAGATATTAGCCTCAATGGAGATTGTAATACAAGACTTAATCTATTCTCATTCTTTTAGGATCTCACACTGGGAACATAAGAACATAAGAAATAGGAGCAGGAGTAGGCCATCTAGCCCTTCGAGCCTGCCCCGCCATTCAATAAGATCATGGCTGATCTGTCGTGGCTCAGTTCCACTTTCCCGCCCTCTCCCCATAACCCTCAATCCCTTCTCTTATCAAAAACCCATCAACCCGCTTCTTAAAAATATTTAGCGAGGCAGCCTCCACCACTTCAACGGGCAGAGAATTCCAGAGATTCACCACCCTTTGAGTGAAGAAGTTCCTCCTCAACTCCGTTCTAAACCGCCTCCCCTTTATCTTGAGGCTGTGCCCCCTAGTCCTACTGTCTTTTTTGAGCGGGAAGAGTCTCTCCACCTCTATCCTATCCATCCCATTCATCATCTTATACGTCTCAATGAGATCTCCCCTCATTCTTCTAAACTCTAACGAGTACAAGCCTAGTTTATTCAGCCTCTCCTCATAGCTCAATCCCCTCAACTCCGGTATCAGCCTAGTAAACCTCCTCTGCACTCCCTCCAGGGCCAAAATATCCTTGCGCAGGTGCGGCGCCCAAAACTGCACACAGTACTCCAGCTGCGGCCTCACCAATGCCCTATACAGCTGCAGCAAGACCTCCCTACTTTTATATTCAATCCCCCTCGCTATGAAGGCCAGCATCCCATTCGCCTTCCTGACCACCTGCTGCACCTGCAAGCTGGGTTTTTGCGACTCATGCACAAGGACCCCGAGGTCCCTCTGCACCGTCGCCTGCTGAAGCTTCACCAATTCTTTTACGATTACTTTAAAACAGACTTTTGAAAATTTGAAGTGGCCATGATTTATCTTCTTTTGTTATTTTGTTGGTGTCCTGTTTACAGGTCTTACCCCAGCATATCAGAGATTTACACATTGCTTAGTTTCCACTCACTACTGAACTAAAGACATGTACAAATATGTAGCTTTGTTCCAAGCAACATGAGTGAAATATAAGGGAGTCTATGGATTAGAAGTTGATACGCTACCCATAAGACGGTTATGGAAACTGAACTCTGAAAGGATACTCTTGAATATGTTTACAACATGCCATTTATAAAGTCATTTTTATTTATTAGTAGGCTTACATTCATGCTGCAATGAAGTACTGTGAAAATTCCCTAAATGCCACATTCCGATGCCTGTAAATGTACACTGGCAGAGAATTAACAATGGCCAATGCACCTAACGTACGCATCTTTGGACTGTAGAGGACACTGGAGCACTGGGAGGAAATCCACACAGACACAGGGAGAATGATCAGACTCCACACAGAGAATGACCCAAGCTGTGAATCAAACCCAGGTCCCTGGCACTGTGAGGAAGCAGTGCTGACCACTGTACTGCCCACATTATTATTCTAACTGCTATGTTTTGCTATCAAAATATCAGATATGTACTCAACTTTAAATTGTAAAACTGATTTTTTCAGGCATGTTAATATTTGAATTAATTGTGACCTATTTCATTGTGGGCAAATTTCAAATTATGAAATAGATTTCTCCTACTTGCTTCCAGTCATTCAGATAGACTTTTAGTAGTACAGGGGAAGGTTTTTTTCAAACCAACATTCACTGTTATTTGTGGTGAAGAATATCAGTTAAAATACTCTTCTTGATTTTCTTCTCATCCCTTTACTAGTTTCTGTTCCACAGTATTTTACTGTCAATGAGGGACTTATTATGAACTCTTCTGTTTATATACAATCGATATATATGTTTATGTATAGTTCACACAAATATTAAAGAGGCAGCCAACTTAAAACTGTAACCATATATAGCTCACCGTTCAGGGGAAAGCATTATCTGATGCTTTTCTGTTGGACTTCCATCCTTCTAACTGCTCTTACCATCAAGTCTCATTCATCAATTAACCCTGTGCATACTGACCTGCAATAGCTCGTAGTCCTGCAATTCATTGTTTTAAAATTCTAATATTTGTTTTCAAATCCCTCCATGACCTAGTCTCTCCCATTCATCCAGCCCTAACAATTCTCTGTGATCTCTGCACCCCTTCAATTCTGGATTCTTCTGCATTACTGATTTTTTTTTTGCTCCACTACTGTGCCTTCATTTGCCAAGGCCCCAAGTTCCAGCATTTCCTCCCTCAACCTCTCCAGCTCTCTATTCCTTTATGATGCTCACTAAAATTTACCTTTTTGGCCACCCTGACCTAATATGGCTTAGTGTCAAAATTAATTTGCTAACATTCCTGCAAAGCACTTTGCAATATTGTATTAGATTGAAACTTCGATACAATATGACTTGTTGCATTAAATTTGAATCTGGTTTTAAACACATTAACTTTTTTGAAAAAATAGTAACTGCAATAAAGAATTTCATTAGATCATATTAGATGATTCCAGACCCAATGGCTGAACACTCAAAACACAGCATGCCTCATTATAAAAGTTAAGGTAATCTTTGCAATTAATATTGAATTGGGAATCTGCTGAGTGAAGTGTCATCATTGGACCTATGGGAAAGAATATGGATTAAGCAGAACACAGAAAACAAATACCTGTTAACAGGCATTCTTTTGTTTTTCATCTTTATGGGATAGGAACACCATTATCAAGGCCAACACTTTATTGACCTCGAGGTGGTGGTCATCTGTCCTCTTGGACAGCTAGAGTCTGTGTGGTGTAAGTACACCCACACTGCCTTTACAGAGGCAATTCCAAGATTTTAACCCAGTGACAATGAAATAACGATGATTAATTTCCAAGTCAGGATGGTATTTGCAGGTGTTGGTACTCCCATGCATCTGCTGCCCTTGTCATTCTAGGTATTTGAGTTCACAAGTTTGAAAGGTGCCACTGAAGGAAGTTTCATTTTGGAGGTCTTATGGCACAGGGGGTAGTGTACATGTCTCTGAGCTAAAAGTTCTGGGTTTGAATAACGCTCCAGAATTGATAACCACAGAAGTGTATTTGTAATGTGGCCACACAGGTTGATTATCAACCTGTAAATCCTTACAATGCACCCAAGGCAGGCATTAAGACCAGAATTGTTTTCTGGTCAGCCAGAGCCATGTGATAGCTATAACACAACAGCCTCATGTTAAAAGATTCTACTCTAAACTCTTGCCAAGAGCTGAATTTTAAGGCAAGCATCTCCCTCATTTCAAGGGACAGAGCACATGAGAGAGAGAGAGAGAGTGAGAGAGAGAGTGAGAGAGAGAGAGAGAGAGAGAGACTGTATGCAAAACTGCACTGTGCCAGTTGTGGAGGGAGGGAATATTTAAGGTATCGATATTGTGACATGGATACCCAAATCCAGGTAATTAATATGCACTAAAAAAGGCACTGGGTCCTAGTATTGATGCCTGGGGAACACCACTGTACACACCTTTCTTCAATTCAATGAAACTACCTTTCACCATCACTTTCCGTTTCCTGTCACTCAGCCAACTTTGTATCCATCTGAGTTAGAAATTAAAATGTGCTATTCAGTTTTAAATGCCTGGATTGGGTTTCCTTTCTGTCCGTTAAACTATGTCAAGACCAAATTAGAATCAGATGTTCTTTAGTACCTGATTAGTTGCTGAAATGAAATATTCTCATTTTGGAAATTTGTAACCAATACTCGTCAGAATCTATTTCATTTACTAATGAACACTCCTTTACTGAAACTGCCTTTCTGTATATATTTTTCTTCTAACATGGGCAATTCCAGTGAGCTTGCTTATATCAACTGCTCCTGGGAAGACAGTAGTGGATTTTTTTCCTTGCATATCTGCAGCCTTTGTGGAGGTAGTGCTCCCACGGTGATGGTGGGTCCAGGCTTCAACTAGAATTTTAAACAAGTAACAATAATGGAGAGTAACAGATGCACAAGTCAAGATGATGTGCAACTTAGAGTGTAACTTGAAAGTGATGGAGTTTCCACAATTTTGCTATACATTCTTCTTAATAGTAGAAGTTTCAGAGATGGATGTGTTTTCAAGTAACATTGGGTCACAGTTGTATAATTCATATATGTTACAGATACAGGACAGTGATATAGAACTTGGTGTCAGGAATGGCAGTCAAGCACACTGGTCTATTGTGAATGGTGTCAAACTTCTTAACTGTCGTTGGAGCTGCATCCATCCATGTAAGTGATAGGTGTACTACAACACTTCTGGCTTGAGCTTTGTAGATTGGATTTCAAGGATCAGATATTGAACTATTTATCTTGGAACATCCAGCCCATGTCCTGCTCTTGTAACAATGATGTTAACATGGCTGGCCTAGTTCAGCCTCTGATCAATGGTGACTGCTCAACATACTTACAATACTGTTTTTTAAATTACTAATTTGCAGCATCTGGGCATCGCTGACTCGGTCAGCATTTATTGCCCATCAATAGTTGCCCTTCAGAGGTCATGGTGAGCTGCCTTCTTGAATTGCCACAATGCTGTTAGGGAGAGAATTCCACAAGTTTGATCCAGTGACAGTGAAGGAACAGCGAGACAGTTCCAGGTCAGGATCGCGAATGACTTGGAGGGAAACATCCAGGTGGTGGTATTCCGACATATCTGCTGTTCTTGTCTTTTTACATATAGGGGTCATAGGTTTGGAAGGTGCTGCCTAAGGAACCTTGTTGATTCCTTCTTGTAGATAGTATACACTGCTGCCACTGTTCATCAGTGACAAAGGTAGTGAATGTTTATGGAAGGAGTAGCAATCAAGCAGGCTGCTTTGCCCTGGATGTTATCAAGTGTTCTCTGTTATTGGAACTGCACTCATCCAGGCAAATAGAGAGCATTCCATTACACTCATGACTTGTGCCCTGTAGGTGGTGGATAGGCTTGGGGAATCAGGGGATGAGTTACTTGTCACAGTATTTCTAGCCTCTGATCTGATTTTGTAGCCACAGTATTTAGATGGCTTGTCCAGTTGAGTTTCTGGTCAAATGTAACCCCCAGTAAGTTTAGTTGGGGATTCAGCGATGGTAATGCCATTGAATGTCAAGTGGTGATGGTTAGATCCTTTCTTGTTGGAGATGCTCACTGCTCAGTATTTGTGTCGTATAAATGTTACCTGCCACTTGTCAGCCAAGCCTGGATATTGTCCGGATCTTGCTGCATTTGGTCATGGACTGTTTCAGTATCTGAGAAGTTGCAAATGTTACTAAACATTGTGCAATCATTAGCAAACATCCCTACTTCAAACCTCATGATGGAAAGAAGGTCATTGATTGTTGGCCTAGGACGTTACCCTGAGCAACTCCTGCAGTGATGGCCAGGAGCTGAAATGATTGACTTTTGACCATCACAACTATCTTCCTTTGTGCCAAGTGTGACGCCAACTAATGGTGGGTTTTCCCTCTGATTCTCACTGATACAAGTTTTGTTCAGTTTCCTTGATGACATACTTGGTCAAATGGGCCCTGATGTCAAGTGCATTCACTCTCGCCTCAACTCTGGATTTCAGTTCTTTAGTCCATATTTGAACCAAGACTGTAATTAAGTCAGGAGCTGAATGACCCTGACAGAACCCAAACTGAGCATGAGCAGGTTATTGCTGAGTAAGTGCCACTTGATAGCACTGCCACTTTCCATCACTATACTGATAATCGAGAGCAGACTGTTAAGATAGAGGATTAGCCGTGATCATGTTGAAGTACAGAATTGAAGGTCTGAGCAGTCTTCACATGCTCCCATTTTCTATGTTTCTAACCAAACTACATACAAGGCCTGAGATGAAATTCAGTAATATCAATTTATCTGACAAAAGAGAGCTGTAACGTTTGTGGCTGAGAGGGAGGTTGGAACAGCAGCATGAACAGTTAATTCTAGATAAACAAATAAAAAGTTTTTCCAATGATAAAGTACAAGCCTATTACATTGCTTTTCTTGTCAAAGTTAGCTCAGAACAAGTTCAATAGCTTATTTCTACAGCAAGTACTCGCCTTGCGTGTGAATGAACAACGTTGCTAACATTTATATAGATGATCTGGAGGAGGGAACCGAGTGTAGGGTGTCGAAATTTGCTGATGACACCAAGACTGGGGGAAAGGCAAATTGTGCGGAGGGTGTGGCGAGTCTGCAGAAGGATCTAGATAGGCTGGGCAAATGGGCCAGGAAATGGCAAATGGAATTTAATGTTGCAAGTGTGAGGTGGTCCACTTTGGTAGGAAGAATGGTAGGAAGGACTATTACTTACGGGGCGAAAAACTGCAGCAGGCGACGGTGCAGAGGGACCTCGGGGTCCTTGTGCATGAGTCGCAAAAACCCAGCTTGCAGGTGCAGCAGGTGGTCAGGAAGGCGAATGGGATGCTGGCCTTCATAGCGAGGGGGATTGAATATAAAAGTAGGGAGGTCTTGCTGCAGCTGTATAGGGCATTGGTGAGGCCGCAGCTGGAGTACTGTGTGCAGTTTTGGGCGCCGCACCTGCGCAAGGATATTTTGGCCCTGGAGGGAGTGCAGAGGAGGTTTACTAGGCTGATACCGGAGTTGAGGGGGTTGAGCTATGAGGAGAGGCTGAATAAACTAGGCTTGTACTCGTTAGAGTTTAGAAGAATGAGGGGAGATCTCATTGAGACGTATAAGATGATGAATGGGATGGATAGGATAGAGGTGGAGAGACTCTTCCTGCTCAAAAAAGACAGTAGGACTAGGGGGCACAGCCTCAAGATAAAGGGGAGGCGGTTTAGAACGGAGTTGAGGAGGAACTTCTTCACTCAAAGGGCGGTGAATCGCTGGAATTCTCTGCCTGTTGAAGCGGTGGAGGCTGCCTCACTAAATATTTTTAAGAAGCGGGTTGATGGGTTCTTGATAAGAGAGGGGATTAAGGGTTATGGGGAGAGGGCGGGAAAGTGGAACTGAGCCACAACAGATCAGCCATGATCTTATTGAATGGCGGGGCAGGCTCGAAGGGCTAGATGGCCTACTCCTGCTCCTATTTCTTATGTTCTTATGTTCTTAAACACAGATGTAAAAATCTAGCATGTGACACAACCCAAACCATATGAAATTATGGCTATATTCATTGAAAGAGAAGCTACTTATATCTGCATTCTGGAAGCTGTAATCTGTAGAATGCTTGCACAGCAGGGCAATACTGCCTTCTGGAAGGTTCAGTCTGTTACTTTGTAGAGAATGTCATTATGAACTCAATTAATGCACTCGCAAAAAGGGACAGGCTTGCAGGGGAAATGGCTATTAGAAAGGATTGAAAGACAGAAAAAATAAATGGAAGAATAAGCTCTGTGACATTTTGAGAAGATTTTCTGCTCTTTATGCACTACAATCTGATTTTTCTTCTGATCATAGGCTCAATACCTTCTCAGTGGTGATTTTTTTTCTTTTTCTCAAGTATAACATACAAGTTAATCAATTGGTTGAACAAAAGATCTTCAGAAAAACAGATCATTCATGCATTCACAGATTGTTCAATACATTCCAGTTATTCAACTTCATCTGTTCAAGATTTAGATTTCACAAGACAAAGCGAGCACTCAATACTCAATGAAATAGCAGAAAATTTGACGACAACATGAGATTACATAATCTAAAGCAAACAACACTGACATTCCATAATAACCTCTTGCATGTTCTATATGAATCAGAGAACTTTAATCTATTTGTATACTGAAACTCTGTGATAAACATAAACATATGCAAAAATACTCAGATTGCTTAACTCTGGACTTTTCGGAACGTTAAAAAAAAGACTGATAAGGAATCATTTCACACACTGCATTTAGCCTCCCCGCTACCCTGTCATTTTAATACTGTGCTCCTCTCCAAGCTTTGCTTTGTAGTTACCTTGTTTGATCTGTCCCTGTACAGCAGTGGAGGAGACTGGAGGGGAAGGTTTCCCTTTAGTCATCTCCAGGGTGCTTGGTTTCTGTGGTCTGCAAGGAATAACAATCAAATATTAATTACAGACTTTCAGAACAGGTCAAGCCTGCTTGATGTTCAGGGTTTGAAGCTCGACCGTATCGGTCATATGTTCAAAGTTTTAGTGTTTCCTCATCACATCAACAAATCACTAAGCAATGATAGCCTTATGGTTACAACTTTAAATGAAAGACACAAATCTCAGAAAATTGTTCTTCAGAATTAAAACATATCAAAGAGATACTTCAGACTACATGTCAAAGGTATTTATCATCGATTAATAGCACATCAGTTAAGTCATATGTTTATGTGGTCTCATGCCAGATAGCCATTGTGAATGCAACAGTGTCAGGAAAGATAAGTTTAATGCAGGTAATTATGACAGACTTCCTACATATACTATAGGGAGAAATAAATAATTGAAAGATCTGATCTTCAGCATGAAGATCAGACTATTTTTAGTGAAAAGTTAAAACTCTGTGTAGCAATCAAATGAAAATATATTTTTTGGTAATAAAATGTCAATATTCTTAGTTCCTGAAAATAAAATTGTTTTGTTGGGAAAATAGCAGTAGTACTACAGCATTAATATTAATTTCATCTCCATTTCATTGCATGGAAAGATAAAATACTATGCTGCGAAAGAAGTCTTCTGTGCTTAGTTATTTGATAGCAGACTTCAAAGACACAAATTTTATAATTTAGTGGCCAGGTGATTATGAGTGAAAGAAGTGAAACAGCAAAGGTAACATTTTTCAAAACAAATTTATTAGAAAACAATGGAAAAGAATGGAAAACTAAAATTAAGCTTTTGTCAAAACTGAAGCTGAATTATTGTAACCAAAGACTAAGCTAAATTTATTGTGTTGTGCAGACTAATTAATGACAGTCTGCACAACACAATAAATTTAGCTTAGTCTTTGGTTACAATAATTCAGCTTCAGTTTTGACAAAAGCTTAATTTTAGTTTTCCATTCTTTTCCATTGTTTTCTAATAAATTTGTTTTGAAAAATGTTACCTTTGCTGTTTCACTTCTTTCACTCATAATCACCTGGCCACTAAATTATAAAATTTGTGTCTTTGAAGTCTGCTATCAAATAACTAAGCACAGAAGACTTCTTTCGCAGCATAGTATTTTACCTTTCCATGCAAGTGAAGCATAGAGAAATACAGATGATATAAAATTATTTCAGCAATAAAATGTTACTACTGGCACGGATATATAATGCTATAAATATTGTTAATTCAGATTATAATGAGTTGCAACCACGTCCTGAAGCTGATACAGTTTCAGTTAAATTGTGTAATTTTTGTTCCATTATTTAGCAGAACCTAGATCATTTGATGTCCTTGTTTGACTGCTTCGTATGTAAAAGGCAATCTTGCACTGAACCAAACATCAGCCATTTAAACCTTGAATTTTGAATGCTCAAAGAACGTGATAAAAATTCCACATTTTGATCAAAGTCGACTGTGTCGTTGACGCATTGGATGCTACACTTCATAAACTTCAATTTTCTTTTCTCTTTTCTCAGTATGATTTAATTATGATAGTTCCTTACTGTAACCAACAAAATTCTCTGATACAAATTATGAATAGCTCACTCAACATATGAACCTTATCGGCTGCACTCTGACTATAGATATACACTTTGGTCAGCAAATCAGCAACATGTAAACGAAATTCTTAAAACTTGACAAGGGGGAAAGGTGCAAATTGTGCAAGGAGGAATTTCGGGTTGACCAAACTTTTACAGATTTCAATATTATTTCCATGGACAAGAGGAACAGAAAAGTAAAAACGGCTTTTCAATGTATTCCTGAAATCAAGGGCATGGTAAATGAATTAATCTGATGGAGGAACATTGTATCAGCAGCAGGCTCAACCTGCATTTGTACAGCGGAGATTCATTAGATTGGTCTTTGGGATGGGAGGAATGTCCAGTGCTGAAAGGCTGAGTGAATTGGGTTTATATTCGCTCGAGTTAAAAAATGAGGGATCTCATTAAATTTACAACATTCTCAAGTCATTTGACAGGGTAGACATTATGAGGTTGTTTTCACCGGGCTGGGAATTCTACAACATAGGGGAACGGTCTCAGCATAAGGGGCTTTCGTTTAGGACTGAAATGAGGAGAAATTACTTCACCCAAAGGATTGTCCATCTTTGGAATTCTCTATTTCAAAGGATTGTGACTGCTCCATCGTGTACTTTCGGTAAGGTTGGGATAGAATGATTTTTGATCTCTCAGGGGATCAAAGGATATGGACAGTCAGCAGGAAAGTGGAGATGAAAATTAGCTATGATCATACTGAATTGAACAGCAGCCTCGACAGTCTGTACAATCTACTCTTATCTCTTGCGCATTTTCACAATCTCAGGATGCTCCAAAAATTGTTACAGCCCATGAAATATAACTGAAATGCAGCTATTGCTGTAACATATGAAATACAATAGCCAACTTGCACA
Organism: Carcharhinus amblyrhynchos; assembly: GCF_965287045.1. Classification (NCBI taxonomy): domain Eukaryota; kingdom Metazoa; phylum Chordata; class Chondrichthyes; order Carcharhiniformes; family Carcharhinidae; genus Carcharhinus; species Carcharhinus amblyrhynchos. The sequence continues at coordinate 51,336,233 of NC_137324.1, forward strand.
CAAGTTTTCACAAACAGGAATGATGCAATTGATCATATCAGTTGCTTTAGATGCTCGAAGGGGATATTTTCATAAGCACTCCCCCATCCTTTATGATCTATTGATAGGCAGATCTAGGTCACAGGTCACTGAAAATGGCAATGCAAGTGGAGAAGGCAGTCAAGTAGACATACGGCATGCTTGCCTTCATCAGCTGCGGCATTGAATTTAAAAATTGGCAAGTCATGTTGCAGCTTTAAAAGCTGATGCGTTCAGAGTGGCTAAAAATAGTGGGCGATTAGAAGATTGGGAAAAATTTAAAAATCAACAAAAAATGACTAAGAAGGTGATAAAGAAAGGAAAGATAGATTATGAAGCTAAACTAGCACTAAATATAAAAAAGGGCAGTAAAAGTTTTTACAAATATATAAAGAAGAGGAGGCTGGCTAGAGTCAACGTTGGACCCTTACAGGATGAGAGGGGGGATTTAGCTGTGGGAGATGAGGAAATGGCTGAGGCCTTAAATAAGCTTTTTGCCTCGATCTTCACAGAGGAGGACATGAATAGTTTGCCGGATCTTAAAGATACAAGGATGGTAGGAGTTGAGGGCCTCAATGCAATTACTGTCACTAGAGAGGTAGTGCTTGATAGACTAATGGGACTGAAGGTAGACAAGTCCCCAGGACTGGATGGAATGCATCCCAGGGTTCTGAAAGAAATGGCAGAGGTGACAGTGGATGCCTTAGTAATTATTTAACAAAATTCGCTGGATTCCGGGGAAGTGTCGGAAGATTGGAAAACAGCTAATGTTACACCACTGTTTAAAAGAGGTAGCAGGCACAAGGCAGGGAATTATAGGCCGGTTAGTTTAACGTCTGTAGTTGGAAAAATGCTTAAATCTGTCATCAAAGAAGAAATAGCGAGGCACCTAGAAAAGAATGGTTTGCTAGAGCAGACACAGCACGGATTCGTTAAGGGGAAGTCGTGTTTGACAAATTTATTGGATTTCTATGAGGATGTGACTAGTGCAGTAGATAGAGGGGAAATGGTGGATGCGGTGTTTTTAGATTTTCAAAAGGCGTTTGATAAGGTGCCTCATAAAAGGTTGCTACAGAAGGTTAGAGTGCATGGAGTTGGGGGGGTAAGGTGTTAACGTGGATAGACGATTGGTTGTCTAATAGGAAGCAGAGAGTTGGTATCAATGGGTGCTATTCTGGTTGGCGGTTGGTGACTACTGGAGTGCCGCAGGGATCGGTGCTGGGGCCTCAGCTATTTACCATTTATATAGATGATCTGGAGGAGGGGGCTGAGTGTAGGGTGACGAAATTTGCTGATGACATGAAGATGAGTGGAAAAGCAAATTGCGTGGAGGGTGTGGAAAGTCTGCAGAGGGATCTGGATAGGCTGAGTGAGTGGGCGAGGGCCTGGCAGATGGAGTATAATGTTAGCAAGTGTGAGGTTATCCACTTTGGCAGAAATGATTGTAGGAGGGATTACTATTTAAAGGGCGAAAAGCTGCAGCATGCTACGGTGCAGAGGGACCTGCGGGTCCTTGTGCACGAGTCACAAAAACCCAGTCTGCAGGTGCAGCAGGTGATCAAGAAGGCGAATGGAATATTGGCCTTTATAACAAGGGGGATAGAATATAAGCAGGGAGGTCTTGCTGCAACTGTACAGGGCACTGGTGAGGCCGCAGCTGGAGTACTGTGTGCAGTTTTGGTCGCCGCACTTGCGCAAGGATGTATTGGCCTTGGAGGGAGTGCAGAGGAGGTTCACTAGGCTGATACCAGAGATGAGAGGGTTGGACTATAAAGAGAGACTAAATAGACTGGGTCTGTACTCATTAGAGTTTAGAAGGATGAGGGGGGAATCTTACAGAGACATATAAGATAATGAACCAGGTGGATAGGGTACAGGTAGAGAGATTCTTCCTGCTTAGAAAGGATAACAGGACTACTGCGCACAGCCTCAAGATAAGGGGGGTGCAGTTTAGATCGGCGTTGAGGACGAACTTCTTCACTCAAAGGGTGGTGAATCTTTGGAATTCTCTGCCCATTGAAGTGGTGGAGGCTACCTCGTTAAATATATTTAAGTCACGGATAGATAGGTTTTTGATAGACAAGGGAATTAAGGGTTATGGGGAGAAAGCGGGAAAGTGGAACTGATCCACTTCAGATCAGCCATGATCTTATTGAATGGCGGGGCAGGCTCAAAGGGCTAGATGGCCTCCTCCTGCTCTTATTTCTTATGTTCTTATGAAACATGAATGCAGAATGTAGTATTATAGTCATTGTCAGGCTACAGAGATAGATCAATTTGTGAATCATGATTTGCTCCGAACAAATGCTTGCTATATTTCCTTAATTTATCCAAGTAATTGTTAATCTTGGCCTGAATTGTTTCTAACAGCTTTCCCAAGGTTAAATTGACTGATCCTTATCTGCTGGGCTTATCTCAACACCGTTTTTTAACACTCCTCTGGCACCATTCATGAGTTGAAGGAAGACTGAAAAATTATGAACTGTGTCTCTACAATATTCATTCTCACTTCTTTTAATATCCTTGAATACCTCATATCCATATGTGGAATACAATCATAGCAAGCTTAGCTAATATCTCTTCTTTCAGTTTTTAACTCAGTATCTCAACTAGGTCCTCTTTACGGAAAATGAAGATGCTGCCAAGTCATTGTTAAAGGCAGATGCAAAGTAATCATGTAGCATCTCAGTCATGCCTCTGCCCCGATACATAAATAATCCTATTGCCTAAACCCTACTTGGTCCCTAACCTGTCCTACTTCTCTTTTTGCTATGCTTTTACTATTTATTTGCTTATGGTAGACTTTTGGATTCTCTTTTATGTTAGCTGTTAGTCTCCTTACATACTTCTTTTAATCTTTATCACATCTGTTCTCTTTTTATCACTTCTGCTCTGAACTATCCATTTTCAGCCAGGTTTCAATTGTATTAGAAGGCCATTTGACCCATCATGAGCGTATTGACTCCCGAAAGAGCTACCCAGTCAGCCCCATTCTCCAGCCCCATCCCCACAGCACATCATTTTCAAATATGTATACACCTCTCTTTTGCAAAGCCCTATGAGATCCACCTCCACCACTCTTCCAGGCAGCGCATTTCAAATCCCAACAACTCTCTGAATAAAAGCAAAAAACTGTGGATGCTACAATCTGAAACAAAAGCAGAAAATGCTGGAAAATCTCAGCAGGTCTGACAGTATCTGTGGGGAGGGAATAGAGCCAATTTTCAGAGTCTAGATGACCCTTCATCAGAACTGAGAGCGAAGAGAATCAGTGGAGATTATATTGTGAGGATGGGAGGGGTGGAATGGGACAAAGAGGATTCAGAAGGTGCTAAAAAGTGCCCATTAAATAATCAGAATGTGTGAAAGACAGAACAGAGGTGCAGGTTGTTCAGGGACTGCCTGAGTGTAGCAATTGTCCTGAAGAACGGGGTAGGGGGCAAAGAGGAGAGCTGGAACAAGAAGTGGAAAAATGGAGGTAGAAAGAAGGATGATACAATGGACGAATAGGATAAAACAAAATGAAATAAAATAAATGGAAATGGGTGAAGTTGGAGGAGAGAGTTAATGCTCTCGAGTTGTTGAACTCAATGGTCAGTCCAGAAGGCTGGAAAGTGCTCAGTTGGAAGATGAGGCTCTGTTCCTCCAGTTTGCAGTCATGGTTCACTAGAACATTGCAGAAGCCTAAGGACGGACATCTGGACAGGAGAGCAGGGTGGTGTGCTGACATGGCAAATGACAGGAAAGTCCTGCTTGCAAATGGAGCGAAGGTGCTCAGCAAAGAAATCACCCAGTCTATGTTTGGTCTCTCTGATGTAGAGGTAGATGAGAGCAGCGAATGCCATTGACCAGATTGAAAGAGGTGCATGTGAAGCACTGCTTCACCTCAAAAGGGTGCTTCGGACTTGGCATGGTGAGCAGGGAGAAGGTAAAGGGGCAGAACCCTCTGAATAAAGAAATTTCTCTTTTCCTCACTCCTAGCTCTTTTGTTGACCATCTTGAAATTCAGACCCTGGGTTACTGATATACGAACTAGCGGAGAAAGAAAATCCTTCTTTACCCTATGAAAGTTGTTCATCATTTTGAACACCTCATTAAGGTCACCTCGTAATCTTTTCTGCTCCAAGGAGATATGCCCAATTTCTTTAATATTTTTCTCCCCGGAGTGGAGGAAGCTTAGGGGTGATCTTATAAAGGTCTATAATAATGAGACAGAGATAAGGTAGATAGTCAGCATCTTTTCCCAAAGGTAGGGGAGTCTAAAAGTGGACATAGGTATAAGGTGAGAGAGGAGAAATATAAAAGGGTCCAGAAGGGCGATTTTTTCACTCAGAGGGTGGCGAGTGCCTGGAATGAGCTGCCAGAGGAGGGTACAATTGTGTCTTTTTAAAAAGCATTTAGACAGTTGCATGGGTAGGATGGGTATGAAGGGATACGCGCCAAATGCAGGCAAGTGGGACTAGCTTGGTGGTAAAAACTGAGTGGCATGGACAAGTTGAGCCGAAGGGCTATTTCCATGCTGAAAAACCTCTTTGATTCTGACGTTTTTCTTGCATCTGAAGTTCCTCATTCCTGGTATAACACTAGTAAGTCTGCTTCACACCCTCCTTAGGGCTTTAACATCCTTCTTTCAATAAGGTGCCAGAATTGAAAACAATATTCCAAACGTCATCTGACCAATGATTCAGAGGGGAAGAGCATTCTTCTTTGCTGTTATACACTATGCCTACACTTATACATCAAGGCTCCGATAAGCCCACTTAACAACTGTTTCAACTTGCCTGGCCACCTTCACAGAATTATGCACGTAAAGCCCAAGGTCCGTCTGCTCTAGTATTCCCCTCAACCCTGTACCATTGAGCTTGTATTGTGTCCCGATGTTTCTTCTACCAAAATGCATTGCTTCACATTTTGTTGTCTTGAAATTCATCTGTCAGGTGTCTGCCCATTTGGCAAACTTATCAACATCCCTAGAAGTTGCTCAGTGTCATCTCACAATTCACCATTCTCCCTAGCTTAGTAACATCTGCAAATTTATAGATTTTGCCCTCAACACCCATCTCCAAATTGTTTATATAAAATCAGAAAAAGCAACGGTCCCAACATAGGTGTTCCCCAGGGATCACTGTCAAATCATCCCCACTCTGAGAAATGCCCACTTATACCAACTCTGTTTCCCATGTCTTACAGTAAAAAGTCTGACAACACCAGGTTTTAGTCCAACCTATTTATTTGATAATATTCTCACAAGCTTTCGAGGGGTTACCCTCTTCGTCAGGTGAATGGAGAGTTCTGGCCTCAGACAGAGCATATAAAGCACAGACAGTTTAGAGATTACTGATTAAAATGCGAATCCTTACACCTAACCTGCTGTTCAAGACCTGAAGTGGCTGATAATGTGAGTGGTAGGAGCACTGATCACAGTTTAAAGAGATGTGTATTGTCTCCAGACAGTACAGTAAGTGAGGTTTTGCAAACCCAGGCAAGTCACTTGCCTGGGTTTGCAAAACCTCACTTACTGTACTGTCTGGAGACAATACACATCTCTTTAAACTGTGATCAGTGCTCCTACCACTCACATTATCAGCCACTTCAGGTCTTGAACAGCAGGTTAGGTGTAAGGATTCGCATTTTAATCAGTAATCTCTAAACTGTCTGTGCTTTATATGCTCTGTCTGAGGCCAGAACTCTCCATTCACCTGACGAAGAGGGTAACCCCTCGAAAGCTTGTGAGAATATTATCAAATAAATAGGTTGGACTAAAACCTGGTGTTGTCAGACTTTTTACTGTGTTTACACCAGTCCAACGCCGGCATACCCACATCATCCCATGTCTTAGTCAGCTTCTAATCACTGCTGCCAAGGACCCATCAATCCCAAATATTTCTAATTTGCTAACCAACCTATCATGTAGCACTGTATCAATTGCTTTCTCAAAGTCCAAAGTCCATGGCACTACCCTCATCCACTGTCTGCGTCACCTCGTTAAAGAACTCAACTAAATTTGTCAGATGTGATCTGCCCTTGACAAACCATGTTGACTGCCTAGTATTAACTTATTTTTCTTTAAGTGTATATTTATCTTATCCCATATTATGGTCCCAAACAGTTTTTTGACTATTGATGTCAAGCTGACAAGTCTGTAGTTTCCTGGGTTATCCTTTGCCCTTTTTTAGGCAACAATGTCACATTTGCAATACTCCAGTATCCCAGGATTTAATCCAGCATTCAGAGAGGCTTGAAAATTTCTGTCAATGGCTCCATAATTTGCTCCCTTACCTCTCTCAGCAATCTAGGGAGCTTCCCATCTGGGCCTTTTGTCTTTTCTACCCAGAGTGCTGCCAGCTTATTAGCACATTTTCTTTATCTATCACTATACTGCTCAGTTGCTGAATACCCAGATTTTAATTGGGCCATTGTCATCATCATATAATTTGGTAAAGACAGACGCAAAGTACTCATTTAGAACCTCAGCCACACCACCCATTTCAGTGAACAGTTTACCCTGCTTGTCCCATATGGACCACACTCTGTCCTTCACTAATCTTTTACCTTGAATAAGTTTGAAGGACATTTTACTATCTGTTTAAGCACATTCTTTCATCCTTTCTTCGTGCTTCCTCTTAGCCTTGCTTATTCCAGACTTAGTCTCTCTCTTGCTGAGAGGCTCTTCCTGATTTCTATTGCTATTATTATTCTGTCATGCCTCATATGCTTCTTTTTTTTTCTTTCATCAGTATCCTTAGTCACATAGGGTACTCTAGCTTTGGATACCCTGTATTTATTTCTCGTAGTACGTACCCAGCTTGCAACTATTCATCTCTCCTTTGAAAGTCTCCCATTTTCCATCCACTGCTTTATCCACCAAAACATGTTTCCAGTTAACCTGCTCCAGTTCAACTTTTAGACCTATAAAATTTGCCCTTTTCCAGTCTAGGATCTTAATCGATGACTGATTTTTTTTATCCCTTTCCAACTTAATATTGAACTTTATTATATTGTGATTGCTAGTTTCCAACTGCTCCCCCACTCTGACATTCTCCATCTGGCCTATCTCATTTCCGAGGACCAGATCCAGCACAGCTTCCTCCTTGGTCAGATTGGAAATGTTCTGTTCCATAAAGTTCTTCTGAATGCAATACAGGAATTTCGGACCTTCCCCTATTATTCACCTAACATCTACGTATGCACACTTTTCTGTTTTATCTTGCAGACTGTCATTGTTGTCTTTCAGAGAGCTCTGGACTTGTTTGTCGTACCTTCCCCTGCGTAGGAATGTACTTTAGTTCCACTCAAATTAAAATGATAAAAGGTTTACTATCAGTGATGGTTTGGATGGCAGAGATGGATAACTGGAAGTAAAGAAAGCAGATGTTGACAATATGCAAGGGTTCCACCCCTCTAATAAGCTAAACAGTTGATAGATTAAAGGCCAGAAACATGAATTTGATAGTGTTAGCCAAAGAGGGACTGTGTGCAAGTGAGGTTGGGGCATGTAGTTATCTGAATAAGTTGCTGTTTGTGGAGGATGAAGGATATAGATGTGAAATAGGATTGCATCAGCTGTACTGGAGAAATGGGATGGAAGATGTATTCACAGAGGAACACATGGTTCACACAGGGAAGAAAGGTGCGCTTGGTAACAAATACTGAATTGAGATTTCACACCTTGACCCAAAAAAGCAGCTGGGTACACTGAACAAATCAAGCTTCAAAGATCAGTGAGTGCTGGCCAAAGCCAAAGTGGTGGCTTTTTGTCATCTTCAATATTAATTTCAATTCACCCAGAACTCAATGTCATGTAATGTCATTTGGATAATGTGACATTAATCTTGACATCAAGTAGAGGAGATGTAGTTTTGACATACATTGTGAAACTGCTCACATGCTTCAAATGATATAAATAAAGAGTAATGGGAAAAGAACAAAGAATCAGAAGATAAAGCTCGTCATAGCCCAGACATGATGGAGCAGGCAATAGAGGAAAGAGTTAAATGGAAGCAACGTCTACAATCAGAAAGGTGCATGTGGAACCACTGAAATGCAATGCCAGGGAAACAAACAGTAGGAAAAGTAATATGGCAGCAGATGACAATGGAGAAGTGAAGTTGAGGAGAAACATTGTCACTGTCACAGACACATAACTAACCAACCCAGTCTCAGTGGTGCGACTGGGACAGATGTGAGATTTGTGACTCTCCAGAACTCGGTGGGGGCACGGAAGAGGCTGTTGATGAGAAGATGTGGAAGCATCGAAAAACTGCAGCATGCGACGGTGCAGAGGGACCTCGGGGTCCTTGTGCATGAGTTGCAAAAACCCAGCCTGCAGGTGCAGCAGGTGGTCAGGAAGGCAAATGGGATGCTGGCCTTCATAGCGAGGGGGATTGAATATAAAAGTAGGGAGGTCTTGCTGCAACTGTACAGGGTGCTGGTGAGGCCACAGCTGGAGTACTGTGTGCAGTTTTGGTCGCCGTACTTACGCAAGGATATTTTGGCCTTGGAGGGAGGGCAGAGGAGGTTTACTAGGCTGATATCGGAGTTGAGGGGGTTGAACTATGAGGAGATGCTGAATAAACTAGGCTTGTACTCGTTAGAGTTTAGAAGAATGAGGGGAGATCTCATTGAGACATATAAATTGATGAATGGGATGGATAGGATAGAGGTGGAGAGGCTCTTCCCGCTCAGAAAGGACAGTAGGACTAGAGGGCACAGCCTCAAGATAAAGGGGGGGCGGTTTAGAACGGAGTTGAGGAGGAACTTCTTTACTCAAAGGGTGGTGAATCTCTGGAATTCTCTGCCCGTTGAAGTGGTGGAGGCTGCCTCGCTAAATATATTTAAGATGCGGGTTGATAGGTTTTTGATAGGCAAGGGGATTAAGGGTTATGGGGAGAGGGCGAGAAAGTGGAACTGAGCCACAACAGACCAGCCATGATCTTAATGAATGGCGGGGCAGGCTCGAAGGGCTAGACGGCCTACTCCTGCTCCTATTTCTTATGTTCTTATGTTCTTACCCAGCAACAAAACAGACAGTGGAGGGAAAGGGAAAGTTGAATAATGGGTCACAGTTGGAAAATATGATTACAATGTGGAGCCTGTTACCTAAAAGTGCTTTTGAAGAAAAATATTTCTACTACTATATTGAAAGTAAATAAATGTTTTACTAAAAGTTAAGGAATAACGTTACCACAATACCTTAATACAAAATTCAATATTAACTTTCAGAAGATAAATTCATTTTTTTTTAAAGATGCACGAGAACAAAGAAATGGTTCACACCTTTGTGGCAATTTTTTCATGTGCTCTCCAATGAAGGTGGCATTGGTCATGCTCATTAAGGTATTGGCTAAGGAGATAAGAGAGAGCAGGTGTTGAGTTGTGACTGCCCTGGACACATTATATGCACTGTTTCCCAGAATTAGTTTCTTTCCTGTTTCAACGGCACCATCTAGTGTCTTGCAAGTAGTCTGTTTGAAGCCAGGAAGCATCAGCGACATATGTCCTCCCCTTGAAAGCAAACCAAAAGATACAGGACAGTGAGGTTTTAGCATGCCAAGACGGATGAGGCAAACCTCATCTAATCCTTCATTCAACCCCCAGGCATGAAGACAGGACATGAATAGTTTGGCTGTGTCCATTGTTAGGTTGTACTCTAACAGTGTGAGTGGTTTCGATTTACTGCCCTTATATTCTGCGTCACTTTCTCCCCTTTTCTGCCTCTTGATCTCATCGTCATCATCTTCATCATCATCCAACAGATGCTCCTTAATATTCTCTTTGATAGTTTCCTTCACCTGTTGGAAGAGGACAGCTGCTCTCTTCCCAGTCAGGAAGGAACTGCTTTTGTCTGTGCTGCCTTGTGCTTTCTGGAGGCTCTCTGGAGAAATAAGAGTGGGATTGGGTCTGGATGCTTCCTCCGTTAGCAGCTGGATGATCAGAGCTTCCACATCAAAAAACAATATATGAATATCTGGATCTGTCAAGTTGGTTTTCATGGCTTGAACCATAAGGGCATTATGGGAGTATTTAGGCAAAGCCCCCTACAGAAAAACAACACAGGAAAATAAATTAGCCAGTACAAAAATCTGTAATTAACAAACTGAAGATCTGAAACAAAGCATTTCAAACTAAATAGATCAAAAGCTTTCTCTCCCAAAACCTAGCATTCTAAATGAATAGGCTGACTAAAACTTTCCAACAAGAAAACTATTAAAATTGTGGAAGTAGAGGGTGACTTTATTAATCAATTTCTTCCACAGAACACATCAATATGCTTTATATATTTGGTTTTCCTCAACAGTTCCAAAGACACTGTGCAAAGTTTGTCCTCACCAGCAGAGAAAAGGGGAAATCAATTTTTATTACTGAGCAAAGAACAGTACAGCACAGGAACAGGCCCTTCAGCCCTCCAAGCCTGCACCGATCATGTTTACCTATCCGGGCCAACTGCTTATATCCCTCTATTCTCCGTTTGTTCATATGTCTATCAAAACAAGTCTTAAATATGGCTAATGTAATTGCCTCAACCACCTAACTTGGCAGTGCATTCCAGGCCCCCACCACCCTTCGTGTAAAAAACATCTCCACTGAACCTTTCCCTCCTTATCTTGAAATTGTGCCCCCATGTAATTGTCATTTCTGCCCTGGGCAAAAGCTTCCAATTGTTCACCCTATCTACACCTCTCAATTTTACAAACTCTAGGGAGAACAAATCAGTTTATTCAATCTTTCCTCATAGCCAATACCCTCCATAACAGGCAACATCCTGGTAAACCTTTTCTCTGCCCTCTCCAAAGCCTGCACGTCCTTCTAGTCGTGTGGTGACCAGAATTGGACTCAGTATTCCAAATGTGGCCTAACCAGCATTTTATACAACTGTAAGATAACTTGCCAACTTTTGTACCTGATGTCCTGTCCGATGAAGGCAAGCGTGCCATATGCTTTCTTCAACAACCTTTTCCATCTGTGCTGCCACTTTTAAGGATTTGTGGACCTGTACTTCCAGATCTCTCAATGTCTCTATGCTCCTGATGGTTCTGTTACTTATTTTATAGCTCCCACCTGAAGTGGGTCTACCAAAATGCAACACCTCGCATTTGTCTGGAATTGTATTAACTAACCAGATTAGTTTCAGGGTTAAACCAGAGCCACCCAAACCAATCAAATCATTTGAAGGAAAAGTCTAGATGCCAAGAGAACCAAATTGGTAAGAGGCTGAAACTGAAGGCTGTTATAACCAAAGCATGCAGTGGGAGACTGTTAACGTGAACCATTACTTCTCGTCCTGTTATTCACATGCAAACTTGAATATTTTATTGTGAATTACCAGCTTTTTTAAAAAAAATAGCGAGATGTGTCTGCATTTAACATACATGGATTGCAGCAGTCAACGCCGCCATTTCAAGGGCAATTAAGGATCAACAAGGTCATCTGTGTGCGGATCCACAAGAGATGGGTGAGATCCTAAATGAATATTTTTCATCAGTATTTACTGTTGAGAAACGCATGGATGTTAGGGTACTTGAGGAAACAAATAGTGATGTCTTGAGGAGTGTACATATTACAGAGGAGGTGGTGCTGGAAGTCTTAAAGCACATCAAGGTAGATAAATCCCCGGGGCCTGATGAAGTGTATCCCAGGACATTGTGGGAGGCTAGGGAGGAAATTACAGGTCCCCTAGTCAAAATATTTGAATCATCGATAGTCATGGATGAGGTGCCTGAAAATTGGAAAGTGGCCAATGTTGTGCCTTTGTCTAAAAAGGGCTGCAGGGAAATGCCTGGGAACTACAGGCCTGTAAGCCTCACATCTGTGGTGATAAATTGTTAGAAAGTATTTTGAGAGACAGGATATACAGGCATTTAGAGACACAAGTAAAGATTAGGCACAGTCAGCATGGCTTTGTGAGTGGAAAATCATGTCTCACAAACTTAATTGAGTTTTTTGAAGGGGTAACCTAGAAAGTAAATGAGGACAGTGCAGTTGATGTTGTCTACATGGACTTTAGCAAGGCCTCTAAAAAGGTACCACATGGTACATTGTTGCAAAAGGTTAAATATCACTGGTTTCTAGGGTGAGGTATCTAAATGTATACAAAATTGGTTTCTTGACAGAAGCCAGAAGGTGGTTGTAGAGAGTTGTTTTTCACACTGGAGGACTGTGACCAGCGGTGTGCCTCAGGGATCAGTGCTGGGCCCACTGTTATTTGTCATTTATATTAATCATTTGGATGAGAATATAGGAGGTATGGTTAGTAAATTTGCAGATGACACCAGGATTGGTGGCATAGTGGACAGTGAAGAAAGTTATCTCTAATTGCAACGGGATTTGATCAACTGGGCCGGTGGGCTGACGAATGGCAGATGGAGTTTAATTTAGACAAATGCGAGGTGATGCATTTTGGTAGATTAAACCAGGGCATCCTTACTCAGATAATGGTAGGGCGTTGGGGAGAGTTACAGAACAAAGAGCTCTCGGGATACATGTTCATGGATCCTTCAAAGTGGAGTCACAGGTGGACAGGGTGGTGAAGGCGGCATTTGGCATGCTTGGTTTCATTGGTCAGAACATTGAATACAAGAGTTGGAATGTCTTGTTGAAGTTGTACAAGACATTGCTAAGGCCACACTTGGAATACTGTGTGCAATTCTGGTCACCCTATTATAGGGAGGATATTATTAAACTACAAAGAGTGCAGAAAAGATTTATTAAGATGCTACTGGGACTTGATGGATTGAGTTATAGGGAGACGCTGAATAGACTGGGACTTTTTTCTCTGGAGCATAGGAGGCTGAAGGATGATCTTATAGGGGTCTATAAAATAATAGGGGGCACAGATCAGCTAGATAGTCAGTGTCTTTTCCCAAAGGTAGGGGAGTCTAAAACTACTTGGCTTAGGTTTAAGGTGATCGGGGACACAAAAGTGTCCAGATTTTTTCACAGAGGGAGGTGAGCATCTGGAACAAGCAGCCAGAGTTAGTAGTAGAGGGGGTACAATTTTGTCTTTTAAAAAGCATTTAGACAGATACATGGGTACGATGGGTATAGAGGGAAATGGGCCAAATGCGGGCAATGGGGACTAGCTTAGGGGTTTTTAAAAAAAAGGGCAGCATGGGCAAGTTGGGCTGAAGGCCTGTTTCCATGCTGTAAACCTCTATGACACTATAATTAGGGATGGGCAATAAATCCTGGCCAAGCCAGCAAGGCCCACGTCCCATGAATGAATTTAAAAAAAGAATTTTTTAAAAGTTCATTCCCAGAAGTTACACAGGACAAATGAGACTTAACTGCAGTTTGTACAAACACAAATGTCCTTCAAAAGAACTTTAGATCATTGTTGGATATAGCAAAGGATTGCTTTTTTTAAGATTAGTGGCAGCTGTTTCCTCAAAATATAGGATGAGTGCATTAACTAGCTTTACTTCAGAATTCTAGTCACTGCAGTTGTGGATTTAGTGATTAGAATTATACAGGGAGTACTTAGAAATTTCCAATAGTCTATGACTGTGTTGTGAGAAATAAACTTCTGGCCAATTCTGGGTGACTTAGAATGCCTGGCTATCTTCTGTAACACAAAGTGGTTTTTGGTTTGCAACCATGATGTCCATACTAGAGTAGTTGACATTCATTGGGAAATATGAGAAATGGTATTAATAATGAATAAAGAAACACAAATCGAAAATGCCGGTGAGGGTAGTCAGTTAGGTCAACAGTAAAGAACAAAATTGGCTCCACATGCCTGTTCCTGCAAACCATATATTTGTACATAATCTGATTTGTGATTTCATGGTAAAATTACATATTTCCAATGCAAGGAAACAAACTCCCATTGTCCAGAAATGACTTCGATAAAAATAGCAGATGACTGCTTATGTTTATATGTCTTTCCACAGACTCTTAAAGTTACATTAAAATGCCCATATTTTTCACATTTAAATGATCTGTAATCCTTCCAGGAGAAATAATTCTTTTAAAAACAGATCTTCAACAATGCTTCAAAATACACCAAATAAAATCTCAAACATCGAAATTTTCTGGGGAGGTTCAAATAAGGGTCTGCTCTTTCAGGTGTTCTGGGCCCAATTAGTAATCTCAAAATTTGATCTTGCTGAAAAATGTTCTTTGCGCTTTTAGGCATTTTCACCTTCAATAAATCAAAGCTATGATAACAGTAAACTGGGGCTTTCACGTGTCATGAAGTCTAGTTTTAGACTCTCGTAAGTTACCAACTACAGGGTCAATGTCAGCTTTTTCCAACTTTCTCGTTCTTCTAATCGTTGAATTATTACAGCGCAGAAGGTGGCAATTTGGCCCATTATGTCCACGCAAGAGCAGCTCAGTTAGGCCCATTCCCTATCCCTTCCCCGAAGCCCTACCCTTTTTCTTCCTAACAGCTGCACAGATCTGCTTTTCTTTTTAGCATCATGCAAGTGAAAATGGAAGTTTATGGAATTTAGGTGAAAGTGGTAGTGAGAAGACAAAGTAACAGGAAGCAAAGGCTGAGGGTGGATGGATGTTCTTCGGACTCAGAGGCAGTTTGCATTGGTGTCCTCTCAGGTTAGTGTTGAGTTCATTACCTCTTTCATTTTTTATAACCAATCTAGATGCAGAATAGAGCATTGTCAAGCACGTAGATGATGCAAAACATGCTACTGTGCAGAGGGACCTGGGGGTCCTTGTGCATGAATTGCAAAAAATCAGTTTGCCAGTTCGGCAGGTGATCAAGAAGGCAAGTGGAATGTTGGCCTTTATCGTGAGGGGGATGGAGTATAACAGCAAGGAGGTCTTGCTGCAATTGTACAAGGTACTGGTGAGGCCGCAACTCGAGTACTGTGTGCAATTTTGGTCCCCTTATTTGCAAAAGGATATACTGGCCTTGGAGGGAGTGCAGAGAAGGTTCACCAGGTTGATACCAGAGATGAGGGGGTTAGCTTATGAGGAGAGATTGAGTAGATTGGGCCTGTACTTGTTGGACTTTACAAGGCTGAGGGGGATCTTATAGAGACATGTAAGATAATGAAGGCACTAGACAGGGTAGAGGCAGAGAGATTATTTCCACTTAGAAAGGAAACAAGAACTAGAGGGGACAACCTCAAAATAAGGGGGAGTCAGTTTAGAACAGAGTTGAGGAGGAACTTCTTCTCTCAGAGGGCAGTGAATCTTTGGTATTCTCTGCCCATTGAAGCAGTGGAGGCTACCACGTTAAATGTGTTTAAGTCACAGGTAGATAGATTTCTGATCAACAAGGGAATTAAGGGTTATGGGAAGCAGGCAGGTAAGTGGAACTGAAGCACTATCAGATCAGCCATGATCTTATTGAATGGCAGGGCAGGCTCGAGGGGCTAGATGGCCTACTCCTGCTCCTATTTCTTTTGTTCTTATGGAAAAGTAGTAGACATTGACAAGCAGGACGCAGTGGCGTAGTGGTAATGTCACCAAACTAGAAATCCTGAGGCCTGTGGCAGCTGGAAGAATTTAAATTCAGTGAATAATTCTAGAATGAATGCTGTAGATTCAGTAATAGTGACCATGAAACCATTGTTGATTGGTGTAAAAACCCATCTTTAGAGGAAGAAATCATCCATTGCTACCAGGCCTACACGCGACTTAAATGTCCTCTGAAATGGTCTAGTCAGCTACTCAGCTGTATCAAACTGTAGCAAAGTCTACAAAAATGAAAGAATTGCACAGATCGCTCAACATTGACCTAGGCATCAGAAATGTCATTGGTTATCCCAACCCTGTTGACTCTACAAAGTCCTCCTTACTAGCATCACCATCCCCAAGTACGCCCTGTCCCATGCATCAGAGGTAGCAGCACAGTGATGTACAGTCAGGGAAGAGTAGTCCTGAATGTTCTCAACGCTGACCCTGGATCCCATGAAATCTCATGGCATCTATTCAAACATAAGCAAAGCAACCTGCTGATTACCACTTACACTCCTACCCCAACCTCCACAGATGAATCAGTGCTTTTTCATGTTAAACACCATTTAAAGGAAGGAAGCACTGAGGGTGGCAAGAGTGAGAGACTTCAATGACCAAGAGTGGCTCAATAGCTGACCACCACTGACCAAGCTCATCATGCCCTAAAAGATATAGCTGCTAGGCTGGATCTGCAGCAAGTGGTGAGGAGGTAAACAAGAGGGAAAAATATACTTGACCAATTTACCTGCTGCAGATTCATCTGTTCATGACAGTATTGGTAGAATACTTGGACTCCTTGTGGAGACCAAATTCTATTTTCACACTATGGAAACCTTCCATCGTTTGTGTCAGATTACGATTGTGCTAAATGGGATAGGTTCAGAACAGATCTATCAACTCAAAACTGGGTATCCATGAGACACTCTGGGCCACTATCAGCAGAATTGTATCCTCCAAGATCTGTAACCTCATGGCCTAGTATATGCCCGGCATCTACCAGCAATGCAGAAATTGTCCAGCTATATCATCACTACAAAAAACAGGGAAAATCCAAGCTGACCAATTACTGCCCCTTCAATCTATTCTCACTAATCAGCAAAGTGATGGAAAGGGTCGTCAACAGTGTTATCAAGTGGCACTTGCTTATCAATAACTTGCTCAGTGATGCTCAGTTTAGGATCCGCCAACACTAATCAGCTAAAGATCGTATTACAGCCCTAATCCAAAATGGACAAAAGAGCTGAACTTGAGTCGAGATGAGAGTGAAAGCCCTCAACACCATTTGACCAACTGTGGCATCAAGGAACTCCTGCAAAATGTTAGGCAGTGGGAACCAAGTGTTGAAACCTCCACTGTTTGGAGTCATACATGGCAGAAAGGAAGATGGTTGTGGTTGCTAGAGGTCGAGTATCTTAGTCATCATTGCAAGAGTTCCTCAGAGTTGTGTCCTAGGCCAGGTCAGAAGTGGACATGTTTGCTGAACACTGTGCAATGTTCGATGTACCATTTGTAACTCCTACGGCACTCAAGCAATCCATGTTCAAATCCAGCAAATCAGGTTTGGGCTGATAAGTGGCAGGTAACATTCTACACAAGTGCCAGGCAATGACCATCTCCAAGAAAGAATTCAACATCTCCCCTTAACATTTAATGGCATTACCATCGCGACACTCTTTCCCCCTGCCCTGCAACTCCCTCCCCTGTTAACATACTTGGGGTTACCATTCACCAGAAACCAAACTGAAGTAGCCATATAAATGTTATGGCTACAAGTGTAGATGGGACTTGGAATTCTGCAGCAAGTATCTCATCTCCATTCTCCTCAAAGCCTGTCTTTCATGAACAAGACAAGTCAGGAATGTGATACAATACTCTCTAATTGCCTGAATCAATCCAAAAATAATTGAGACGCTCAGCACCATCCAGGTACATTGAATCCTCATTGACCACCATCATCATCAACTCCCTCCATCACCGATGCACAGTCGCAGCAGTTTGAACCACCGACTAAGATACACTGCAGCAACTCACCAAAGCTCCTTCAACAGCACCTTCAACCTGTCAACTGAAGTAATGCATCCAACACTGGGTGCCACACTTTGGGAAAAATATGAAGGCAATAGAGATAGTGCAAAAAAGATTCACGCAAAGAAAATTCAAGTAGTTGAGATTAACTTCCTTAGAAAAAAGAAAATGAAGGAGATTTGATAAAGGCATTCAAAATCACGAGGGATCTGGATAGCAGATGGGAAAAACCGTTTCCTACTCACAAAAGGATGGAAAATGAGAGGGCACAAAGTAAAGTAATTGACAAAAGCAGCAGCTTTATAAAACCCTAGTCAGACCCCACTTGGAGTACTGTGCGCAGTTCTGGTCACCTCATTACAAGATGTGGAAGCTATTGAAAGGGTGCAGGGGAGATTTACAAGGATGTTGCCTGGATTGGGTGGCATGCCTTATGAGGATAGGTTGAGGAAGGTAGGTCTTTTCTCCCTGGAGAGACGAAGGATGAGAGGTGACCTAATAGGGGTTTATAGATGTTGAGAGGTATAGATCAGGTGGATTCTCAGACGCTATTTCCCAGGGCTGAAATGGTCACCACAAGAGGACACAGGTTTAAGGTGCTGGGGAGTAGGTACAGAGGAGATGTCAGGGATAAGCTTTTCATTCAAAGGGTAGTGGGTGAGTGGAATCGGCTGCCATTGGTGGTGGTGGAGGCAAACTCGTTGGGGTCTTTTAAGAGACTTCTGAATGAGTACATGGGATTTAATGAGATTGAAGGTTATAGGTAGGCCTAGTAGGTAGGTATATGATCAGCGCAACTTGTGGGCCAAAGGGCCTGTTTGTGCTGTAGTTTTCTATGTTCTATGTTAAGCAACTGCGACATGAGGAAGAACTTTTTCCACATAGAATTTGGATTACAGGTATGGAGGAGCAGATTCAGTTGAAGCATTCAAAAGGAATTTATTTCATTATCAGAAAATGAAGTATGGGCAGGGTTACAAGGAGAAGGTGGAAGAACTGTATTAGTTGACTTGATGGTCTGAATGGCCTCCCTATGTGATGTAATAATTTTCTGATTCTGGGAATTCAGGGCTCTACCACCTGGAAGGGCAAGGGCATAGAGAGGGTAGAAAAAATAAACTTTTCCTCTTACTCGAGGGGTCAATAACTAGGAAGGACAGATTAAGGTAATGGCAGAAGATTTAAAAGGGATTTGAAGAAATATTTTTTCACTCAAAGGATGGTAGGAATCTGGAGCACTGTCTGAATTTTAAGAATTGAGATGAGCTATGACATACTAAGCTTTTTCTTTTCAACATGTAAAAAGGCAAGGGAGTAGCAAAAATAGACATTGGACCACTGGAAAACGAGGCTGGAGAAGTAATAGGGAACGAAGAAGTGACAGGAACTGAATAGTTACTTTGCATCAATCTTCACGGTGGAAGACACCAGTGGGATGCCAGAGCTCCAGGAGAATCGGGGGCACATGAGTGTGTAGTGGCCATCACTAAGAAGGTGGTTCTAGGAAAACTAGAAAGATCTGAAGGTGGATAAATCACCTGGACCGGATGGATTACACCCTAGGGTTCTAAAACAGATAGCTGAGGAAATTGTGGAGGCACTGGTGGTGATCTTTCAGGAATCACTGGAGGCAGAAAGAGTCATGATGTGGAGATGCCTGTGTTGGACTGGGGTAAACACAGTAAGAAGTCTCACAACACCAGGTTAAAGTCCAACAGGTTTATTTGATAGCAAACACCACTAGCTTTTCGAGTGCTGCTCCTTCATCAGGTGAGTGTGGCGTTCTGATCACAAACAGGGCATATAAAGGCACACACAATTTACAGAATACTGATTAGAATGCAAATCTTTACTTTTGAGTGATTTTAAGACAGAAAAAGATAGATTCTTGATCAATAAGGTGATCAGGGGTTACGGGAGAAGGCAGGAGAATGGGGATGAGAATCATGATGTGGAGATGCCAGCATTGGGCTGGGGTAAACACAGTATGAAGTCTAACAACACCAGGTTATTTGGTAGCAAAAGCCACTAGCTTTCGGAGCGCTGCCCTGCATCAAGTGAGTGGAAGTTCTGTTCACAAACAGGGCATATAAAGACACAAACTCAATTGTAAAATAATGGTTGGAATTCAAGTCTTTACAGATAATCAAGTTTTAAAGATGCAGACAATGTGAGTGGAGATAGCTTTAAACATAGGTTAAAGAGATGTGTATTGTCTCCAGACAGGACAGTAAGTGACGTGTTGCAAGCCCAGGCAGGTCATGGGGGTTACAGATAATATGACATGAATCCAAGATCCCAGCTGAGGCTGTCCTTATGTGTGTGGAACTTGGCTATCAGTTTCTGCTCAGCAACCCTGCGCTGTCATATGTCACGAAGGCCGCCTTGGAGAATGCTTACCCGAAGATCAGAGGCCGAATGCCCATAACTGCTGAAGTGTTCGCCAACAGGAAGGGAACAGTCTTGCCTGGTGATTGTCGAGTGGTGTTCATTCATCCGTTGTACTACCGTCTGCATGTGGGAGATAATGCAGACGCTCTGATCTTCGGGCAAATGTTCTCCAAGGCGGCGTTCATGACATACGACAGCGCAGAGTCGCTGAGCAGAGACTGATAGCCAAGTTCCGCACACGAGGACAGCCTCAACCGGGATCTTGGGTTCGTGTCACACTATCTGTAACCCCCATGATTTGCCTGAACTTGGAACATCTCACTTACTGTCCTGTCTGGAGACAATACACACCTCTTTAACCTATGCTTAAGCTATCTCCACTCGCACTGTCTGCACCTTTAAGATTTGATTAGCTGTAAAGACTCACAATCTAATTAGTATTCTGTAAACTATGTGTACCTTTATACGACCTGTTTGTGATCAGAACTCCCCACTCACCTGACGAAGGAGCAGCGCTCCAAAAGCTAGTGGCGTTTACTACCAAATAAACCTGTTGGACTTTAACCTGGTGTTGTGAGACTTCTTACGGCAGAAAGGGTCCCAGAGGACTGGAAAGTAGCTAACGTAACACTGCTGCTTGAGGAGGGAGGGATACAGCAGGCGGGTTAGACTGACGTCGGTCACTGGCAAGATTTTGGAGTCTATTATTAAAGATGAAATTGTGGAATACTTG
Organism: Carcharhinus amblyrhynchos; assembly: GCF_965287045.1. NCBI lineage: Eukaryota > Metazoa > Chordata > Chondrichthyes > Carcharhiniformes > Carcharhinidae > Carcharhinus > Carcharhinus amblyrhynchos. The sequence goes on from NC_137324.1 coordinate 51,356,823, forward strand.
AAAGTGCATGATAAAATCGGACTGAGTCCCCTTCTTCAAGGGGAGGTCATGTCTGACAAATCTGTTAGAGTTCTTTGAGGAGGTAACAAAGAAGTTAGATAAGGGAGAAGCAGTGGACATGATTTATTTAGATTTCCAGAAGGCCTTTGACAAGGTGCTGCACAGGAGACTTAAATAAGTTAAAAGCCCATGGTGTTAAGGGTAAGATCTTGGCATGGATAGAGGGTTGGCTGACAAGCAGAAGGCAGAGAGTGAGGATAAATGGGTCTTCTTCAGAATGATGTGGATATGCCGGCATTGGACTGGGGTAAACACACAGTAAAAAGTCTGACAGCACCAGGTTTAAGTCCAACCGATTTATTTGATAGTACACTCACTAGCTTTCGGGATTAGTCCCTTCGTCAGGTGAATGAAGAGTTCTGGCCTCAGACAGAGCATATAAAGCACAGACAGTTTACAGATTACTGATTAGAATGCGATCCCGCCCATCTAATCAGTAATCTGTAAACTGTCTGTCCTTTATATGCTCTGTCTGAGACCAGAACTCTTCATTCACCTGACGAAGGGACTAACCCTGAAAGCGAGTGAGTGTACTATCAAATAAATCGGTTGGACTTAAACCTGGTGTTGTCAGACTTTTTACACTTTTTCAGAATGGCAGCAGGTGACTAGTGGTGTGCTTCAGAGGTCAGTGCTGGGACCACAACTTTTCACAATATACATAAATGATTTGGAAGAAGGAACTGAAGGCACTACTGCTAAGTTTGCAGATGGTACAAAGATACGTAGAAGGACTCGTAGAATTGAGGAAGTGGGGGGGCTACAGAAGGCCTTGTACAGGTTAGGAGAGTGGGCAAAGAAGTGGCAGATGGAATACAATGTGGAAAAAAGTGTGAGATTATGCACTTTGAAAGGAGGAATGGAGGCATAGACTATTTTCTAAATGGGGAAATGCTTAGGAAATCAGAAGCACAAAGGGACTTGGGAGTCATTGTTCCAGATTCTCTTAAGGTTAATGTGCAGGTTCAGTCGGCAGTCAGGAAGGCAAATGCAGTGTTAGCATTCATGTCAAAAAGGCTGGAATACAAGAGCAGGGATGTACTTCTGAGATTGTGTAAAGCTCTGGTCAGGCCCCATTTGGGGTACTATGAGCAGTTTTGGATCCTGTATCTAAGGAATGATGTGCTGGCCTTGGAAAGGGTCCGGAGGAGGTTTACAGGAAGGATCCCTGGAATGAAGAATTTGTTGTATGAGGAATGGTTGAGGACTCTGGGTCTGTACTCGTTAGAAGGATGAGGGAGGAATCTTATTGAAACTTACAGGATACTGCGAGGCCTGGATTGGATGGATGTGGGGAGGATGTTTTCATTAGTAGGAGAAACTAGAACCAGAGGGCACAACCTCAGGCTAAAGGTACGATCCTTTAAAACAGAGATGGCAAAGAATTTCTTCAGCCAGGGTATGAATTTGTGGAACTCTTTGCCACAGAGGCTGTGGAGGCCAGGTCATTGAGTGTCTTTAAGACAGAGATAGGTTGGTTCTTGATTAATAAGGGGATCAGGGGTTATGGGAAAAAAAGCAAGATAAGGGGGATGAGAAAAATATTAGCCACGATTGAATGGCGGAGCAGACTTGATGGGTGGAGTGGCCTAAATTCTGCTCCTACGTCTAATGATCTTATTAAGGCTATGGGCCCAACGTTGGAAAGCGGGATTAGAATGGATATGTGCTTCACGGCTGGCGCAGACACAAGAGGTCCAAGGGTCTCGCCGTAAAACTCTATGGGCGAGATTGTCTGGCCGAACTCACCCCAAGGCCAGAAAATCCTGCCCGAGGCTAATGGACCTTTGCATGGTCTGTGTCCTGTCCGCTATGATTCTTGTGGCGGGCAGGATGGGAAAATTCCACTCTAAGGCAGCAAGCCCTTTGTCCTGTAAACATTCACAATTATTTTACATTCTGAAAATATCTAATAATATCTATTAGATATAATACACTTACTCCACAAATCAATGTCAAGGTCAACATGCACCATAACATATGGTTTGAGTTACCCTACACCAGAAAAGCGGAGATACATCAGAAAGGACTCATGGAAGAATCATCACACAGAGTTCAGGTTTTACGGGATTAAATTGAGAAGTACAGTTCAAATAAGCATATTTCTTCTCACTGTCCTTTAAAATAATGAAATGAAGTAAGCAGTTAATTTGAAAAAAGTACACACGGCTGAAGAATTAAAGTATAAAATTTCATGAGCCAAGTTAGAGATTGGATGCTACATGCTACTGCAATGCAGTAAAACCTTTAAGGAATAGCAAAGGAGTCTGGCCAATATTTATTCCTTATCAGCATCACTAAAAGAAACAGAATATCTCGTCTTTATCTCACTGCTGTTTTGGTGACCTTGCTGTGCACAAACCAACCGTTGCATTTCCCACACTTCAAAAAATATTCCATTAATGTTTCGTGCTTTTGGAAATCATTTTCTTTTACACTGGGTATAAGGTATGTGGAAATATAAACACAGAAAATATATGATAGAGTCATTTGTTACAATTAAAACAGGGTTGAATGATCTGATGCATCAACATAAATAATTATGTATAGAATCTAGCTAGAACTATGTGCATGGGCACTTTTCTTCAGATTCTCCCATGAAATGGCATAAACTTTAGTACGATGATATCTAAAGACAATTCTGCAGGCGTTTTCTTTGTGGAAGAAGTCTCTTTAGGATCAGGTTGGGTTCAAGATAATATGCTCAGCAATGAGAAATTCAATCCTTTGATAGCCTTAGTAATATAATCTCTGAGCTAATTAGGCCCAAAGTATTCCAGGGCATCTGGCTCTTTGACAGGCCAAGAGGACTAGAACCAAGACTGGGGGCTGGGGCTCTTACCACTCAGTTCCAATTAACGCACAAACCCATTGCCTTAACAAGCAAGGTGACCCTCACCTGGTAAATAATTGAAAGCTTGCAGGTATTAGATATTAATAAAGTTTTTGCCAGTTAGATTCCAGAAATATCCTATCATATATCCTTATGTTAGGTAATGGAGGTGGGGGGTATTCATTGGGGAGTCCATCTGTCCTTAAAAAGTACTTTACTTCTTTGGATTTCTCAGTTATTTGATTTGGGCAGTCTTTTTCCTGTTGATATCTTTCAACGTATGTCAAAGACAAGACCGCATTTAAGAACTATATCGCAGGCTTTTTTTTGTTTTTACATTGCTTCTATCCATCAGAAATCAGCAGTATTTTTGGGTTTTCTGGTGATCACAAAAACTACTTTGTTGATCATACTTCATACAAATGAATATACAATTGTTTTCTGTCTTCATAAGATTTTTGTAAAGACCGTTAATTTTGATTAAGTGTCATTACAAATCCAGAATAAAAGAACACTGTGGATCTGAGAAACTAGATCAGACATGTACTCAGTTTTTTGACGAACACAACAGCAATTTCAGTCTGCATGTGATTTCTCAAAGAGGGATAGAATGAAAACATTATACAAAAATGCAACTTTAGCCTAGAGCAGATGATTAATTCAGGGAGTAGGGGAAGCAAATAGAGACATAGATGAAAGAGAAGTGAATACAGGGTAACGATGATAATTTCGATGAGAAAAGATAAAGGGGTCAAGCTCACGAGAAGCTTAAATATTGACAAGGAATGGTCAGATAAATGGCCTGTTACTGTACATATATCCCATATAGTCTTGTGTAATTGTCAAACAAAACTCATTTCAAACAAAATAATGAGTTGCTTTTGAAGAGGAAACAATTCGGGCTCAGTTAAGGTACAATCCCACAAGGCAGAATTCATAGGTACGTTTCAGTGCTGTGTACTTAGTTTATTTATTCGTCCCAATTCGGTTTATATTATCAACACTGCAGTGAAGTTACTGTGAAAATCTCCTAGTCGCCATATTCTGGCACCTGTTTAGATAAATGAGGGAGAATTTAACATGGCCAATGCACCTCACCAGCACGTCTTTTGGACTGTGGGAGGAAACCGGAGCACCTGGAGGAAACCCATGTAGATTCTGCACAATGACCCAAGCTGGGAATCAAAATCAAATCCCTGGCAGTATGCTTATATCTGATGTAATCCTAACTTTGATGTGATTTTGATTTGATTTCTTATCACGTGTTAGTATACAGTGCAAAGTGTTGTTTCTTGTGAGCTATATAGACAAAGAATATCGTACAAAGAAAACAGAAGAAGAGAGTGCCAAATGTAGTTTACAGTTATAGCTAGGGTGTAGCAAAAGATCAACTTATAAGGTAGGTATTCAAAACTCTGATGGCAGCTGGGAAGAACTTGTTCTTGAGTCTGTTGGTACGTGACTTCAGACTTTTGTATCTTCTTCCTGATTGAAGGAAGTGGAAGAGAGAATGTCCGGGGTGTGTTGGGGTCCTAAATTATGCTGGCTGTTTTTCCGAGGCAGCGGGAAGTGTAGCCAGACTCAATGAATGGGAGGCTAGTTTGCTTGATGGACTGGGCTTCATTCTATGTAATTAAGTTGAACAATGAATTTGTGATTGATACGAGGTATCCACCTGCCCCACAGATAAGGTATACAAACAAATATCAGAAAAATTAAATCCAGAGGTGGGGGGGCAGGACATTCAGAGATTAATCAAAGCTAGCTTCAGCCAACTCAAGAGGAAGTCAAGATGAAGATTGTTACCTCTGTCCACAGAGAACAAATCACTTGACCTCATCCGTATGGGCATTTAAACCAGGATTAGTAAACCAGCCTTACCTGTTACAACTTGTGGGTTAACTTAGTCTGATTGTATTTGAGCTATTGGTCTGTCACTTTTAAATAAATTTTCATGACGGCTAAATTTTCATTGGGCCATTTCATTGCAATTGTGGATTATAGGCAGCATTCTCACTGTTGACTCTAAATCAAGATGTGGAGATGCCAGCGTTGGACTGGGGTAAACAGTCTCACCACTCCAGGTTAAAGTCCAACCAGTCTATTTGATAGTAAACCCACAAGCTTTCAGAAACGATGTTCCTTCGTCAGGTGTGTGAAAGGTTCTGATCAGAGAAGGGCATATAAAGGCACACACAGTTTACAGAATACTGATAAGAATGCGAGTCTTTACAGCTAACCTGCTATTCAACTCTTAAAGATGCAGACAATCTGAGTGGAGGTAGCATTAGGCATAGGTTAAAGAGATGTGTATTGTCTCCAGACAGTACAGTAAGTGAGATGTTGCAAGTTCAGGCAAGTCATGGGGGTTACAGATAGTGCAACATGAACACAAGATCTGGAGACAATACACATCTCTTTAACCTATGTCTAATGCTATCTCCACTCACATTGTCTGTATCTTTAAGACTTGAATAGCAGGTTCACTGTAAAGACTTGCATTCTTATCAGTATTCTGTAAACTGTGTGTGCCTTTATATGCCCTTCCCTGATCAGAACCTTCCACACACCTGACGAAGGAACAGCGTTTCCAAAAACTTGTGGGTTTACCATCAAATAAATTGGTTGGACTTTAATGTAGTGTTGAGAGACTTTGGACTCTGAATCAAGCCATACTTAAGGGATTTGCATACATAATCCAGGCTGGCATCCTGGTGTAAATGCTCTGGTTTCTCTTGATCTTATAAATATTTTAGTGCTGAGACAGCACTCGTGATTCCTCAACTCTTGAGTAATCTGTGACCTATGCCATGGGATATCAAATCTTACAGTACTGAAAATTAACTACAGATATTAAGTACAGATTTCATTCTATAAGATTTTAATTGTTCTTCAAGACTTTTAAATGAAATTCCTTTCTGCCTTTAACTTCTTTCTGCCTCATTTTTCTCACACTTGATCCAATCTTGCTTTTTGTCTCTATCTCATCCTGTACCTGATTTGTCATTATATCCCCCCATTTTAACATGCGGGTTCTTCACAGTTCTTAAACTGTTAATTTCAGAATCATTCAATCTGATTAGTCAAGATGATACACCGTTGCATATCCGATTCAACAAAGAACACTACAAGAGTGTCAGGTTGTTGCATCACGCAGGTCAAGCAACTTGCAGTGCAAAATATCATGGTGATTAAATGAGCACGCGTAAGCCTATAAAGTTTGTGGGGTGGGGGGTGGGGGTGCGTTGAGAGAAAGAGCTGTGAAAGGTATTGATTATCCAGTTGCAGCAAATTCTGGGCCATTATGGGACAGATCTTATTGTATCCAAACATTCTTTCCTGCACACCAACAGAAGTGTTGCATATTCATGGTCAACATTTTAAACTGGATTTGTTTCATTACAACAAGTACAGCCAGTTTACTTCTGCTTCCATCCCCACCACTCAAATCAGTTGCTTAACTGTGCTTAATTGTGTCCAAGAGAGGCATCAGACTTGTGCACAGTCACACCAACTAATACAAAAGCAATTTTAAAAAGATCTACAAATCAAATTGAAATTCATGCTGCGTGTTTTTTATTGTGATGCTGGTCACTGAAAATGTCATCATTAAAATTTCTAGTGATATAGTTCACAATTCAGTAATAAAACAAGCAATTAAGTAATAAAAGACAGACTATAGGACACCATAAGACATAGGAGCAGAATTGGGTCACTCGGCCCATCAATTCTGCTCTGCCATTTAATCATGGCTGATGTTTTCCTCATTCCTATTCTCCTGCCTTTTCCCCATAACCCCTGATCCCCTTATTAATCAAGGACCTATCTATCTTTGTCTTAAAGACACTCAACGACCTCTGGACCCTTTCGAAGGCCAGCACATCCTTCCTTAGATACGGAGCCCAAAACTGCTCACAATACTCCAAATGGGGTCTGACCAGAGACTTACAGCCTCAGAAGTACATCTCCACTCTTGTGTTCTAGCCCTCTCAACATGAATGCCAACATTGCATTTGCCTTAACTGCCGACTGAATCTGCATGTTAACCTTAACAGAATCTTGAACAAGTGCTCCCAAGTCCCTCTGTTTCTGATTTCTTGAGCATTTTTCCATTTAGAAAACAGTCTATGCCTCCATCTCTTCTTCCATGGTGAATAACTTCACACTTTTCCACATTGTATTCCATCTGCCACTTCTTTACCCACCCTCCTAGCCTGCCCAAGTCCTTCTGCAGCCCCCTTGTTTCAACAATACTACTTGTCTCTTTACATGTAGAGTCATAGAGGTTTACAGCATTGAAACAGGCCCTTTGACAGAACTTGTCCGTGATGCCCCTAAGTTAGTCCCAATTGTCCATATTTGGCTCATATCCCTCTATACCCATCTTACCCATGTAACTTTCTAAATGCTTTTTAAAAGACAAAATTGTACCCATCTTTACTACTACCTCTGGCAGCTTGTTCCAGATACTGACCACCCTTTGTGTGAAAAAATTGCCCCTCTGAACCCTTTTGTATCTTGCCCCTCTCACCTTAAACCTATGCCCTCTAGTTTTAGACTTCCCTAGCTGATCCATGCTCTTTATTATTTTACAGATCTCAATAAGATCACCCCTAAGCTCCTATACTCCAGAGAAAAAAAATCCCAGTCTATCCAGGCTCTCCTTGTAACGCAATCCATTAAGTCCCGGTAGCATCTTAGTAAACCTTTTCTGCACTCTTTCTAGTTTAATAATATCCTTTCTATAATAAAGTGACCAGAACTGTATACAGTCTTCCGAGTGTAGCCTTACCAATGTCTTGTACAACTTCAGCAAGACGTCTCAACTCCTGTATTCAATTTTCTGACTAGTGAAACCAAGCATGCTGAATGCCTTCTTCACCATTCTGTCCAACTGTAACTCCACTTTCAAGGAGCTATGAACCTGTACCCCTCGATCTCTATGTTCTATGACTCTCCCCAGTGCCCTCCCATTAATTCACTAAGTCCTGCCCTGGTACATTCGACCGAAATGCAACACTTTGCATTATCTAAATTAAACTCCATCTGCCATTCGTCAGCCAATTGGCCCAATTGATCAAGATCTGCTTGCAATCTCAGATTACCTTCTTCACTGTTCACTATGCCACCAATCTTGGTGTCGTCTGCAAACTTACTAACCATGCCTTCTATATTCTCATCCAAATCATTAACATAAATGACGAATAGCAGTGGACCCAGCACTGACCCTTGAGGCACATCACAGGTCACAAGTCTCCAACAACCCTCTACAACTACCCTCTGTTTCGTCATCAAGTCATCTTCTGTCATCCCCTCAAGTCAAAACACTCTCATCATTCATGAATTTTATAACATGGTGGCACAGTGATTAGCACTGCTGCCTCACAGTGCTAGGGACCCGGGTTCGATTCCTGGCTTGGGTCACTGTCCATGTGGAGTTTGTACATTCTCCCCATGTCTGCGTGGGTTTTTCTCCAGCTGCTCTGGTTTCCAGCCACAGCCCAAAGATGTGCAGGTTAGGTTGCTTGGCCATGATAAATTGCCCCTTAGTGTGAGGGGGAATTACAAGGGTAAATATGTGAGGTTACAGGGATATGACCTGGGTGGAATTGTCATTGGTGCAGGCTCGATGGGTCAAATGGCCTCCTCCTGCATTGTAGGTTCTATGATTCTTGGATTGAAATATTAACCTCGATTGTGTATGCATGTCTCTGGAGTGCATCATGATCCTGAGTCACAGGTAAGAGTGCTATCAATGATCCACAACTGATTTGAAATGGCCTCATGAAGATTTAATCATTATATGAAAAGTTTGAAAGTGGCAGTCATTTTTAAGAGAGGACTCAAGTAAAAGACAGAGTCTGATAAATTTCCAGATCAATTTTATGAAGAAGACCTTCATGGTAATAGTGGTGACTTATTTGTGCATAATTGGTGGAAGTCAATGTACCGAGTCCCTCTTCAGTTATTTTTCTCCTGAATCCTCATGTGCGCACTCTAAAATTGCACGAATGGTCAATAGTGTGGCTAACTGGGGAGCTCCATATAAATGACTCCCCAACACTCATTCCAAGACTGCAGAGCACGACAGCCAAGAAGCCCACTTGGGGAGGCAATGGCCTGGTGGTATTATCACTAGACGATTAATCTAGAAACTGAGCTAATGTTCTCGGCTCCCAGGTGCAAATCCTACCATGGCAGATGGTGGAATTTGAATTCCATTTAAAAAATCTGGAATTAAGAATCTACTGATGATCGTGAAACCATTGTTCATTAATGTCCTTCAGAGAAGGAAATCTGCTACCTCACCTGGCCTGGCCTACACATGACTCCAAAGCCACAGCAATGCGGGTGAATCTCAACTGCCCTTGGACAACTAGGAGATGGGCAATAAATGCTGGCCAGCCAGCAACACCTATCCCACGAATGAATAATAATAAAAAAAAATTCAGAGGGGCCCCTCGTCAGGACGTTGGATGGAGTGGAACAGAGACAGGACACATTAAGTTAAAAATTTATTTATTAATTTAGTAACACTGCAATAAAGTTACTGTGAAAATCCCTCAGTTGCCACAGCGGCACCTGATCATGTACACTGAGGGAGAAATTTAGCATGGCCAATGCACCCAGCCAGCATGTCTTTCGGACTGTGGGAGGAAACTGAAGCACCCAAAAGAAATCCACACTGGCATGGGGAGAACGTGCAAACTCCACATAGACAGTCCCACGTTCTGGGCGACGGTCTTCCAGCAGAGTAACCACCCCTGCCTGGGATGTCATGCCAACCCTGGTGAGTGTAAGTGTAATCCAGAAGAGGATGAGGTAGCAGTGTCAGAAGATGATTGATCTTCTTTACTCCGACAGAGTAAGTGAACCACCCCCAGTCTCTCTATGGACCCACATGGACACCCCTTGCACCCCCAACTCTTTCTCTCACTCAGGTACCTTGGCCTTTGTCAACACCAGGCCCCAGGTTCCCCCTCCCTCCCACAGATATCATGTTCCCCCTGTAGCTGCTATTTTCCTCACACTCGAGCTCACAGTCAAGTCCCATGGCTGCCATACCTCACCATCATCTTAAATGTCAACACTCCCACCTACACGTTCCCGAACTGTGCCATCATGAAACAAACTCAACCACAAACAGCATGAGCCGGCTTCGCCATCTGGATAATGCTGGATCTTTGAATCCTCACGTGTTTTGAGGAGCAAGTCTTTGAGCTGGCTGAGGAGGAGGAAGACTGTGCCTGTGCTGAAGTGAGGCCAGCAGAGAAACTTGAGAATTCTCAAGACATATGCTGCCATTCCTCAAGTCTCAAGTGAGTAATCAACATTCCCTCCGTACGCCCTGTATTAGATTGATGTTATCTTCCATTTTTTTGGAGGCCGACCAGCAGAACAGGCTGGACCATCCTTGTGCTGCCTGGACCTATCAAATTCCAGCAGCTCAAAGGGAGCTTCTCCAACTCCACTGCTTAAGTTATGTCACAGCTGTCACCTGCACCCAGTGCAGATACTCACACCTTGGCAGGATCACTCGGTAGGTAGGCTTCTGAGACACCCACTGGTGACCACCTCACTGTTGACAATCCATAACAGGTGGAGGGAAGGACATCCCAGGGAATCAGCACTGGCAGGGATGTCAGAGCCCAGAACTCTGCTGACTCCTTGTCACTGTTGTGTCTCTAAATCCAATCACTCCAGAGCTGCTGGAGCTGCAAAGACAGAGTCATGACAATCAGGAAGACACAACAGCATCATTCCTCATAACACAAGGCCACCTGGAGGAGTCCCATCGCCTTCCATCAGAGGAGATGGTGCCATCACTTCAGGGCAATGAGGCCCATGCTGTGAAGTTGACGTTTGCAGTGGAGAGCTTGGTGCAGGATGAGCACTCCATCCTGAGACGTCCGTACTTATGACTCAGCACATGAGCTTCATGGTGCTGGGCTTCGCCTGCATGATGCAGACATTGGTGGGAATCCACAAGCGCCAGAGGATGGCAGCATTTCTGGATCTCACTTCCACCGTCCCTGGAGGAGCACAGGATCCCATGGTAGCCTGAAAGGAAAAGCTTAGAGCCTGTCAGGTATAGGTCCCTGCTGACACCTTCTCCCTGTGTGTGACACATGTCCAGCCCCTGACACCAAGGAGAACAACAGTCAAACATCTGCCCAAAAGCAGGCCTGGACCCTCCAGGTACTGGGGACACATGCTAAGGTCATCTCACGCAACAGGGGGTTGAAGTCAGCAGGCCACCTCAACCTCAGCTGTGGATCCTGGGATTACACCTAGACGTAGCATGAGGGCGAAGATTAAGAAAGCAGAGGTGAATACAGGCATTTGTGCAGATAGCTCATCATTGTATTGAATGATTTGCATTATATGTCACTTCGTTCACCCAGAGTCTCCATCCTGTTTGGTCACACCACCAAGCTTGGGGAACCACCATGTTTACCCGGCGCCTTGTTCCTGTTAAGTTGGAGAATGGCAATGCTATGTCTCTCCCACACTGGTGTTGCAGTAAAGAGATGCTGCTGCTGGCATGCACCCCTCTCACCCCATCCATGGAGATTCATTCCCCAACCCCCATGCATGGAAGGGTGAATCCCTCTTGCTCACCCACTATCAAAGCACACCCCTTTCATGTCTAACAGTGTTGTCTAGTGATCAGGAGACCAAGAGTTGTTGAGGTGCTGCCAGGTTGCCATTTCAGCTGTAAAATGGATGTAAACACCAGGACCCCTGACGTTGGTGGGCCCTGTAGTAGCTGACGCTGCATATCCTGTGTTTCTGAGCCCGATGAGACCATTCGATGGCAGGATGTGTTATGCTCTTGTCAGGCAGGAGTCAGATATATTTCTGAGGATGAGAGGAGCATCATTTAGTCCTCAATGCAAGTCATCATTCTCCCGCAGAATCCAGCCAATAGCTTCAGCATCCTGCCATGAAGCCTGGCAACAGCGTGGGCTATACTGCTGGCCCTATATAACTGGTTAGATGTAAATCCTCATTGTGGGAGAGCTATTCACTCCCAAGACCTGCTCACCCCTGAAGCGAGAGATCCCTATTACTCATCAGGTCCTGTCCATGGCCTGGGTTCTAATATCTCCTCCTCTGCGTGGTCATCATCACCATCCACCTCGACATCCTCCTCATCCAAGGGGATATGACGCTTCTCCTTCTCCTTCAGTGGTCTTCCCTTTGAACTGCCAAGTTGTGGAGAGCACAGCAGACTACAATGGGTGTTATATTGTAGGGCAGTCACTGACTGGTCCGGGTACCTGAACCACATCTTCAGAAGACAAATCGCCTGCTTGACCAACATGCACAATAAAGCATGAGCTTCGTTGTAACAAGTCTCTGTTGATGTTTGTGGTCTTTGCACTGGCATCATCAGCCACCTGCTGAGTGAGCAGCCCCTGTCCCCAAGGAGCCATCCCTCCATCAAAGACAACTGGGTTTGAGAGCATTGAATAACCAAGGTCTTTTCCTCAGAATAAAACCAGAGGACATAGGTTTACGGTCAGAAGGGAAAGTTTTAAAAGGTGCTTGAGAGGCAACTTTGTCACACAGAGGATGGTGTGTATATGGATGAGCTGCCAGACGGGGTGGTAGAGGCGGGTATTAGAACATTTAAAAGACATTTGGACAGGTACATGGATAAGAAAGGCTTAAAGTGATATGGGCCAAAGACAGTTTTGGAAACCTGGTTAGCATGAATGAGTTGGGCTGTTTTTGTGTTGTATATCTCTATGACTCTAAGCTGTAGCTGTCATGGACGGTCCCTGGGAAACGATCTCACAGCTGCATGTGCATCATGTGGTCACAGACCAGCCACACGTTGAGGGAGTAGTATCCCTTGCTGTTCACGTGGCACGTGTGGCACCATGGAGCCCAGAGGGCCACGTGGGTGCAGTCAACTTTGCACCTGGGGCAAGCCTGCTAAGCAGGCATCTTGTCTCGTCTGGTCCTAGATCAAGTTGATTTATATGTGAGCCCTTGCATAAACAGCATCTGGGACCTCCTGGATGGTTGTGAGTGTGGCTGACTGGGAAATGCCATGCATGTCACCTGTGCTGCCCTGGAATGTGCCACTTGCACAGAAATTCAGAGCAGCTTTGAATTAAGGGCCACAAGCAATGGGTGTCCTCCCATTTCATTTAATGTCAGCTCTTGTAGGGTCTGGCAGAAATGTTCCACTGTCTCCTGGGACAGACTCAGCCTTCTACAGCACTGCACTAACATCTCTGACAGCTGCAGGTATGACGACAGGCATCAGAAAACCATCAGGTGGTACCTACATATCTGTGGTGCTGCTCCCGGAACAGCGACAGACCCAGCCTTTCCCCCCTCTGCAGGGCACCTGGCCAGATGCTGCAGCATGTTGGGATCTCTGTTGCTGCTCCATGGCAATAATTAGAATAGCCAACTCGACAGGCTCCATGATCCTCCAGACCATACACTGTAAGGAGTAAATCACAGTGAACTACAAGGATTTGAGAGAAAGTTCTGAGCCTTATCCTTCAGAAATTACTACCTAATTGCAGTACACTCAGTAGGTGCCTTAATGCCGTCCCACACACCTTCCACCTTGAATCATCTCCACATTGGTCCCTGTAAACATGCATCCACCAGGGTGTCAGTGGTACTGAACGTTCTCATTCCCCCAGCATCCAAAAACACCCAAAGTAACCTGGTGTCATGTTGGACAATTGAATGGCTGCACGGGACTAGTGTTTGCATCCTGACATGGGGCCTTGTTGACGCAACCTGTTTGACCTCGACTAGGGTGCATCGTGAAAGCCATTACCATCATGCCTTACATAGGGGTTCACAACAGTGGTATGTGAACAAGGTTGCAGCTGTTCTGGGAATGCCAATTGACATGCCTGGGACATTGGCTTGGAAAGGGTTAAAAGTTGACCTCAACTAAATGACAGCGATTTTTGGCTGCACAACATGTAATGGCATATTCATCAGTAAGGATAGGCTGGGGTGCCTGTTCAGCCAAGTGCCTTGCTGTCGAGGTAGACGAGGCACAACTGTTTCACGTGAGGCCAACAATTAGCATGTCCAGCACATTCCTAGAGGGCATCCTCTTTCACTCAAGTCACAAGAGATACAGAGTGGAACAGCCTTCCAAGGCCCATTTACACACAAACACCCTTGACAATTCGTTTGATTTGATTTTTATTTGATTTGATTTATTATTGTCACATGTATTAGCATACAGTGAAAATATGCGCACTATACAGACAGAGCATATTGTCCATAGAGAAGGAAATGAGGGAGTGTAGTGTTATATTCATAGCTAGGGTGTAGAGAAAGATCAACTTAATGCAATTCAAGTCAATTCAATAGTCTGACAGCAACAGGGAAGAAGCTGTTGTTGACTCGGTTGGTTCGGTGACCTCAGACTTGTATCTTTTTCCCAACAGAGGAAGGTGAAAAAGAGAATGACGGGGTAGCATGGGGTCCTTGATTATGCTGGCTGCTTTGCCAAGGCAGCAGGAAGTGCAGACAGAGGCTGGTTTGCGTGACGGATTGCGTGAGAGGCAGTGCTCGACAGGCTGGAGGGGCTGATTGTGGACAAGTCCCCAGGACCGGATGGAATGCATCCGAGGGTTCTGAAAGAAATGGCGGAGGTGATAGTGGATGCCTTGGTGGTTATTTTCCAGACGTCGCTGGATTCCGGGGAAGTGCCGGATGATTGGAAAACGGCTAATGTTACGCCGTTGTTTAAGAAGGGTGCCAGGCAAAAGGCGGGGAATTATAGGCCGGTTAGTTTAACGTCTATGGTAGGTAAAATGTTAGAATCTGTCATTAAGGAGGAAATTGCGAGGCATCTTGAAGGGAATTGCTTGATAGAGCAGACGCAGCACGGTTTCCTTAAAGGGAAGTCGTGTCTGACAAATTTACTGGAGTTCTATGAGGATGTGTCTAGGGCGGTGGATAGAGGAGAGCTGATGGATGTGGTCTTTCTAGATTTTCAGAAGGCGTTTGACAAAGTACCTCACAAGAGGTTATTGCAGAAGGTCAAGGGACATGGAGTTGGGGGTAGGGTGTTAGCGTGGATAGAGGATTGGTTGTCAAATAGGAGGCAGAGAGTGGGGGTCAACGGGTGCTTTTCGGATTGGCGGATGGTGACTAGTGGAGTGCCCCAGGGGTCGGTGCTGGGGCCTCAGCTTTTTACCATTTATATAGATGATCTGGAGGAGGGAACCGAGTGTAGGGTGTCGAAATTTGCTGATGACACCAAGATTGGGGGAACGGCAAATTGCGCGGAGGGTGTGGAGAGTCTGCAGAAGGATCTAGATAGGCTGGGCAAATGGGCCAGGAAATGGCAAATGGAATTTAATGTTGGCAAGTGCGAGGTGGTCCACTTTGGTAGGAAGAATGGTAGGAAGGGCTATTACTTACGGGGCGAAAAACTGCAGCAGGCGACGGTGCAGAGGGACCTCGGGGTCCTTGTGCATGAGTCGCAAAAACCCAGCTTGCAGGTGCAGCAGGTGATCAGGAAGGCGAATGGGATGCTGGCCTTCATAGCGAGGGGGATTGAATATAAAAGTAGGGAGGTCTTGCTGCAGCTGTATAGGGCATTGGTGAGGCCGCAGCTGGACTACTGTGTGCAGTTTTGGGCGCCGCACCTGCGCAAAGATATTTTGGCCTTGGAGGGAGTGCAGAGGAGGTTTACTAGGCTGATACCGGAGTTGAGGGGGTTGAGCTATGAGGAGAGGCTGAATAAACTGGGCTTGTACTCGTTAGAGTTTAGAAGAATGAGGGGAGATCTCATTGAGACGTATAAGATGATGAATGGGATGGATAGGATAGAGGTGGAGAGACTCTTCCCACTCAGAAAGGACAGTAGGACTAGGGGGCACAGCCTCAAGATAAAGGCGGGGGGGGGGGTTTAGAACGGAGTTGAGGAGGAACTTCTTCACTCAAAGGGTGGTGAATCTCTGGAATTCTCTACCCGTTGAAGTGGTGGAGGCTGCCTCGCTAAATATTTTTAAGACGCGGGTTGATGGGTTTTTGATAAGAGAGGGGATTAAGGGTTATGGGGAGAGGGCGGGAAAGTGGAACTGAGCAGCGACAGATCAGCCATGATCTTACTGAATGGCGGGGCAGGCTCAAAGGGCTAGATGGCCTACTCCTGCTCCTATTTCTTATGTTCTTATTGGGCTACATTCATGACCTTTTGTAGTTTTGTACTGCCTGGCAGCTTCTCTCCTTTGTCGTCACACTGCTGCCTGAGTGTGGGTACCAATAACACTGCATCATCCTCCCTAGAATGCAAAGTTCTTCAGGCCGCAAGGGGGGAGTCTCAGCCCATTATTGAATCCCCTACTGTGCCCTGACAGTCTGACCTCTCATGGGGCCCCACCTGGGTAACTCAGAGTCGTCCTGCAGTATGGGCTGGGATAATGAACTTTGTAATACTTGGAGAGTGGAAAAAAGTATTGTACAACTTGAATGTAGCTTGTTTTCACGTATCTCAGATAGATGCAAGATTTACTTCTGTGTGCCCAGACAAAGACTGCAGCTGTCCTTGCTGCTGTACACAAGTTTATGATAGTCCGTTCAGAAATGTAGCTGACCCAGCTCGTATCGATGTTTGTGTCTTTAATTTCGTGGACTTTTGCCTAACATAGTGAAGATTGCATGCCCTAAATATATATTCATATATATTCGTTATGTACTGCTCATGTGTCACGTACCAACATATTATACATATTATATGCTATACAACTTATGAATATAAATTGTTACACTGGTCCTGTTAATTTTAACTTGTTTTGCCGGCCTGTATGTTAGCTAAGGGCTAATCACACATGACAATTGTGGCCTTGAGATAACCATGAAGAAATGCCAAGGCAGCCATGTTCCCACGATGGAGAACAATCCACAGCCCGGGAAACTGCTGAGACTGAGAAGATGCATGCGTAATACTCTTAAGTTGTGTTCGGGGAGAATCCTGGGGAACCGCTGTTAGGAACCAGGTGCATTTCCCAAAAGTTTTTGAATAAACTTGCTGTACTTTGACTCACAATTGGTCTCAGAGGTATCTTTTACCTACAACAGTCCTCACTGCTGAGCCTCTTGTTTTCAAGCCCTCCAACCTTCTGGCCAGCCTACATTAAGGGTACATCTTCAGCTGCGACATAGACAAGAACCCAGGAAGAAGCATGCAGGAAGTACTTCCTGCATTACAGCCTTCACATCCCTTTTAAATCAAGGAGCAGCCTTAAATCAAGAGAAGATAAGGCCTCTAAGTGAACCTCCTGGATTCTTCTCCATGAATCACAATTCTGGGACTCCCACCACCGGCCCTCAGTTACACTAATCTGCATCCTCTGCTGCCTGAGCACTTACCTTCAAAATCCCCCTTGGAGGTGAAGGTGTCAGGTTCACGATTAGGTAGAGCTGTTGTAAACTGCACTGATGTGATGTCACGCCGGTGCCTGCTGAATATCTAGTGAGGCAGGGAAGTTCCAGAGAGAGTGCTCGCTAATGACATGCTAATGGGTCAAAATTAAGTTTCCTGGCGTCCCCCAGCATGTTTCACACTGCTCTGCCAACAAGGGGGATGGAAGATTGGAATTCAGAAATTTGCTGTCACGAATCTCGCTGTGTCTCTCCAAATTTTGAGTGCACTCTGCCATTCCCGCAGGCAGGGAGCTCAAAATCACCCCAATGTTTAAAAAAAACTATTGGCATGACAACATTGAGTTCAATACTTCTGCTGAGCTGAACTTTGTTTAAAGTTAATAGATATCAATTAATGCTGGTGCATTGGTTCCCTCTTCTGTCAGATCTAAGTATTAGCACTAATCGGCAAATACAAAACTGCTAATACTGAAAATCTGAAATAAAAGCAGAACATACTGGAAATACTCAGCAGATTATGGCAGCATCTGTGGAGATAATCAGAGTTAATGTTTCAGGTCAACGACCCTCCATTAAAACTGGTAGAAGTTGAAAATGTAATGGGTTTTTAAGCAAAGGGGTGGATGGGACAAGGACAAAAGGAAAGTCTGTTATAGGGTGAAAGACAGCAGAGAATGAATGACAGAAGAGTTAGCCTTCCAGGGCCAAAGAAAATGGTGATGGAGGAAGAAAAGAAGCCAAGAAACAAGAGCTGCAGCAATGGTATGTTTGCTGCTGATTAAAAGACCAAAACAACAAGCAAACTGAAACAAAATGGACACAAATTGCCATCTAAAATTGTTTGAACTCAATGGCAGAATAGTTGAACTTCTGAATTAATACTCTACATCTTTACCAAGGGACAGAATTTGTTAGAACTAACGTTTCCAGGGCACTGAACGAGGTGGAAATAGGTAAGAGGATAACCAGTGAAAGAGAAGGGCCCAGTCGGGACCAAGGAGACAAACTGTGGGTGAAGCTAGAGGACATTGGTAGTGTGTTGAATGAATACTTCATATCCATCCGCAGCCAAGAGAGTGAGGATGAAGGTATGGAATTCAGGGACGAGAGATTGCAAGGTTCTTGAGTAAATTGACAGAGAGGGACACAGGATTGGAAGTGTTGGCAGGCTTAAAAACGGACAAACCTCCAGGTCCTGATGAATTGTGTCCCAGGCTATTGTGAAAGGCAAGGGAGAAGATTGCAGGGGCCCTGACACAATTGTTTAATAGCATGGGGGAGGTGCCAGAGGTCTGGAGAACCCTTAATGTGGTTCTACTATTTGAGGGTTTTCTATATAAGCCAGGGAATTACAGACCAGTGAGTCTCATATCAGTGGTTGGAAACCAACTGGAGAAAATACTGAACAACAGCATCTATCTCCACTTGGAGAGGTATAGCTTGATTAGGAATAGTTAGCATGGCTTTGTCAGAGGAAGGTCATGCCTAACAAAATTTAATGAATTTTTGTGGAGGAGGTGATCAGGTGTGTAGAAGAGGTGCATTTGATGTAGTTTATATGGATTTCAGCAAAGCTTTTGACAAGATCCCACATGCAAATGCATATGGGACAGGATAATTTGATAATGAATTCAAAAATGCCTTTGTTGAATGAGACAAAGGGTGATGACAGGCGGAAGAGTGTTTTAGTGACTGGAAGTCATTGTCCAGTGGCATACTGTAGGGATCTATGCTGGATCCCCTATTATTCATCATTTATATAAACAACATAGATGACTAGGTGGGGGGTAGAATTAGTACATTTGCAGATGACGCAAAGATTGGCCGGGTAGTTAATGGTGAGGCGAAGTGCCTTGAGCTACAGGAAGATGAGAAATTAGCCTTAAATTTTTTGGAGCAGAGAAGATTAAGAGGTGACCTTATTGAGGTATTCAAAATTATGAACAATTTTGACAGGGTAAAGAAGGATATGAAGGTGCACAAATTAATCAGAAAGGCAAATGGAATATTTGTCTTTATTGCAAGGCAGGGGTGTGGAGACAGAGTATAAAAGTCAGTCATGTTGCAGCTTTATAGAACCTTAGTTAGGCTGCACTTGGAATATAGTGTTCAATTCTAATTGCCACACTACCAGAAGGACGTGGAGGCTTTTGGAGAGGGTACAGAAAAGATTTACCAGGATGTTGCCCGGGAGGGAGGGCATTAGTTATGAGGAGAAGTTGGAGAAACTGGGTTTATTCTCACTGGAACGACGGAGGATGAGGGGCGACCTAATACAAGTCAACAAGGTTATGAGAGGCATGGACAGAGTGGATAGTTGGAAACCGTTTCCTAAGATGGAAGAATCAATTATTACGGGGCACAGATTTAAGGTGCAGGGGGCAAGGTTTAGAGGAGATGTACGAGGCAGATTTTTTACAGAGAATAGTGGGTGCCTGGAACTCGTTGCTGGGGGAGGTAGTGGAAGCGGATATGGTAGTGACTTTTAAGGGGCGTCTTGACAAATACATGCATAGGATGGGAATAGAGGGATATGGTCCCCGGAAGTGTAGGGGGTTTTAGTTTGGTTGGGCAACATGGTTAGTGCAGACTTAAAGGGCCTGTTCCTATGCTGTAATTTTCTTTGTTCTTCTACAGCTGCATAGGGCATTGGTGAGACCGCACCATAAATCATAGACTTTTGTAGCACAGAATGAGGCTATTCACCCCATCATGTCTGCACCGGCACCCAAAAGAGCTACCCAGCTAGTCCCACTCTTCAGCCGTCTCTCCACAGCCCTCTAAATTCATCACTTTCAAATATGTATCCAGCTCTTTTTTGAAAACTCCTAGGGAATCCTGTGAATCGACTGACATGTGATTCTGCCATCCTGCTGGGCTACAAAATTAGGGCACCGGGGATGAGAAAGTTTACCCTCCCACCTCCGAATGATTGCTATGGCACAGTTTTTCCCCTTTTCCAATGGCAGTTTAAATCTGTCATCAAATCTATCAGTGCGCAGCAACTATGATATAACCAAGCAGCCAATCAACACAGCAAATCAGTAAGTTAAAAGCAATTAAAATGTTTCAACTTTCATCTCACTGAGAATGTAAGTTAAACATTGACTGGATTGAGACAGAAGCTAAAATAAACTTCTAAAATTTCCATTATATCGTTATGGAAAAATTTGACCTATCACAGCTGGAATTTTCCCATTGATGGCAACCGGACCAGAAGATCCCACCGTCGGTAAATGGCATGCCATGTCCTAATGAGAGAAATATGGCGCGGGGAGGCCAGAAAATCCCCAAGTGGAAACCTTCAAGGAATTCGCTTGAAAATTTCATGAACTCACTCATTGCTTCGGAATTGCACTCTGTGGAACATCGGCAATGCACTCTCTGGAGTAATACAGGATCACTGACAGCTTATTGTGTTTATAAGTTGCTATCACTTTTACTGGTGCAATGACGGCAAACACAGGTAGTTTTGCTATATGACCTTGATTTTATAGTGGCAAAGAGATTTTGCGGGCTTGAATCTGAAGTCAACTGAAAACAAAACTCAGCACTTAACCTTGGGATTTTCTAACATCCTGTAAAACAAAAGAACATTTTTCCAGAAACTGCACCTGACACTTGATAAGACCTCTGCATTTACAAGTGGGGAAAAATATTGTACCCACATCCCCAAGAGGATCAAATTCAATTCTTCACTCCTATAAATTCTTACAACATTACTTCTTGAAATCCTGCACATTCAATTCATTTGCTCATAATCTACGAGTTTCTTGTAGTCTATTTCATGGGCTAATTTAAACATCCTCATTGTCAAGGTGCAGTCTCTTCACAGAAGGAGGAAACCCTGCTCACCAACAGGATGGTGCTTTTCTATTATTTTCCAAGAGATTTTATGCTTTTCAGCTGCAGCTTTAATCTCTGCAAAAGAGTACTGCAAAATCCATGATAACAGCATACATTTTTCATGAAGTGATTAATCCTTCATCTTCATAATTGTTACCACGTAGGTGAAGACATAATTGCAGATGTCCTAGACCCCAACAGGCCTTTACAGGCCATATAGTTGGAAGCCTGAGTAATGTTGCCATTTCTAATGCTATTATCTCTAATTGCACTATAAAACCTTGCTATTAAAAATTCACAACAGAAAATAAAAGTAATTGTAACACTATACACAAAGCATGATGTGAATAAACAACATCAAGCTGATCTTCCAAAGGTCATAGATAAACTTTCTGATTTGCTTATAAACGCATTCATTTACAATTCATTTCAGCACTGAAGAACGAACCACATGTTCCCATTTTGGAATGAAAAATGATATTTTTCATAATCTGCACCGGGTAAACAAATGAGATACAAATCAATACAAGCTCGACACTCATTTAAAATGTTACAATAGCTTAAAGAGAGAATAATAAATGTGAGTGCAAGTATTGCTCATAGTCAATGCTTCTTTTTCTTGTTTGCATATGTTTTGCCTATTCACTGCATTCTTGTTCTTCTGATATCCGAATACAATGTAGCAGCTTACCCTCCAACTAAACAGTTGCAGCATCCCAAAACTGCAGAATTTGTTACCAGCTTAAGTTTTCCTGTCTCCAGTCTATATCGTTAATACCCAAGTTGAGCATTGCATCGATTTGTGCCTTCTTCTTCAGGCTTAGTGATGCTCGACAATATAGGCTTGAGTTTACATCAAAACAAAAATCTACACTTCCCAGGCAAACTCATGAAATTAACTCAAATCAATTTAAATTAGAATGTGTCAGAATTTTCAAATACCTTGTCAGCAGCTTCAGAGGCCAAAAGGTTGGTCGCAAGCGTCTGCAGCTTGTGGTGTGCCATATGTTTCAAAGCGGTGAGGCTCCGTCGAGTCATGGCCTGTTTTAGGTTTACAGCAGGGTGACTTAGAGTATCCACAGCAGCTGGAACAGCTTCATCACAGGCATTCAAAATTTCCACTGCAGTAATTCCCATGACACAACGGTCTAACGCACCTGTAGAAAAAGAGAAAAATCAGTGACAAATTATTTATAATTGCTATTATCACTCACTTAGAAATAGGACAGCATGGTGGCACAGTGGTTAGCACTGCTGCTTCACAACAGGTTCAAATCCCAATTTGGGTCACTGTCTATGTGGAATTTGCACATTCTCCCCGTGTCTAGTGAGTTTCCTTTGGCTGTTCCGGTTTCCTTCCACAGTCTGAAAGACATGCTGGTTAGATGCTTTGACCTGAACAGATGCCAGAATGTGGTGACATTTTTTTTGTTTTTAGGGATTTGTATTCTTTATCTTCAAGGCCAGAATGGATTGGTACTCCTAACTTTGGAAGAAACTAACTGATCAAGTTTAAATATTACTTCACTAACTTAATTTAGATCTACATATATTTTTGAAAGCATTAAAATTTAATTTATGAAATAATAATGTTGTAACAATCACACTGCAGCTTTATCAGACATGTGTCTTTATTTATTTTGAATTACTCCTGTTAAAGGACAACTCCATGATATTAGTATAAAGCAAACTATGGCAACATAGCTTTTGAATACAATATTACCTTCATTCTATCGTCTAAGCATGAAATCATCCAAAGCCCAACTGCTTGTGTCCTTATTCACACCAGGACCCAAGACCTATTCACCCTTGGGGAATCAATATTCGGGGTGGTACAGTCTCAGACTAAGCAGCCAATTATTCAAGGCTGAGACGAGGAGCAATTTCTCCATTCAAAAAGCTAAGACTCTTCGGAACTCTCAATGTTGAGGGATCGAGAGGTTAACAGCATTATACAGTGACAACTTATGAACATTGACATACTGATTCTTTACACATGCCAAATCCCCTTTCCGTCATGTGTTCCTGAAGACTACCAGAATTCATTTATATAGGACAAGAGAAGTAGCAGCTATTCTCAGATCATGAAGGATTATGAGGAGATCTGGTAGAGTTGCTCAAATCATAAACTGTCGAGTTTTTTTACAAATGGTTTCCAATGGCAAAAGAATTGGTAATGAGAGGACAGATTTATATCATGATTGTCAAAGAACTGTGTGTAAAATGAGGAGACTTTTTATTGTACAGCAATTTATGCACCACTTAAAAGATTGGTGGAAGCAGATTCAGTGTTAACACTTTAGAGAATTAGATAAATATTTGAACTGAAGGAAATTCCAGGGACATGGAGAAAAAGCAAGTGGGATAAAGTGGATAACTTAACCACAAAGTTAGCGCAGGCATGTTGGGTCAAGTGCTATATTATCCTATGAACTGCAATAACCATAATTTGATCTCCCACTGCCCAAAATAGCCTGTTTTATGGTTTTAAAATCTATTACCTGCAAAAAGGCTGGATATGTGAGCTGTTCAACATGGTATAAGTCATGCCTTTGTAATTAATGCCTAAAGTATAGCAAAAGCAAATATTGAGTTCAATTTGCCCAATATTGCTGGATAATCATGGTAAAAGTAAAAGTGGACAGTATGAGTGGTGGGATTGTAACTGTAAAAGCAAAATAAATAGGGGGAAGAACTCCGCTATTGCAGTTTGCGCATTCTGACATAAGAAGAGAAACCCACGATGGGAATCGAACCCGCGTCCCTGGTGCTAACCACTGTGCCACCATACCACCTGAGGAAGATGAGTTTCTGCTCATCCTCTTCTATCAAGGGCTAGAACATGAAGGAGAGGAAGTTTTACTAGAAGTATACAAAGTTTAGTTAGACCACATCTGAAGGTACTGCGCACTTGAAAGGACAAATTAACCTTGGAAGGAGTGCAATGCAGATTCACCAGAATGGTACCAGTGTTAAAAGGGTGAAATTATGAGGAGAGATTACATAAACAAGGCTTGTGATCCTATAATATAGAAATTTCAGGAATAATTATGTTGAACTTCAGGATCTCGAAAGGAATCAAAAGGGTGAAGAGAGATCATTTTCTTAAATCTGTGCTGAGGAAAAACATAGAAAATAGGTGCAGGAGTAGGTGCAGGGCCATTTGGCCTTTCAAGTCTGCACCACCATTCAATATGATCATGGCTGATCTTACAGTGTATGTGGAGATGCCGGCGTTGGACTGGGGTAAAACACAAAGAAACCCCACATTTCTTTGTGATTTCTTTGTGATCTTACACTTACAGTATCCCACTCCCATTTTCTCTCCATACTCCTTGATTCCTTTAGCCACAAGGGCCAGCTCCCTCTTGAACATATTTAACAAAGTGGCCTCAACAGCTTTCTGTGGTAGAGAATTGCACAGGTTCACAATTCTCTGAATGAAGAAGTTTTTTTTAAAAACGTTTGTTCATTATTCACAAGTAAGGTTTACATTACCACTGCAATGAAGTTACTGTGCAATTCCCTAAGTCGCCACATTCTGGCACCTGTTCAGGTCAATGCACCGAACCAGCACATCTTTCAGACTGTAGGAGGAAACTGGAGCACCCCGAGGACATCCACGCGGACACGGGCAGAATGATACAGACAGCGACCCAAATCGGGAATTGAACCCTGGTTCCTGGTGCTAACCACTGTACCGCCCTGAGGAAGATGAGTTTCTGCTCATCTCAGTCCTGAATGGCTTACCTCTTATTCTTAGCCTGTGACCCCCAGTTCTGGACTTGGCCAATATTGGGGACATTCTTCCCACATCTAGCCTTTCCAGTCTCAACAGGGTTTTATATGTTTCTATGAGATCCCCTCTCATTCTTCTGAATTCCAGTGAGAACAAGCCCAGTCAACCCAGCTTCCCTTCATACGTTAGTCCTGCCGTTCCAAGAATCAGTCTGGTGAACCTTCACTGGACTTCCTCAGTAGCAAGAGTATCCTTCCTCAAACTCGGAGATCAAAACTGCACACAATACTCAAGGTGTGGCCTCACCAAGGCCCTGTATAATTGCAGCAAAACATCCTTATTCCTATAATGCTATGAAGGTTAGCATGCCATGAGCTTTCCTCATCATTTGCTGTACCTGCATGCAACGTTCAGTGAATGTTCCACCATGATACCCAGATCACATTGTATTGCCCCTTTTCCCAAACCGCCACCATTCTGATAATAATCTTCTTTCCTGTTTTTGCCACCCAAGTGGATAACCACATACTTATCCACATTATATTTCATTTGCCAAGTATTTGCCCAGTGTGTCCAAATCACCCTGCAGCTTCTTAGCATGTTCCTCACAGCATACATTGCTACACAGCTTAGTGTCATCTGCAAATTTGGAGTCTAGGACAATGATACATAACTTCAAAATCAGCACCCAAACCATTCAGCAGTAACACTAAGGATGGTATGAATGTGGATGTCTCCTCTCCAAAAATGTAGTTGATGCTAACTCAATTAGTAATTCTGAATTTGAATTTGATGGATTTTTGCTCAAGTCAAGGCAGGTCCATGGAGTTAGAATATAGATCAGCCATGATCTCTCTGAATGGTCAACTCATGTTCCTTTGTTCCTCTGTTTAATTCATGAAGACTTTATGGGATAATAAACTTGCAAATACAGCAAATTCATGACAACTGCTTGACAGTTAAGCAAGACTTTCCTTTTGCGTCAGGCTAACAGCTCAGCTGTGCAATCAGTCAGCAGCTTGTGATAATTTCCAGCCTGGGGTTTCCCGTATTGATGAAAGCTATGGCC
Organism: Carcharhinus amblyrhynchos; assembly: GCF_965287045.1. Taxonomy (NCBI): domain Eukaryota; kingdom Metazoa; phylum Chordata; class Chondrichthyes; order Carcharhiniformes; family Carcharhinidae; genus Carcharhinus; species Carcharhinus amblyrhynchos. Next base: position 51,382,761 of record NC_137324.1, read on the forward strand.
AATTTGCACATAAATAATGGTGTGTGCCTTGTTGAGACACCATTATTTTTCATGTAAAATCCGGTCCATTAATTCCAAATAAGTTTCAGTAAATCAAGAGAGAATCTCCACAATTCCAATCTTTCTCAAGTCACACAGAAGCAAATAGTTTCAAATAATTCTAAGTATCACCTTTCAAATAGAATCATCCGTAAAACCATCTGGTCAACTCAACCCAACTGCCTTCAGCAATGTGCATGAGCACATAAGAATGCTCTCTAGAAAGCTCTTCAAGTTTGTGACACACTCAGCGAACCATGATGCCCTTCAAACTATGTTTTTATTCCTTCAGTTTTCCACAGTAGTTGATGTGTCTAATGCAGCCTGAAATGTTGACTTTCAACATTAGCACACTTAGATTTATTAGAAATGAAAATTGCATTGAGATGAGTGGTCTCTATTTTCTGTCTTTATACACACTTACAGCATCAATTAAACAAGAATTTCTGAGGCTATACTTCAGGCAATAAGCTCATTGAAGCTGAACTGAATGAGGTCCTAAGTAAGTAAGTGAAATGGACTGGTCCTCTGGGAAGTGGGGGTGGGGAAGAAGGTACACTTATTAAAATTTAGAGATGCTGTATCTGGAGCTCATCAATATTCACCATCACAGACGTGAAAAAACAAGTCATTTTAAAAATATAACTGGCACATAAAATTGGTCAGGACTTAAACACAAAATATTTTATAACACTATATGCAGCAAACTATTATGCAATTTGACAGTTCCAACAGCGGTTCCCATTTTATGCACTGAAAAGAATACCACAGGACACGAGGTTCAGAAGTATTTTGCACTAATAATTGACCATCAGAAAACTATCCCATTCATTTAGCCACATGCCCAATCTATGTTCCTCTGTTGCTCTGAAATGAAATCAAGTAAACAAAGCATCTGATATACACCACACTGCAAACAATGCTGCAATTATAAAAAAGCGAAGGAACACAATTAACGAATTGGAAAATACCCCATTTTCCAGTTAATGGTTTCACATCTTCATAATATATTAAGACTGGAATATACATACATCTCTGGTCCACTTCACTACTTGATGGTACAAAAACAGATGTTTTAAATCTGAGAACTTTAAACATTACTAAATTCTGCAAAGGTCATTAATGCTCAAAATCACCTATTGAATTCTCAAATGGCTGACACCCTTTCCTCAATAAAAATATGGGATGCATCATTTTGTTCATCCAACATAACTATTATTTAGGATTGTAAACTAGAGTATTAGATCATGTAACTATGTTGCTCGTACACAGAAATAAAACATCTGCATTTATGTTGTATTTTCCATATCTTTTTGTTGTGCCAGATTGCTTAACAGCCGATGGAAAAGTTTTGAAGATTTGGCAAAGTTATAAAAACATAAGAAATAGGAGCAGGAGTAGGCCATCTAGCCCTTCGAGCCTGCCCCGCCATTCAATAAGATCATGGCTGATCTGTCATGGCTCAGTTCCACATTCCCGCCCTCTCCCCATAACCTTTAATCCCCTCTCTTATCAAAAACCCATCAACCCGCGTCTTAAAAATATTTAGCGAGGTAGCCTCCACCACTTCAACGGGCAGAGAATTCCAGAGATTCACCACCCTTTGAGTGAAGAAGTTCTTCCTCAACTCCATTCTAAACCGCCCCCCCTTTATCTTGAGGCTGTGCCCCCTAGTCCTACTGTCCTTTCTGAGCGGGAAGAGTCTCTCCACCTCTATCCTATCCATCCCATTCATCATCTTATATGTCTCAATGAGATCTCCCCTCATTCTTCTAAACTCTAACGAGTACAAGCCTAGTTTATTCAGCCTCTCCTCATAGCTCAACCCCCTCAACTCCGGCATCAGCCTAGTAAACCTCCTCTGCACTCCCTCCAAGGCCAAAATATCCTTGCGTAAGTACGGCGCCCAAAACTGCACACGGTACTCCAGCTGCGGCCTCACCAATGCCCTATATAGCCGCAGCAAGACCTCCCTACTTTTATATTCAATCCCCCTCGCTATGAAGGCCAGCATCCCATTCGCCTTCCTGACCACCTGCTGCACCTGCAAGCTGGGTTTTTGCGACTCATGCACAAGGACCCTGAGGTCCCTCTGCACCGCTGCATGCTGCAGTTTTGCGCCACGTAAGTAATAATCCTTCCTACCATTATTCCTACCAAAGTGGACCACCTCGCACTTGCCAACATTAAATTCCATTTGCCAGTTCCTGGCCCATTTGCCCAGCCTATCTAGATCCTTCTGCAGACTCTCCACACCCTCCACGCAATTTGCCGTTTCACCAATCTTGGTGTCATCAGCAAATTTCGACACCATACACTCGGTTCCCTCCTCCAGATCATCTATATAAATGGTAAATAGCTGAGGCCCCAGCACCGACCCCTGGGGCACTCCACTAGTCACCAACCGCCAATCCGAATAGCACCCATTGACCCCCACTCTCTGCCTCCTATTTGACAACCAATCCTCTAACCACGCTAACACCCTACCCCCAACTCCATGTCCCCTAACCTTCTATAATATATGAAAATGCAACAGAGAAGAATAATGGCACACAATGCTTTCACAATCAGATAGGTGACCACAAAATCTATTTTCTTGATGATGCCCAAGGGATAAATGCTGATCCCTGTGAGAACTCCCCACTTTTCTTCAGATAGTGCCATAGGATTGCTATTGTATCTCACAAATGGAGTCACATCAGCAGATGGTTTTCTCACCTGCCTATTTCCAACCTCATTATCCTGGTCTCTGGACTTGCCTTTGCTACCTGCAACTAAAATCTTCATCTGTGCTTTGCTTTATCCAGAATCATCCATTCCAATTGTCTCATGACCAACGTGCCAGCTTTCACCCTTTATAAACTTCACTTCTTGTACTCTAACCCATACCAAATCCTGCACATCTATCACCATTCTACTCAGAGCTATACCAGCATTGCTCCATCAACAACTTTATTTCAAATTCTCATGTTTGTGCTCAAATCCACCTGTAGCCTCAACCATCCCCAGGTCTGCAAGCTGTCTCTTCTTCTACCTTCTGAGATCAACATTCCAATTTTTCTATCAGACTGAATCCTACATAATTCCCAACAGCTTGCTGTTTTTCTCAACTGTTTAGTTGTGTCCCTTGCTTTGGTATCAAGCCAATCTGAACTGCACCTCATCAAAGCAAATTGCTTTACTTATCATATCACTAATGTGTCAGAATAAAACAGGGAAGGTGCCTCAACCATGGCTAACAAGGGAAATCAAGGATAGTGTCAATGCCAAAGAGGGAACATATAAATTGGGCAGAAAAAATACCAAACCTGAGGACTGGAAGAAATTTAAAATCCAGCAGAGGAGGACAAATGGTTTAAAATATAGAGTAAAATAATATATAAAACAGAATACAAGAGTAAGGTTTCAGTAAATATAAAAGCTGACAGCAAAACCTTCTACAGATGAGTGACAAGACTGGTGAAGACAAATGCAGGTCCCTCATAATAGGCAACAAAAAGATGGCAGATCAGCTGAACAAACACTTTGGAACTGTCTTCACTAAAGAGGACACAAATAACCTTCCAGAAATACTAGGGGATAGAGAGTCTAACATGATGGAGGAATGGAAGGAAATCCTTATTGGTCAGGAAACTAAATTGGGGAAATTGTTGGGATTAAAACCCGATAAGTTCCCAGGGCTGATGCTCTGTATCCCAGAGTACTTAAGGAAATGGCCCGAGAAATAATGGACACATAGAACCATAGAACATTACAGCACAGAAACAGGCCTTTTGGGCATTTTTGGCTGTGGCAAACCATCTTTCTGCCTAGTCCCACGACCTGCATCTGGACCATATCCCTCCATATTCCTCTCATCCATGTGTACCTGTCCAAGTTTCTCTTAAATGTTAAATGTGAGCCTGCTTTCACCTCTTTATCTGGCAGCTCTTTCCACACTCCCACCACTGTGTGTGACGAAGCCCCCCCTTAATATTCCCTTTAAACTTTTCCCCCTTCACCCTTAACCATGTCCTCCAGTTTTTTGCTCCCCTTGTCTCAGTGGAAAAAGCCTGCTTGCATTCACTCTACCTATACCCATCATAGTTTTATACACCTCTATCAAATCTCCTCTCATTCTTCTATGCTCCAAGGAATAAAGTCCTCAGCTATTCAACCTTTCTCTGTAACTCAGTTTTTCAAGTCCCAGCAACATCCTTGTAAATGTTCTCTACACTCTTTCAACCTTATTAATATCTTTCCTGTAATTAGGTGACCAAAACTGCACACAATACGCTAAATTTGGCCTCACCAATGTCTTACACAACCTCACCATAACATTCCAACTCCTATACTCGATACTTTGATTTATAAAGGCCAATGTACCAAAAGCACTCTTTACGACCCTATCTACCTGTGACACCACTTTTAGGGAATTATGTATCTGTATTCCTAGATCCCTCTGTTCTACTGCACTCTTCAGTGTCCTACCATTTACCTTGTATGTCCTACTTTGGTTTGTCCTTCCAAAATGCAATACCTCACACTTGTCTGCAATAAACTCCATCAGCCATTTTTTTCACTGGTAATGATTTTACAGCCTTCTATAGACTCTGGAAGAAATTCCAGTGGATTGGAGGGTAGCTAATGTAACCCCACTTCTTAAAAAAGGCGGGAGAGAGAAAATGGGAAATTATAGACCACTTAGCTTGAAATCTGGTGGGGAAAATGTTGGACTCAATTATTAAGGATGTAATAACTGAGCACTTGGAAACTAGTGACAGGATCGGTTCAAAGCAGCATGGATTCACCAAAGGGAAATTATGCTTGACAAATCTTCTGGAATCATTTGAGGACGGTGATCAGTAGAGTGGACAAGGGTGAACCAGTGGCTGTAGTGTATCTGGATTTTCAAAAGGCTTTCGACACAGTCCCACACAAAACGTTACTGTCACTGGCGTCTCTGGCATTGTCAGAGTGGGGGGAATTACATACTGGTGCATGCCCAGGCATGGATGGCCAATCCGCATGTTCAATGCAACCCAGGAGGATAACCTGGAACAGCGATTCAAAGAACAAAGGCAAGTACAGGAACAGGGCCAGGCCCTTCGGCGCTCCAAGCAATGCCGATCATAATGCCCTAACTGAACTAAAAAAATCTTCTGCCCTTATTGGTCCATATCCCTCTATTCCCTCCCTACTCATGCACCCACCCAGATGCCTCCTAAATGTTGCTAACGTGCCTGTTTCCTCCAGTTCCTCTGGCAGCGTGTTCCAGGCGCCCACCACTCTTTGCGTGAAAAACCTCCCCTGCACATCTCCCTTAAACGTTCCCTCTCTCACCTTGAACATGTGCCCCCTTGTAATGTTACACAGTAGTATCTGCTTTTTATTTGGTATTATGAAGGTAGTGATGTACAACCTAGTGAGGAAGCAGTCCAGTCAATGTGTGAACAATTAATAAACAAGAAAACAAAAAATGCACATGACAAGGAGGACTGAATATCTACAACAGTGAAGGATACTGATAAACTCCTGCTGGGTCCCCAAAATTACCAATGTTCACCTGAACTCAGACATCCCATCCCACCAACATCCAAAAAGGGTGGCGCACTGGCTACCACTGTTGCCTCACAGCTCCAGGAACCCAGGCTTGATTCCAGCCTTGGGTGACTGTGGAATTTGCACATTTTTCTGCATCTGTGTTGGTTTCTTCCAGATGCTCTGGTTTCCTCCCACAGTCCAAAGATGTGCAGGTTAGGTGGATTGGCCATGCTAAATTACCCCAAAGAGAGAGGAGCATCACAATTATCCAACAGATGCCAGATGTGGTCTTTCAGCATATACTTTCACAAGAAGGATACCAGAAACACAACAGTACAACTTCACAAGAAACAGGATACTGACTCCCATTTCCCTCCTCCCCCCAGGGGAGCCCAAACCTCAAGAGTGTGGACAAACATCACTCAAACATTGAGCGAAGGAAACTACCCAACCTCTAGCTTATGATCATGTAACATAATGATTACTTTGTACTGTATTAGGTTTTGGGATTTGTTGCCTTTTGTGTTAAGTGAAAAACTTGCATTAAAAACATTCTTTAAAAAAAACTTCAGCAAACTTCTGACAATGAAATACCCCCAAATGTCTTCCTGGATACTTAATACAATCGAGAATACCTTGCAGTATGAACACTATGCTAATTGGAAGTATGGCTTTTTATTCTTTCATGGGACATGAAAGTCACTGGCAGAGACAGCATTGATTCTCCAGCCTTAATTGACCTTGAGAAGATGATTCTTGCAAATATAAAAGGCAGCTGTCTTCATTAGTATGCCCCTGTGAGAGGCTCTCATTGAACTGATCTTAAAATGTCTGCCCACCACGGCCCCCCCGCACCCCGCCCCCACCTCCCGAGGACTCAATGCCTAGTCACATGAAAAGCCTGAGGTGTGAAACCTGTTACATTTCAAAACTCAAACATCCCCGGTTTCATACTAAACTACAAGTAGAAAACATCCCTTTTTTCATAACAAACAAAAGATACGTTTACATGCATGCTCCTGTTACTCACTATACACCCATGCATTAACAACTGCTGGTATACTGGGAAGATTTTGCATATGCATCTATTCAGGCAATTGTAGATTATTCCACTGCAATGCCAACTTACCTATGCCTTCTAGATGGTAGACAGGCTTTTGGAGTCAGGAATGAGATGGAGAATCTGGTGAACTGATCCGGCGACAATAATCTCTCTTTCACTGTCAACAAAACTAAGGAGATTGTCATCGACTTCAGGAAAAGTAAAGGAGAACATGCCCGTGTACATCAATGGGGATGAAGTAGAAAGGGTTGACAGCTTCAAGTTTTTTGGTGTCCAGACCTGTCCAGGTCCCCCCATGCCAACACTATAGTTAAGAAAGCCAACCAATTTCTCTACTTTCTCAGAAGACTAATGAGCTACAAAAAGGGCTTAGGAGAGCTAGGAGGGTACATGGGGAGTCCTTGGCTGATCGGATAAAGGAAAACCCCAAGGCTTTTTACTCTTATGTGTGAAATAAAAGAATGGCCAGGGTGAGGTTAGGGCTGATCAAGGATAGTAGTGGAAATTTGTGCATGGAGTCAGAAGAGATAGGAGAGGCAATGAATGAATACTTTTCTTCAGTGTTTACCAAGGAGCGAGGCCATGTTTTTGAGGATGAGTGTGTGATACAGGCTGATGGGCTGGCGGAGGTAGGTGTTCACAGGGAAGATGTTTTAGTAATTTTGAAAAACCTGAGGGTCAATAATTCCCCTGGGCCAGATGGGATGTGTTCTAGGATTCTTTGGGAGGCAAGGGATGAGATTGCAAAGCCTTTGGCTTTGATCTTTGGGTCCTCACTGTCCATGGGAATACTGTAAGAAGTCTGACAAAACCAGTTTTAAGTCACCTGACAAAGAGGGAAACCTCGAAAGCTTGTGAGTTTACTGTCAAATAAATTGGTTGGACTTACAAAAGAACAAAGAACAAAGAACAACCCAGCACGGGAAACAGGCCCTTCGGCCCAACGAGCCCACGCCGCCGCATCACCCTACACCTATTCTACCCTGCATGTCTACGAATGGAACCCCTAACTTAGCCAGACTTAAACCTGGTGTTGTCAGACTTCTTACTGTGTTTACCCCAGTCCAACACCAGCATCTCCACATCATGGGGACACTGCCAGGGGACTGGAGAATGGTAAATATTGTTCCTCTCTTCAAGAAAGGAAATAGGAACGACCCTGGTAATTATAGGCCGGTTAGTCTTACTTTGGTGGTTGGCAAGTTAATGGAAAAGGTCCTGAGGGATAGGATTTCTGACTACTTGGAAAGATGAAGCTTAATCTGGGATAGTCAGCATGGACTCGTGAAGGATAAGACTTGCCTCACAAATCTGAATGAATTCTTTGAGGAGGTAACTAAGGTAGAGCGGTTGATGTCATATACATGGATTTTCGTAAGGCGTTTGATAAGGTTCCCCATGGCAAGCTCATGAAGAAAACAAGGCGGTGTGAGATAGAAGGAAATTTGGCCGATTGGATAAGTAACTGGCTAGTGGTGGTGGATGGACAATTTTCAGATAGGAGACCAGTTACCAGTGGTGTACCACAAGGATCAGCACTGGGTCCTCTGCTATTTGTGATTTTTATCAATGACTTGGAGGTGGTGGCTGAAGGGTGGGTCAGTAAATTTGCTGATGACACCAAGATTGGTAGAGTAGTGGATGAGGTGGAGGTCTGTTGTAGGCTGCAAAGAGACACTGATAGGATGCAGAGCTGGGCCAAAAAGTGGCAGATGGATTTAACCCTGATAAGTGCGAGGTGATTCATTTTGGTAGGACAAATTTGAATGTGGATTACAGGGTCAATGGCAGGGTTTTGAGGAACGTGGAGGAACAGAGAGATTTTGGGATTCATATCCACAGATCTCTGAAGGTTGCCACTCAAGTGGATAGAGCCGTGAAGAAGGCCTATGGTGTGTTAGCGTTTATTAACAGGGGTTTGAGTTTAAGTGCCGTGGGGTTATGCTGCGATTGTACAGGACTTTGGTGAGACCATATTTGGAATATTGTGTACAGTTCTGGTCACCTCACTACAAGAAGGATGTGGAAGTATTGAAGAGATTGCAGAGGAGATTTACCAGGATGCTGCCAAGTTGGAGGGTAGATCTTATGAGGAAAGGTTGAGGGAGCTAGGGCTTTTCTCTTTAGAGCAGCGGAGGATGAGAGGCGACTTAGAGGTTTATAAGATGATGAGGGGGATAGATAGAGTGGATGTTCAGAGACTATTTCCTCGGGTGGATGTAACTGTTACTTGGAGACAAAACTAGTTCATGGTGGGAGATATAGGACGGATGTCCGAGGTAGGTTCTTCACTCAGAGAGTGGTTGGGGTGAGGAAAGGGCTGCCTGCTCTGATAGGGGAGTCGGACACTTTAGGGACTTTCAAGCGGTTATTGGATAGGCACATGGAGCACACCAGAATGATAGGGAGTGGGATAGCTTGATCTTGGTTTCGGCCAAAGCTCAGCACAACATCGAGGGCCGAAGGGCCTGTGCTGTTCTATGTTTCTATGAAATTTGGCATGTCAGCTACAACTCTCACCAATTTTTACAGATGCACTGTAGAAAGCATTCTTTCTGGTAGCATCACACTTGGTATGACTCCTGCACTGCCCAAGACCACAAGAAACTACAAATGATCGTGAATTAGCCCAATCCATCACACAAATCAGCCTCCCATCCACTGACTCTGTCTACACTTCCTGGTGCCTCGGCAAAGCAGCCAGCACAATTAAGGACCCCACACACCCCGGACATTCTCCCTTCTGCCTTCTTCTGTTGGGAAAAAGATACACAAGTCTGAGGTCACGTACCAACCGACGCACGAACAGCTTCTTCCCTGCTGCCATCAGATTTTTGAATGGACCTACCTTGCATTAAATTGATCTTTCTCTACACCCTAGCTATGACTGTAATGCTAATTCTGCACGCTCTCATTTCCTTCTCTATGAATGGTATGCTTTGTCTGTATAGCATGCAAGAAATAATACTTTTCACTGTATGCTAATACATGTGACAATAATAAACTAAATCAAAATCAATAGGTGCTTCATTCACCATGGGATTCCTAGTCGATTCATTTGATAACTATTGTGCTATTCACAAATACCGCTAGAATTATTTTTCTCACTCACAAGCCTCGCATCTTGTAAGTTTTATGATATCATCTAAATTCATCTTAAATCTGTGGATCTATTTAGCTCTCATTTACAATTTGCATCTTATTTTAATTTACCTTGACTGAGCAGATTATGAAGTTCCTTGACATCCAATCTATACTCTATTTGTGGTATTTGCGTAATTCACCAAGGTCATCCCTTTGTGGAATATAAATCATAATCCATGATCCATTATGGTTTTTCTATTTACACATGGTATGACACATTATACCATTCTGAAAGTGCTTGATGCTGATTGTATCCATGTGGTAATTAATACCCTTCACACGGACAAACACATTGATTATGCACGGAAAATTTAAAAATGATTTCTTTATCATAAATTATTCTTAAGAATCATGAGCAAATATTGCTTAGATTTAGGAATAAGATGAGACATCATAGAATCCTACAGTGTGGAAGGAGACCATTCTGCCCATTAGGTCTGCACTGAAAGAATCCTATCCAAGCCCTATTCACATAACCCCATGCATTTACCTAATCCACCTGGCACTAAGGGGCAATTTAGCATGGCCAATCCATCTAACCTACACTTCCTTGGACTGTGGGAGGAAACCAAAGTCCCCGGAGGAAACCCACGCAGACACAGGGAGAATGTGCGAACTCCACACAGACAATGACCCAAGCTGGGAATCAAACCCAGGTCCCTAGCACTGTGAGGCAGCAGTGCTAACCATTGTGTCACAAAGTTATGGAATTCATGAATGATGAGTGTGTTTTGATTTCAGGGGACGAATAAGAGGAGCCATGATAAAAAGAAGCTGAAATATTTAAAAACATGGCCAAGTGGCCAACTGTCTGAGAAACTAGGCCTAAACACAATAAGAAATCTCACAACACCAGGTTAAAGTCCAACAGGTTTATTCAGCAGCAAAACTAGGCCTAACACAGAATTGGGCAATCTAAATTAAACAGCATCCAATAGCCAAGCCAGACGGAAATTCAGAGAGGCCAGGTTTAAAACACAAACCAGTCAGAGATGAGGAACGGCAAGCCTGGACTTAGCCTGGAGGCTGGATTGGAGGTGCTCAGCCCTGACCAAATAAGAACAGTATTAGTGTATTCCCCAGTTTCAGTCAGACTCCCTGGCACCTTGGATGCCCAGCATTAAGGACTAGTTAAATAAAATTTGGGTTGATTAGTGAACTGAGTCTTGTCCTTTGTCCATCTCATGGGTAAGGGCACCTGGGTAAACTGTTTTAACATAAACTGGTCAAAGTGTCTGCCATTTCCAGACAGTAAAAATGTACCATATATGTATAGTTTTGAACAACATACATACGCACGTTCAAGAAGAGCAATAGAAGTGATCCCAGGCATAAAGCAGAAAAGTTAGAGTTCTATTAGCTTGACAGAACGAAGTGAACAGATCAACCCCACAATATTACTCAAGTTCCAACAGAGCAATGAGAGAAGACACAAGTTTAAACTGCATCCAGCTCCCTTCTTCACAATTTCTCCTCAACTTAGCATGTATATTTAACATTTACTGCACCTTCACAAAACACTTCTGTTTGGGGTAGGTAATTTCTTGACCTAAAATGTCCAACTGTAAACTTCTTTGTTACCTTACTTGAAGAGAAATTTATTTTTGCATCGAACGTAAACAGCTTAACATAAATAATTGAGGACTTAAAATTCTCAGTTGTTAAGCCTTTTGACTGCAAACATCATACAATATTAACAGCTATGCAAAGCGAGAAGTATAGACTCACCAGTGTCCATTTGCCACACGTACACCGATCCATCTGAACACCCAACCACTAGGTAATCATCTGAAGGTCTCCACTTGATAGTTTGAATTGGAAATAGATGCCTCGATGCCAGCATTATGCACTTCTTGTCTCGAAGGCTAAGCAGACCCACTGAATGGTCGCTGGCGACTGAGCAGATGCAGTATTGAACTCGAGACTACGGCCGAAGCCAAAAACAAAACATATACTTTTTAACATTAGATACTTTGACTTAGAGACATGCTTATTGAAAAGGACATTTTCTGTTTTGAATAAGACAATGTAACTTCATTAAATTAACCTCAGCATACAAGGTCGAAATACAAATTGCTTATAGACTAAACTTGCAGTAACTTGCTCAGACTGCCAATCAGCGGCAGATTGCAACCAGTTGCTGTAAAGCAGGTGAGTTTAAAGGTCCCAATGAAAGGCAGAAGGTAAATTCCTAAAAAATTAAGTGAATGGGATGTGGGGTAGTTTGGACATCAGGAGCAGGGATGGCGGGCCCCATCAGGTGGGTGGGTGGGGCAGGTGTGATGGGGTATCCCATGTGGGCTCAGTTTGGGCCTTTAAAATAGCTACGCTGAAGTTGGATGTGCTTTTACATTTCTAACTCTTTCAGAGTTAGAACTGGCTGAACCATCCAAAGTTAGAAATTTAAATCACTTTGCTGGATGGCTCCAAGCACAGTGCAAATGTTCAGGGGAAGTTAGCCTTTTTGGACAACAGCCAGGTAAACCTTTAACTGGGAACTTCCAAGAGAGACCCCCTGGCACATCTTTGGGGTGCTCCCCAAATCCAACACTGGACAACCAGGGGGAAGTTACGGATTTTAGTTTCAAGGGCATAGGCTAGGATAAAATTCAACTGAGGATAACAAAATCTACTTTTAGAACACCAATTGTTGCACTATTGAAAGTGCAGACGATTTCAATTCTCTCCTCTTCAGTTTTCTATTTTCTGCAAACTTCCAATCGTCCAAAACTGTGTTTCCTGTACACTAAACCATATCAAGTCACACACACCAGTCATGAAGCTGTCTCTCTCACAAGGAATTCCAATCTTCAACTTCAGAGTTCCAATCTTAGAATTCTCCCCAAAGGTTGCTCCAATTTGGATGGCACCAACAACAGCCCACCTCTGAGAATTTCAATGTTGTCTCCCAAGATCTCATTGCTCTGGATTCACGAGGCTGCACTCAAGCACTAACTCACAAGCACAAGTTCAGATGTTCACGCTAGTGTCCCAACGATCTGCAACACAGAGTCACCGACTTTCTGCTGCCATCTTGGATTTTCAGGGCTTCGGGTAAACAATGGTGTTCCACCCCCAGTCACCTCACCTAGGTCTTGATGCCATTTTCCATCCTGCACAGGCATGCCAGGACCGCAGAATATAAAAATTGTAGAACTGTACACATGCAACCCATTCCCTGTCTGCGGATACACCACAAGCTCCTAGATCAGCCTGCAGTTGACCCTGACACCCACTCTCAACTGTAAACTAAATTCACTCTCAAAAAAACTAAAAGCAAAGATGTTAAATTAGTCCATTTCTTTCAATATTTATAATTTCTAAATTTATGCACTATTTTTGTGACTTTTAAAACCTCCATTAAGTATTTTTGGACTAGTAATCTGGGCTTCAACTCTTTTCTCCTCCCAGAACAATCAAATGGCGTTATCAACTACAGCTGTGTACTCTCAACATGTGTACGCTACTTTTCAAAATTTGCATGCTTGCATTAATTTGTCCCCTCTGTACTATGCAGAAGAATGCCTTCCCTCAGTCTGTGACAAAACTTTTTTGTCTTTTGTGAAGCATTTTAAAATCAACTTTAGCCTGGGTATACTAAATTTGATTTCAGACAAGTTTCACATTTAAAAATTAAAATCACCCCTTCAATCGTAGAAATAAGCCCCAAAAGTGGTTCTAAAAAGACTTTTCTCATGAAGCATACAATCAAACTGAAAAGGCAAAAAACTAAAGTAGAAAGCCAGGTACTGTTGATCAATTATGCTTACTGCTCATTTATAATTCAACATCACATTTATTAGTAAAAATCCAAACAAGTCTGTCTTTATATAATTTCTTCACAATCTCAGGATATCCCAAACTGCATTTACAGTCAATTATTACTTTGTGAAGTAGAATTATCATTGTAACGTAAAAAGTAGTAACAATTATTTCACTTTAGCTTTGAGAATTCAATCTTCATTTTTTTCAACGTCTTTCTGAACAAAAACTCAATTTCCACAGTATACTCAGAGTAATAGATGTATTACTCCAGCGTGATCTTCAGGTCCCCATGCGACATGAAGATCGCGCTAGATGAAATATACACCACTACGAATCGCCTTGAGACGAAACATCCCAAGGTTTTGTTCATCATGGCTGGGAACTTCAACTAGGCCAAGCTCAACAGTATACCACCAACGCATCATCTGCTCCACCAGAGGCCCAAATATCCTAGACCACTGCTACTCAAAATCAAACACGTCTACCACTCTATCGCCCGCCCACACTTTGGCAAATGAGACCACAAGGCTGTGCTCCTGCTCTCAGCTTACAAGCAAAAACTGAAGCAGGAGAATCCATCAAAGAAAGTTGCGCGGTGTTGGCCTGAGGAATCAGATGATCTCCTACAGTGCTGCTCGGAATCAGTAGACTGGTCAGTATTTAAAAACTCTGCGACCAGCCTGAACAAGTACGCCACTGCAGTAACTGACTTCATTAGTAAATGTGCCAAAGACTGTATGCCAAAGAAGCAAATCCATGTGTTCCCCAACCAGAAACCATGGATGAACAGGGACATCCACTGCTTGCTGAAGTCCAGCTCTGAGGCATTCAAGTCAGGAGACATTAACCTATACAAAAAAGCCAGGTACAATCGAAAGAGATCCATCAAAGATGCCAAAAGACATTACCAGACCAAGCTAGAGTCCCAAGCTAGCCACACCTACTATGGCACGGTCTGCAAGACATAACAGGCTACAAGATGAAGGCATGTAAAATCGCCAGCTCCAACACACCCCTCCACGATGAGCTCAATACATTCTACACCCATTTTGAACAAAAGGTCAGTGAGAGCATGCCCTCCATCCTAGAAATCCTGGATGAACCTGTAGCTGGGTCACAGATGTCAGAGCAACTTTCTTAAAGTCAACACACGAAAAGCAACTGGCCCGGATGGGGTACTCAGATGTGCACTCTTTTACAGATACACCATAGAAAGCATTCTTTCTGGTTATATCACAGCTTAGTAGGGTTCCTACTCTGCACAAGGCTGCAAGGGACTACAAAAGGTTGTGAATGCAGCCCAATCCATCACACAAACCATCCTCTTATCCACTGATTCTATCTACATTTCCCTCTGACTTGGCAAAGCAGCCAGCATAATTAAGGACTTCATGCACCCCACACATTTTCTTTTCCACCTTCTTTTGTCAGGAAAAAGATACAAAAATCTGAGGTCCCATACCAACCGACGCAAGAACAGTTTCTTCCCTGCTGCTGTCAGACTACTGAATGGACCTACCTTGCCTGATCTTTCTCTACACCATACCTATGACTGTAACACTACATTCCGCACACTCTTGTTTCCTTCTCTACGAACTGTATGTTTTGTCTGTAAAGCGCACAAGAAACAATACTTTTCACTGTATGCTAACACAGGTGATAATAATAAATCAAAAAGAAATAGATATATCCATACACACACACACACACAGAAATCTTACATGTGCACAATTTCTGCATGAAAAACTGACTTCACGAAGATGCTTTGTAAAAAAAAAGTTGCTGTTGCCATCAAGTTCTTCCTATGTAAATTCATCAATAATTGCTGGTATTGTCGTGGCTTATACAATTTGCCCGCTGTGTTCCCGCAAATCACGAACAACTTTATGAAAGCTTTTCACCTGCAATTTTTTTCCTCAGCAACTGAAATTTTGAGCGTTAAAAATAAGTACGTAAGCAATTGGTTTTCAGGCAAACTGATTTGACAGCTATCAGTTTTCTTGGCTGGCTGAATTTTTTAAGATATATGTACAAAGACTCAAACTGCTACTGGAGAATTTTGAATTTGTGATCTCTGCATTGTTAATCCAGAAGTCTCAATGATGAATTTGTTAACTTAACCAGTGGCCTTATTACATACAAACATAGGAATTAGGAGAAGGCCAATCGATCTCAAAAATCTGCTCCGCCATTTGATAAAGTCATTGCTGATTTAACTGTGATCTCAACACCACTTTCCTGCCTACCAGGATACCCTCTGACTCCACTATTAACCAAGAATCTATCCATCTCTACCTTAAAAATACTCAAGGACCCTGCTCCACCTCTCTCTCTCTCTGGGGAAGGGAGTACCATGGACTCACTACACTCAAATGAAAAAAACTTCTGTTGGCTACCTTAACTGGGAGACTTGTTTTTAAAACTTTGCCCCCTAGTTCTAGTCTCTCCCACAAAGGGAAGATCCCTGTGATCTTGGGTTCATGTCGCACTATCTGTAACCCCCGTGACTTGCCTGGGTTTGCAAAACCTCACTTACTGTACTGTCTGGAGACAATACACATCTCTGTAACCTGTGATCAGTGCTCCTTCCACTCACATTGTCAGCCACTTCAGGTCTTGAACAGCAGGTTAGGTGCAAGGATTCGCATTCTAATCAGTAATCTCTAAACTGTCTGTGCTTTATATGCTCTGTCTGAGGCCAGAACTCTCCATTCACCTGACGAAGAGGGAAACCTCGAAAGCTTGTATTATCAAATAAATCGGTTGGACTAAAACCTGGTGTTGTCAGACTTTTTACTGTGTTTACGCCAGTCCAACGCCGGCATACCCACATCATGATTATAGGGAAAGGACAGGGGAGAAAGCCTCGGTAAGTTACTCCGTAAAGACTCAATGAGCTGAATGGCTTCTCCTCTGTAATATAGAGAATCTATGATGCTACGATGGTCTGGTCTTATCAATAATCTATAAAACTGTGGCAAAACTTCCCTACTTTCAAGTTCCATTCCCTTTGCAATACAGTTTGATGAGTTTACTTAAATAGCTTTCATATTAATGTGGATATAAGAATTTATAATGGAAATATAAAAATGCAAACAGAACAGACAAATCTAACATGGGGACTAAATTATGCATATCTGCTCTGTCCCAATTAGCCCCACTGGCTAACCCTGCTGCACCTGATAATTACATTTAGTCTGGATTCCCATCTGAAATGTAGATCGATTACACAAAGTGCCATACACGTAATTCAGTTGGGAACAATTCTTCACAAAAAAGATAACTTTCAACATTCTGGAAGGGACTGTTTTTAACCCCACTGAAAGCAGTCTCTACCCACCAGTCTCAAAGTTGGGTGTATATTTTTTTCTTTGTGCTTGAGGGTACAAGGTCCCTGTCTGAATCCAAGGTCATGGCCCTTCCCTAAAAATTTTGATAATGTCCCTACTTTTGCTTTAAAATTTGGATTGATGGCATTGGGAATAAGAACCATATGCAAAAGAACACTGTCATTGTGAGTGCATATATAGATATCTAAGTGACATGGATTCCACCTCTGAAAGCATGCCTTTGTACTTTCAAGTAAAATTGGATAGCTAGCTTTTTATAACCCTTTGATAGTAAGAGCTGAAGACATTCGGGGAAACAAAATCCCCACTGGCCAATCTAAAAGGAAAGTTGACTCTAAAACCACTCTGAACGGTGATCCCTAGGGACAAGTTCTCAGCCTCATCAAAGTACATTTTGTAGCGAGAATACAGATAGTAATCTTGGATTATGCCAGGTACTATAGACAGTGACACAACTTTGTTTGTTTACATATAGCGCAGAGTTTATTTCAAAAAGTCTTGCATAATGTGAAAATTGCCCACTTCTGCTTCGTGCCATAAACGACAGCTCTATCTCCATATCTGAGATGACAAGGGCAAACTCTAGCTAAGTGAAAGAGAAAACGCTGGCGCAGAAGTCTGAAGTGCACATTCTATATACTTCCCCAGGGAGGAATAAATGCTCATAATAATTTTTAAAAATAATAAAAACCAAAAAAAAATCCAATTGAGCGTCTACTCAGACTATGAGAGCACAAGGCTTTTAGATGCAAGGTGGGCGATGTTCAATAAATGTTGCTTAAGCCACAATAAAGTTTGAAAATGTATATGGGAGCCTTAAAAGTAAAGCTGCACACTGCATCTGCAGTACAAATGCACGCAATTGATGCAAAGCAAGCTTTAAAATGTTCCTAGGTTCCAAATGACATAAAATGACAGGTTTTCGCAAGTGTCACAAAAATAACAACCCCTCAAAAGTACGCAGAACTTGCAACAAACCTATAGCATATCTCAGGGAGAGCAGAGTCCCAATACACCAAGAGATAAAAATGATAGGTTGCACATGAGAAAAATAAGAAGAAGAATATGAGGATTATGCACAAGAGGAAAAGCAAGAAAATGAGGGTGAAGATTGGAGAGGACAAAAACATGGTTAAAAAGGTTTGTTAATTTATTTCGTGAACATGAGCGTCATTGACTGGGTCAGCATTTAATGCCTGGGAAAGACTTCCATGGCCAAGCAAGGAAGTTAAGGATAATAGAAAGACAAAGGCTAAGGCACACTGCATTGCAAAGACCAGTGCCACAGTGGAAGATTGGGAAACTTTTAAAGATCGCCAAAGGGTCCCTGAAAAACTCATAAAAAAAGCAAAGGTAAATTATGAAAGAAAACTCACGCGGAATATAAAAATGAACTGCAAAAGCTTCTGTAAGTATACAAAGCGGAAGGGAGTAATTCAAATGAATGTTGGTCCCTTGGAAGATGGGGCTGGGGAGTTAACAGTGGGTAATGCAGAAATGGCTGAGACATGATACTTTGCCACAGTTTTCATGTCAGAGGACACAAGTGTTGTCCCAATAGCAACAGAAAATGCAGAGGTTATAGAAAGGAAAGAACTTAGGCCTATCATCACCAGTAGGGAAAACGTACTGAGCAAACTATTTGGATTGAAGGCAGACAAGTTCCCAGGGCCTGATATATAGTTTTAAAGGAAATGGGGTTGGAGATAGTGGATCTTTTCGTTACAATATTTCAAAATTCACTGGATGTGGGAATGTTTCTGATGGATTGGAAAAATGCTGAAGTAATGTCCTTAATCAAAAAGGAAGGGAGGCAAAATATAGGAAACTATAAGTCAATTAGTTTAATGTCTGCCATTGGGAAATTGCAAGAATCCATTATAAAAGAAATACTAGCAGGACATTTAGAAAATCGACTTGCAATCCATCATTGTTATATGAAGGGTAAATCATGTTTGACTAATTTGCTCAAGTTCTTCGAAGATGTAACAAGCAAGGTGGATAATGGTGATCCTGTAGATGTAGTCAATCTGGATTTCCAGAAGGCATTTGATAAGATGCCACGTAAAAAGGTTAAAACAAGTTAGTTCACATGGGATTACTGGTAATTTATTAGTTTGGATAGAAGATTGGCTGACCAATAGAAAGCAGAGTCAGAATGGATTTTTCTCGAGTTGGCAATATATTACTAGTGGGGTACCACAGGGTTCAATCTCAGGCCCCAACTATTTACAATCTATATTAATGACTTGGATACAAGGATGGTAGATACCACAAACAAGTTTGTAGATGACATTAAAGGAGGTGGGATATTAAGTGGCAGTAAAGAAATAAGAAATTTACATAACAATACTGATAGGCTAAGTGGATGGGTCAAAATTTGTGACAAAGATCAATGTGGATAACTAGGAAAAATACAAAGGCAAATTATTTAAATGGAGAGAGACTCTGTAGTATTTCATTGCAGAAGGATCTGGGTGTTCTTGTGCATGAATTGCAGAAAACTAGCATGTAGGTACAGCAGATAATAAAGGCGGCAAATGGAACCTTGGCATTTATTGCTAAAGGAATAGAAGGTAAAAGTAGTGAAATGTTCCTGCTACTGTACATAGCATTAGTGAGACCGCACTTAGAATATTGTGTACGGTTTTGTAGTTAAAGAGAGAGCTTCTTTCTGAGCCAAAGACAGATTATGAAGTAATGGTTCAGGAAACTAATGCTGAAAAACTAAAGTCCAGCGAATT
Organism: Carcharhinus amblyrhynchos; assembly: GCF_965287045.1. NCBI lineage: Eukaryota > Metazoa > Chordata > Chondrichthyes > Carcharhiniformes > Carcharhinidae > Carcharhinus > Carcharhinus amblyrhynchos. The sequence goes on from NC_137324.1 coordinate 51,402,389, forward strand.
AAGGAAACAAGAGAAACAAAGAAGTTTCCAAAATGTATTGAGTTAACTGAATAGCAGAAACTGGGAATTTGAATCAAATAAGAAAGAACAAAAAAATTACAGCACAGGAACAGGCCCTTTGGCTCTCCGAGCTTGCACCAAACATTATACCCAACTGAACTTAAAACCCCTATCCTTCCAGGGACTATATCCCTCTATTCCCATCCTGAACCAGAGGGGAACAAATATCCTGGGGGGTAAATTTGTGAAGGCTATGCGGGGTGGTTTAAACTGATTCAGAGGGGGGCTGGGATCCTGAGTAGAGGGGGTGAAAGTGAGGGGGGCATAGTTGGGGACTGCAATGCACAGCATTGTGGGGGTGGGGCGGAGCAGGGTTTGAAATGCGTATACTTTAATGCGAGGAGTATTCGCAATAAAGTGGATGAACTTGCAGCGTGGATCAGTACCTGGGACTTTGATGTTGTGGCCATTTCAGAGACATGGATAGAGCAGGGTCAGGAATGGATGTTGCAGGTCCCGGGGTACAAATGCTTTAGTCGGAGTAGAGAAGGAGGTAGAAGGTGGGGTGGGGTAGCATTATTGGTCAAGGACTGTATTACAGTGTCAGAGAGGAAGTTTGATGAGGACTTGTCTGTTGAGGTAGTATGGGCGGAGATTAGAAATAGGAGAGGAGAGGTCACCCTGCTGGGAGTCTTTTATAGACCTCCAAAAAGTTCTAGAGAGGTTGAGGAAAGGATTGCGGAGACGATCCTGGTTAGGAGTGAAAGTAATAGGGTAATTGTTATGGGGATTTTAACTTTACTAATATTGATTGGAATTGCTATAGCTCTAGCTCGTTAGAGGGGTCAGTTTTTGTTCAAAGTGTGCAGGAAGGTTTTTTGACTCAGTATGTTGATAGGCCAACTAGAGGTGAGGCTATATTGGATTTGGTGCTGGGTAATGAGCCAGACCAGGTGCTAGACTTGGAAGTTGGTGTGCATTTTGGTGATAGTGACCACAATTCGGTTACGTTCACCTTAGTGATGGATAGGGATAGGCATGAACCTCGGGTAAGTAGTTTTAGCTGGGGGAAGGGTAATTATGAGGCTATTAGGAGAGAATTAGGAAGCATAGGTTGGACTATGAGATTACAGGGACTGGGAACGTCCGAAATGTGGAATTTTTTCAAGGAACAGCTACTGCGGGTCTGCAATAGGTATGTCCCTGTCAGGCAAGGAGGATTTGGTAGGGCTAGGGAACCGTGGTGTACTAAAAAAGTTGATTCGTTGGTTAGGAAGAAAAAGGAGGCTTATGTTCGGTTGAGGCTTGAGGGCTCAGGTAGTGCATTAGAAAGCTTTAGATTGGCCAGGAGGGAGTTGAAGAGGGAGTTAAGAAGGGCTAAAAGAGGACATGAGATGACTTTGGCTGATAGGATTAAGGAGAATCCTAAGGCGTTCTATAGGTATGTCAAGAACAGAAGGTTGGTTAGGGCAAGATTAGGGCCAGTTATAGACAGTAGAGGGAAGTTGTGTGTGGAACCGGAAGAGATTGGAGAGGCGTTGAACCAATATCTCTCTTCGGTGTTCACGCAGGGGGACATGAATGTAGTTGTGGAGGACACTGGGGTGCAGGGGTGTAAAATAGAAAGTATTGCAGTTGAAACCAGGGATGTGCTGGATATTCTAGAGGGCTTGAAAATAGATAAGTCCCCTGGTCCGGATGGGATTTACCCTAGGATTCTCTGGGAGGCTAGAGAGGTGATTGCAGAGCCTCTGGCTCTGATCTTCAGGTCATCGTTGGTCTCTGGTATAGTACCGGAAGATTGGAGGACAGCGAATGTTGTCCCATTGTTTAAGAAGGGGAACAGAGACTTCCCCGGGAATTATAGACCGGTGAGTCTTACTTCTGTTGTGGGCAAGGTTTTAGAAAGAATTATTAGGGATAGGATTTATAGTTATCTGGAGAGTAATGAATTGATTAGAGACAGTCAGCATGGTTTTGTAGCAGGTAGGTCGTGCCTTACTAACCTTATTGAGTTCTTTGAGAAAGTGACCAAAGAGGTGGATAGGGGTAAGGCAGTTGACGTGGTATATATGGATTTTAGTAAGGCGTTTGATAAGGTTCACCATGGTGGGCTTCTGCAGAAAATGCAGATGTATGGGATTGGGGGTAATCTAGGTACTTGGATCAGGAATTGGCTGGCAGATAGGAGACAGAGGGTGGTGGTTGATGGTGAATATTCGTCATGGAGTTCGGTTACGAGCGGTGTGCCTCAGGGATCTGTTTTGGGGCCACTGCCGTTTGTAATTTTTATTAATGATCTGGATGAGGGTATAGTTGGGTGGATTAGTAAGTTTGCTGATGACACCAAAGTCGGAGGTGTGGTAGATTGTGAGGAAGGGTGTCATAGTTTGCAGGGTGACTTAGATAGGTTGCAGAGCTGGGCCGCGAGGTGGCGGATGGAGTTTAATGTGGAGAAGTGTGAGGTAATTCATTTCGGTAGGAGTAACAGATGTGTTCAGTATAGGGCTAACGGTAGGACTTTGAATAGTGTGGAGGAGCAGAGGGATCTAGGTGTATGTGTACATAGATCCCTGAAGGTTGGGAATCAAGTAGATAAGGTAGTTAAGAAGGCATACGGTGTCTTGGCATTTATTGGTAGGGGGATTGAATTTAGGAGTCGCAGCGTCATGTTGCAACTGTACACAACTCTGGTGCGGCCGCACTTGGAGTACTGTGTGCAGTTCTGGTCCCCACATTACAGGAAGGACGTTGAGGCTTTGGAGAGGGTGCAGAGGAGGTTTACCAGGATGTTGCCTGGTATGGAGGGGAGGTCATATGAGGAGAGACTGAGGGATTTGGGGTTGTTTTCGTTGTAAAGAAGGAGGCTAAGAGGGGATCTTATTGAAACATATAAGATGATTAGAGGTTTAGATAGGGTGGATAGTGATAGCCTTTTTCCTCGGATGGAGAAAGCTAGCACGAGGGGGCATGGCTTTAAATTAAGGGGGGGGGTAGTTATAGGACGGATGTCAGGGGTAGGTTCTTTACCCAGAGGGTGGTGAGGGATTGGAATGCCCTGCCTGCTGCAGTTGTAAATGCGCCTAGTTTGGGGGCGTTTAAGAGATCTATGGATAGGTTTATGGACGAAAAGGGATTGGTTTAGATTTGTGGGTCAGTGTTTTTTTAAAAAAACTGGTCGGTGCAACATCGTGGACCGAAGGGCCTGTTCTGCGCTGTAATGTTCTATGTTCTATTCATGTATCTGTCCAGATGCCCCTTAAAAGTCACTACCATATTTGCTTCCACTACCTCCCCTGGTAGCGAGTCCCAAGTACCCATCACCCTCTGTGTTAAAAACTTGTCTCGCACATTTCCTTCAAACCTTGGCACTTGCGCCTTAAACCTATGCCTCCTAGTAATTGACTCTTCCACCTTGGAAAAAGCTTCTGACTATCCACTTTGTCCATACCTCTCAATCTTGTAAACTTCTATCAGGTTGCTCCTCAACCTCCGTTGTTCCAGTGAAAACAAACCAAGTTTCTCCAACCTCTCCTCACAATGAATGCCCTCCAGAGCAGGCAACATCCCACAGAACATGGACTGCAGCGATTCAAGGCAGCTCATCAGCACCTTCTCAAGGGCAACTAGGGATGGGCAATAAATGCTGGCCAGCCAGCGAAGCCTAAGTCCCACAAATGAATTTTTAAAAATCTTTTTTGTACCCTTTCCAAAGCCTCCACATCCTTTCAGTAGTGTGACGACCAGAATTGAACACTATATGCCAAGTGAGGCCTAACTAAGGCTCTATAAAGCTGCAACATGACTTGCCAATTTTTAAACTCAATGCTCCAGCTGATGAAGGCAAGCATGCCACGTACTGTGTATTTCCTATCTGTATTCAGCCTTCCAAAATGCATTACCTCACACCTGTCTGGATTAAATTCCTTTTGCCATCTCTCCACCCAAGTCTCCAACTGATCTATATCCTGCTGTATCCTCATGGTCCTCATCACTATCCACAATTCCACCAATTTTTGTGTCATCCGCAAACTTACCAATCAAACCAGCTACATTTGCCTCCAAGCAATCCTCCAGTAATCGATTACCATTCAGTAAGGTCACACTAAGTGAAGTGGTGGAGGCTACCTCGCTAAATATATTTAAGTCACGGGTAGATAGGTTTTTGACAGACAAGGGAATTAAGGGTTATGGAGAGAGAGCAGGAAAGTGGAACTGATCCACTTCAGATCAGCCATGATTTTATTGAATGGCGGAGCAGGCTCGAAGGGCTAGATGGCCTACTCCTGCTCCTATTTCTTATGTTCTTATGTTCTAAGAGTAAAAAAAGGCATTGAACATGAGATGTCCAAATGATTTCTGCAACAGTGCTAAGGGTTGAGAGAAATTGCTACAGTTTGGGCGACATTATTTGAAATAATTGTGACTATTGGTAGCTGGACCTCAGAGCTTGTGTAAAAGCCTTAAAGACAAATGAAACCTGAAGGGAGGGAGGTAAAACCTGAAAGTGGAGCTTTGATGGAAACAGCGAAGGGAAGGCATAGTTTAAAAGAAATGTGACTTTTGAAAGTGGAATTTGAAATTACTAAAGTGGAAGCCAGAGTTCAGTGAGACAAGTTCATGGTGTAAGAATCATCTGGGGAAGTTTGAGGAGAAATACACAGAAATTTACTTGAGTTCAGAGAGGAGTGTGTCTTCCCAGTCCCATGCATGTTTAAAATAGGCAGCATGACGGCACATCGGTTAGCACTGCTGCCTCTTAGAGCCAGGGACCCGAGTTGATTCCCGGCTTGGGTCACAGTCTGTGTGGAGCTTGCACATTCTTCCCGTTTGCGTGGGTTTCCTCCGGGTACTCTGGTTTCCCCCCACCATCCAAAGATGTGCGGGTTAGGTGAATTGGCCATGATAAATTCTCCCTCAATGTACCCAAACAGGCACCGGACTGTGGCAACTAGGAGAATTTCACATTAACTTCATTGCCGTGAGAATGTAAGCCTACTTGTGACTAACAAATAAACTTTAGTATGTGTTAACAAGACCATTGTAATGTAAAATGTATTTTGTAATCTTAATCTTCAAATCTTTGTTTAATTGTTAAAATAAAGTAGACTAGAGAAGCATTGTATAATATTCCAACTTTTCATGTTCAATAAATTTTTTTCTCTGATTTATATTTTCATCCAAGTCACTGAACTCATCATTGACGAATTTTCCATCAATTAGTCCCAAGCCATATTTCCATCATTTTGACAAAATAACCTTTACCCTTGCTACGCATTGTTATTTAAAGTTTAACTCTGGTCACCAGGTCTAAAAACTATTAAATGAAAATGTTTCTTTGTTCTATGGCTTTAGATCTATGAAAACTAACATAAGAACATAAGAAATAGGAGCAGGAGTAGGCCATCTAGCCCTTCGAGCCTGCCCCGCCATTCAATAAGATCATGGCTGATCTGTCATGGCTCAGTTCCACTTTCCCGCCCTCTCCCCATAACCTTTAATCCCCTCTCTTATCAAGAACCCATCAACCCGCTTCTTAAAAATATTTAGCGAGGCAGCCTCCACCACTTCAACGGGCAGAGAATTCCAGAGATTCACCACCCTTTGAGTGAAGAAGTTCCTCCTCAACTCTGTTCTAAACCGCCTCCCCTTTATCTTGAGGCTGTGCCCCCTAGTCCTACTGTCTTTTTTGAGCGGGAAGAGTCTCTCCACCTCTATCCTATCCATCCCATTCATCATCTTATACGTCTCAATGAGATCTCCCCTCATTCTTCTAAACTCTAACGAGTACAAGCCTAGTTTATTCAGCCTCTCCTCATAGCTCAACCCCCTCAACTCCGGTATCAGCCTAGTACTGTTAAAACTGCTTGTCAACAGGACATGGTGGAATCCACAGAATTTTTAAACACAGATTTCACACAAATCTCTGCAATAGGCTTTGCATAGTCATCAACCATCCCTACATCTTTTCATCAGATTATTAACCTTTAACAATTGTCTATATATTTTGCACAATCGTTTTTCCCCTCCCTGATTCTGATCAGGTGGACAAAACATTGGCAAATGGAGTATAATGTGGAAAAATGTCAAGACGCTCATTTTGGATGGAAGAACAAAAGAACAGAGAATTATCTAAATGCGGAAAAAAACTACAGAAAGCTGCAACATAGAAACTTGGGGATATTTATGTATGAAACACAGACAGCGAGCACACAGGTGCAACAGGTAATCAGGAAGGCTAATGGAGTGTTGGCCCTTATTTCAAGGGGGTTGGAGTACAAGAATAGGGAAGTCTTGCTGCAACTGTACAAGGTACTGGTGAGACACATCTAGAATACTGTGAGCAGTTTTGGTCCCCTTATTTAAGGAAAAATTATTTCATTGGAGGCAGTTCTGAGAAGGTTCACTTGGATGATTCCCAGTATGGAGTGATGTCTTAAGAGCAAAGACTAAATAAGTTGAGACTCATCAGAATTTAGAAGAATGAGAGGTTATCTCATTGAGACATATAGGATTCCTAAGGGATCAAACCCCTAAGGGAGTTTGACAGCGTAAATACTGAGAGGATGTTTCCCCTCATGGGAAAGTCTAGAACCAGAGGACATAGTCTCAAAATAAAGGGACGCCAATTTAAGACTAAGACGAGGAGAAATTTCTTCTCTCAGAGGGTTGTCTCTCTTCGGAACTCCTTGCCACAAGACGCTACGGAAGCAGAGTCATCGTGTATATTTAAGGCTCAGATAGATTCTTGATCAGTTGGTGAATCGAGGGTTCTGGGAAAAAGCTCAGGGAAGTGGACGTGAGGAATGCTGGATCAGCCATGACCCTATCGATTGGCAGAGCCAAACAGCCTACTCCTATTTCTATGGTCTTGTGCCATAATTACTCTGACAAGAAAAATCTGCTTTGTTAAAAAGATACAGTAACGTGCTGACTGAGTGAACTGCCAATCCAATAACTTGAAAAAAGTTATCCTACTCCATGTCAAGTTTCATTTATGCACTTTTCATCGAAGATTTATTGAATAGCAGAGATATCTCACAAGAGATTACATGAATACTTATAAGATGACCTATTCCAACTAATTTACATCTCTTTCATGATATCAATGCATTAAGAAATCTAAAGCAAGCAGCATTTTAAACTCCTTAAAATTTGCAACTTCCTGACTTAGAAGTCACTGGACCAAAATCCTGGAATTCCCTCCCTAAAGGCATTGTAGGTCAACCCACAATACTGTGGACTGCAACACTTCAAGAAGGCAGCTCACCACCACCTTCTCAACAGAAGATGAACGATAAATGCTGGCCAGCCAGCGACACCTATGTCCCACAAATGAATAATAAAAAAACCGCACTATTTCGCCAAAATGTTCCACATACTGAAATGTAAACACTATTGAAGAGTTCTGTAACCAACAATTAATTGCAGCAATAAGGCTCTTTGTAATCAGTAATTTATTTGCGCTCATCATTTCCATCCTTCTCCTCAGAATTCTCCACATCATGGGTCATTTCAAGAATCTTGTCTCTAATCAAACCTGAAGCACCTATTTGTTAACATTTATTTTGTTTGATGTAGTTTCTAGGCTGTTGTCTCAAATTCAGCAATTTTCTCCTAGATTAGCATAATGTCTTGTTTACCTTAAATTCCTATAACTTTGAGCTTAATTCGTAACTTCAGAAAACGTTGATGTCACTTTCTCAAAAAGTCAAGTATGCTCATTCCTTTCTGAATTTGATCGATGCTTTTTACTAAGCTGGAAATCAAAACATTTTCCATTCCCATTCAAAGTTATTCGCTTTGATATTTTTCAACTACACTGAGCCACCCGCACATCATTTATCCCCTTTGCTCTCCAAAAACACACCAATTGACCCTCTAACCAACTGAAAGGTTCAGTTCAAAGGCCTTCCTTCGCAATTTATTCCACAAGTTTATGAATTCTCAATAAGAGAGAGAGATTTTGGATATGTTTGTTCAAACAAGAACAAAATGTAATAATAAATTCTAGTAGTTTGAGAGATCTGATAATTCATCATTCTGAAATGAGTTGAGTTGACCCAATTAATCACTATCCATAAATTTTTAATAGCCAAAAGAAACTATTTTGGATAAAAAAACTGGATTACTTTCATTAAAATTTAAAGAGAATATTTCTATGAACGCTCCTTAAAAATGAAATCCTCCCATAAAGCCTACAACCAGATTGAATCTATATGAAAAAATTAACATGTTTTGAGCTCCAAAATTTGTACTAAAAATAAAAATGAGAATTCTGAAATAAATAACAAGTGGCATAAAACTTGAGATTATATTTAAATACAAAGATTAAATACATTCAAAGCTGAATTACAATATTCTCAGAATGAACTTACACTGCAATTTTCAGGTGGTACTACCAGTTGGGTGATTTCTCCACCATGGACACAGAAGATATGTTTCATTTCCCCTGAGTTTATATCCCAGATGATTACAGAGAAATCGACTCCGCCTGACACCAAGTAGCGCTGATCATACCGTGTTGAGACCTGATGTGGATACAACAGGCAAGTCACTTTGCTCCGGTGGCCGCGAAGAGTTCGATGAGGGGGCCAGCCTGATAAAATACAAGAACAGAAATGTTTAACTCTGTTCTCGATTCAAATTCACGAGGCCAGATGATGCTTTATGTGGTGCTTTCAGGTCTCATAATGGTTGACTAAAGGTTCACGCTCGCAAGATTTGAAGGAGCAGAGATGTGGACTATACCAGAGTAAAAGACAAGGATAGAAAAACGTAAATGATTTCTGATGATACGGCATTCAAAGATAAGAGTTAATGAAGTGGCAGAGCAGATTAACGGCTGCAGCAGTATTATGACTAAGTGAAAGTCAAAGTTGGGGCAACTGGGAGTCTGTAAGTAGTTCAGAAGAAGTGTTTTGCCATGAATGGATCCCGGGCAACAATGTAGCACAGTGGCTAGTACTACTGCCACACAGCACCAGGGACACGGGTTCAATTCTGGCCTTGGGTCACGGTCTGTGTGGAGTTCGCACATTCTCCCCATCTGCATGGGTTTTCTCTGGGTGCTCTGGTTTCCTCCCACAGATGGACAGGTTAGGTGGATTGCCTATACTAAATTGCCCTTAATGTCCCAAGATGTGTAGGTTATAGGGAATAGGTCTGGGTAGAATTGCCCCTTAGCATCAGGGGGATTCGTGAGGTTACAAGGATAGAGCCTGGGTGAGATTGTTGCTGGTGCAGACTCAATGGGCCGAATGACCTTCTTCTGCACTGTAGGAAATTTTTAAAAAATTATTTTTCATTCATGGGGTATGGGCATCGCTGGCTGGCCAGCATTTATTGGCCATCCCTAGTTTATCTTGAACTAAGTGGCTTGCTAGGCCATTTCAGAGTACAATTTAGAGTCAACACATTGTGGTGGCTTTGGAGTCACATGTCAGCCAGACCAGATAAGGATGACAGATTTCCTTCGCTAAAGGACATTAGTGAATGAGATGGGTTTTTCTGACAAAGGTTTCATGGTCATCAGAAGATTCTTAATTGCAGATACTTTATACTGAATTCAAACTCCATCAACTGCCATGGATAATTCAAACCCAGGTCCCCAGAACTTGAGCTGAGTTTCTGAATTAATAGGCTAGCGATAATACCACTAGGCCGTCACCTCTGCCTCTACGATTCTATGAAAGCAAGTGATCTTGGAAATGGAAGGTTAGTGATAAGGGATAGAAAGACGTTTTCAGAGATGGTCTTTGTGATACGAGATCAAATATATAAACAGAAATGATGGGAGATGTTAAAATCGAAACAGTAGCCATAAATATAGGTCAAAGATATTATATGGAGAGAGGGAAAGAGAGGGAGAGAGAGGAGTCATTTCAGAGAAAAGGAGCCAGAATGGCAGAGATGAAGACTGAAATCAGTGAGAATAATTGGTTACTCAGAGCAAAGGCTGAGGGAGGAAACTTTGGGAGAAACTCAGAGTGTGACTTGGAACAGGCAGTATGTGCCAATAAACTTATAGGAGGCAAACAAAAAATAGGAGATGCTCAAAAGAGGTACCAGAATAGATTGAGGTAAGACCATAATGTGATTTGATATCAAAGGCCAACAACAACCATCATAGGTTGTATTTTGGAAAATATTGTGGACGTCTTGGTAAGAGGCAAGGTGTCATCATAGATTAACCAAATTTCACTGAATTAAATTTTTCATTCTAAGTTCGCGAACGGCAATAACTTTACTTGGTTGTAAGTGGGCATTCTGGAGGGAAGTGCAAAAGAACATTGATTGTTGATCTGCAATAATTAGCCAGATGAGCCCCCACCCAACGTACTTGATGCAAGTTCACGAAGAGAGGATGGGAGGTTCAGGTTGCTGCATCAGAGTAGTGACGGGTGCATTAATGTGCCGACTGGAGAATGCCAAGAAAGGAAGGCACAGCGGGCAACTGAAAACTACATTAGACAGAATTTAAGCCTGGGACAGCTAAAGAAAGGAAGAACAGTGATGGATTGAGAGATTTATGGACAAGTACCAGAAAGCAAATGGTAAAATTGCTTTATTTGACACTAAGCAATTACACACAATAGTCAAATGAGATTCACAATTCAAACTGCATAACATTTTTTCATTATTATGCGTCAGCAGATCATGTTCCATGAGCTGAAGATATTTTTTAAACGTCATTCCAGCACTCCTAATCCTTAAACCCAGGCTAAAGCTTTGTTCTATAAAAAACCTATCCACCAATACAGCTATCAGAACCCGTCCATTACCCCGAGCAGCCACACCATTTCCCATTAGTACTGTAGTCACAGTATTTTTCTATACTACTCTGCTAGTTTTTTTTTGAATACCCTGTCCAACCAACAATTTCACACTCAGGAAAAAATTACTTTAGCATATGCACAATCTTTCATCCAAATGCCTTATTTGAATTTATGAGATTATAGTTTTATAGAATACCTACAGTGCAAGAGGTGGCCATTCAGCTCATCAAGCCTGTACTGACAACAATCCCATCCAGGTCCTATCCCTGTAACCCCACATATTTACCCTGCTAATTTCCCTGACACAAAGTGTAATTTTCGCATGGCCAATCAACCTAAACTGCACTTCTTTGGCATGTGGGAGGAAACCGGAGCACCTAGACAAAGTCTATGAAGACACGGGGAGAATGTGCAAACTCCACAGAGTCACCGGAGGTCAAAAATGAACCTGGGTTCCTGGTACTGTGAGGCAACAGTGCTAATCACTGTGACACTGTGCCACCCTTGCTTAAAACAACCTGAGGAATTATATGTTTCAAGTCCCTGCTATAATTAAATGGTAAAAAATTGTATTGCGATAGACACACCTCAACAACGAGTTGTAATGGTTCTATCCGATAATCAATACAATACAGATTGAGAGATCATGGTTCCCTGATATTGACGATACTGAAGTCAACTGAGTGGTTATTAAGTTGACGATCAGAGTTTAAATATTTATTGAAAGTACACTTACCAGTTTAACTTCTATTTTAATCATTGAACAGGGCACTATTTTAAAAGTAGGAAAGGCAATAGACTTACTAATTCGATCCACTTTTTGACAGATAATACACTACCATATATTGCATATATACATCACTTATCATTTTCTGAATTTAATGTGCTTTCCATTAAACAAAGTATTGTTGCTCTATGTTTACTTACTAAGTCATATGAAATCAAATAGTTCTGAAAAATACTTAAGCAAATCTAGTCATATCTCTGTTTAATACATCTCTGATAATAGACTTGAACCTGAAATTCAAGCTACAGCACAGATGATATTTTACCTCGTCTCAGCATGTGTTCTCCTTGCAGTAGCTGAACTATAGCAGTCTGAGTAGCTGGCACAATAACAATACTGCCATCTTCACGTCCACACACCAGACGTCCATGAGAGGGAATATAAACACTAGCTGTCACCTTCAAAGGCTCCTCACTGCCAGGAAGTGCGCTCAGCTGGTCTATAATTCCAGCAGGTCTTGGAAGGAGATGATCAAATGTATCTTGCAAGCATGCAGAAGTGGTGACTTTCAACTCTGTGAAGACAATTTGTAATTCAATACATAATGTATAAGACACGGTAAATTTGGTTTCTTAGATGGAAGGAGATATTCATTTTATTAAGGATTTAAATAGCTATATTTTCATCACAACGAACTCAAATTAAATAAAATCTACATTTACTGAAGAGACGAAAACATTGCTATCCTGAAAATCCCTCGTAACATCTGTTTCTCTGATCTGCTGCAAGTTTTATTTCAGATTTCCAGCATTTTTTGATATATTTTGATTTTCATCACACTAGAAATAGTTGGCAGGTCAGGCATAATCATATATCCTGGAAACTCTGTGGGAAGAATTTTCCCATCCCGCCTGCCACAGGAATCGTAGCAGAGGGGAATCATGGAGGACCATGCAAAGGTCCACTGACCTCTGGTGGGATTTTCCCATTTTGAGGCGAGCACAGCCAGAAAATCCCACCCTATATTTTCACTAAAAGATCTAAAACTGCATAAGCATGTTCTGTTACTTAAAATTTCACCATTACTAACTTCATCCTGGTGCTAGTTGTCCCCACTCATAGAACACAAACTTCAACTGCCCTATTGACTTACACTTTGTTACAATCTGAAACCACATTTATCAGTGTTCAATTTTTGTGTTACAATGAGCTCTAGAAATTTGCATCTTAGAGATACTACATCCTGAATCATAAACTATCTTTGGTCAAATCAGGTCCAAAACCTGGTCCAAACGCTCAGAAAATTTAGAAAATAAAATTACAAAATAATGCGATTAACTACTCATCACAGTGCCTATCAGCACTTGATTAGCAGCAAAAGAAAGAAGTGTGTACCAGTCAAGTAAGGGCACCCAACCATATTGTTACCTCAATGTCAAGCTATTAAATTGAAAATTATTTTTCTGATGTACACAAAGATGAGGAATTATATAATTCAGTAATTTTCACAGCCATGACAATTACAGTATCCAGTAATTAACAGCAAAATGGTTTTTAGAAGCATTGAATCCCTACAGTACAGAACAGTACATTCCGCCCATCAAGTCTGCACTGACCAGAATCCCACCCAGACCCTTTCCCCATATCCCTACATATTTACGCACTAATCCCTCTAACCTACGCATCTCAGGACACTAAGGGGCAATTTTAACATGGCCAATCAACCTGACCTACACATCTTTGGACTGTGGGAGGAAACCGTAGCACCCGGAGAAAACGCAGACATGGGGAGAATGTGTAAACTCCACACAGATAGTGACCCAAGCCGAGAATCAAATCCAGGTCCCTGGAGCTGTGAAGCAGCAGTGCTAACCACTGTGCTACCATGCTGCCCACACGGTTTTTGTATTAATTGTTTTTGTAGAATTATTGAGAACAGCCACATAAACAAAATATATAAACAGCAAACCTCAATAATTAAATCACAGTCAGATCTATATGAATTATAATAAGCAGATATGCAAGTATCTTACCTTGAACAGCACTTTTCTGAGATAAGTCAACTATTTCAGGGATACACCATATTAAGAGTCTCCCCGATGAATCTCCCTGAATCAACAGTTTATGGAAAGGACTTCTGCGACCATAGAAGAACCGTGTGACAGGTGGGCAAATGAGAAGCTGCAATATCACAAAATGAAGAGGTCAGTTTCACTTAACATGGGGAAAGCAAGATAGACTGTACTGCAGACATTACTTATCAAGTTCATTCACAGACATAGCAAAATGAAAAGAAAGCAAAGCAACATACAGCCAGAAGTTCAGTGAACAATGTTGCCTGAAGTAAACATGAAAAACCTTAAAAAGGAATTAATGGGTCCAATTACAACTCTGCAAAAGTGAACAGGATATTGCTGGTGCTAATATCGCCCAATCTCTCACTTTTAATTGCTTTTTAAATAAGTGCACAGTTTAAAAACTGTAAAGACTAAATGCACAGCAGCTGATTTGAGTTATTACTTAAAATGTCTACAGTTAAAAAAATACTGACAGTATTTTTAAAGGCTTTATTTGTGGAAATAATCCTCATTAGATTACCTCCTGAATAAACTCCTAAACTACAGACATGTGTCATGAAGAAGCACAGAAACAAACAAAGGCTTGAGACCCCTTCAGATCCATAGAACATAACAGCACAGTACAGGCCCTTCGGCCCTCGATGTTGCGCCAACCAGTCGAACTAACCTAATGACTCTCTAACTTAAACTATTCCAATATTATCCATATGCCTATCCAATGACCATTTGAATGCCCTTAAAGTTGGAGAGTCCACAACTGCTGCAGGCATGGCATTCCACGACCTTACTACCCTCTGAGTAAAGAACCTACCTCTGACATCTGCCCTATAATTATCACCCCTCAATTTAAAGTTACGTCCCCTCGTGTTAGCCATCACCTTCTGAGGAAAAAGGCTCTCACTATCCACCCTATCTAATCCTCTGATCATCCTGTATGCCTCAATTAGGTCACCTCTTAACCTTCTTCTCTCTAATGAAAATAACCTCAAGTCCCTCAGCCTTTCCTCATAAGACCTTCCCACCGTACCAGGCAACATTCTGGTAAACGTCCTCTGCACCCTTTCCAATGCTTCCACATCTTTCTTATAATGCGGTGGCCAGAACTGTACACAATACTCCAAGTGCGGCCGCACCAGAATTTTGTACAGCTGCAACATGATCGCATGGCTCTGAAATTCAATCCCTCTACCAATAAAAGCTAACACACTGTACACCTTCTTGATAACCTTATCAACCTGGGTGTCAACTTTTAGGGATCTATGCACATGTATACCGAGATCTCTCTGCTCATCCACACTACCAAGAGTCCTTCCATTAGCCCAATACTCTGTAATCCTGTTACTCCTTCCAAAGTGAATCACCTCACATTTTCTGCATTAAACTCCATTTGCCACCTCTCAGCCCAGCTCTGCAGCTTATCTATGTCCCTCTGCAAACTGTAACATCCATCCTCACTGTCTACAACGCCTCTGACCTTAGTGTCATCTGCAAATTTACTAACCCATCCTTCTACAACCTCATCTAGGTCATTTATAAAAATGACGAACAGCAGTGGCCCCAAAACAGCTCCCTGTGGTACACCACTAGTAACGGAACTCCAGGTTGAATATTTCCCATCAACCACCATCTATCAGCTAGCCAATTCCTGATCCAAACCGCTAAATCACCCTCAATCCCATGCATCCATATTTTCTGCAGTAGCTTACCATGGGGAATCTTATCAAACGCTTTACTGAAATCTATATACACCACATCAACTGCTTTACCCTTATCCACCTCTTTGGTCACCTTCTCAAAGAACTCAATAAGGTTTGTGAGGCACAACCTACCCTTCACAAAACCATGTTGACTCTCCCTAATCAAATTATTTCTCTCTCGATGATTATAAATCCTATCTCTTATAATCGTTTCCAAAACTTTGGCCACAACAGAAGTAAAGCTCACTGGTCTATAATTTCCAGGATGGTCTCTACTCCCCTTCTTGAATAAGGGAACAACATTTGCTATCCTCCAGTCTTCTGGCACTATACCTGTAGCCAATGACAACATAAAAGATCAAAGCCAAAGGCTCTGCAATCTCCTCTCTCGCCTCCCAGAGAATCCTAGGATAACTCTCATCCGGCCCAGGGGACTTATTTATTTTCATACTTTCAAGAATTGCTAACACCTCCTCCTTATGTACCTCACTCCCGTCTAGTCTAAAAGCCTGTATCTCAGTATTCTCCTCGACTACACTGGCTCTTTCCTGCGTGAATGCTGACAAAAAATATTCATTTAGTGCCTCTCCTCTCTCTTCAGGCTCCATGTACAACTTCCCACTACAGTCCCTGACTGGCCCTAACCTTGCCCGATATCAATCTTTTATTCCTGACGTACCTATAGAAAGCTTTACGGTTCTCCTTGATCCTACCTGGCAAATTCTTCTCATGTCCTCTTCTGGCTCTTCTTAACTCTCTCTTTAGTGCCTTCCTGGCTAATCTGTAACTCTCTAGTCCGCAAACTGAGCCTTCACATCTCATCTTTACATAACTCTCCTTCTTCCTCTTCACCAGAGATTCAACTTCCTTAGTAAACCACGGTTCCCTCGCTCGACCACTTCCTCACTGTCTGACAGGTACATATTTATCAAGGACTCACAGTAGCTGCTCCTTGAACAAGCTCTACATTTCAACTGTTCCCATCCCCTGCAGTTTCCTACTCCAACCTATGTATCCTAAATTTTGCCTAATCGCCTCATAATTTCCTTTCCCCCAGCTATAACTTCTACCCTACGGTATATACCTATCCCTTTCCATCACTAAGGTAAACGTAACTGAATTGTGGTCACTATCACCATAGTGCTCACCTACCTCCAAGTCTAACATCTGCTCTGGTTCATCCAAGCAGTTGATGGAGTGATACAATTGCTTAAAATTATGAAAGGATCCTTTGGGCAAGTCAGTATTTGCAATAGTATTAAACACAAGAATAATTGTAAATATTAAAGATTTACAACAAGGGACAAAACTTATTCAGAGTTTTGAGATTTTGCAACTGACCTCCAGGCTTGCTGCTCAAGACTGAAACTATGTCAAGTATCAGGATTAGATTAGATAGGTGTATGAATGAAAATAAACTGCAGGGTTTTGAGAACAAGGTGAGTAAATTTGAGTAGAACTACTTTATCACATGGAGGATAAACACCAACATTCAGAGGCTGGGCCAAAAGGACTGCCCTTGCATTGTAGCTTATGTTTTAAGGTTGTTAGCTGCAACAAAATATTTAAATCATGGCTTTCATCAGAGACACATACTTTCCTTTTTAAATTAATTCTTAATAGAAAAAGGGTTGAAGTGACATCAGCGGATTTTTTTAAAAAACTTAATGAACCTTAAAGTAAGGAAAAATTAAAGTTTATTTATTAGTGTCACAAGTAGGCTTACATTAACACTGCAATGAAGTTACTGTGAAAATCCCCTAGTCACCACACTCCGGCACCTGTTTGAGTACACAACAGAATTTAGCAAGGCCAATGTACCTAACCAGCACATCTTTTGAACTTCTGGGAGGATACCAGAGCACCTGGATGAAACCCACAGGGACAACGTGCAGACTCCACACAGACACTGACCCAAACCAGAAATCGAACCCGGGTCTATGGCTGTGAGGCAGCAGTGCCCTAACCATTGTGCCATTATGCTAGCAACTTTCAGGAATTGTGGTACAACTTCAGACTTAATATAGTTCAACAGTAAAATCATTGCAATAAAAATGTTGCACATATTGTATTTTTGAAAGAATTCTGATTAAGATTCTCGAGTAACTTGGTGGCAAGTTAGTGTTTTTAGACTGAATCCAAATAGTGCATGCCTTAAACACAGTTAAATGCTAATCCGATGAAGCCAACACGGCATCTTTGGGGAAAAGTTAGGAAACGCAAGGACCATTTCCCTTCATTATCTTTTCCAATTTAACAAAGATGTCTTAACAAATGCTTTGCACAAGAAATATGAACTACTATTTAAGTTACTGAAACTTTAAACATAGGTCATGGCAAACTAGATGAGCTGAACAAGTGGATAGCATAACAAAATGCTTGTAAAAAGCAAGAAATAGTGTAAGCAATTAAATACAAAGCAGAAAGATCTAGGAAATGGAACTGGATTTGAAATTCAGCAACTATAGCTTGGAGAGAAAATTAACGAAACATTATCCTGTATTTGTCCTTGGGTCCAATTTTGAAATACGAGATATGAAACAATTTGTGCTACTTTGCACTACTAATTCACAAAATTAGCTACAGGTGTAAATAAATACAGGTTAAAAAGCATTGGGGGAAAAATCTGTGTTCTACAGTGATGGCAAATCCTGAAAAATAAACAAAACCTAAATTCACCAGAAACAAAGGAAAAAGTAAAGCTTACTTATTAATCACAAGTAAGGCTTACATTAACACTGCAATGAAGTTATGGTGAAATTCCCCTAGGCACAAAACACGCACAAATGCAAGCAGCAGTAAAGCAATTAGATTTTATTACATATTTTAGCCGATAGAAACACCTTTAGACAAAATTACTAATATATTCACAAAATCCTGTTGATCACTAAGACTTCTAGACAGCAGCTGGTATGTTTCCAATATGTCAAGGGTTTTTGTAATTTAAAACAATCCACAAGTAGGAAAAAAATCTGTTGTGTTCCATTGGTCACAGCAGACACAACTGCTTCAGGAAGACTAAAGAAACATTTAATAACATTGGAGGAAATTTCCCCATTCTGAAACAATAAGTTTAATTTGCTATGCCACACAACAGAACATTAAGGTGTAGCTATTCCCAAAAATAGATAAAATACAACTGCAAATTCAGCTCTGATACAGCAGCCAACTGTGTTATAAAATCAACGCCACCTTTAGTCCTTTGGCATTCAGCCAAGTTCCAACGTGAAGCAATAATTATTTTGCAGCTTCTAACTTGTATTCTGATGCCTCTTCAAACTGTCACAGTGCTTTTTAAATGCAACTACACAGATGGCATAACATGCTAAACAAGACATCAAGCCTATTAACAGTTTTTAGTACAGTTCCAAGTTAAAGTCATAAGACAAAATTAGTTGACCTTTAAGTGAAGGGAATGTGGTTACATTAATACAGTCGTAAGAATTTATAATAGGAGGAGGTGGTAATTTGGTTCCTCAAGCCTGAACTACCATTCAATTAGATCATGACTGATTTTCAACTTCAGCTACATTTGCCTGCACTATTCCCATATCTCCTTACACCCTTGCTATCCAAAAATCTGCCCATCTCAGACTTAAATATACTCAACGACTGCAAAAGGACACAATCCCAAAAGTTCACAATCATCCGAGTGAAGAAATTTCTCATCTCAGTCTTAAATAGTCAGCCTCTTATTTTGAGGCTGAGACTCTATGATCAGGGAAAGCATCTCCACCCCCACATCGACTGAATCAAACTCCATAAAAATGCTACATGTTTCAATATTTCTCACTCTTTTTAACTCATAAACTTAAGTTTACTGAATCTCTCATCAAAGATCTCAGGATTAAGTCTGATGTATCCACATGACTCTCCCTTTAATTCAAGAATATTCTTCCATTGGTAAAGAGTCCAAAACTGTACACAACACTCTAGGCATGACCTCATCAAGGCCTTGAACAAGTGCCTTAAATTTCAAACAATTCCTTGTAATAAAGGGATTTTGTTACAATCTCCAAACCCAAATGATCAAATTTACTGAATGACTCTCCAAGCTGAAAAAAATGCCAACAAGATTCCAATTATAGGACATAGAACAGTACACAATGTTGTGCCAAACATGTCATCTAAATAAACTAATCTCTTCTGCCGGCCCGAGGTCCATGTCCTTCTAATTCTTGCACAGTCATGTGCTTATCTAAAAGCCCCTTAAACGCCGAGGGTACCTGTCAGCACCACCACTCCCAGCAGCAGGTTCTGGATACCTACCTCTCTCTGAAGAAAAAACTTGCCCCTCACATCTCCTTTGGACTTTCCCCCCTCATCTTTAGTCCATACCCCCTAGTATTGGGCATTTCAACTCTGGGAAAGAGGTTCTGACTGTCAACCTTATCTATACCTCTCAATTTTATAGACTTCTATCAGGTCGTTGCTCAGCCTCATCCATTCCAGAGAAAACAACCTAAGTTTGTCCATATAGCTTTTACTTTAAAACAAATCAGAACACAGATTACACATGAACTACCAAATGATACTTCAAATAAAAAGGAAAGTTTCACAATAAAAAGTTGATACAACAAAGATATGTTTCAGGCAATTACAAGCATGAGACATGACACAGGATGTTGTGAAGTGGTGTATTGGCATGGATAGAAAATTGGCTAATGAGCAAGAAACAGCACGTGGGGATGAAGGGTTATTTTTCCAGTGAAGTTTCACAGGGATCAGTGCTGGGATCGCAATTGTTTCAATGTGTATTAATGACTTGGAGGAAGGAAGCAAATGTATTTTAGCCAAATTTGCAAACAGCTCAAAAATTGGAGGAAAGTTGTGAGAGGGATACAAATCATTTATGAAGAGATACTGAAAGGTTAATTAGGTGGGTAAAAAGTTGGCAAATGCAGTATAATACGTAAAATGTAAAGTTGTTCATTTTGGAAGGGAGAAAAACTGCAGGAAGTTGCAACATAAAAGAACTGGGAATACTTCTGCTTGAAACACAGAAAACTAGTACACAAGTGCAGGAGATAATCAGGAAGACGAACAGAATGTTGGTCTTCATTTTGCGGGATTTGGAGTAAAAGAGTAGGGAAATCTGACTGTATCCATACAAGGTACTGGTGAGGCCACATCTGGAGCATCATGAGCAGTCTTGGACCCCTTAGTTAAGGAAAGATATGATTTCCTTGGAGGCAGTTCAGAAACTGCTCACTAGGATGATCTCTGACATGGAAGAATTGTCTTATGAGCAAAAGTTAAATAAGTTGGAATTATACTCAATGGAATTTCAAAGAATAAGAGGTGGTCTCATTTAAAAAATAGGATTCTTAAGGGGCTTAACAGCAAACGTGAGATGTTGTTTCTCCTCATGAGAGGGTCGAGGACCAAAGGGCACAGCCGATGTAAAACTGAGCTGAGGAAGAATTTCTTCTCTCAGAGGTTGAAAGTCTTTGAATTTCTTGCCACAGTGAGCTGTGGAGGCAGAATATTTGTGTACATTTAAGTCTGAGATAGACAACTGGTGTTGAATATTGACATCTATAATGATGGGCTCCTCGGATGGGGGTTGAGATGGATTACTCACTTAGCATTTCAGAACTGTCATGACCTGAGAGACAGAGGATTCATAGAAGTGTGCCTTTTTTCCAGGAATCAGGGGAAAACTCACCATCAAATGTAATTATAACTAGCACAACTGAAGATGGTTATGATTGTTGACATCAATCAACTCAGTCCCAGAACAACACTGCAGGAGTTCCTCAAGACAATATTGTAGACCCAATCATCTTCAGATGCTTCATCATTGAAATGGGGATGCTTGCTGACAATTCCACAATGTTCAGCACCATTTGTGATGCCTCAGGAACTGAAGCATTCCATGTCAATACATGGAAAGACCTGGACAGTATTCAGTCTTGAGCTGTTGAGCAGCAAGTAATATTCATGGAGACAATGATCATCTCTAGCAAACCCAATCTGACCATCACCCCATGACGATCACTGGCATGATCGTCAAAGATGCCCCCACAATCAACATCCTCGGAGTTACCATTGACCAGAAAGTGAACTGGACTAGCCATATAAACACTGTGGCTATAAGAACAAGTCAGAGGCTTGGAAATTTGTGAGAGTAACTCACTTACTGGATCCCCAAAGCCAGTAAATCATCTGCAAGGCACAGGTCAGGAGTGTCATGAAATACTCGCCACTTGCTTGAATGAGTTCAGCTCAACAATACTCAAGAAATTTGACACCATTAAGCACAAAGCAGCTCACTTGATTGGCACCGCCTTTCTCATTCATTCCCTCCACCCCGATACACAGTCGCAGCAAAGTGTACAAGACGTATTGGAGCAACAAACTAAGATTCTTTTAACAGCACCTTCAAAACTTTGACATCTACTACCGAGGAGGACAAGAGCAGCAGAAGCATGGGAAGAACATCACCTGCAAATTCGCCTCCAAGATAAATCACCATCTTTACTTGGACATATCTCGCCATTCCTACACTGTCACAGGGTCAAAATACTGCAACTTCCACCCTAACAGAACTGTAGTGTTTCTACAACACATGGGCTCACCACTATGTTTGACAGCAATAGGAAATAAAAGCAATCGGAAATAAAAGTGAATCGAGCCAGTGACACCCGCGTCCCATGGACAAATAAAGAAAAACAGTCCTGATGATGTAGCTTTCCAGAGTTCCTTTTCAAATGATCACTTCAGGGAAAACAGACACATCTTTGGCACTTTGGAACTATTCACAAAGCTTTACAGGTTTTAGACCTTTGGAAGTTAGCTCACAGTATTACCTCCAAGAGCTTCCATCTCCTCCTCCTTGCAAACATAAAAACTGACCTCCTCCTAAGAATGATTTGCTTCTTCTGCCTCTTCCCCTTTAAGTCGCTGTCTGTTTTCTCTTTCTGTGTACATCTGTGTTGATGACCTTCACCCTCACGCCTTCTGCTTATAGTTCTCTCCTTTATGTACAGCAATGCTGTATGTCTGGCCACATAGCTTCAACCTTGGCATTGTTTCTGTTTCGAGGTCAAGTGTCAGCAGATCACATGACTAGTATTTATTATCCAAGAAAATTACAACTGATCCCTTTAGTTTTAATGCACACGTTTAAAAGCCCTTTTCAAACATTCTTCAAAACAAATAAAAGTTCCCAAGATATTTCAAATAAATTACTTCTTTTCTTTCTACACTGATTCCAGATCAAAGCTGATTATAATCCGTCTTCCTGCTTGCATGTTAACATTCTGTGATTTGTGGTAAAAGACACCCACATTCCTCTGAATAACAGCTTTGTCCAGCCTCAAAAACAGTTTTTTGAAAATCTGCTTTTCTTTCCCATATCAAAATGGATAACTTCACGTTACATTCCATCTGCCATGTCCTTGCCCACCTCTAACTTGTCGAGAGCCTTATTATGTCTACCTTACTGCCTGCTTCCCACTTATCAGCAAATCTAGACATAATAGACTCAATTCCCTCATGTAAATTAATCATATACATTAGAAGTAACACCAAATAACCTGTTTATTCTTGACTTTCTTTTAAATCCACTAGCCAAGCCTCAATTTATGATAACGTTTCTCAATCTACCTTAACCAGAGCAAGTTTCTTACCAACTTAGTTTGCTTCAAATTTAGGGCATTAGATTTATGCATCACTAAATCACTCAAATATAAAATTCTATCTTAAGACATGATTGGACGACAGAAAACTAAGGGTGGAAGTAAATGGTATGAGAAACTACAGTTATGAAGACAGGTTGAAAAGTGTGGGCCTGCTCTCCTTGGAGATCAAGAGGATATTTGATAGAGATGCTCAAAATAATAAGCAGGCTGGGCTGATTAGATAGGGAGAAATTGCTCCCACTCATAAAAGGACCGAGATCAAGAGAACAGATTCAAAGTTAATTGCAAGAAAAGCAAATGTGATGCGAGAAAAAACCTTTTCACACAGCAAGTTGTTCAAGCCTGGAGTTTTAAAGTTTATTTATTAGTGTCATAGACAGTTTACATTAATGATGCAATGAAGTTACTGTGAAAGTGCCCTAGTTGCCACACTCCGGTGCCTATGTGTGTTCACTGAGGTAGAATTTAGAATGGCCAATGCACCTAACCAGCACATCTTTTGGACTTTGGGAGGAAGCTGGAGCAGCCGGAGGAAACCTATGCAGACTTTACACAGCCAATGACCCAAGCTGGGAATTGAACCTGGGTCCCTGGCACTGTGAGGCAGCAGTGCTAACCTCTGTGCAACCATGGAATGCACAATATGGAAGGGTGGTAGGGGCAAGTTCAATAGAAGCTGTAAAGAGGGCATTAGATGATTAGCTGAACAGAAATAATGTGCAAGGGTATGGAGAAAAGGCACAAGAATGGCACTAAGTTATAATGCTCACAATGGATCACATGGCCTCCTTCTGCATGTTAACAGTTGTGTTTTCTATCTGCAGCTATAGATTACAAATGCAAGGAAAGCATATTGAACTGGTACAAGATCCTTGGCTTCAGATGAAGAGTTCAGGACAATTCTGTGTAGTCATTTACAAGGATACTGAAATAATGCAAAAGTGCAGCATTGGTTCACTAGGAAATCATCTGGAATTAGAGATTTTTGAAAGCACATCTTACCCAGGCCCATTTCCCTGCCCTATCCATGTAATCCTGTGCATTTATCATGGTTAATCCTATTTATCTATCATTTTAAGACACTAAAGGGCAATTTAGCATGGCCAAGTCACTTAATCTGTGCAGCTTTGCACTGTGGGAGAAAGCTGGAGCACCTGGAGAAAACCCACAGAGACATGAGGGGAACATGCAAACTCCACTCAATCACCTATGGCCAGAATCAAACCTGGGTCCCTAGCGCTGTGAGGTAACCACTGTGTTACCACGCTGTTCACACAGCTTCACTAATAATATTACCCTATCTTGAAAAATGTATAATTATTTCTAAGTATATAAAGTCAGAACACTGTCACTCATGTGTTCAGTTCTATTTTTTCTACTAACTCATATATGCTAGATTTATTTTGAAGGTAACCAATGTCCTCAACCCAATATAAAGTATTGGGAATCTAATGGTACAGAATTCCTACCACACAGCGTCAACACCCTCTGTAAGCTGCTTGTCATCACAGGTTTTCCAATGAAATTGTGCAGCTCTCAGGAATCCACTGTGATAATTCCCATTAAAAATATTACACTTAGCAGCAAATTCACACAAGTAAAAATGCAGAGCTTAATTTCCACTTTCTACTTATTTTCTGTTTTTTCAGTGAATGCACAATCTGGAACCTTTTCTCTTCTAGAAGAATCCAATTGATTTCCTCTCCCAAGCAGAGTAAGCAAGCAAGGCAAGATGAAGTGCAGCAGTGTGCAGATATAAATAGAATCAAGGGCCTTTCTTTGGATTAATGTGGTGGTCTTCTTGAATAATGAGTCAATTTTAGCTGTATTAGAATATCTGAATCTTCTGTGTTGTACAATTAATATTCATTAGCAATATGGTTTGGGGAGGTCAAACCAAGCATGTTGTTTCGACTGTAGAACCATAAAAATCACCTTCAACCAAGGAAAACTCTTCAGGATCTATCTTTGCTGTTGTAATTAATTAGCCAAGTACTGGACAAAATCATCTAAATGAGAGAAGAAAGATTGAAAAAGGAAAGAGTGTGATTATTGAGGGATTTCTATATTGCGTGTGTTAGCATATCACTGCATCTTGACATCAGATACTCTGGAGGCATGAATTGTGAATGTATAGATCATCTGTCAACCCATAGCATGATTATCAGAATTATTTAAACAGATTTCCATCAATCTATACACAAAGGAACTTTATTCCTTTCAGCCAGTGACTGTGCCTCACAGTGCAACTGTAACAGATGATACATAAGAACATAAGGGATAGGAGCAGAAATAATCCATTCAGCTCTTCAAGCCTGCACTAATATTCAATGAAATCATGGCTAATTTTCTGCTTCAATACCATTTTCCTGCACTACTTCTGAATCCCTTGACATTCTAACATATAAAAAACTATCGATCGCAGTCTTGATCACATTCAATAGCTGAGTGACTAGAGCCCTCTGGGATAGGAAATGCCCAAGATTCACTACCTCATTTCAGTCCTAAATGACCTGCCCCTTATTCTGAGACTGTATCCCCGATTTTAGACACCCCAGCCAGAGGAAGCATCCTTCCTGCAACTAGCTGCTGACTTCTGTAAGAATTTTGTATGTTTGAATGAGATCACCTTTCATTGCGCTAAACTCGTGAATAAAGGCCTACTCTATTTAATCATTCCTCATAGATGAATCCCTCCATCCCAGAAATTAATTTAGAAAACCTTTATTGCACTCCTTCTATCTTTCCTTCAGTAAGACCAAGATTAGACAATATGCCAAGTGAGGTCTCACCAAGCTTTTATATAATTGCAGCACAATACACCGAGTCCTACACTCAAATCTGTTTGTAATAAATTTTCTTCTTAATTTTGCTGCATCTGCATATTAATTTTCAGTGACTTGTGAACAAGTACAATCCCTTTGAACTTCAATATTTCCCAGCATTTCAGCAACTGAGTAATACTCTACCTTTCTCTTCTCCCTCCCAAAATCAATAACCTCTCATTTTTTCAGTGTACTCCATCTGCCAATTTTTTTGCCCAATCACTTAGTCTCTCCAAACATCCATCAAGCATCTTCCTTACAATTCACACTTCCATCTAGTTTTGTGCAATCTGCAAACTTTGAATAATTACCTTTAATCTCCACATCCAAATCATTGATGTAGATTATGGGTGGCTGGATCCCAAGCACTAATCCTATTGGTACCCCATTTGTCATTGCCTGAAAATTACTCATTTTTCCTAACTCGCTGTTGTGTCCACTAACTAGTTCTCCATCTATGCCAGTATATCCCCCAACTCCACATGCTCTAATTTTGTTTACCAACTTCGCAAACTTATCAAAAAAGTTTTCTGAAAATCTAAATACACCACATTTTCCAATCAGCCTTTACTCATTCTGCTAGTTAAATCCTCAAACAACTCCAACATGTTTGTTAAACATGATTTCCTTTTTCTAAATTCATGTTGACTCTGTTCAATTTTACCATTATTTCTAAGTGTCCTGTTATCACATCCTTTATTGTGGGTTCTAGCACTTTCCCCAATATCAAGGTCAGGCTAATAGGGCTATAGTTCCTTATTTTTTCTCTCCCTCCTTTTTCAAATTGTGGCGTAACACTTGTCACTCTCCAACCTGCAAAAGCCATTCTAGAGTCTACAGAATTTTGAAAGATGACCACCAGTGCATCTATTATTTCTACTGCCATCTCTTTTAACACTGATCACATCCAGGGGATTTATCCACTTTAAGTCCCATTAATTTCTCCAGTACTTTTTTTTTAAACTAATATGTTGCAGTTCCTCATTTGCATTAGTCCATTGATTGTCATTTCTGGGATGTTTTTCATATTTTTCTCCCACAAAAATATACACAAACTATTGGTTTCATTTCCCTGACATTTCATAAGAAGATAAGAAATAGGAGCAGGAGTAGGCCATCTAGCCCTTCGAGCCTGCCCCGCCATTCAATAAGATCATGGCTCATCTGTCGTGGCTCAGTTCCACATTCCTGCCCTCTCCCCATAACCTTTAATCCCCTCTCTCAACAAAAACCCATCAACCCACGTCTTAAAAATATTTAGCGAGGCAGGCTCCACCACTTCAACGGGCAGAGAATTCCAGAGATTCACCACCCTTTGAGTGAAGAAGTTCCTCCTCAACTCTGTTCTAAACCGCCCCCCCCTTTATCTTGAGGCTATGCCCCCTAGTCCTACTATCCTTTCTGAGCGGGAAGAGTCTCTCCACCTCTATCCTATCCATCCCATTCATCATCTTATACGTCTCAATGAGATCTCCCCTCATTCTTCTAAACTCTAACAAGTACAAGCCTAATTTATTCAGCCTCTCCTCATAGCTCAACCCCCTCAACTCCGGCATCAGCCTAGTAAACCTCCTCTGCACTCCCTCCAAGGCCAAAATATCCTTGCGTAAGTACGGCGCCCAAAACTGCACACAGTACTCCAGCTGCGGCCTCACCAATGCCCTATACAGCCGCAGCAAGACCTCCCTACTTTTATATTCAATCCCCCTTGCTAGGAAGGCCAGCATCCCATTTGCCTTCCTGACCACCTGCTGCACCTGCAAGCTGGGTTTTTGCGACTCACGCACAAGGACCCCGAGGTCCCTCTGCACTGTCACCTGCTGCAGTTTTTCGCCACGAAAGTAATAATCCTTCCTACCAAAGTGGACCACCTCGCACTTGCCAACATTAAATTCCATTTGCCAGTTCCTGGCCCATTCGCCCAGCCTATCTAGATCCTTCTGCAGACTCTCCACACCCTCCGCGCAATTTGCCGTTCCACCAATCTTGGTGTCATCAGCAAATTTCGACACCATACACTCGGTTCCCTCCTCCAGATCATCTATATAAATGGTAAATAGCTGAGGCCCCAGCACCGACTCCACTAGTCACCAACCGCCAATCCGAATAGCACCCATTGACCCCCACTCTCTGCCTCCTATTTGACAACCAATCCTCTATCCATGCTAACACCCTACCCCCAACTCCATGTCCTCTGACCTTCTGCAATAACCTCTTGTGACGTACCTTGTCAAACGCCTTCTGAAAATCAAGAAACACCACATCCACCGGCTCTCCTTTATCCACCGCCCTAGACACATCCTCATAGAACTCCAGTAAATTTGTCAGACACAACTTCCCTTTAACGAAACCATGCTGCGTCTGCTCTATCAAGCAATTCCCCTCAAGATACCTCGCTATTTCCTCCTTGATGACAGATTCTAACATTTTACCTACAACAGACGTTAAACTAACCGGCCTATAATTCCCCACCTTGCCTGCCACCCTTCTTAAACAACGGCGTGACATTAGCCGTCTTCCAATCTTCCGGCACTTCCCCGGAATCCAGCGACGTTTGGAAAATAACCACCAAGGCATCCACTATCACCTCCGCCATTTCTTTCAGAACCCTTGGATGCATTCCATCCGGTCCTGGGGACTTGTCCACAATCAGCCCCTCCAGTCTGTCGAGCACCGCCTCTCTAGTAACAGTAATGTCATTAAGACCCTCCAGTCCTACCACCTTTCCATCACTAACACCCGGCAAATTATTCACGTCCTCCTCCGTGAAGACCGAAACAAAACAGTTATTCAAGACCTCAGCCATATCCCCATCCCCTACCACTAAGTCCCCCTTCTCATCCTCTAAGGGTCCAACATTCACCCAAGCCAGTCTCTTCCTTTTTATATATTTATAAAAACTCTTGCTATCCTTTTTTATATTAAGTGCAAGCCCAGCTTCATAGTTTATCCTACCCTTCTTTATCAATTTCTTTGTCAATCTTTGTTGACATTTAAACCTCTCCCAATCCTCTTCACGCCCACTACTCTTAGCTACTCTAAACGCCTCCGCTTTTAATTTAACACTTTCCTTCACCTCCTTCGTTATCCACGGCTTATTACCTCTCCTCCTACTGTCCTTTTTAACCATCGGAATAAATTTCTGCTGAGCACCAAGAAAGATCTCCTTAAAGATCCTCCACTGCTCCTCAGCAGACCTACCTTCCAACGCACTCCCCCAGTCCACATTCGCCAATTCTTCTCTCATCCTACCGTACTCCCCTCTGTTCAAACAAAGGACGCGTGTCCGGGAACCCACTTTCTCTTCCTCCATCTGCACCAGAAACTCCACCATACAATGATCACTCTCCCCAAGAGGATCCTTCACAAGGTCCCTAATTCTACCCGCCTCATTACATAACACCAGATCCAAGATAGCTTGCTCCCTCGTCGGCTCCAACACACACTGTTCAGGGAAACTATCCCGGCAGCATTCCAAGAACTCCTCCTCAAGCCCACCGCGTCCAACATGGGTCGACCAATCAATATGCAGATTGAAATCCCCCATAATTACGGCCGTCCCATTCCTGCACGCCGCACTTATTTGCGCGTTAACAGCCCGCCCCACCTCCAGATCATTATTCGGGGGCCTATAGACGACACCCACCAGCGTCTTCCTCCCTTTGCTGTTCCTAATCTCCACCCACAACAATTCCACTTTCTGCTCCTTGGC
Organism: Carcharhinus amblyrhynchos; assembly: GCF_965287045.1. Taxonomy (NCBI): domain Eukaryota; kingdom Metazoa; phylum Chordata; class Chondrichthyes; order Carcharhiniformes; family Carcharhinidae; genus Carcharhinus; species Carcharhinus amblyrhynchos. Next base: position 51,431,852 of record NC_137324.1, read on the forward strand.
TCCAATATCATCCCTTGCTACCACCCTGATGCTATCCTTAATCAGCAGAGCTACGCGCCCCCCTTTTTCCTCCCGCCTATCCTTCCTAAACACTTGATACCCCTGGACATTCAGCTCCCAGTCCCTGTCACCTTGCAGCCACCTCTCTGTAATGGCCACTAGATCGTATCCATTTGTGGTGATCTGCACCACCAGCTCATCCACTTTATCCCAAATGCTTCGTGCATTCAGATACAGTGCCTTCATCCCAGCCTTCACCTGGGCCCTATTTGCCGGAACGCCACCAACCATACTCACGCCCCCTACTCCCTTTATTATTGGGACATCCTCAGCCTCTTCCCTTACCTGTACCCTCTCCTTAACTTTAGGCCTCGTAATGTCACCTACCCTCGCACCCTCCCCGCAGCTAATTAGTTTAAAGCCCTGTCTACAGTCCTCTTTACACAATTTGCCAGGACTCTGGTCCCAGCACGGTTCAGACCAACCCCATCCCGCCCGAACAGGTCCCACCTACCCCAATACTGATGCCAATGCCCCATAAATTCAAACCCATTCCTCCCACACCAATCCCTGAGCCACCCATTCACTTCCTTAATCCTATCAACCCTACGCCCGTCTGCACTCGGTTCAGGCAGTAGCCCAGAGATAACCACCTTGTCGGTTCTACTTTTTAATTCCATTCCCAGCTTCTCATACTCCCTCCCCAGATCCTCACTTCGCATTTTGCCTACGTCGTTGGCACCCACATGTACCACAACGACCAGATTCTCACCCTCCCATTCCAGGTTCCTCTGCAGCCCAGATGCGACATCCCAGGCCCGAGCACCAGGCAGACAACACATCCTTCTGTGCACTTTGTCATTGCGACAAAGGACAGCGTCAATACCCTTCACCCCACTATCCCAAATTACTACTTTCCTTAGTCCCCATTAAAAATTTAGCTGACTCAACTTATAATGGACCCATATTTGTCTTTGTTAACATTTTAGAAACATGGAAACATAGAAAATAAGAACAGTGGTAGGTCACTCAGATCTTCAAGTCTGACCCACCATTCATTACAAATATGACTGATCATCTAACTCAGTAGGCTCTTCCTGCTTCCCCTACCCCCACCCCCATATCCTTTGACCCCTTTAGCTTCAACTGCTGTATCTATCTTCTTCTTAAAACGTAAAATATTTCAGCCTCAACTGCTTTCTCTGGTTGCCAATTTCATCGGCTCACCACTCGCTGGATGAAGAAATTTCTCCTCATCTTAGTTCTTGCTAGGGTGAATGTTGGTCCTTTAGAGGATCAGAAAGGGGACCTAGTGGTAGGGGATGAGGATATTGCTAAGGTATTGAATAACTTTTTTGTTTCTGTCTTCACGGAGGAGGACGTGAATAATTTGCCGGGTGTTAGCGATGGAAAGGTGGTAGGACTGGAGGGTCTTAATGACATTACTGTTACTAGAGAGGCGGTGCTCGACAGACTGGAGGGGCTGATTGTGGACAAGTCCCCAGGACCGGATGGAATGCATCCGAGGGTTCTGAAAGAAATGGCGGAGGTGATAGTGGATGCCTTGGTGGTTATTTTCCAGACGTCGCTGGTTTCCGGGGAAGTGCCGGATGATTGGAAAACGGCTAATGTTACGCCGTTGTTTAAGAAGGGTGCCAGGCAAAAGGCGGGGAATTATAGGCCGGTTAGTTTAACATCTGTTGTAGGTAAAATGTTAGAATCTGTCATTAAGGAGGAAATTGCGAGACATCTTGAAGGGAATTGCTTGATAGAGCAGACGCAGCACGGTTTCCTTAAAGGAAAGTCGTGTCTGACAAATTTACTGGAGTTCTATGAGGATGTGTCTAGGGCGGTGGATAGAGGAAAGCCGATGGATGTGGTCTTTCTAGATTTTCAGAAGGCGTTTGACAAAGTACCTCACAAGAGGTTATTGCAGAAGGTCGAGGGACATGGAGTTGGGGGTAGGGTGTTAGCGTGGATAGAGGATTGGTTGTCAAATAGGAGGCAGAGAGTGGGGGTCAACGGGTGCTATTCGGATTGGCGGATGGTGACTAGTGGAGTGCCCCAGCTTTTTACCATTTATATAGATGATCTGGAGGAGGGAACCAAGTGTAGGGTGTCGAAATTTGCTGATGACACCAAGATAGGGGGAACGGCAAATTGTGCGGAGGGTGTGGAGAGTCTGCAGAAGGATCTAGATAGGCTGGGCGAATGGGCCAGGAACTGGCAAATGGAATTTAATGTTGGCAAGTGTGAGGTGGTCCACTCTGGTAGGAAGAATGGTAGGAAGGACTATTACTTACGTGGCGAAAAACTGCAGCAGGCGACGGTGCAGAGGGACCTCGGGGTCCTTGTGCATGAGTCGCAAAAACCCAGCTTGCAGGTGCAGCGAAGGCGAATGGGATGCTGGCCTTCATAGCGAGGGGGATTGAATATAAAAGTAGGGAGGTCTTGCTGCAGCTGTATAGGGCATTGGTGAGGCCGCAGCTGGAGTACTGTGTGCAGTTTTGGGCGCCGCACCTGCGCAAAGATATTTTGGCCTTGGAGGGAGTGCAGAGGAGGTTTACTAGGCTGATACCGGAGTTGAGGGGGTTGAGCTATGAGGAGAGGCTGAATAAACTGGGCTTGTACTCGTTACAGTTTAGAAGAATGAGGGGAGATCTCATTGAGACGTATAAGATGATGAATGGGATGGATAGGATAGAGGTGGAGAGACTCTTCCTGCTCAAAAAAGACAGTAGGACTAGGGGGCACAGCCTCAAGATAAAAGGGGGGTGGTTTAGAATGGAGTTAAGGAGGAACTTCTTCACTCAAAGGGTGGTGAATCTCTGGAATTCTCTGCCCGTTGAAGTGGTGGAGGCTGCCTCGCTAAATATTTTTAAGACGTGGGTTGATGGGTTTTTGATAAGAGAGGGGATTAAGGGTTATGGGGAGAGGGCGGGAAAGTGGAACTGAGCAGCGACAGATCAGCCATGATCTTATTGAATGGCGGGGCAGGCTCGAGGGGCTAGATGGCCTACTCCTGCTCCTATTTCTTATGTTCTTAAACAGTACAGCCCATATTCTAAACTGGGATGCCTGCTTCAAAACTCCCCAGAACATTCCTTCTACATCCACCCTGTCTAGAATTGTTAGAATTTTATAAATTTCGGAGAGATTCCCATCTTCTAAATTCCAGCAAATATAATTCAAACTGACTCAATTTCTCCTTATACGTCAGTACCACCATCCCAGGCATCAATCTGGTCAATCTTCACTGAACTCCCTCCGGTACAAGAATATGATTCCTCTGATAAGGAGACCAAAGCTGCACACAATATTGCAGATGTGGTCTCACCAAGGCCCTATAAAATTGCAGCAAGACATCCCTCTTCTTATATTCAAATCTCTCATTCTGAAGGCCAACATGCCATTCACCTTAGTTCATAGAAAGCCTACAGTGCAGAAAGAGGCCATCTGGCCCATCGGCTGCCGTCAGTGGAGGTGGAGGCGAACTCGCTGGGGTCTTTTAAAAGACTTCTGGATGAGTATATGGGGTTTTATGGGATTGGGGGTTATAGATAGGTGTTGATGTGATCGGCGCAACTCGTGGGCCGAAGGGCCTGTTTGTGCTATAGTGTTCTATGTTCTATGAGTCCATACCGACCACAATCCCACTCAGGCCCTACACCCATATCCTAGATATTTACCTGCTAATCCCTCTAACCTACGCATCTCAGGGCACTAAGGGGCAATTTTAGCATGACCAATCAACCTAACCCGCACATCTTTGGACTGTGGGAAGGAATCGAGATGAGGTGACTGGGAACGAGGAGGTTAGCTCGCAAATAGAGAAGGATTGTAGACAGTGTAAGACAGCGGATAGATGGGTGATGGAGAAGGGGAGCACTCAGACCGAAGGTTTGAGATAAGTCTATTTTAACGCCAGGAGTGCAGTGAATGAAGTGGATGAACTTAGAGCGTGGATCGCTGCTTGGAAGTGTGATGTGTTTATCTGGAGTAAGGGGAAATATGAAGCCATCAGGCAAGAAATTAGATGAATAAATTGGAAGGAGGTATTCTCGGGGAAAAGTACCGAAGGTGGCAGATTTTCAAGGAACGTTTGCCTGGAGTTCTGCATGACATCGTTCCAATGAGACAGGGTGACTTTGGTAGGTTACAGGAACCATGGTGCATGAAAGTTGTAACGAAAAGTCAAAAAGAAAAGGTAAGCATACAAAAGGTTCAGAGAGTTAGGCGATGTTAGGGATCTAGAGGAGTATACGGCTTGTAGGAAAGAACTTAAGAAGGAAATTAGGAGGGCCAGAAGGGGTCATGAGAAGGCCTTGGCAGGTAAGATTAAGGAGAACCCTAAGGCGTTCTACAAATATGTGAAGAGTAAAAGGATGAGATTTGAAGGAATAGGACCTATAAAATGTGACAGTGAGAAACTTTGTATAGAACCAGTGGAAAAGCAGAGGTGCTTAATGAATACTTTATCTCGGTATTCATGGTGGAAAAAGATCTGGGTGGTTATACTGCAGGCTTGCGGTGGACTGAAAAGATTGAGTACGTGGACATTAAGAAAGAGGACGTGTTGGAACTTTTGAATAGCGTCAAGATAGATAAGTCGCCGGGACCGAATGGAATGTACCCCAGGTTACTGTGGGAGGTGAGGGAAGAGATTGCAGAGCTTCTGGCGATGATCTTTGCCTCATCAATGGAGACGGGAGAGGTTCCGGAGGATTGCAGATGTGGTTCCTATATTCAAGAAAGGGAATAGGGATAGCCCAGGAAATTACCAACTAGTGAGTCTAACCTCAGTGGTTGGTAAGTTGATGGAGAAGATCCTGAGGGACAGGATTTACGAACATTTTGAGAAGCTTAGTATGCTCAAAAGTAGTCAGCACGGCTTTGTCAAAGACAGATCGTGCCTTATGAGCCTGGTTGAGCTCTTCGAAAATGTGACTAAACACATTGACGAAGGAAGAGTGGTAGATGTGGTTTATATGGACTTCAGCAAGGTGTTTGGATAAGGTCCCCCCATGCAAGACTTCTGAAGAAAGTGAGAGGGCATGGGATCCAAGGGGTGTTGCCTTGTGGATCCAGAACTGGCTTGCCCGCAGAAGGCAGAGAGTGGTTGTGGATGGGTTTTTTTCTGCATGGAGGGCAGTCACCAGTGGAGTGCCCCAGGGATCTGTTCTGGGATCCTTGTTGTTTGTAATTTTCATAAATGACCTGGATAAAGGAGTGGAGGGATGGGTTGGTAAGTTTGCCAACGACACAAAGGTTGGTGGTACTGTGGATAGTTCGGAGAGATGTCAGAAGTTGCAGCGTGACATAGTTAGGATGCAAGGCTGGGCGGAGAAGTGGCAGATGGACTTCAACCCAGATAAATGTGTAGTGGTCCATTTTGGCAGGTCAAACGAGATGAAGGAGTATAATATCAAGGGTAAGACTCTTAGCAGTGTAGAGGAGTAGAAAGACCTTGGGGTCCGGGTCCATAGGACTCTTAAATCGGCCTCACAGGTAGAGGATGTGGTTAAGGCGGCATATGGAATACTGGCCTTCATCAATAGAGGGATTGAGTTTAGGAGTTGGGAGTTAACGCTGCAACTTTATAAGACCCTAGTCAGGCTCCACTTGGAGTACTGTGCTCAGTTCTGGTCACCTCATTACAGGAGGGATGTGGAAGCTACTCAAAGGGTGCAGAGGAGATTTACAAGGATGTTGCCTGGATTGGGTGGCATGCCATATGAGGATAGGTTGAGGGAGCTTGGTCTTTTCTCCTTAGAGAGACAAGGGATGAGAAGTGACCTGACAGAGGTGTATAAGATGTTGAGAGGTATAGATCGGGTGGATTCTCAGAGGCTTTTTCCCTGGGCTGAAATAGTTGCTACAAGAGGACATAGGTTTAAGGTGCTGGAGAGTAGAACACAGAACATAACAGCACAGAACAGGCCCTTTGGCCCACGATGTTGCACCAACCAATTAAGAGAAAAGCAATGACCCTCTAACCTAAACCAATCCCTTTCCATCCATAAACCTATCCACGGACCTCTTAAACACCCCCAAATTAGACGCATCTACAACTGCAGCAGGCAGGGCATTCCATTCCCCCACCACCCTCTGGGTAAAGAACCTACCTCTGACATCCGTCCTATAACTACCACCCCTTAATTTAAAGCTATGTCCCCTCGTGCTAGCTTTCTCCATCCGAGGAAAAAGGCTATCACTGTCCACCCTATCTAAACCTCTAATCATCTTGTATGTTTCAATAAGGTCTCCTCTTAGCCGCCTTCTTTCTAACGAAAACAACCTCAATCCATCAGTCTCTCCTCATAGGACCTTCCCTCCATACCAGGCAACATCCTGGTAAACCTCCTCTGCACCCTCTCCAATGCCTCCCCATCCTTCCTATAATGTGGGGACCAGAACTGTACACAATACTCCAAGTGCGGCCGCACCAGAGTTTTGTACAGTTGCAACATGACGATGCGGCTCCTAAATTCAATCCCCCTACCAATAAACGCCAAGACACCGTATGCCTTCCTAACAACCTTACCGACGTGATTTCCAACTTTCAGGGATCTATGCACATATACACCTAGATCCCTCTGTTCGTCAACACTATTCAGAGTCCTACCGTTAGCCCTATACTCTACACATCTGTTATTCCTGCCAAAGTGAATTACCTCACACTTTTCCGCATTAAACTCCATCTGCCACCTCTCGGCCCAGCTCTGCAACTTGTCCAAGTCTCTCTGTAAGCTATGATACCCCTCTTCACTATCTACCACTCCTCCGACTTTGGTGTCATCAGCAAATTTACTAATCCATCCTTCTATACCCTCATCCAGATCATTTATAAAAATTACAAACAGCAGTGGCCCCAAAACAGATCCCTGAGGCACACCACTTGTAACCGAACTCCATGACGAATACTTTCCATCAACCATCACCCTCTGTCTTCTATCAGCTAGCCAATTCCTGATCCAATTAATCCCATACATCTGCATTTTCTGCAGAAGCCTTCCATGGTGAACCTTATCAAACGCCTTACTAAAGTCCATATATACCATGTCAACTGCCTTACCCCCATCCACCTCTTTGGTCACTTTTTCAAAAAACTCAATAAGGTTAGTAAGGCACGACCTACCCTTCACAAAACCATGCTGACTATCTCCAATCAATTCATTACTCTCTAAATAACTATAAATCCTATCCCTAATAATTTTTTCTAATACTTTGCCCACAACAGAAGTAAGACTCACCGGTCTATAATTCCCGGGGAAGTCTCTATTCCCCTTCTTAAACAATGGGACAACATTCGCTATCCTCCAGTCTTCTGGCACTATACCTGTGACCAACAACGACCTGAAGATCAGAGCCAGAGGCTCTGCAATCGCCTCTCTTGCCTCCCAGAGAATCCTAGGGTAAATCCCGTCCGGCCCAGGGGACTTATATATTTTCAAACCCTCAAGAATATCTAGCACATCCTCCTTATCCACTGCAATGCTATCCAGTTTACAACCCCGTAACCCAGTGTTCTCCACAACTACATTTACATCTCCCTGCGTGAATACCGAAGAGAAATATTTGTTCAGTGCCTCTCCAATGTCTTCCGGTTCCACACATAACTTCCCACTGCTGTCTCTGACTGGCCCTAATCTTGCCCGAACCAATCTTCTATTCTTAACATATCTAAAGAAAACCTTAGGATTCTCCTTAATCCTATCAGCCAAAGTCTTCTCGTGTCCTCTTTTAGCTCTTCTTAACTCACTCTTTAACTCCCTCCTGGCTAATCTATAGCTTTCCAGTGCACTACCTGAGCCCTCAAGCCTCATCCTGACATAAGCCTCCTTTTTCCTTTTAACCAGCGAATCAACTTTTTTAGTGCACCACGGTTCCCTTGCTCGACCATTTCCTCCTTGCCTGACAGGGACATACTTATCAAGGACTCGCAGTAGCTGCTCCTTGAATAAACTCCACATTTCCGATGTTCCCAACCCCTGTAGTTTCCTTGTCCAACCTATGCTCCCTAATTCTCTCCTAATAGCCTCATAATTACCCTTACCCCAGCTATAACTGCTGCCCCGAGGTTCATGCCTATCCCTTTCCATCACTAAGGTGAATGTAACCGAATTGTGGTCACTATCACCAAAATGCTCACCAACTTCCAAGACTAACACCTGGTCTGGCTCATTTCCCAGCACCAAATCCAATATAGCCTCACCTCTAGTTGGCTTATCTACATCCTGAGTCAAAAAACCTTCCTGCACGCTTTGTGTAAAAACTGACCCCTCTGACGAGCTAGAGCTATAGCTATTCCAATCAATATTAGTAAAGTTAAAGTCTCCCATAACAATTACCCTATTACTTTCACTCCAGTCCAGGATCATCTCTGCAATCCTTTCCTCTACCTCTCTAGAACTTTTAGGAGGTCTATAAAAGACTCCCAACAGGGTGACTGCTCCTCTCCTATTTCTAATCTCAGCCCATACTACCTCAACAGACAAGTCCTCATCAAACTTCTTTTCTGTCACTGTGATACAGTCCTTGACTAATAATACTACTCCTCCCCACCTTCTACCTCCTTCTCTACTCCGACTGAAGCATTTGGTACAGAGGAGATGTCAGGGGTAAGTTTTTCACTCACAGGGTGGTGGGTGGAATCGGCTGCCATCGGTGGTGGTGGAGGCAAATTCAAGAGGGTCTTTTCAGAGACTTCTGGATGAGTACATGGGACTTAATAGGATTGAGGGTTATTAGGTAAGTCTAGTAGGTAGCAATGTGATCGGTACAACTTGTGGGCCGAAGGGCCTGTTTGTGCTGTAGTTCTCTATGTTTTATGTTCTAAACAGGAGCACCCGGAGGAAACCCTGCAGACACGAGGAGAATGTGCAAACTCCACACAGACAGCAACCCAAGCTGGGAATCGAATCAAAGAACAAAGAACAACACAGCACGGGAAACAGGCCCTTCGGCCCAACAAGCCCGCGCCGCCATCTTAACAATGTATTTTTCCTACCCGTCCCTTGACCCGTGTCTATGCTTATGGTACCCCCATTGGAAACCAGATTCAGGGGAGAATAATTTAGGGACAATATGTTACACCAATCAGCCTAACAGCACATCTTTGGGGTGTGGGAGGAAACCCACGCAACCACAGGGAGAATGCCCAAACTTCCACAGACACTGGCTCAAATTCATGTATCTGCACAGCTAGCAGTGATAGTCACTGAGCTGTTGTGGTGCCCATCTGCTGGTCCAGTTTTAAGCATACACAAACGATGCAAAGTACTAGGCCACTCTCGAAACATCCAAGAGCAGCCCACGCACGACCCACCGTGTGCATGCCCCTTGTTAGACAACAAGGTGGACCGATGCATCTGCAGAGTAAAAGAGACAAAACATCAACACATGTAGCATTAGATTTCCAGGAACGTCCTGAGGCTCTGACCCTTATTTAAAACCGTCTCCTCAAACCCTCCAACCCTGCTTCGCTCATGTACCTAAGTAAACCTTAGACAAGTCCAGCGTGCCTGCCTCACCACCTTATTTGGTAGTGCATTCCATACCCCCACAACCCTCTATGTGAAAAACCTCCCTCTAGCATCCAAATTACACTTCTCCCCCCTCACCCTAAGCTCGTGGCCCCTCGTGATATTTGTCTCTAATCTAGGAAAAAGCCTGCCACTGTTTACTCTATCAATACCCTTCATTATTTTATACACCTCTATCAGATCCCCCCTTAATCTCCGTCTTTCTAAGGAAAAGAGCCCCAGTTTACCCAATCTTTCCTCATAACCCAGTCCTTCCATACCAGGCAGCATCCTGATCCCTGGAGTGATGAAGCCGTTCCAATCGATTTGTCAAGCATGATTTCCCTTTCGTAAATCCAACCTGACTATGCAATTCTACCACTGTTTACCAAGTGCTCTCCTATAAAATCTTTGATAATGGACTCTAGGATTTTCCCCTGACTACCAACGTCAGACTAACTGGTCCAGAATTCCATTTTCTCTCTGCCTCCCTTTTTAAATATTGAGATTACATTAGCTACCCTCCAATCTATGTAAAGTGTTCCAAGTCTCAGAAACTTGGAAGATGACTACTAATACATCCACGATAGAGGGTCTCAAGTACTCAGCATGTGGATTATCAGGCCTTGGGAATTTATCAGCCTTCAATCCCATCAATTTTCACAGCACCATTTCATGGCTTACACTAATTTCCTTCAGTTCCTCCTTCTCATTAAGCCCTGGGTTCCCAACATTTTTGATATGTTATTTGGGTTCTCCTTTGTGAACAAAGAACTAATGTATGTATTTAGTTGGTCAGCCATTTCTTTGTTCTCGATTATAAATTCCCCTGTGACTGTGAGGGACCTACATTTGCCTTCATCAATCTTTTTCTCTTCACAAACCTACTGAAGCTTATACAGTTTGCTTTTTTGCCCCCCGCAAGCTTATTCTCACTTTATAATTTCCCCTTCTTAATCAATCCCTTTGTCTTGTTTACCCGAACTCTCAGGTCTCCTGTTTTTTCTGGCCAAATTGAATGCTGTTCCGTGAATCTAATACTATCTCTAATTGGGGTTTGGCCACATTTCCAGTTTTATTCTGGCGCCAGACAGGAATGAACAATTGTTGCAGTTCATCTATGCACTCTTTGAATGTTTGTCATTGCCTATCCACCATCATCACTTGAATTAATGTTGCTAATCTGTCACAGCCAACTTGTGCCTCACACCAGCATAGTTTCCATTAAGATTCAGGACTCTAGTCTCAGAATCAATTAGAATTTCTCATCAAGATGGAGAGTGACTATCATATTTCCCTTTTACATGCCTTCAGAAGTTTTTACACTCCCATCTTTGTGTTTCTGACCAGATTACTCATATTCTAGTTTCCCTTCCTTACTTTTTTTTTTCTTGGTCCTCCTTCGCAGGCTTCTAAAACATTCCCAATTCTCAGGCTTACCATTTTTGGTAACTTTATCTGCCTCTTCCTATGATTCGATTTAATCCTTAATTTCTTTCATTGGCCATAGTTGGAACATTGTCCTTTGCTGGTTTTTTGCACATTAAAGCAATGTGATTTTCGTTGCAAACTATGTATTAGTTCTTTAAATGTTCGCCACTGCCTGTCTACCTTTTAACGTAGATAAACCATAGCTAATTTGCCCTTTATTGCCTCATTGTTCCCTTTGTTTAGATTAAGACACTAGTTTCTGATTGAACTTCATCACTTTCAAGCTTAAAGTAACATTCTATCATATTATATCACTCATTTCTAAAGGATACTTTACAACAAGATTAGTTAGTCTTCATTCATTGAACACTGGGTTTAAAATAGCCCATTCCCCAGTTGGTTTCTCAACGTACTACTCTAGAAAACCATTTTGCATCCATTTCAAGAATAAGTCCTCTACAAGATTTGGACTAGTTAGGTTTACCCAATGTATATGTAGATTGAAATCCTTCACGATTACTACATTATGCTTCTTATACATAAACTTCCGATTTATGCTGAGATTTCCATTATCACTGCTCTTTAGCGGCCCAATAATGTTTTCTGACGCTTGCTGTTTCTTACTTGCGCCCAAACTAATGTCTCATCTTGACCTGTAGAATTAAAAGCTCATTTCTCACTACAATACCAATGCCCACTAAAAATGAACATGCCTACCCACCACCCAACTTCCTATCCTTCCTGAATGTAGAAAAGCCTTGGATAGTCAGGTCCCGGTTTAGTTTCCTTGCAGCCACTTCTCTGTAATGGCTATCAGTTCAACCTGCAACTGAAATCATAAATTGGTGTCCAAGTGCATATACATTCAAAGTATTGACTTGCAATCCATAACAATTCCACATTAAGCATACACCATCTTACACATTTTTAAAATCACAAAAATGATTTTTAAAAGAAAAGAAGCCATTCCATGCATTACAGAGCAAGCAGAAATATGGAAAATATGAAAGAAATATGGAAAAGCAGATGCGACGCTCAAAAATGGCTGTGGAAATCCCTGAATATATTGGGGCTACACTAATCAGTTCAAGTTTTAATGAACAGAAATTCAAATTCATCAACTGGTCAAAATACATATACCGACAGAAGCACAATAATACTGCATGTTTGTATGGTCTGGAATTAGACTATGCTGTTCATTGACTATTCCAAACTGAAAGGTTGTGAAGGAAGCTGTACAAGTAATGAAACTACATGTCCATCCACAACAGGATAACATCCAAGCTTCGGTACATAACAAATAATACCCAGGTGATGATCTTGAAGATAATACCAAACCACTTCCTGAGCTTTCAAAAGTACCAGCATCAGCATCAGCAGACACCCATCAGCTACTTCTTGTGGTCACTACAAACTAAAAGCCGAACTCATTCATCCATCTTAATACCTCAGCTAAAGGAGTTCTAAGGTTGACAATCTGCAATGAGTGGGTCACTTCCGACTAGGAAAGCCTCTCCACTCTACAAAGCCCAAATCAAAAATGTGGTGAAATACTTGACACACATCTGGACAAGGAAGTAACATTCAAAAAGCTTAAACATCATTCAAGACAGTGCTTGATTGATTACCTGTTGCTGGATTCCATCTCCTCCAATATAGAGGCACAATGGCTGAAGCTTGTATAATCTATAGGATACAGTGCAGCAACATTTGGAAGTTATTTGGACGGCATCAGCCTTCCCTGCAACCTCTCCAACAGAGAAAACTAAGTGCAACAATGTAGCTGAAACAACTTCAAATTCCAAACTGCAAACCATCTTGGCCTGGACATACAAGAACAGTCCTTCACTTATTTTAATTAATATCTTAAATTTTATTATTTAATACAAGCATCTGCAACATGATGTGATCAGCTCGTGGGCCGAAGGGCCTGTTTGTGCTGTAGTGTTCTATGTTCTTAGAGCCATCCACCACCACCATTACAAAACAACTAGTAATGGCGACCAAATGCAATCTTTGCATGTCACCAAGGTTCCAAAACAAATAGAAGAACTTTCTGGCCAGGAAAAAAGACGAACAGCTGCTCTTTTACATATGTAGACATTTTAGTTTTCAAGTCAACTGCATGAGCAAATACCTCAACAAAGAAACTTCATCTGAAGGAACATAACTTTAGTATTGTGAAAAAAAGTGAATGCTGTTGCAAGTTTTGCATTCATCAGGACAGATTCACAAGAATATCAATTATGAAGGAATAACAATTCACAGTGCATGAGAAAAGAATCTGATTGGTTGGCAAGTAGGCTCTGACGGAGCCATTACATGGAGACCGCAGAAGAGAACATGCAGTACAAATTGTTATTCCCTTTACAGAGAAACATAAGAAACAGGAGCAGGAGTAGGCCATTTGGCCCTTTGAGCCTGCTCTGCCATTCGTTATGATCATGGCTCATCATCCAACTAGTAATGGCTCACCCACCTACCTAGCTTTGTGTCATCTGCAAATTTGGAGATAGTCATTTAGTTCTCTCATATAAATTTATACTAACACATATTGTGATTAACTAGGATCCTAGCAACTATCACTGTGGTACCTGACAAGTCGCTGCCTGCCATTTGGAAAAAGACTTGTTTATGCCTTCTTGTTGTTTTTTGTTTGCCAACCAGTTTTCTATCCACCTCAATACACTACGCCCAATCCTATGGTCTTCAATTTTACATGCAAATCTCTTGTGGGATTTTGTCAAAAGACTTCTCAAAGTCTAAATAACCAGTATGTACCGGTCCCACCTCCCCCAGAACCAGTCTTGATGTCCCAGGAATCTGAAACCCTCTCCCTCACACCATCTCTTCAGTCACATATTTATCCAATATTTCCTGCTATTTCTGCTCAGTCTTGCACGTGGTACTTGTAATAGTCCTGAGATCACTATCTTTGAGGTCTGAATTTTCAACTTACTTCTTAACTCTATATTCTGCTTTTAGGATCTCATTACACATCCCCAGCACCAAAAGAGGTCATTTCTCTCAACAGTATCCAAAGCAGTATACTTGTTTTGCAGGGGAATAGCCACAGGAGATTCCTGCACTGGTGCAATTGGTATTTTTGCAAATCTGTCCTGATGAGGGCAAGAAGAAAAGCTTCCACAGATGTTACTTCTTCAGCAATATTTCAATGTAACAAGTGTGCAGAAATTGAACTGGTATTACATCAATAAGTTTTACTTTTCAGGTTGTAAAGTAGCAAAATATTTCAATTTAGAGTGTCTGATTCAGTACCAACACGTATACAAATACCAACACGGCACACAAATGGAATGAATCTTCACTTGGAAATAGTTCCCCTTTTGTATGCAGTACAAACTATTCAATTACACCAAAACTACTGAAAATTCATTTCTGATTTCTCCAAAACGACGACAAAATATTCATGGATTAATTCCACTGGTAGGTAAACTCAAGTTACATAATCACACTCTAAGGTTGCACTAAGTACATAAAGTGAGCGATTAAAATGGCAGAATACAGAATTTATATTTCCAATTCCAATTATGGGATGTGGACATCACTAGCTAGACTTGAATTCATTGTCCATCCCTAATTTCCCTTAAGATGTTGGTAAGCATACTTTTTGAAATACCGTAGTGTGCGTAGTTTAGGTACACCCACAGTGCTGTTGAGATAATTCCAAAATTTTGACCAAGTGACAGTAAAGGAATAACAATATATTTCCAAGTCAAGATATTGAGTGACTTGAAGGAGCACTCCCAGGTGGTGGCATTCCATGTGTGTGCTGCTCTTGTCCTTTTAGATGGTAGCTTGCGTGCGTTTGGAAGGTGCCATCTCAGTGACCCTGATGAGTTTCTTCAGTGCATCTTGTAGATGGGACACACTGGTGGCACTGTGCATCAGTAGTAAATGTTTATGGATGGGATGCTAAACAAGCAGGCTGCTTTGGCTTGGATGGTGTCAAGCTTCTTGAGTATTGTTGTTGCTGTACTTCTCTGGGCAACTAGAGTACATTCCATTACACTCTCGACTTATGCCTTGTAGAGTGTGGACAGGCACTGGGGGAGTCAAGAGATGAATTACTTGGCACAAGATTTCTCTTGTAGCCAAATATTTATATGGCTAGTCCACTTCAACTTCTGTTCAATTGTAACATCCACCCCCCGCCCCACCCTGCAACGGTGTTAATAGTAGGAGATTCAGCAATGGTGATGCTAATGAATGTCAAGAAGTAATAGTTAGATTTTCTCCTCTTGATGCTTGTCATTGCGTTGTGTGGCATAAACGTTACTTGCGACTTATCAGCTTGAGTCTGGATATTGCCCAGGTCATTCTGCATTTGGACATTGGCTGCTTAACAATGATCAATGTTAAATAATTACAACAGCCAGAAAATTCCAGGATTGCTAAAATTACACACATTGCTATAGGGAAAACAGGCACTGGGATTTGTTAGGGGAGAAGGTAAAAAATGGGCTGTGAAAGATCATTCTTTGAAAGGTGACCAAGTTCGATACAGCAAAACAACCAAATAACCTCGAGTAAAAGCAAAATACCATAGATGCTGGATATCTGAAATAAAACGGAAAATTCAGCAAAAACTCAGCAGGTCAGGTATCATCTGGGGAGATAGATACAGAGAGCAATCAGATGAACTCAATGTTCACTGTTTTTCTCTCTCCACAGATGTGGTCAGACCTGTTGAGTTTTTCCAGAACTTTCTGTTTTTAAGTCTTGTTATACAAAATCATTTTTATGTGACTGCCACCAAGAACATTGTGCAGCTGCAAACCAAATGATGAATTTGTCTTTCATTATGCAAGTTTAAAAATGGATAAACAGAAACACTAATTGTAAGTAACATTCTTCAGAGCATAAGACGACTATCTAACCACCAGTTTGGTAAACATTATGCTAGGTCTCAATAATATCCTCTTAAAAGAAAAATCAGAAATGATTTGATCAGAAGTTGCAACATACATTTGAACTTGAACATTTGAATAACTTGTATTCAATGTTTTGGTGTGCTAGAATACCTGACTACATATCACTATGTCAAAAATGATGAAAGAAGCAGCAAGCCACCAGCTTAAGATTAACTATTGGCGTTTTAGGTACCAAACATTGCATGGCTAGACAGAGACACACAAATAGAGGGAGAGAATGGTTGATGATTCTTACTGGTGCCTCAAAAGGCCGAGCATAAGATAACACCTGCGGTCTGTAGAGCTCCCAGGCCTTTACAGGGTCAGGGTAATATTCATGAGGAACGTGGACAACTGCCTCCCCCACATACCTAGATTCTACATGCTGGACACCCTGCCAAAAGGGTAAATAAATATTGGAGGAAGAGAAAAAGAGCAAAAGAAAAAAGTAAATAAAAACAATGAATGTTCAAATCATATAGAACAATAATGGTATTAACAAATGTCAAGATAAATAAGAAATGTGCAAATAGATCAATGGTGAAACAAATTTAAAAATCTCTACAAAGCCAAATGAAACACATTGTACAATGCACTAAGTTAAATTTTAGCTTATTTACTATTAGACAATTAATTCAGTGACATATTGAAAATTATACAACACAACAGTTTAAAACAATGGTAGGACGAATTATAAACTCTAAAACTAAAATCTACATGCTCACTTTGAACTAATGACTTTAATATTTATTACAGAATTATCTAAGTGATTACTTCCAACATATACAGTTTCAAATTACAACATGTAATTTAGGATATAAAGGCATGTCCTTTGACCAATCTCCATGACACTTCAGTTCATTCAAATAATGAATTCATTCATTCATTGTCATTCCTTCCATAAGCATATCTGATCCTAAGTACTAATGGGAGGATCAAACTATTGGCTGATACTATTGGATACCAAAAACAGTTATTTTGTTGATCAGTGATATATATTCTGCTTTTGTATTATTTGAACAAACCTACACAGGACAGAAAATTTTCTTGATAACAACTGTACTCTTGTATGCTCAAAGTCAAATTCAATATACCTTTAGGATCCACATAATTAAATCATTTACTTTATGTCATAAAATGTTTGTGAACAAAAGAACAACAGCACAATGGTAAGAGAAAGGAAAATTCATTGCAGTACACTCCTCAGTTAATTTAAGACTATAATCCAATTTCAGACTTCAGATGCTAAAAATAAACTGCTCAAGCTTTACACTGGCAGTACATGGCATCCAAATCGCTCAACGAGATTACTGCCTTCCAATAATTAGATAATAGATACTTGGTGAAAGAAAATTGAAAACAGCACATGGATGGTCACCTGCACTGTATTCAACAGCAAAATTGCATCACAAAAAACAGTCTGAAAAGTAGTACTTTGATGGATATATTCTGAGATTTCATTTTCTGAATTCACCCCACTCAAGAATAATGTTCCTCATCAGACTCCTACATAGTCCCTGAATTTAAAATAATATAAGTTGTAATCACACAGGCAGTTTCAAATTACACAAAGATCTTAAACTAAAATATTTCACTCACAGTAAGTGAAAGAGATATGCTAGTATGATTCATGTTCTGGGAAAACAAAATCCCGAAAACAAGACAGCTCTTCCCGGAACAAGTTCACAACATATTTTAATATTTTACAAATATCTTGACTCTTGGGATCATATTTCTTGAAAATGTCAAGTGTATAATTGCTGTTATTCTATACTAATACATAAGCAATGACCAAATCAGGAAAATTACACTGTCGTTTTCTGACAGAGTAAATTGTGATTGCTGAGGCACTAAACAGCTCACCAGTTGTATCGTGTTAAACTAACACATTTAAAGATATTGGTTAAATGAATATTGGGTGATATCCACTGGGGTTGGGTGGTTAGGAGAATAATGGCCGGGAAAATAATAGTTGCAAGTTATTACTGAGCCCAACTATAATACTCAGCTAAATTAGGAGATAGCTGGTAATTGAAAATATTGTGATAAATGGAAAGGAGGAGGGGGAAGAAATAGAGAGGGGAATAAAAAGAAAAGGAAAATAATGTGAATAAAGCACCTTGCATTCACACAGCACCTTTTACAACCTTTGGATGTGCCAAACCATGTTACAGCTGAAGTGTTGCTTGGTCTCTAGGTAAATTAAGATTAAAAAATGAATTGGGATAAAAGAAAGAGAATAAAAGAGGGCTGATATGCGCAGCTTTCTGTAAAGGTGTTTTGTTATGCAAATTAGCATACCAATAGGTAAAACAAGTGTTTGCCAATGTGACTTGGAGGAAACAACGGTGTACAGCCTTCAGTGTGGAGAGATGAGGGAATTGGTATATGTATGCTAAAAGCTAAAAGGATGGGTAACAACAAAAGGAAAGAACGATATATTCAGAACATGATAACTAGAGAAAGGGACACAGTAGAAATAGCTTAGCCACACCAGCAGTAGAAAGCAGGTTCACCCGAAAACAAGTTATTGCTAAAAGATTGCTATTTAAAATCTAAAATTTGAACAAAGATTATTCCTTCACTGAAACTAAAGGTGGCTTTCTCAAATGTGGACAAATAACCTGCAGGTGGTAACTGTTGGATTTAGTTCAGAGTTATATAATATTGGATATTATTTGGCAAAAAGAGGCATTTTGCAGAGTTCAGAAAACATAGGTAATTGGGAACCGGGGTAACATCATGACATCTTGTGAGAGTATCAGTATGGTTAAGCGTACTATCACAGTGTTCTATAGCCCTTCTTTTGTGTTTTCTTTTTAAGTTTTTTTTAATTCATTCATGGGACATGGACGTCACTGGCTGGCCTGCATTTATTACTCATCCCTAATTGCCCTTGGTCTGAGGGCATTTGAGAGTCAACCACATATTGCTGTAGGTCTCATAAGAACATAAGAAATAGGAGCAGGAGTAGGCCATCTGGCCCTTCAAGCCTGCCCCGCCATTCAATAAGATCATGGCTGATCTGTCTCGGCTCAGTTCCACATTCCCGCCCTCTCCCCATAACCCTTAATCCCCTCTCTTATCAAAAACCCATCAACCCGCTTCTTAAAAATATTTAGCGAGGTAGCCTCCACCACTTCAACGGGCAGAGAATTCCAGAGATTCACCACCCTTTGAGTGAAGAAGTTCTTCCTCAACTCCGTTCTAAACCGCCCCCCCCTTTATCTTGAGGCTGTGCCCCCTAGTCCTACTATCCTTTCTGAGTGGGAAGAGTCTCTCCACCTCTACCCTATCCATCCCATTCATCATCTTATACGTCTCAATGAGATCTCCCCTCATTCTTCTAAACTCTAACGAGTACAAGCCTAGTTTATTCAGCCTCTCCTCATAGCTCAACCCCCTCAACTCCGGCATCAGCCTTGTAAACCTCCTCTGCACTCCCTCCAAGGCCAAAATATCCTTGCGTAAGTACGGCGACCAAAACTGCACACAGTGCTCCAGCTGCGGCCTCACCAATGCCCTATACAGCCGCAGCAAGACCTCCCTACTTTTATATTCAATCCCCCTCGCTATGAAGGCCAGCATCCCATTTGCCTTCCTGACCTCCTGCTGCACCTGCAAGCTGGGTTTTTGCGACTCATGCACAAGGACCCCGAGGTCCCTCTGCACCGTCGCCTGCTGCAGTTTTTCGCCACGTAAGTAATAATCCTTCCTACCAAGTCACATGTAGGTAAAGATGACAGATTTTCTTCCCTAAAGACATTAATGAATCAGATGGGTTTTTCTCCTACAATTGACAATACCTTTACGGTTATCAGTAGATTCTTAACTCCAAATATTTTTTATTGAATTCAAATTCCACTACCTGCCATGGCAGGCTTCGAACCCGGATCCCTAGAACATGAGCTGAGTTTCTGGATTAACAGTCTATCAATAATACCACCAGGCCATTGCCCCACCACTGTATAAATATTCTTTATTAATTGATCACAACAAGATAGCACTGTTCCTCTATGATTTTCATTTCATTCTCACATCATACCAAACTAACAATATATACCACTGAGAATCAGTGTTCCAAGTTATTGTTCTGGTTTTTGGGATACGTTTGCATTTAACGTCAGTGGATTCTTCACTGTATTGTTCAAAGTGTGATCATTGCTTTAATGCAGGTTATGTCTGTTTGTGAACAGCAAAGTCCACAAATAGCAATGGGTTAAATGACCAAATCACTGCTTTTCGGTGTCGGTTGAGGCATAAATATTCCCCATACTTTCTTCAAAATTGCAATGGAATCCTTTTGATCCATCTAAAAAGCAAGCAATTTCAACCACTGGTCCAAAGGATACCGCCATTGACAAATGAGCATTCCGTCAGACGTTCAGGTTGTAGTTGCAGAACACCTCCATTCAGTCCACAAGCATAACCCTGAGCTTCCAGTTGTTTGTCATTTTAGCTCTCTACTTTTTTCCCCTCACACTGGCTACTGGCAGCATGGTGGCACAGGAGTTAGCACTACTGCTTCACAGTGCCAGGGACCTGTCTGTGTGGAGTTTGCATGTTCTCCCCACATCTGTGTGGGTTTTCTCTGGGTGCTCTGGTTTCCTCCCACTGTCCAAAGACATGATGGTTAGGTGCATTGGCCATGTTAAATTCTCCCTTAGTGTATCCGAACAGGTACCCGGAGTGTGGCAACTAAGGGATTTTCACTGTAAACTCAGTGTTAATGTAAGCCTACTTGTGACTATTAAATAAAACCTTTAACTTTAAACTTTAAAACTGGTATGTCCATAGCCTGCTACAGTGTCCCGGTGAAGCTCAAAGACAGCAATTTATCTATGAACTCTGCACTCTACCATCTTCCAGATTCAACAACAAGTTCAACTATTTAGGATCATAGCCTCTATGTTCCATTTTTTATACTTCTGGATTGGTCTTGCTTCTTTCTTTCACATTGCATTTAGATGGCCGTTATACAACTATTCATTTCTCATTTGGCAACAACCTAGGTTTCTCTAGTGTACCCATTCCATTCTTTGGCTGTTGCATCGTGAAATCTTTTGTTATTTAAGCTCTCCTAGATTCCAACCTATTAGAGACTCTTTTGTTCTTTCTGCCCCCTGCCCCTCTACACTGCCATCTTTCTTCAGTTCTGATGAAAGGTCATTATGATCTGAAACATTATTTTTGCTTCTTTCCACATATGTTGCCTAGCCTGCTGAGTACTTCTAGCATTTTTATTTTTATTATGAAAACAAGTAAGTTATGATAAACCGCAAGAAAACACTGTTTTGGTGTCAACTGGTGTAACAGCTCTAGGCACCACTGTGAAGACATTAGAAGGGTGCAGAAGATGTTCACAATAATAGCTCAGGGATTGAGGAGCTTCAGTTGTCTGGATAGATGGAGAAGCTGGGAAACTTTCCTTGGAAGAGAAAATCAAGTTTCAAGTTTTTAGGTTTCCAGATCACAAACAACCTGTCTTGGCCCCCGACACTACAGTTAAGAAAGCCCACCAATGCCTCTACTGTCTAAGAACACTAAGGAAATTTGGCATGTCAGCAATTTTTACAGATGCACCATCGAAAACATTCTTTCTGGTTGTATCACAGCTTGGTATAGCTCCTGCTCTGCCCAAGACTGCAAGAAACTACAAAAGGTCACGAATGTAGCCCAAACCATCATACAAACCAGTCTCCCATCCATTGATCTGTCTATACTTCCCAATGCCTTGGCAAAACAGCCAGCATAATTAAGGACTCCATACACCCTGGACATTCTCTCTTCCAACTTCTTCCATTGGGAAAAAGATACAAAAGTCTGAGGACACGTGTCAACTGACTCAAGAACATCTTTTTCCCTGTTACTGTCAGACTTTTGAATGGACCTACCTTGCATTAAGTTGATCTTTCTCTACACTCTAGCTTTGACTGTAACACTAAACATTCTGCACTCTCTCATTTCCTTCTCTATGAACGGTATGCTTTGTCTGTATAGCGCACAAGAAAAAATACTTTTCATTGTATGCGAACACATATGACAATAATAAATCAAATCAAAATCAAAGATGAGATTTGATAGAGGTTTTCAAAATCTTGAGAGGTCTGAACAGGGTAAATAGAAATAAACTGTTTCTAATCGTAGAAGGGTCCAGAACCAGGGAAATTTAAAGAAGGCAGGATGACATGAGGAAAGACCTCTCAGTGTTAGAGAGTGGTTAGGATCTGGAAAGCACTCGCAAAGTGCAGCAATTAACTGACCAGAAAAACTGCAGAGCTGTGAGAAAAAGGTGAGGTGTTCTTGGGTGAGCTGACACGGACACTAGGGATCAAATGGGCTCCTTCTGTGCTGAAGCTGTATAGGACTGTTCACACAGGTGGGCAAATAGGGAACAGAACTAGAGGATTCTCATTGGAAAAACTAATGGGGAAAAGGAACATTTTTGACTGAGGGCTATTGGACCATGAAATGCCTCACCACAACTGGTTGAGGTAGAGAATGCACCATCAATCGAAAGAAAATACTTGGAAAGGAAGAATATAAAAGTATTTGTGAGGAATGGGTTACCTGAGCTAGTAGTCATATCTGAGGTACCAAGAACAAAACGGTCTCCTGCACTGCTATAATTTCTATGCTAACTCTCTACTTAGTCTAACCTCAAGGGAGTAGTTTAGAAATAGACATGATGAGCTGAGTTTTGGGCCAGATGCCCTGAAAGAAGTGCCCCAAACACCAAGCTTGTTAAAACAGTAAGTAAAACATTCATTTCCCCTTCACATTTCTACTCTGTTCCACGTTTGAAGTTATTGACTTCTTGCCAACGGCATTAGTTGCTCTTTGGCATATTGCCTAATTGGTCATTGTTTCTACTTAAGCCTGGGCAATGTCACCACACGATTTGATCTCAGCAGGAATCTCAGCCAGGAGTGTTCTTGTCTTCACATATGAACCTCATCTTTGGTCACTTGATATTAAGCATAAAGAGAAACCCAGGCAAATTTTTGTTTTCTATGTGCGTGAGGAAAATTCTCGTGCCTGATCACCGTCCCCTTGAAATTAACCCATACAGTCTTCTTGGTACAATACCACCTGTTGCATTAATTTGCTGAACCTTATGTACACTGAGTGTCCTTTGGTGTTTCAAACTGGACCATTGTGATGTTCACATAGGCATAGCTTGATGCAACATTCAGTAATACAAATGGATGGTACCACAGAATGTTTCTTAATTTCATAATATTTTCGTAAACATATAAAAATTAGTTTTAAATCAGTATTCAATTCTTGGAACTCATTTTAATAACCCACAACAGTTTAACTTCTGAGCGAAACACAAGTTGCTGAAATATTTGAAAATTAGTTGGAGATAATATCACTGAAAAATAAAGTTATTTTTATTAGGATTTAACAGCACCTTAATCCAGGTGGAGCTATGTAATAAAAGCCTTAATTTACAAATCAACTAAATTATCACTGCAAGAACAACCTGCATACAAGGTCAGCAAATGATATGGTACTAATTATAAAAATAGATAGAAAATGCTGGAAATACACAGAGCCAATAACATGCAAAGATAAATAATGTTAATGTTTCACGTGGAAGCTCTCTATCGGAAAAGTTTGATATCGGTCTCAACTTACGATGTGACCCAGATGCTGATGGGCTTGTTTTATGTGTCTGATTTCATTTCAAATTTCCAGCAGTCACCACTTTTTTTTGTAAGTAATTACTTGAATTCACGTCAGGCTTCATTGCATTAAAATATGCCATGGAGAGGCAGTGTAATAGTGCACTTATGTAGCCATCACAAAAGTAACAAGCTAAATATCTAAGTAATTTATTTTTGTAATATTTGTTGAGAACTGATCTTCAAATATTATTGTGGAATTGCTCAAATCCATTCAAACAGGATCTTGATTTTATCCTAAAGATCACAGCTTGGACAAAGCAGCACTGCACAGTAGAGCAGTACACTGTCTGCTACCTTATGCGTTCAAGGGTGTGGAGCTTGAACCCACAGCCTCCAAGCCAGAAGCACAAAAGCCATGAAATGACACAGGATAATATCTACTTGAGAGAATTCAGCAAATTCCACAAATCATGATATTTATTTAACCTGCAGACATATTGAATTGTTTTGCTTCAATCAAGCCAATCAAATTGCATTGACTTTATGAAACTTCGAAGGCTGCTGCAGTTTAATCTGCCCTGTCAGTTCAACCTAACTCCAAATCACTTACTCTGTCTCTTAGCACATTTTCTACACATCATGAGTTGATGATCAGGTGTCAGCACCAATAACGCCGTATCTTACCAACAACCACCTGAATCCAGAGCCTTCTGTCTACTCCAGGTGTCAAACTACTCAGGTACCAGTGTAGTACTGCATGAGATTTGGACCTTTGTTGGCCTTGGTGGAATGATACAATCAGAAGGGCTATGGATTTATGACTCTGCTTTGTGTTGCAAGAGTTGTTGCACAAATATCCTTGCTCTCCAGGACCATATCCAGTGACCATTCAAATATGATTCTGAGCAACAAGCATTTGCAGATTTCTCAATTGTTGGAAGCTTCACAGCTAAGTGCAATCCACTCCTGAGTGAAAATCAAAGACCTACTAATATGAATAAGGATCGTGATCAATTGCACAAAACTTAGCTGATCTTCTCCCAGCTGCCTAGCCCAAGATTGCTGAGAGTCGTAAACACAGAAGTTGGTGAAAACCATGATGTTTTGATCTACATGACTCCATTCCATACAAAGTCATAGAGTCACAGAGGTTTACAGCATGGAAACAGGCCCTTCAGCCCAACTTGTCCATGCCGCTCCTTTTTTTAAACCCCTAAGCTAGTAACAATTGCCAGCGTTTGGCCCATATCTCTTTATATCGATCTTACCCGTGTAACTGTCTAAATGCTTTTCAAAAGACAAAATTGTTCCCGCCTCTATTACTGCCTCTGGCAGCTTGTTCCAGACACTCACCACCCTCTGAAAAAATTGACCCTCTGGAAACTGTTGTATCTCTTCGCTCTCACCTTAAACCTATGCCCTCTAGTTTTAGACTCCCCTACCTTTGGTAAAAGAAATTGACTATCCAGCTGATCTATGCACTCATTACTTTATAGACCTCTATAAAATTGCCCCTAAGCCTCCTACGTTCCAGAAAAAAAGTCCCTGTCCATCCAGCCTCTCTTTATAACTCAAACCATCAAGTCCCGGTAGCATCCTAGTAAATCTTTTCTGCACTCTTTCTAGTTTAATAATATCCTTTCTATAATAGGGCGACCAGAACTGCACACAGTATTCCACGTGTGGCCTTATCAATGTCTTGTACAACTTCAATAAGACACCCCAACTTCAAAAAGACACCCCAACTCCAATATTCAATGTTCTGAGCAATGAAACCAAGCACGCTGAATGCGTTCTTCACCACTCTGCCCACCTGTGCCTCCACTTTCAAGGAGCTATAAACCTGTACCCCTAGATCTCTTTGTTCTGTAACTCTCCCCAACACTCTACCATGAACTGAGTAAGCCCTGTCCTGGTTTGATGGACCAAAAACACATCACCTCGCATTTATCCAAATTAAACTTCATCTGCCATTCGTCAGCCCACTGGCCCAATTGATCAAAATCCTGTTACAATCAGAGATAACTTCTTCACTGTCTATTATGCCATCAATCTTGGTCTCGTCTGTAAATGTACTAACCATGCCTCCTAAATTCCCATCCAAAGTACACTTAGTAACAAAGAAATTAAACAAAAAAGAAAACTGAAGCAATACTTACATTGGTGATTTATCTTCTCATGCTACCATTTAATGCAGGCATGGCCTAGTGATATTATCGCTAGACCATTCAAGCAGAAACTCAGCTAATATTCTGGGGATCGGGTTTGAATCCTGTCATGGTAGATGGTGGAATTTGAATTCAATAAAAAAAAATCTAGAATTAAGAATCTACTGATGACCATGAAACCATTGTTGATTGTTGAAAAACCTCATATGGTTTACTAATAGGTGCTGTCCTTACCTGGTTTGATCTACACGTGACTCCAGAGCTACAGCAATGTGGCTGACTCTCAACTGCCCTCCAAGGGCAACTAAGGATGGGCAATAACTACTTTAGGATAAAAATGGAAAGGGAAGAGTGCCGGCCGAACGGGAGTGTGCTGAACTGGGGAAAGGCGAGCTATAGCAGGATTAGGAGGGAGCTGCAGGACACTGATTGGGAGGGGCTGTTAGCTGGAAAGTCCACGGTTGGCAAGTGGGAGGCTTTTAAGGGCAAAATGAAATGGTTGCAGGGGAAGTATGTTCTGGTTAAGCGGAAGGATGGGAAAGGTAGGATTAGAGAGCCGTGGATTACAGGGGGTATTGAAGACTTGGTCAGGAAGAAGAGGGAGGCGTATGTTAGGTCGAAACGACTGGGTACGGAGAGTGCGCTGGAGGAATATAGGGAGAGTAGGAGGGAGCTAAAAAGGGGAATTAGAAGGGCGAAGAGAGGGCATGAAATGGCTTTGGCTGGTAGGATTAAGGAAAATCCAAAGGCATTTTATTCCTATATTAGGAGCAAGAGAGTAGTTAGAGGGAAAATTGGTCCTCTTAGGGACAAGAGTGGAGAGTTATGTATTGAGTCGGAGGGAATGGGGGAGCTCCTGAATGAATACTTTGCGTCGGTATTCACGAAGCAGAGCGGTTCGGAATCGTGCGGTCTCTTGAAGGGAGCTGAGGATCAGTTGCAGGAGATATCTATTACGAGGGAGGAAGTGCTAGGGCTTTTAGGTAGCGTAAGGATGGATAAAGCTCCGGGGCCTGATGGTATTTATCCCAGGCTGCTTAGGGGGGTGAAAGATGAAATTGCTGGGCCTCTGGCGCAAATCTTTGTCTCTTCTTTGGACACAGGTGAGGTCCCAGAGGACTGGAGGGTAGCAAATGTGGTACCGCTGTTCAAAAAAGGTAGTAGGGATAACCCTGGAAATTATAGACCAGTGAGTTTGACATCGGTGGTAGGGAAATTAATGGAAAGAATACTTAGGGGTAGGATGTATGAGCATTTGGAGCATTGCGATCTGATTAGGGATACGCAACATGGCTTTGTTAGAGGGAGGTCTTGCCTTACGAATCTGGTGGAATTCTTTGAGGAGGTGACAAAAACGGTTGACGATGGGAGAGCCGTTGATGTCATCTATATGGATTTCAGTAAGGCATTTGACAAAGTCCCTCATGGTAGGCTGGTAGAAAAGGTTAAGGCGCATGGGATACGAGGCCAGGTGGCTAGGTGGATTGAGAACTGGCTGGGTAATAGGAGACAGAGGGTAGTTGTGGAGGGGACCTTGTCGGGCTGGAGGCCAGTGACCAGTGGTGTGCCGCAGGGCTCAGTACTGGGACCTCTCCTCTTTGTAGTATACATAAATGACTTGGAAGAGAGCGTAGGTGGTGTGATCAGCAAGTTTGCTGATGACACCAAGACAGCAGGGTTGGCAGGTACTGAACTGGATTGTCAGGTGATACAACAGGATATAGATAGGTTGGTGCATTGGGCAGATAGGTGGCAGATGGAATTTAATCCTGACAAATGCGAGGTGATGCATTTTGGAAGGAATAATGCAGAGAGGAGCTATGTGATAAAAGGTAGACAGATTAGGAGTGTAGACATACAGAGGGACCTGGGAGTGCAGGTTCACAAATCCATGAAGGTTGCGTCACAAGTGGAGAAGGTTGTTAGGAAGGCTTATGGAATGTTAGCCTTTATAGGAAGGGGTATAGAGTATAAAAGCTGCCGTCTAATGCTTCAGTTGTACAGAACGTTGGTTAGAGCGCATTTGGAGTACTGCGTCCAGATCTGGTCACCTTACTACCGGAAGGACGTGGAGTCTCTGGAAAGGGTGCAGAGGAGGTTTACCAGGATGTTGCCTGGCATGGAGGGGCTGGGTTACGAGGAAAGGTTGGAGAAACTGGGGCTATTCTCCTTGGAAAGACGGAGATTGAGGGGGGACATGATAGAGGTATATAAGATACTGAAGGGAATAGACAGAGTTAATAGTGAGAGACTGCTCCCTAGACTGGGTACAAACACGAGAGGTCATGATTTAAGGGCGAGGGGGGAGAGGTATAATTTGGAAGTGAGAGGAAGGTTCTTTACGCAGAGAGTTGTGGGGGTATGGAACGCGCTACCGAGTAGGGTGGTGGAGGCAGGAACATTGGACTCGTTTAAGGTTCAGTTAGATAGACACGTGAGTGAAACGAGGATGGAGGGTTATGGTAGGGGCTATTAAATAAGGTTAGAACCTCAGGAGACACTGGAAAAGCAGGCTTGTAAGATTAACGTTTTTGTCTTTTTATTCTGCAGGTGGAGGTCCACCTCGTGTCAAACGAGGGGCATGCACACGGTGGGTCGTGCGTGGGCTGCTCTTGGAAGTTCCGGGAGTGGCCTAGTACTTCGTGTCGGTGTGTGTGCTTGATCCTGGACTGGTAGACGGGCGCCGCAACAGCTCGGTGACTAGCACTGCTAACTGTGCAGATACATGGATTTGGGCCTGTGCCTGTGGGAGTTGCGCATTCTCCCTGTGGTTGCGTGAGTTTCCTCCGGGCGCTCCGGTTTCCTCCCACACCCCAAAGATGTGCTCTTAGGCTGATTGGTTTTACCAAATTGACACTATTCTCCCTTGAATCTGGCTAAGTTAGGGGTTCCATTCGTAGACATGCAGGGTAGAATAGGTGTAGGGTGATGCGGCGGCGCGGGCTCGTTGGGCCAAAGGGCCTGTTTCCCGTGCTGGGTTGTTCTTGGTTCTTTTGTTCTTTAATAAATGCTGGCCAGCTAGTAATGCCCTCGCCCCACAAATTCTACCAGCAATAATTGCTAGCGCAGGCACCAACCATGAACTTGTTTGGTAGACAACAGACAACAGAAAATAAGTGAATGCAAGAGAAGAATTGATATATTATCACTCCAAGATTAACAAGAAATCAGCCCAATTAATTCAATGCTTGAGGCAAATGACAAAAATATTATAGATGATAAATGCCTATTTTAATTTATCCATCCCGAAAGATCTTAAAATTATTCTCCTGCAGCATCTAATTGAGTTTTGTAGAATACATGGGTTAGAGTGGATAATAAGATAATAGCTCAGATGCTTAACACAGCATTAAGTGAGAGCAAAGCTGACTTCTCCAATGTCACTTTGATCCTGGAGATGCATTATATCCTTACCATTCCGGTCTATAAGTTCCGCAAATTAATCAGTTGCAACTTGCAGCAGAGGAAAGAGTTCTAATCCACTTCCAACAAATGCAATTAAAGGACAGCAAGAAGCTGCAAGACCCCTCTCTCAAACTTGGATTTTGAGTTTAACATAATGTTGATTTATTTCATTTCACTTCATGTGGAAACAGCAAAAATATACATTGTAATTTTTTTAAAAGAACTGTACATTTAATTACAAATATAGCATTCTTGACTACCACATCATGGACCCTTTTTACATGTGATCTGACTGAGCTGACTATAGCTGTTTATGCCTTTTTTTTTGGTCATTTTCAAGATAAGGTGGTAAAAGAGGGGGAGGTGTGGCATTGTTAGTCAAGGCCAGTACTATGGGGACAGAAAGGATATTTGATGAAGACTCATCTACTGAGGTAGTATGGGCTGAGGTTAGAATCAGGAAAGGAGACATCACTCTGTTGGAAGTTTTCTATAGGCCTCCAAAAAGTTCCAGAGATATAGAGGAAAGGATTGCAAAGATGATTCTGGATAGGAGTGAAAGTCACAGGGTATTGTTATGGGGGACTTTAACTTTACAAATATTAACTGGAAATGCTATAGTTCGAGTACTTTAGAAGGGTCAGTTTTTGTCCAATGTATGACACAAATATGCAGATAGGCCAACAAAATGCGACACCACACTGGATATGGTACTGGGTAATGAACCAGGCCAGGTGTTATGATTTGGAGGTAGGTGAGCACTTTGGTGATAGTGACCACAATTGGGTTACGTTTACTTTAGTGATGGAAAATGGGATTGAGAAATGGGATTTCATGGGATTGAGAGTTATAGATAGGCCTGGAAGGTATGGATATGATCGGCGCAACTTGTGGGCTGAAGGGCCTGTTTGTGCTGTAGTGTTCTACGTAAAAGGATAGGTATATACTGCAGGGCAACAGCTATAGCTCGGAGAAAGGAAATTATGATGCGATTAGGTGAGATTTAGGGTTCACAGGATGGGGAAGGAAACTGCAGGGCTTGGCACAATTGAAATGTGGAGCTTGTTCAAGGAACAGCTACTGCGTGTCTTTGATAAGTATGTACCTGTCAGGCAGGGAGAAAGCAGTTGAGCGAGGGAACCGTAGTCTAATAAAGTAGTTGAATCTCTTGTGAAGAGGAAGAAGACGACTTATGTAAAGATGAGACGCGAAGGCTCAGAGTTACTCGTTTGCCAGGAAGGACCTAAAAAGAGAGCTAAGAAGAGCCAGGAGTGGACATGAGAAGTCTTTGGCAGGTAGGATCAAGGAAAACCCTAAAGCTTTCTATAGGTGTGTCAGGAATAAAAGAATGACTAGGCTAAGATTAGGGCCAGTCAAGGTCAGTAATGGGAAGTTGTGTGTGGAGTCTGAAGAGGTAGGAGGCGCTAAATGAATATTTTTCATCAGTATTCACACATGAAAAAGACAATGTTGTTGAGGAGAATACTGAGATACAGGCTATTGGACTAGATGGGATTGAGATTCATAAAGAGGTGTTAGCAATTCTGGAAAGTGTGAAAATAGATAAGTCCCCTGGCCCGGATGGGATTTATTTTAGGATTCTCTGGGAGGCTAGGGAGTAGACTGCAGAGCTTTTGGCTTTGATCTTTATGTCATCATTGTCTACAGGAATAGTGCCAGAAGACTGGAGGATAGAAAACGTTGTTCCCTTGTTCAAAAAGGGGAGTAGAGACAACCCTGGTAATTATAGACCAGTGAGCCTTACTTCCGTTGTGGGCAAAGTTTTAGAAAGGATTATAAGAGATAGGATGTATAATCATCTAGAAAGGAATAATTTGATTAGGGATAATCAACATGGTTTTCTGAAGGGTAGGTCATGCCTCACAACTTCATTGAGTTCTTTGAGAAGGTGACCAAAGAGGTGGATGAGGGTAAAGCAGTTGATGTGGTGTATATGGATTTCGGTGAAGCATTTGATAAGGTTCCCTATAGTAAGCTATTACAGAAGATACGGAGGCATGGGATGGAGGGTGATTTAGCAGTTTGGATCAGAAATTGGCTACCTGTAAGAAGACAGAGAGTGGTGGTTGATGGGAAATGTTCATCCTAGAGTTCAGTTACTAGTGGTGTACTGCAAGGATCTGTTTTAGGGCCACTGCTGTTTGTCATTTTTATAAATGATCTGGATGAGGGCGTAGATTTGTGGGTGACACTAAAGTCGGTGGAGTTGTGGACAATGCGGAAGGATGTTGCAGGTTACAGAGGGACATAGGTAAGCTACAAAGCTGGGCTGAGGGGGGCAAATGGAGTTCAACGCGGAAAACTGTGAAGTGATTCACTTTGGAAGGAGTAACATGAACACAGAGTACTGGGCTAACGTTAAGGTGCTTGGTAGTGTGGATGAGCAGAGAGATCTGAGTGTCCATGTATATAAATCCCTGAAAGTTGGCACCCAGGTTGATAGGGTTGTTAACAAGGCGTATGGTGTGTTAACTTTTATTGGTAGAGGGATTGAGTTTAGGGGTCATGGAGTCATGAGGTCATGGTGCAGCTGCACTTGGAGTATTGAGTATAGTTCTAGTCACCGCTTTATAGAAAGGATGTGAAAGCATTGGAAAGGGTGCAGAGGAGATTTACCAGGATGTTGCCTGGCATGGTGGGAAGGCCTTATGAGGAAAGGCTGAGGGACTTGAGGCTGTTTTTGTTAGCGAGAAGAAGGTTAAAAGGTGACGTAATAGAAGCATACAAGATGATCAGAGGATTAGAAAGGATGGACAGTGACAGCCTTTTTCCTCAGATGGTGATGGCTAACATGGGGGAACATAGCTTTAAATTGAGGGGTGATAGATATAGGACAGATGTCAGAAGTAGGTCCTTTACTCAGAGAGTGCTAAGGGCATGGAATGCCCTGCCTGCAACAGTAATGGACTTGCCAACACGAAGGACATTTAAATGATCATTGAATAAACATACGAATGATATTGGAATAGTGGCGGTTAGATGGGCTTTAGATTGGTTTCACAGATCGATGCAACATTGGGCGCCTGCATCGTGCTGTAATGTTCTATGTTAACAGTGGCAGACAAGTGTCATGGGTGGCATGGTGGCACAGTGGTTAGCACTACTGCCTCGCAGCATCAGGGACCTGGGTCTGATTGCTGGCTTGGGTCACGGTCTCTGCTGAGTCTGCACATTGTTTCCTCCCACTGTCTGAAAGATGTGCTGCTTAGGTGAACTTGCCAAGGTAAATTCTCCCTCAGCATATCTGAATAGGCACCAGACTGTGGTGACTTGGGTATTTTCACAGAACATAGAACGCTGCAGCACAAACAGGCCCTTTGGCCCACAAGTTGTGCCAATCATATCCATACCTATCAGGCCTATCTATAACTCTGAATCCAATTAAATCCCATGTACTCATCCAGAAGTCTCTTGAAAGATCCCAACGAGTTTGCCTCTACCACCACTGACGGCAGCTGATTCCACTCACTCACCAGCCTCTGAGTGAAAAACTTACCCGACATCCCCTCTGTACCTGCTCCCCAGCACCTTAAACCTGTGTCCTCTCGTAGCGACCATTTCAGCCCCGGGAAATAGCCTCCAAGAATCCACCCTATCTATACCTCTTAACATCTTATAAACCTCTATCAGGTCACCTCTCAACCTTTGTCTCTCCAGGGAGAAAAGACCTAGTTCCCTCAACCTATCTTCATAAGGCATGCCACCCAATCCAGGCAACATCCTTGTAAATCTCCTCTGCACCGTCTCATAAGAACATAAGAACATAAGAAATAGGAGCAGGAGTAGGCCATCTAGCCCTTTGAGCCTGCCCCGCCATTCAATAAGATCATGGCTGATCTGTCGTGGCTCAGTTCCACTTTCCCGCCCTCTCCCCATAACCCTTAATCCCTTCTCTTATCAAAAACCCATCAACCCGCTTCTTAAAAATATTTAGCGAGGCAGCCTCCACCACTTCAACGGGCAGAGAATTCCAGAGATTCACCACCCTTTGAGTGAAGAAGTTCCTCCTCAACTCCGTTCTAAACCGCCTCCCCTTTATCTTGAGGCTGTGCCCCCTAGTCCTACTGTCTTTTTTGAGACGTCGCTGGATTACGGGGAAGTGCCGGAAGATTGGAAAACGGCTAATGTTACGCCGTTGTTTAAGAAGGGTGCCAGGCAAAAGGCGGGGAATTATAGGCCGGTTAGTTTAACGTCTGTGGTAGGTAAAATGTTAGAATCCATCATTAAGCAGGAAATTGCGAGGCATCTTGAAGGGAATTGCTTGATAGGGCGGACGCAACACGGTTTCATTAAAGGGAAGTCGTGTCTGACAAATTTACTGGAGTTCTATGAGGATGTGTCTAGGGCAGTGGATAGAGGAGAGCCGGTGGATGTGGTCTTTCTGGATTTTCAGAAGGCGTTTGACAAGGTACCTCACAAGAGGTTATTGCAGAAGGTCGGGGGTAGGGTGTTAGCGTGGATAGAGGATTGGTTGTCAAATAGGAGGCAGAGAGTGGGGGTCAATGGGTGCTATTCGGATTGGCGGATGGTGACTAGTAGGGTGCCCCAGGGGTCGGTGCTGGGGCCTCAGCTATTTACCATTTATATAGATGATCTGGAGGAGGGAACCGAGTGCAGGGTGTCGAAATTTGCTGATGACACCAAGATTGGGGGAACGGCAAATTGTGCGGAGGGTGTGGAGAGTCTGCAGAAGGATCTAGATAGGCTGGGCGAATGGGCCAGGAAATGGCAAATGGAATTTAATGTTGGCAAGTGTGAGGTGGTCCACTTTGGTAGGAAGAATGGTAGGAAGGACTATTACTTACGTGGCGAAAAACTGCAGCAGGCGACGGTGCAGAGGGACCTCGGGGTCCTTGTGCATGAATCGCAAAAACCCAGCTTGCAGGTGCAGCAGGTGGTCAGGAAGGCGAATGGGATGCTGGCCTTCATAGCGAGGGGGATTGAATATAAAAGTAGGGAGGTCTTGCTGCAGCTGTATAGGGCATTGGTGAGGCCGCAGCTGGAGTACTGTCTCAATAGCTTCCACATCCTCCCTGTAGTGAGGCGACCAGAACTGCACACCGTACTCCAAGTGGGGTCTGACAAGGGTCTTACAAAGTTGCAGCATTACCTCTCGAATCTTAAACTCAATCCCTCAATTAATGACGGCTAGTACACCATATGCCTTCTTGACCACATCCTCCACCTGCAAGGCCGATTTATGAGTCCTGTGGACCCGGACCCTAAGGTCCTTCTGCTCCTCAACACTGCTAAGAGTCCTACCCTTGATATTGTACTCCTTCATCCCACTGGACCTGCCAAAATGGACCACCACACATTTATCTGTGTTGAAGTCCACCTGCCACTTCTCCACCCAGTCTTGCATCCTATCTATGTCTCGCTGCAACTTCTGACATTTTCATAGTACTTTCATTGCTACTGCTTTGCTGTTAATGTAAGCCCACTTGTAACACTAATAATAAAATAAATAATGCATGCCAGTTGATCTAAAAGAAGGTAAAATTATTCAGGTTTTGACAATCAGTAAGGATAGGCAACAACAACACCTTCACGATAATCCTCAACACCAGTGCCCCACATGGTTGTGTTCTCAGCTCCCTACTATACTCCTTATACACTCCAACTCGATTTTCAAGTTTGCTGACGGTACCACCGTAGTGGGTCAGATCTCAAACAATGATGAGACAGTGTACAGCAATGAGATAGAGAACCTGGTGAACTGGTGCAGCAATAATCATCTCTCCCTCAATGTCAACAAAACGATGGAGATTGTCATCAGAAAACAAAGAACACACCGCTGTCTACATCAACGGGGACAAAGTAGAAAGGGTTGAGAGCTTCAAGTTTTTAGGTATCCAGGTCACCAACAATCTTCTCTGGTCCCCCGATGCCAGCACGATAGTGAAGAAAGCCCACCAACACCTCTACTTTCTCAGAAGATTAAGGAAATTAGACATAACAGCTATGACTTTCATCAGCTTTTACAGGTGCCCCACAGAAAGCATTCTTTCTGGTTGTATCACAGCTTGGTATGGCCCCTGCTCTGCCCATGACCGCAAGAAACTACAAAAAGTCGTGAACGTAGCCCAATCCATCACATCAAACAGCCTCCCCATCCGTTGACTGTCTCCACTTCTTGCTGCCTCAGCAAAGCAGCCAGCATAATTAAGGACCCCACGAACTCCAGACGTTCTCTCTCCCACCTTCTTCCTTCGGGAAAAAGATACAAAAGTCTGAGGTCACATACCACCTGACTTAAGGACAGCTTCTTCCCTGCTGCCCTTAGACTTTTGACGAGACCTACCTTGCATTAAGATGACCTTTCTCTACATCCTAACAATGATTGTTACACGACATTCTGCATTCTCACATTTCCTTCACTCTCTACAAATGGTATGCTCTGTCTGTACAGTGCACAACAAATAATGCTTTTCACTATATACCAATCCATGTGACAATAACAAATCAAATCAAAATCAAACAAGCTGCTCCTTATTTCAATTCACCGTACTTTTAAAAAACCCAACTAATTTTCATGTTACAAGTGAAAGTCTTTTGATACTAAAGCAATAAATGGGCTTTGGAAATTTTCAAGTCAATTAACCAAAATATAACAGGAGAAGATTTGTTCGTTTCTACTTTCAGTGAAATGTGCACACGCAGTACTATTTGCGGACAGAACTGAAATCTTGCTGTCTATTTAATCTGTAGCGTTTCTCACCAAGATTGCAGTTACACAGTATGAAACCATTATTAAAGGGGAAAATGGTACAGGCTGTAATTCCAAAATAAAATATATGGCACCTACTGATATTACAGCATCCTCTACTGGTTAACTGACACCACTGCTGCAGTCACAATCAAAGAAAACTACATTCTGTTCCAATTTATGCAATTAAAACTAAAATATTGTTGCTATTAAAATCAATCACCAATTAAATAGTAGATGTAATGCCACCACCTCCAGTACATTATTTTTAAGCAATATTTTTACTCCAGGCTTTGCCAGCTAGTGAACATTTTAGAGATCATATTGAAAAGGGACAGTCCCTACACAGTGCCTACAACCACAATGCAGAATTGTCATTTCACACCTCAGCAGCCATTTTCCAATTGCTTCGACCTTGGTCCTTATAAAGAGCAAGTAAGCCAAGAAAATGTAATTCAATGTATCTCAGGTTGGTGGAATCTTCCTTAACTATATCTTGTGAAAAAATGCAATTCATAAATGAGCTTAATGGAAAATGAAAAGTGTACATAAAAATGCAAGATTACCTGGGTTTGAATAAAATGCTTCTTTCGCAAATACTTTACTTTGAATAACATAGCTAAAAGATTATTTTAACCGTCCATTCAGATTACTTGCTCACTGCAAACTGGCTGCTGCGTTGTCCTATGACACTATAATTGCACTTCAAAAATAATTAACTGGTCTTAAAGTTCTGATGTTCTGAGAACATAAACAACATTATAGAAACACAAATTATTCCTTTTTTAGATCTTGATATTACTGCTCAAGTTATTCTTCCGTAGATTATAACTCATTTATTGCTTTCTGATTTCAGCCCTTTTTAACAAAGGAATACTACGCAAATCCTCAATTCGCTCAATTTAATTTGGCTCAGACAAGTTTTGTTAATGCTTTAAGGTGAGACAAATTAGGGTTAACACAAGGCCACTCACAACTGACATACCTCAAATTCAAAGTAAACTTTAAACACTAATGTGTATACAATATTGGAAGAGAACACAAAATAATGGAATTGAAAGAGTTTCTTATGTAATGCCTTGAATAACCTCAGAATCACATCTGGCTTTAATGTCAATAGTACTTTTAATGTATAATCACTGCTAATGTAGAGAAACAGCAGCCAATGTACATTCAGCCATAGACAGCCACATATCTGTTTTCGTGATTCTGTTGAGAGATAAATATTGGCAAGACACTTATAAGGCCAGGGGGAGAAATCATAAGACGTAGGAGCAGAATTAGGCCACTCGGCCAATCGAGTCTGCTCTGCCATTCAACCATGGCTGATATTTTTCTCATTCCCATTCCCCATAACCCCTGATCCCCTTACTAATTAAGAACCTATCAATCTCTAGCTTAAAGACACTCGATGACCTGGCCTCTGCAGTCCTTTGTGGCAAAGCGTTCCACAGATTCACCACTCTGCTGAAGAAATTCCTCCCCATTCTGTTTTAAAGGACCATCCCTTTAACCTGATGTTGTGCCTTCTGGTTCTAGCACTTCCTACGAGTGGAAACATCCTCTCCAAATCCACTCCACCCAGGCCTCGCAGTATTCTGCAAGTTTCAATAAGATCCCCCCTCATCCTTCCAACGACTACAGACCCAAAGTCTTTAATCATTACTCATACAACAAGCTCTTCATTCCAGGGATCATTCTTGTGAACCTCCTCTTGACCCTTTCCAAGGCCAGAACATCCTTTCTTAGACACAGGGCCCAAAATTGCTCTCAATACTCCAAACAGGCCTGATCAAAGCCTTATACAGACTCAAGTACTGCTCTTGTATTCTAGCTCTCTCGACATGAATGCTAACATTGCATTTGCTTTCCTAATTGCTGACTGAACCTGCACATTAACCTTAACAGAATCTTCAACAAGGACTCCCAAGTCCCTTTGTGTTTCTGATTTCCTCATGTAGAAAATAGTCTATGCCACCAGTCCTCCTTCCAAAGTGCATAACCTCACACTTTTCCATGTTAGATTTAAAGTTTTTATTTATTAATCACAAGTAAGGCTTACATTAACACTGCAATGAAGTTACTGTGAAATTCCCCTCGTCACCACTGTCCGGCACCTATTCAGGTCAACCTAACCACGTCTTTCAGAATGTGGGAGGAAACCAGAGCACCCGGAGGAAACCCACACAGACGGGGGAATATGCAAACAGAGGCAGTGACCCAAGTCGGGAATCGAACCAGGGACCCTGGCACTGTGAAGCAGCAATGCTAACTACTGTGCTACCATGCTGCCCCAATCCATGCCCCACTACTTTGCCCACTCTCCCAACTTGTCCAAGTCCTTCTGCAGCCCCCCTGCTTCCTCAGTACTAACTGTCCCACTACATATTTTTGTATCATCTGCAAACTGAGCAACAATGCCTTCAGTTCCCTCTTCCAAATCATTAATGTATATTACTGAAAGTTATGATCCAAGCACTGACCCCTGAGGCACATCACTAGTCACTAGCTGCCATTCTGAAAAAGACACCTTTATCCCCACTCTACGCCTTCTGCCAGTCAGCCAAACCTTCATTCATACCCCGGTCCCTTATTCCTCTCTCACACTCCTTCCACCACTTTAAACCTGCCCTTCAATCATGCATGATATTTTTCCCCTTTCACATTTCACCAATCAATTCAACAAACACAGAAAAGTCCAAGTAAAATGATAATACCCATTATTGGCATCCGGTGACAAATATAGTACTGCAGGAGTTATAAAAATTAAAAGTAGCAAAGATAATGCAGTGTAAGTGTTGTGTGCACCCTACATGTGATTCCATCATGACCATTAAACAAACCAGAAAGTAAAAGTTTTATTTTAACAGCATTGTGCATTATTAATTTGACAGGAAAATATTACATTAGTTATTTATATAACACAGTGTAGACAATAACATTGATTTTGGTGACTGCCTCAGCCCTCATTAATTTGTTCTGCACATTACTGTCATTGTGCCCATACGGCACAAAGTCCAGCGGTGGTACAGACAGCGGTTAGCACTGCTGCCTCACAGTGTCAGGAGCCTGGGTTCAATTCCCAACTTGGGTCCCTGTCTGTGTGGAGTCTGCACGTTCCCCATTTCTGCGTGGAATTCCTCTGGGTGCTCCGGTTTCCTCCCACAGTTTAAAACATGTGCTGAGCAGGTGCATTGGCCATGCTAAATTCTCTCTGTGTAACTGAACAGGTGCCAGAGTGTGGTGACGAGGGGATTTTCACGATAACTTCATTGTAATATTAATGGCACTAATAAAGAATAAATAAATATTGGTTGGTGGGTGGAAGAGGATAAGATTCAATAACTGCGAAGCAGATAAAATGCACAGAATCTTTTCCATTCTGTTGAAATTGAAGAATTTCTTCTGCCTGGGTGTGTGATATTATTCGATCTTAGTTAATTCAAGGGGTGTAATTGGATTCTATTTTAACAGTAATCTTACAAGGTAGAAAGATCAAAAGACTCCTGAGCAACAAAGCAGGATGATAGAACAAAACAGGTCTTCACTGTCAGTGAGAAGTGTTGGGGGCCCTCAGGTGTCTTTATGCGCCAAACCATCAAGAGGCCAGAGGACAAAGACTGAACAGTTCATAAGAACATAAGAAATAGGAGCAGGAGTAGGCCATCTAGCCCTTCGAGCCTGCCCCGCCATTCAATAAGATCACGGCTGATCTGTCGTGGCTCAGTTCCACTTTCCCGCCCTCTCCCCATAACCCTTAATCCCCTCTCTTATCAAAAACCCATCAACCCGCGTCTTAAAAATATTTAGCGAGGCAGCCTCCACCACTTCAACGGGCAGAGAATTCCAGAGATTCACCACCCTTTGAGTGAAGAAGTTCCTCCTCAACTCCGTTCTAAACCGCCCCCCTTTTATCTTGAGGCTGTGCCCCCTAGTCCTACTGTCTTTTTTGAGCGGGAAGAGTCTCTCCACCTCTATCCTATCCATCCCATTCATCATCTTATACGTCTCAATGAGATCTCCCCTCATTCTTCTAAACTCTAACGAGTACAAGCCCAGTTTATTCAGCCTCTCCTCATAGCTCAACCCCCTCAACTCCGGTATCAGCCTAGTAAACCTCCTCTGCACTCCCTCCAAGGCCAAAATATCTTTGCCCAGGTGCGGCGCCCAAAACTGCACACAGTACTCCAGCTGCGGCCTCACCAATGCCCTATACAGCTGCAGCAAGACCTCCCTACTTTTATATTCAATCCCCCTCGCTATGAAGGCCAGCATCCCATTCGCCTTCCTGACCACCTGCTGCACCTGCAAGCTGGGTTTTTGCGACTCATGCACAAGGACCCCGAGGTCCCTCTGCACCGTCGCCTGAGTTTTCTGGATCAACAAATCTGAGACCTTGCCAAGTTTTAGCTCTTAGTGTCAGTATGGCCAGTGCAAAGGTTTTGGCTAGTGATGACATAACTGTATCCTCATACTTAACTTTTCTAAACACATCCCACTTACCCCCCATCCCACGCTTACCTTATTTGCAAGCTACAGATGGCCCCTCTCTCCTCTTGTACCTTTACCCTTTCAGACACCCAAGAGATGCAAATACCCAAGCAATGAAGAAACACCAAGAAGGTGATAATGAAAACATCATCACTTGATTTCACACTCAGCTACCAATTCAGAAACTGATATCACACATATATATTCAAGGATAAAGGCTGATGCACGCATCCATATCTGGGAGCAAATGGATAGTGCAAAAGCTTTAAAGTCAGCAAAAAGATCCTACAGAAAAACTGTAGAAAACAGCAAACACTTGTACAATCGTAGCAAATGCCAGAAGAAATCAAACACCAATTATCTTGTAAGTAGATTATGATTCCTTTTAGTAGCACTGGTGGTGATGGGGTCAGGGTGGCCAGCAATTGAGGGGGGACTTCCATCCTGCTAGTGTGCAAAAATGTGAGAAATGTCTACATAAATATGCAATCCAGGTAAGTCACCCCAAAACGTGTGCTTGAGCCCTGGACGCCATTTGAACTATAAGGGCATTTATCGCAGCCGAAACATGGGCTAAAGAGCCCAACAGCTCACTGTAAGACTTTGTACACTACTATTCATAAATTCATTCCTAAAATAAAATCTAATGCGCTTTCAAGAATACACAGGCATTTTAGATGGTTGTTATTGGATGGTCATACAATATTCCCCACAACCCTTGACTATAAAAGTTCCAACTAGATACAAGTCTGTCCTTTCTAGTGAAGGCAGCACATAACATTACTGTATTATTACACAGTTAATACCAAATATATCACACATCAAAAATACTCCTAACAGAAATAACGTAGTAGGAAAAAGATTGGGAGTGATATATAAGTAAGACTAACTGCATTAAAAGGATGATGGAACTGTATTAAAAGTAGATTTTTTTTTCATTCATTCATGGGACATGGGTGTCACTGGCTGGCCAGCACTTCGTTTCTGAGAGCAATTGAGAGTCAACCACATTGCTGTGGGTCTGACGTCACACGTAGGCCAGATTCAGTAAGGACATTAGTGAACCAGATGAGTTTTTCTGACAATCAACCATGGTTTCATGGTAATCAGTAAGATTATTAATTCCAGATATTTTTTATTGAATTTAAATTCCACCATCTGCCATTGCAGGATTTGAACCGAGGTCCCTAAAACATTAGCTGAGATTCTGGATTAATGGTCTAACGACAATAGCACTGGGTCATCGTCTCCCTCGCAGACCAATTCAAGTTAACATTTTCTACTTTTTTGAGGATCAAGTACTTTCATGGACAAATATTAAAGCACATCACATCACAGGTTTCAAACTTGAATTTTGGTATTCTGTTTAGTTACTTTTAACAAAGCATGCAGGCCATCTGTGCTCTGATTAATACCTGAATTTCTTTAAATGTTGCAACCATATAAATAAGACATACACTCAACAAACCAAGGGTTTACTCCAGATACAATGCTTTTGGATCCTGATCCCGACATCGGAGCACAGGAGAAATTGCTGCTGGCTGTATGATGCAGAGTCCACAATAATCAGGCCTCATTGCAATCATAGCAAAATGGGGACTAGGGGACTCATACTAATACAGTTAATATTAAAATGCTTAACTAATCTTAAAATAAGTGCTCTAATTACAAGATTTCCTTTCCTAGGGTTGATAGGATTCTTGACGAAAGGTGGCTGGGGTTGAACCTTAGCAGCTAACAACAACAGCCTTAACAGCCTGTATAAATATACCATTCATTGCTATACAGAGGAAGGAGGAGGGGAACCAAAGATCATACCTGATGACTGGGTCACCATAGAAACTAGCAAACTAAAATCTGAAGGCTGATATAACAGAAACATCTGCTAGGCCTACATGACATTGACATAGTATAGTTAAGAATTAATAACTGTCCCAAAATGCTTTGTGAAAACAAAAAATTAGAAATGCATAAAAATTTGCTGTGAACTCTACATCATTGAGGGGATCCTCGTGTGACTGAAAATCTCTCTCCCTTGCATAGAACACTACAGCACAAACAGGCCCTTTGGCCCACAAGTTGCACTGATCATATCCCTACCTACTAGGCCTACCTATAACCCTCAATCCCATTAAATCCCATGTACTCATCCAGAAGTCTCTTAAAAGACCCCAACGAGTTCGCCTCCACCACCACTGACGGCAGCCGATTCCACTCATTCACGGCCCTCAGTGAAAACTTTACACCTCACATCTCTTCTGTACCTCTTCTGTTCCGATGGTTAAAAAGGACCGTAGCAGGAGAGATAATCAGCCGTGGATAACGAAGGAGGTAAAGGAAAGTGTTAAATTAAAAGCGGATGCGTTTAGAGTAGCTAAGAGTAGTGGGCGAGAAGAGGATTGGGAGAGGTTTAAATATCAACAAAGAATGACAAAGAAGTTGATAAAGAAGGGTAGAATAAACTATGTAGCTGGGCTGGCACTTAATATAAAAAACGATAGTAAGAGTTTTTATAAATATATAAAAAGGAAGAGGCTGACTAGGGTGAACGTTGGACCCTTAGAGGATGAGAGGGGAGTCTTAGTGGTAGGGGATGGGGAAATGGCTGAGGCCTTGAATAACTTCTTTGTTTCGGTCTTCACAGAGGAGGACGTGAATAATTTGCCGGGTGTTAGCGATGGAAAGATGGTAGGAGTGGAGGGCCTGAATGACATTACTGTTACTAGAGAGGCAGTGCTCGAAAGACTGGAGGGACTGATTGTGGACAAGTCCCCAGGACCGGATGGAATGCATCCAAGGGTTCTGAAAGAAATGGCGGAGGTGATAGTGGATGCCTTGATGATTATTTTCCAAACGTCGCTGGATTCCGGGGAAGCGCCGGAAGATTGGGAAACGGCTAATGTTACGCCATTGTTTAAGAAGGGTGGCAGGCAAAAGGCAGGGAAATATAGGCCGGTTAGTTGAACGTCTGTTGTAGGTAAAATGTTAGAATCCGTGATCAAGGAGAAAATAGCGAGGCATCTTGAGGAGAATTGTTTGATAGAGCAGACGCAGCATGGTTTCGTTAAGGGGAAGTCGTGCCTGACAAATTTATTGGAGTTCTATGAGGATGTGTCTAGGGCGGTGGATAGAGGAGAACCGGTAGATGTGGTGTTTCTTGATTTTCAGAAGGCGTTTGATAAGGTGCCGCACAAGAGGTTATTACAGAAGGTCAGGGGGCATGGAGTTAGGGGTAGGGTGTTAGTGTGGATAGGGGATTGGCTGTCAGATAGGAGGCAGAGAGTGGGGGTCAATGGGTGCTATTTGGATTGGCGGTTGGTGACTAGTGGAGTGCCCCAGGGGTCGGTGCTGGGGCCTCAGCTATTTACCATTTATATAGATGATCTGTAGGAGGGAACCGAGTGTATGGTGTCGAAATTTGCCGATGACACCAAGATTGGTAGAACGGCAAATTGCGTGGAGGGTGTGGAGAGTCTGCAGAAGGATCTAGATAGGCTGGGCAAATGGGCCAGGAACTGGCAAATGGAATTTAATGTTGGCAAGTGTGA
The DNA here is from genome assembly GCF_965287045.1 of Carcharhinus amblyrhynchos. NCBI lineage: Eukaryota > Metazoa > Chordata > Chondrichthyes > Carcharhiniformes > Carcharhinidae > Carcharhinus > Carcharhinus amblyrhynchos. The sequence continues at coordinate 51,475,717 of NC_137324.1, forward strand.
AGTTGTCCACTTTGGTAGGAATAATGGTAGGAAGGACTGTTACTTACATGGTGAAAAACTGCAGCATGCGATGGTGCAGAGGGACCTCGGGGTCCTTGTGCATGAGTCGCAAAAACCCAGCCTGCAGGTGCAGCAGGTGGTCAGGAAGGCAAATGGGATGCTGGCCTTCATAGCGAGGGGGATTGAATATAAAAGTAGGGAGGTCTTGCTGCAACTGTAAAGGGCACTGGTGAGGCCGCAGCTGGAGTAGTGTGTGCAGTTTTGGTCGCCGCACTTACGCAAGGATATTTTGGCCTTGGAGGGAGTGCACAGGAGGTTTACTAGGCTGATACCAGAGTTGAGGGGGTTGAACTATGAGGAGAGGCTGAATAAATTAGGCTTGTACTTGTTCGAATTTAGAAGAATGAGGGGAGATCTCATTGAGACATATGAGATGATGGATAGGATAGAGGTGGAGAAGCTCTTCCCGCTCAGAAAGGACAGTAGGACTAGAGGGCACAGCCTCAAGATAAAGGGGGGGCGGTTTAGAACGGAGTTGAGGAGGAACTTCTTCACTCAAAGGGTGGTGAATCTCTGGAATTCTCTGCCCGTTGAAGTGGTGGAGGCTGCCTCGCTAAATACATTTAAGACGTGGGTTGATAGGTTTTTGATAGGCAAGGGGATTAAGGGTTATGGGGAGAGGGCGGGAAGGTGGAACTGAGCCACGACAGATCAGCCATGATCTTACTGAATGGCGGGGCAGGCTCGAGGGGCTAGATGGCCTACTCCTGCTCCTACTTCTTATGTTCTTATCTACTTCCCCAGCACCTTAAACCTGTGTCCTCTTGTAGCGACCATTTTAGCCTTGGGAAATAGCCTCTAAGAATCCACCCGATCTATACCTCTCAACATCTTATAAACCTCTATCAGGTCACCTCTCATCCTTCGTCTCTCCAGGGAGAAAAGACCTAGTTCCCTCAACCTATCCTCATAAGGCATGCCACCCAATCCAGGCAATGTCCTTATAAATCTCCTCTGCACCCTTTCAATAGCTTCCACATCTTTCTTGTGGTGAGACGACCAGAACTAAGCACAGTACTCCAAGTGGGGTCTGACTAGGGTCTTATAAAGCTGCAGCATTATCTCACGACTCCTAAACTCAATCCTCGATTAATGACAGCTAGTACACCATACGCCTTCTTGACCACATCCTCCACTTGCGAGGCTGATTTATGAGTCCTATGGACCCGGACCCCAAGGTCCTTCTGATCCTCTACACTGCTAAGAGTCTTACCCTTGATATTATACTCCTTCATCCCATTGGGCCTGCCAAAATGGACCACTACACATTTATCCGGGTTGAAGTCCATCTGCCACTTTTCCACCCAGTCTTGCATCCTATCTATGTCACACTACAACTTCTGACATTATATGTTGAAATAAATTCTTTGCTTGAACCCTCAGATTCAAGAGTTATCGTTTTTATCACGACAATAGTAGATGCCTTTGCTCAAACAAACCAAAAAATAAACAATAATTTATTTATTTTTAACATTTACTATTTACTATTTTGGAGTGGAAGTTAAAAAGCAATAGAGCTGTTACTGTCGTGCAGACCCAATGGCAACTAGATATGGAATAAAAAATTGAATTAAACATGAGATTAAAGAATATAAAATGACAAATAAAAAGTGCAGACAAATGTCATTACAACTCCAGTTAAAGTGGGACTGCACCACAGATAAATAGTCGCAAAGCCTCCTCAAGGTGCTAGTCATGTTTCAAAGGTAGCACTACATCTCAGAGTCAGAGGTTGAAGGTTTAAGCTTCATTGTCTCAGCCAACAATGCAAAGCGGAGGATATGCAACCTGAGAAATATGAGTTAGTAGATAACCACGTGGCCCTTGGAGCCTGAAGAGCTATTCAATGTAATCATGGCTGATGCTACATTGTCAGAAATGCCACCTTTTAAACTTAGGCTCCATCTCCCCTAAACAAAGTAAAGAGAAATTCTCCCAGCATCATGGCCAAAATTCATCCCTCAACCACCATCTAAAGATAATGACTTGGTTATTTATCTCTGTCTATTTGTGGAACATCATTGTGTACAAATCAGCTACCGTATTTCCAACATTACAACTGTGACTGCCCTTCAAAAGTACATAATTCATTGAAAAGCACTCTTGTGACAACTGAGATCATGAAGTGCAATGTATAATGAAAGGATACGACGAGAAGAAAAAGAGAGAGGCTTTTAGCAGGACTAGGGGAGCTAATCTGTGGCGGCATTAGTGGAGCACACAAAGTGCAAAGTTGAGCTTAAGAAAGCAATTAGGAGAGTAAAGAGGGGATATAGAACATAGAACACTACAGCACAAACAGGCCCTTCGGCCCCCAAGTTGCACTGATAATATCCCAACCTACCAGGCCTATCTATAACCCACAATCCCATTAAATCCCATGTACTCATCCAGAAGTCTCTTATAAGACCCCAGCAAGTTTGCTTCCACCGCCACCGACGGCAGCCAATTCCACTCACTCACCACCCTCTGAGTGAAAAACTTATCCCTGACATCTCCTCTGTACCTACATGAAAAAGTTCTGGCTGGTAAAGATAGGGAAAAATCCCAAGATGTTCTCTAAGTATATCAACGGGAAGAGGATAACCAGAGAAATAGTGGGCCCATGAGGGGTCAGGGTGAAAATCTATGAGTGGAGCCAGGGGACATCGGTAGTGTGTTAAATATTTCACATCCGTCTTCACCCAAGAGAATTAGTATGTCCAGATGAACTGTGTCCTTGACTGCTGTGGGAAGCAAGGGAGGAGAGTGTAGGGGCTTTGACCCAATTTTCAATTCCTTTCTAGCCACTGGGGAGGTGCCATTTGACTGGAGAACTGCTAATGTGGTTCTGTTATTTAAGAAGGGTTATAGAGATAAACTAGGGAACTAGACCAGTGAGTCTCACATCAGTGGTAGGGAAACTATTGGAGAAACTTCTGAAGGAGAGCATCAATTTCCTCTTGAAGGGGCAGAGCTTGATCTGGGACCGTCATCTTGGCTTTATCAGAGGGAGGTCATGCCGAACAAATTTGACTGAATTTTTTGAGAAGGTGACTAGGTGTGTGGACAAGAGTAGTGCAGTCAATGTAGTTTATGGATTTCAACAAAGCCTTTAGCAAGGTCCCACATGGGAGACTTCTAAAAAAAAAATGGTAAATTCGTATGGGACATAGGGTAATTTGAGAAAGAGAATTCAAAATTGGCTCAGTTGTAGGAGACAGAGGGCGATAACAGAAGGCTGCTTTAGTGACTGGGAGCCAGGAAGTCTACACACCTGATCACCTCCTCAAAAAAAAAATCAAATTTGTTAGGCATGATCTCCCTCTGACATGCTGACTATCCCTGAGCAGGTTTTGTCTCTTCAAGTGGAGAGTCAAGTGGTACCACAGGGATGTTGGACTCCCTATTATTCATCATTTATATAAATGGCATTGTATGATTAGTAAGTTTGCAGAATGACACAAAGATTGGACAGGTAGTTTAGAGTGTCTTGGGTGACAAAAAGATATAGATGGAATGGTCAAATGGACAGCTAAGCAGCAGACAGAATTTAACCCTGAAAAATGTGAGGTGATGCGCTTTGGAATGAGTAATTTGACAAGAAAGTATTCAACGAATGGTAGGAAGTTCTGTGGAACAAAGGGAGCTTGGCATATTTGTCCACAGATCTCTGAAAGCAGAAAGGCATGTTAGTAGGGTGGTGAAAAAGGCACATGGGACACTTGCCTTTATCAATTGAGACATAGATTACAAAAGCAGGGAAATCATGTCGGAATTGCATAGAACTTTGGTGAGGTCATAGCTAGAGTACTGTCTGCATTATATTATCATTATAATATAATGGTCATTATATTATCATTATATTATCGGAAAAATATGATTGCACTGGAGGGGGTGCAAAGGAGATTTACCAGGATGTTGCCTGGGATGGAACATTTAAAATAAGAGAAGAGGTTATGAGACACTTGGGTTGTTTTCATTGGAGTACAGAAAACCGAGGGGTGACCTGATGGAGATGTACAAGATTATAAAAGGACACGGGAAGAGTGGACAAGGAGCAGCTAGTCCCCTTAGTTAAAGGATCACTCTCAAGGGGAACATAGTTCAAGGTGATGTGCTGACAGATGGGATTAGATGGGAGTTCAGGTGTTTCTAATGTGTCAGTGCAGACTTGATGGGTCTAAGGGCCTCCTTTGCGTTGTATGATTCTAAGAGCATAAAGGAATGGAACTCGGGGAGAGACTGCGAGGCTCTTGGGCAAATTGACATCAAGACTGATGACGCTTTGGAGGTGTTGGCAAGCTTAAAAGTGGACAAATCTCCAGCTGTGGGCAGGAGCTCCAAAAGTGGGGTTGCCTGTCCCATGCCAGACCTAAGGACACTTCTGAATGACTGGAGACTAACTTAATGCAGGAGGGCAAGGATCCAAGTACATTTAGGAACCAACAGTATAGTTAAAACTAAGAATGAAGTTCTGCTGAGAAAGTGTGAAAAGTTCAAATTAAACTGCAGAACATGTTACGGAGCAAGTGCCAGTGGGATAGAATTGAGCAGATTAGTGAATTAAACACATGGCAAAGAGTGGGGTGGGTAAAAAGAGTTTTGATTCACTGGCACTGGGATCAATAATCAGGCAAAGGGGAGCTGTCTGGCTGCGACGGTCTTCATTTAAACCAGGCAAGAAGCAGTGTCCTGATAAATTGTATAACTAGTGTTGTGGACAGTTTGAAACTAACAGGGAGATGGGGGGATGTGAAGGAGCGTTCAGGTGTAGGGAGACTTAGAACTCCAAAGAGAAAAGTCAAGGCAACAGAACAAGGTAGTGATGCAGACAAAAGCAAGCAAAGGTGGCACAGACAATTTGTAGAGATGACACAGATAATTGATGATGGAAGTGCTGTGGATGCAGTTTATGTGGATGTTAGTAAGGCATTTGACAAGGTCCCACATGGCAGACTGGTACAAAAACTCAAGTTACATGGGACTCGGGTTGAGCTGGCTAGATGGATACAGATCTGGTTTGGTTAAAGACATAGATTAGTGGTGGAAGAGTGTTTTTCAGAATGGAGAAACTTCGCTAGTCGTGTCCCACAGGGATCAGTGCTGGGACTTCTTTTGTTTGTAGTAATGTATAAACGAAGTGAAGTCTGATTAGTAAGTTTGCAAATTACATAAAGGTTGGTGGAGTTGCCGACTGTGCCAGAGACTGTCAGAGGATACAACAAGATATAGACAGATTGGAGACTTGGACACAGAAATGGCAGATGGAGTTTAATCCAGACAAATGCATTATGGAGGATCAAATTTAGGTATGAATTATACTATAAATGGCAGACCGTTAGGAACATTGACATAGAGGGATCTGGTGTGCAGTTCCCTAAAGATGGCAACACAGGTAGCCAAGGTGATTAAGGCGGCATACGGCATGCTTGCCTTCATCAGCCAGCACATTGAGTACAGGAGTTGGGAAAACATGTTGCAGCTATATCAAACCTTTGTTAGGCTGCATTTTGAGTACTGCGTGCAGTTCTGGTCACCACATTATCAGAAGAACGTGGACGCTTTGGAGAAAATGCAAACAAGGTTCACCAGGATACTGCCTAGTCTAGAGGGTGTTGGCTATGAGGAAATATTTAATAGATTAGGATTATTTTCACTGGAAAGATGGAGGCTGAAGTGACTAATAGAGATCTACAAAATTATACAAGTATAATAGTCAGAGGCTTTTTCCCAAGGAGGAAGTGCCACTTACAAGGGGGCACAGGTTCAAGATGAGCAAGCTCAAAGGACTGAATGGCCTTTTCCTCCTTCTAGTTTCTATGTTGAGAGATAACCCAGGCTGAAAGAACTGAATAATTGAAGGTTAATACAGAATGCAAAAACAGTGATGTATGTAAAACGGTAGAGAGTAGCTGAAGATATCTTCAGCTATTGAAGATACCTTAATAATGTTTTAAAAAAGTGAGGAAATGGTTAGTAGAAAACAAATACTACAGAAACTCATGGGACTAAAATCTGACAAATCCCCAGGCTAACATCAGAAATTTCTAAAAGATACAACTGTGGACACAGTGAATGCTTCAGCTATGATTTTCCAAAATTCTAGATTATAGAATGGTCCTAGCAGATTGGAAATTAGCAAATAAAGAGAGAAAACAGGAAACTATGCCCAGTCGACATGACAGTCATATATCCCTTACAGAGCGAAAGGAGGCAATTCAGCCCGTCAAGTCTGCACTGACAACAATCCCACCCAGGCCCTTTCTCTGTGACCCAACGTACTTACCCTGCAACTTCCCCTGACACTAAGGGGTATTTTAGCATGGCTAATCCATCTAGTCATTGAGAAAGGGCTGGAATATACAGTTAAGGAAGTCTCAACAACAGATTTAGAAAATCACGTAGCACAGTGGTTAGCACTACTGCTTCACAGCTCCAGGGACCTGGGTTTGATTCCCAGCTTGGGTCACTGTCTGTGTGGAGTTTGCACATTTTCCTTGTGTCTGTGTGGGTTTTCTCCAGATGCTCTGGTTTCCTCCCACAGTCCAAAGTTGTGCAGGTTAGATTGATTGGCCATTCTAAAATTGCCCTTAGGTGTCCTGAGATGCACAGGTTAGAGGGATTAGTGGGTAAAATATGTAGGAATATGGGGGTGGAGCCTGGGTGGGATTGTGGTCGGTGCTGACTCGATGGGCCAAATGGCCTCTTTCTGTACTGTCGAGATTCTACTCTATTCTATTCTAAAATATGGTCAAAGTTGAACATGAAAGGGAATTATGCTCAACAAACGTATTGAAATTTTTTGAGGATGGAACTAGTAGGAACTAGTGGGAACCAATAGATGTAGTATGCCTGGATTTCCAAATTGCATTTAATAATGGTTCACAATAACTTCAAAATCCTAAAAGCTTTACTTTGGCAAATTTATTCTTTCATGTGACGTGGTCATTGCTGGCTTGGCCAGCATTTACTGCCCATCCCTGATTGCTCTCAAGAAGGTATTGGTGAGCAACCTTCTTGAACTGTTGCAATCCATGTGGTGTAGATACATTCACCATGCAGGATTTTGATCCAGCAACAGTAAAAGAAGGACAGTAGTTCCAAGTCAGGATGGTGTGTGGCTTGAGGGAAACTTACAGGTGGTGGCATTCCTATGCAAAAATTTATCTCAGTTATTACAATATGGCAATGGTACGGTACAGTCACGGAGTAGCATACTGAGTTCAAACTGGAGTCAAATCTATCCAAGGTATTCTTTCTTTGTAATTTGCAAGATTCTGACAAATCTTAAGCCTTGTCATAGGGATATAGATCCATTCCAAAGAAAATCCCTGCACAATGCAGCATAGGATGCAAATCTCATTCTGAAAATATCAGAATGAGGAATTGAAATATGACAACAGTGCAATATTTTAACGTTAATAGATCCCATCAAGAACATACAATGGGGATCTAAATTCTGTACCAGAAAGAGAGATATCCATTCCCTAAAATAAATGCACCAACAAATCAAGCAAATTTTTTTTTATTCATTCTTGGGACATGGGCTTTGCTGACAGGCCAGCATTTATTGTCCATCCCTAGTCAGTCTTAAGAGTCAACCACATTGCTGTGGCTCTGGAGTCACATGTAGGCCAAAGCAGGTAAGGATGGCAGATTTCATTCTCTAAAGGACACTAGTGAACCAGATGGGTTTTTCTGACAATCTACAATGGTTTCATGGTCATCATTAGATTCTTAATTCCAGATTTTTTTATTTAATTCAAATTTCACCATCTGCCATTGCGGGATTCAAACCTGGGTCTCCAGGACATTAGCCGGGTTTTTGGAATAATAGCCTAGCAAATAGCCTAATAGCCTAGCCCATCTCTTTTGTATTTATATAAAATATTATACAAAATAAATTTGACTACTCAAATCAAACAAAACATTGCTAAACAAAATATTGCTTACAGATTTTTCTTCCGTGTCCAGCACACTGTATAGTAATGGAGGAATGGAGTTCTCAATGGCTTTGCCAACGTTACTGCGGAATGATTCACTGGCTGGTAAACAGCTGTTGGAAAAATACAAAGAAAAATGTTTTTTAATTTTCCATACATCACCACATATTGCAATAAACTTTACCACAGGGAAGCACTTAACAGAATTTCAAAAAGCAAATAATAAAATGTACAAATTCAATACTTCATTCACAGAGACCTAGATTTAGGTTTATTAAGCATCATGCTAATTACTACAATAACTAGCTTAAAAACAGAACCCCACATAATGTTGCTAATAATTATTACCTTAAGAAACAGCTGGTGCAGAGATCTATTTGACGTGTATTCAAATATATCATTGATATTCCTTATTCTAATAACATACATCATTAGAAATAACTTATTGAAACTTTAAACAGAATGAAAAATATCTGGTTGGATTCAATTAATTAAGTAAATCTCCTGTGGTTCTGCTTAGTTAATCAAACATCACAGCCGAACCACAGGGGCTGAGTAAGCCAAATTTGATTATTAAATGGTATTTCCGAATGTTACTGGTACTTCAGGGATTAATTACTACAATTCTATTATTCTGTGTAAACAGTCAGCATCTTTCAATATATTTAGTTTTAATCCATTACTATGTTTAACACTGAGAATATACAACATAACAATACGCATGATGCAGAAGTTAGAAATAGGTATTTGGCATGTAGCAAAATTCAGAAAGGGAAATAGAATGCAACTGTATGGTCAGAAATAATGAGGTTCAGTAATACTGAGGTGGAAGTGGTCTCGCGTTTCACTAATAAATAGGAACAACAATGGACTGTGAATATAACTGGTAATGGTCCAGGGCTTTGTTAATATCAGGCAATGATCCTAGGGGTTCACAATAACACAGAACAGGTGCTCACATTTAGAAGCATGAATCCTTTCATCATGATCCAAATCATTCTGTGGAAAGAAACTAAAGTTTTGGCAAAACTGGTAGGTAATCCCAAGTTTTGGCACAAATGGCATTAAATGCAAAATTTGAATCTGGGAGATTTTTTACTCTATCAGTTGGGATGGGGCAAGGCATGATACGAAGTGGAGGGATCCCATGACCAGAAGCATGGGAGTTGAACTTTAAAGGATCCCAACAAACATGGAATTTAGTATTTTGTCATAGACTCCTGAATGTAAATGTCTGTCTGACTCTCCCTGTCAGGCACATGCATACACGTAACGAAAATCTAAAAGCGTATGAAAATTTCGGCACATGCTGAAAATCTGAACGGAAAAGGCCAGCGAACTGAATTATTAACTATGTTTTTCTCCACACAAATGCAGCTGACCTGCTTAGTATTACTAGCATTCTGTTTTGTTTTACTTAATAAAATCTAACCATTGTACATACTACCACTGAAATATGGCAGGGAATTAGAGCTATTAAAATTTTTGTTTGAAAGAAAGAACGCATGTTAAGATGAAGCACAATTTGTTTGTCCCAATACACTAATTCACACATCATTGACTACAATGTTAACGTACTCTACTAGCCTAACCTGCAGTACACAAAACCTAATTTGAATCATATTCACTCACCTGTCCTCCCTCAAGCTCTCTATTTAATTTATATCACCAATTAGAACATTAGCATTTGCTAACATAAGAACATAAGGAATAGGAGCAGGAGTAGGCCATCCAGCCCCTCGAGCCTGCCCTGCCATTCAATAAGATCATGGCTGATCTGTCGCGGCTCAGTTCCACCTTCCCGCCCTCTCCCCATAACCCTTAATCCCCTTGCCTATCAAAAACCCATCAACCCGTGTCTTAAATATATTTAGCGAGGCAGCCTCCACCACTTCTACGGGCAGAGAATTCCAGAGATTCACCACCCTTTGAGTGAAGAAGTTCTTCCTCAACTCCGTTCTAAACCACCCCCCCTTTATCTTGAGGCTCTGCCCTCTAGTCCTACTGTCCTTTCTGAGCGGGAAGAGCCTCTCCACCTCTATCCTATCCATTCCATTCATCATCTTATACGTCTCAATGAGATCGCCCCTCATTCTTCTAAACTCTAACGAGTACAAGCCTAGTTTATTCAGCCTCTCCTCATAGTTCAACCCCCTCAACTCCGGTATCAGGCTAGTAAACCTCCTCTGCACCCCCTCCAAGGCCAAAATATCCTTGCGTAAGTGCGGCAACCAAAACTGCACACAGTACTCCAGCTGCGGCCTCACCAGTGCCCTATACAGCTGCAGCAAGACCTCCCTACTTTTATATTCAATCCCCCTCACTATGAAGACCAGCATCCCATTTGCCTTCCTGACCACCTGCTGCACCTGCAGGCTGGGTTTTTGCGACTCATGCACAAGGACCCCGAGGTCCCTCTGCACAGTCGCATGCTGCAGTTTTTCGCCACGTAAGTAATAGTCCTTCCTACCATTATTCCTACCAAAGTGGACAACCTCACATTTGCCAACATTAAATTCCATTTGCCAGTTCCTGGCCCATTCGCCCAGCCTATCTAGATCCTTCTGCAGACTCTCCACACCCTCCACACAATTTGCCGTTCCACCAATCTTGGTGTCATCAGCAAATTTCGACACCATACACTCAGTTCCCTCCTCCAGATCATAATTTCGACACCATACACTCAGTTCCCTCCTCCATATCATACCATCATTACAATGTGATAATCAAATGTTAATAAGCACAAGCATCAGGACACTACATGTTAAAAGGCTGGTACCTTTACATGAGAAGTGCAGGAAGTAAAACAACCACAATAAAGACTTCCAACTAATTGTTAAATCAACATTTGGGAGAGATGCGGACCAACAGTCTAGAGGCCCAGTTTAATGCTCTGAGGTCTTGGGTTCAAATCTCAACATGGCAGTTGGTTGAATTTAAATTCAAATGAATAAATCTGCAATATAAAGTTAGTCACCTTATTGTAAAAATGTATCTGGTTCACCATCTGGCCCTTACTTCTGTGGTGGGTAAGGTTTTGGAAAGGATTACTAGAGACAGGATTTATAGTTATTTGGAGAGTAATGAATTAATTAGAGACAGTCAGCATGGTTTTGTAGCGGGTAGGTCGTGCCTTACTAACCTTATCGAGTTTTTTGAGAAAGTGACCAAAGAGGTGGATAGGGGTAAGGCAGTTGACGTGGTGTATATGGATTTTAGTAAGGCGTTTGATAAGGTTCACCATGGTAGGCTTCTGCAGAAAATGCAGATGTATGGGATTGGGGGTGATCTAGGTAATTGGATCAGGAATTGGCTAGCAGATAGGAGACAGAGGGTGGTGGTTGATGGTAAATATTCGTCATGGAGTTCGGTTACGAGCGGTGTGCCTCAGGGATCTGTTTTGGGGCCACTGCTGTTTGTAATTTTTATTAATGATCTGGATGAGGGTATAGTTGGGTGGATTAGTAAGTTTGCTGATGACACCAAAGTCGGAGGTGTGGTAGATTGTGAGGAAGGGTGTCATAGTTTGCAGGGTGACTTAGAAAGGTTGCAGAGCTGGGCCGCGAGGTGGCGGATGGAGTTTAATGTGGAGAAGTGTGAGGTAATTCATTTCGGTAGGAATAACAGATGTGTTGAGTATAGGGCTAACGGGAGGACTTTGAATAGTGTGGAGGAGCAGAGGGATCTAGGTGTATGTGTACATAGATCCCTGAAAGTTGGGAATCAAGTAGATAAGGTTGTTAAGAAGGCATACGGTGTCTTGGCGTTTATTGGTAGGGGGATTGAATTTAGGAGTCGCAGCGTCATGATGCAACTGTACACAACTCTGGTGCGGCCGCACTTGGAGTACTGTGTGCAGTTCTGGTCCCCACATTACAGGAAGGATGTAGAGGCTTTGGAGAGGGTGCAGAGGAGGTTTACCAGGATGTTGCCTGGTATGGTGGGGAGATCCTATGAGGAGAGACTGAGAGATTTGGGGTTGTTTTCGCTGGAAAGAAGGCGGCTAAGAGGGGACCTTATTGAAACATATAAGATGATTAGAGGTTTAGACAGGGTAGATAGTGATAGCCTTTTTCCTAGGATGGAGAAAGCTAGCACGAGGGGGTACGACTTTAAATTAAGGGGGGGTAGTTATAGGACTGATGTCAGGGGTAGGTTCTTTACCCAGAGGGTGGTGAGGGACTGGAATGCCCTGCCAGCTGCAGTTGTAAATGCGCCTAGTTTGGGGGCGTTTAAGAGATCTGTGGATAGGTTTATGGACGAAATGGGATTGGTTTAGATTAGCGGGTTAGTGTTTTTTTTTAAAAGCTGGTCGGCGCAACATCGTGGGCCGAAGGGCCTGTTCTGCGCTGTAATGTTCTATGTTCTATATGTTCTATGTTTAGAAAAGGAAATCTGCCATCTCTACTTGGTCTGGTCTTTCTGTGACTCCAGAACCAGAGTGACGTAGTTGACTCTTAACTACTCTCTAACTGGCCTAGCAAGTCACTCAGTTCAAGGGCAGTTTGGGAAGGGCAAAAAATGCTGACCTTGCCAGCAACACCCCATGACTTATGCAAGAATAAAGGGAAAAAAAAATACAAAATAAAGATCAAGTCAAATACCTTGATGGCAGCCGATAAGTGAAGCTACTTCCATCTTCTGTCCAAATGACAACCTTGTCAGCATCTACAAATTCACCTCCAGTCCAAGATTGGTCGTTCTCACTGTTTACTGAGCATAGCAATGAAAAATCTCCAGCATCAAACACCTGAAAGAGAAAGTCGAGAAATGTATCCTACCTATAGCACTGCATTACAAATTCCAGAATGTCTAGATGGATTAAAAATATTTTAAAATTCTAGCTTTATATTTTAATGTTCAATTGCAAAACTGGATAAAAATCTTACCCTCCAATATTTGGAGCAAACCACCAGCAAGGATCGCTGTGTGAATGTGCAAAATGAAATGCTTTGACAGTTTAAGCAGTAAATGGGTTTGGATTCTTCTTCAAATATTGGCTCAGTATCCTATAAATTAGAAAAAGTAGATGAAGCATTTTTGTGCTCACAGTTCTGATCCAGATTTAGAGGAAGTAATACATTGCAATTAGTTGTATAACAATCAATAATTGAAGTTAACATGTTTTTTAAACCTTATTAGTGTCACAAATAGGCTTACATTAACACTACAATGAAGTTATTGTGAAAATCCCCCAGTTGCCACACTCTGGCACCTGTACAGGTAGAGGGAGAATTTAGCATAGCCAATGCAACGAACCAAGTCTTTTGGACTGCGGGAGGAAACGCACACAGAGAAAGTGCAGTCTCTGCACAGACAGTGACCCAAGTCGAGAGTGGAAGCCAGAATCGAACCTGGGTCCCTGACGCTGTGAGGCAGCAGTGCTAATTACTGTGCCACCGTGCAAACTCAATCACCTGTTACTAGCTGCGCAATACTTTTCTCATTCAGTAACTGAGCTAGAAAACTAAGCTTATAAAGTAATCCCACATCTTCAAGTATCCTTGTCAACTTCATCATACTTTGATTCTACTGTAATATCTTTAAGTCAATATTCCCTAGTCTGAACCTACATACCCAAAGAATTCAATATAGCACCTGTGACAGGTACTTGCCCTCCAGTGCTGATTGTACTTGAGCTGAATGTGTATATCTGCTTTTAAGGGAAACTTTGAAACAAGTTATTCCTAAAATTTTGTTTATTCATTTTACTAAAAACAGTGAGATACGGTCATCTTCTCACACCATGATTCATCAGATGAGTTTGGTCTATAAGAATCATAAAACTTCAATTACTCTTCCAATTATTTAAGTGGTCTTTGAGAATCATGGGAATGCATACTTCCAATATTCCTCAGATAACCTGAAATGTTCAACTTTTAGGACAGACCTTTACTTGAAACTATTACCAAAAATGTTCGTAACCTCTGTCACCCTACAGTAAACTTTTCCAAAGTTATCTTTGCCAGGTTCCAATATCCTACCTGTGTAAACTCCAACTTGTTCAAACATTAACTACATTACCTGTATTCTGTCAAATTAAGTATTTTAACCATCATTTTGTCTTCAATGACGTACAAAAATGAGCGCATTGAATTTGAATCCTCGTTTTTAATCTTCGTAGACCTCCAACCCTTGTTCCACCAACCAGTGGAATCTTGTATATTCCCTCGAGCACTCATAGGTCCTTCAACTTTTTCAACTTGATCCAGTGCTGTAACACTCAGTCCAGAGATCATTAGTTCGATCCCTGCTCCAGGATTTCAAAATATAACCTAGATTGATACTTCACTGTAGAGATTACAGCATTGTCAGAAATTTCACCTTTCACATCAGGTATTAAATGAGCCCATCAGCTTCTTTATATGGTCTAAGAGATCCCATGGAAATTGCAAACAGCAGCAGATAGTTTTCTGGGAGTTTTGCTCATAAAGTTAGGAGCAGGAGTACGTCATTCGGCCATGAGCCTGCTTCACCATTCAATAAATATAGTTATTCATGGAGTACAATGTCTATATAATGTAGATTAGACATGAAACTTTCAATCAGAAGAGAACTTGCCGATTTACAAAAATACACTATCCAAATGCTTAAAATTATACCTGCATTCGACTGATTTCAGCAGTAATAATCCACACCTTCAAAATTCCAGTTACTGAAACAGCTACTACTGTATCCTCTGAGAATAGAAAATGAACAAATTGTTGATCATTTAACAATAACAGTTCAGCTAAAGGTCACGCACAATGATGTGATTTGCATTATACACTATTTCTACTGCAGAACTGCTTCTGAAGCAAGTCTGGTAACCAACTACAGATGAGAGTTTATGCTTCCAGAGGCACATATCATGTAACTTCCTGGGGCAAACTGCCACTAGCAACAAGGTAGCACCCTCAGGTGCCATTTGTTCTGGTTACAAACGGGTGAGCTCACAGTCTACAAG